>NC_082665.1:83717003-84319695 GCF_025265405.1 Mesoplodon densirostris | reverse complement strand
TTGTGGGGTGAGGGTTAGGTGCTCCATGCTCCATAAGAGACAGGAAATTAAATCACCATAGCATATCTAGAATGGTGAAGAATAGGAATCCCTTAAAAGCCCAACCCAGGATATGATGTAAACTGTGACACCATGCAGCGAGATAATCATTAAAAATGTTCTTATAGAAGACTCTTTAATGACATGGAAATATATTTGTGATATATTTCTATTTCTAGAGGAAAAAAAAACATGTAAAGAGAATAAACAGTATATCTTAATTTTTAAATATTTACATTTATAAAGAAAGAAAGTGCTATGGACTAAATTCATATTAAGAGGACTGAATGTTTGTGCACCTATTCCCACCCTTCCCCCCATTTTTATGTTGAAACCCTAACCCTTGATGTGATGGTATTTGGAAATGGGATCTTTGTGAAATATGTGGAAGTGCATAAAAAAATGATCTGCATACAAACGTGCATGTACACACAGGTCTCTCTCTATACATACACACAAAATATATATCTTATAAATGCTTAAGTGTATATGTCACACAGTTGTGGATATAATAATCAGAAGCCTAATTCCCTGATTTGACCTTGGCTAAATGCAAATAAAATGATAGATCACTATGGATTTGATGAGATGCCTTGAAAAGGAAATGTCTTGTTGACCCAAGTACTTTGAGAAGTGCTGATTATTACTCTTTTCCATAGGACAAGAAAGAGAAGGTTAGAGAATATTTACTTTCTGGTGAAAACAGGAGCACAATAAACGAGGAACATTGTTGAAAGACAACAGAGGGGAACAAAGGTCTAATTTAAATTTAAATATTTGCCTACAGTGTTTTAGAATATAATATATTATAGCTCCTGTCTTTTCATGTTTACTGAGAAGAGGACGACACTAAGATTTTCAAATATTAGCAATAAATATGACCATTAACCACAAAGTCTGAGATTGCCACAAAGCTTGTAAAACATGTCTGATACAGGAAATGGTATTTGTTCACTTAGCTATAAAATATGTTATAGGAAATTATATTTGTTCCCAGACTGAATATGAACTCTGCTTTCAATAGTAAGCCCATTCCTTAGTCAATAGACTCACAAGCCTAGTTAAACTCCCAAATATGTGTTGGATAGATTCTCACATGAGTCCAAATGCTTCAAACACTTGGTTCTAGCTTTCTCTTGGTAGACCACTTGAAACAAAGGGTGCTTCTAGAAGAGTCAACTTCAAACATGGTGAAGTCTGATTTATTTCACAATGTTATCTGAAGTTACATCTGGGGAGTGACAGCGGGAAGTGAGAAAAGAAAAACTAACTTCTACTGTATGAACTTATGTGTTGGTAGAATATTGTTTTTTCAAGATTTACAACATTTGTAATAAATACATTTTAAGTGCTTTGAATATGGCACAGCACCATACAAACTGTTATTCATATATCGGCTGGTGGGGAGGGGGCAGGGCTTAATCTTCTCTTCTTCCATGTGCTGAAGTGGACCAAAAACTACCCTCTGGTTACTTGCCATGAAGCTGAATCTGTTAACAGATGTATTTGATCAACTTCCACATTACTGGTCGGCCTGTTAATTTTTATTAAAAATCGATTTAATTACCAGCATTTAAAAGCTCAGGTGATTTTTGCATAAAAATACATTGTGGTGGATAAGATAGATTGCTGCTCTGCATGTATTCCACACACCCCTCCCTACCCCCAGAGACTGGGCAGCTAAAAATGACATTTCTAAACTGGGCATCTGGAAGTGACTTTTAGCTTAGACCAATCAGATGCACTCAGGGGAGATGTAAAAGGCAGAGGCCCCTGGTGGCAGGCCCGTCAAGGATGCTTTGGGTTTTTCTGCAGCAGCATCCCTGACAGCAGCTTTGTGGGGACCAACGGGTGAGATCAGTAGCATCTTTTAGCTGTTGGTCACTATTTTTGTTGCCAGCATGGACTTAAAACGTGAGGTATGGCTCTAGAGGCAGCAGTGACAGCGTCAGTAGCTACCTAATCTCCAGATTGTTCCTAGAGCTAACAGTTCAGGGGAAACTGAACTGTTTCCCATCTTCCTGACTGAGGCAGAATTGGCAGCCTCCTTGGGGGATGGGTGCTTCATTGTTCTTCTGGTGGTCAGCCCTGGAGGCCCAGCCTTAACACACTCTAAGCACCTGATTCCCTGTTTGAAGCCCTTTGCCCTCCGTGCTTACAACAGCTAGAGTGGTTTCTGTTTTCTGTAACAGAACTCTGACGAATATAGAGGAAAAAGAGGAGCTCTGGTAACATCCAGCCCTGATTTTGGTTATGGTAACAGTAGACTGGTAATGATCAGTGGCCTGTAGGTTGCATAGATTCCACCACATCTTAGTGAATTCCCCAACTGGAGGCCATTTTCACTGTATTTGTAGTATGTGTGTGTATGTGTTTAAGAGATGTCTCACTTTTCTTAGTTATTTTACCTTCCTGGACCCTATAGGAATTTTAGTTTGCCACCTCACTAATCCTTAGCTACAGATTGGATGAAAATGATTTTTTTTTAATTTCTTAAAGGATATAACTCTTCCATTTCGAATATACTCCAAAATGCCCCCCAATCAAAGCCAGAATGCTGTACATCTAAACTGCATCATATAGGTCCCTGAGAGAACTGCTTTTATTGAACTATGAAACTAGTTGTTCTATTAACCCTAAAGATGTTGAATAAACTGTAATGTCACCTCTGTGACAACACAGCAAAGAGGTTTCCTTCAAGTCAAATTTTACCTTATAAGCATGTAATAGATCAGGTTTTGCTTTTTTGCACTGGCTGTCAGAAAGTTAGGGCCAAAGGCCACCTGAGTCATTGACTTCTCATAGCATACATGACATCATGCTTGTATGTTGTGTATTAACCCCACCCCTGACCGTGTCTCACTGTTACTCATTGGTTTTCTTTTCACCCAGATTTCTTCACATATTAAGAAGAATCCTATTGTATTATGTTTGAAACCCATTTTAAATCCTTGTTGTAATATGATGGAGAATAAATATTTAAATAAAGTGCGTTCACTTTCCCTACTCTATTCCTTGTGTTATGTCTACTAGACCCCTGTTCCTCAGTCCTCTCTGCTCTTGTGTGCTCAAGCATGTATTTCTGCCAATGTCTTAACAGACCTAGGCTATTCATGGGTGTGCTTGGGATTTTGCAATCTAGCAAATATTCTAAAGATGTGATCAAGCTGAAGAATGAGGCACCTTTTAGCAAAAAGCAATTTGTTCTGTGACAATTACTGAGTAAAAATCCCAGGAGCTACAGATTTCTGTGTAAACCAAATGCAATACTCAGTCTTTTGGGGAAGCAAATAATTACACTTCCTTTGATGATATAAGGCCAGAAAATATCTAGCATCTGATCTTAAGCTAACCTGTTTTTTCTTTTTTAATTAAACATTTTATTTTGAGATAATTATAATTCACATGCTGTTTTAAGAATAATATTAGTGATCCTGTGTACCTTTTACCTGGTTTCCCCCAATGGTAGTGTCGTAAAAAAACTATAGTACAATATCACATCTAGGATATTGGCATCAATACATTCAAGATACAGAACATTTCCATCACCACAAAAATCCCTCGTGCTGCCCTTTTATAGACACCCCTTTCCCTCCCAACCCCACCCATAACAACTACTAATCTTTTCTTCATTTCTATGCTTTTTTCTTTTCAAAAATAGCTAATCTCTTTTGATGGCATAAATGTTCATCACAGATGACTACACTACACTTACCATCACCCTTCCCCTGCTTCCATCCATTATCTGCCCTCTTCTAACCTACTCTGTGCCGGAGAAGGCCAGCCCTTGAGGATTACATTACCAGGCTCCCTTGTTCTTTGGTTTCCAATTGGGGTCACTGGAGGCACTGGCAGAAGATGGAGGGAATGGGAGAAAAGAGGTGTAAGAATAATCATCCTTTTGTGCATAACCCCTCCCTCATGAGGCATGGGGAGAAGAAGAGGAAGAAGCACCACTACCACCACCATCAGCGAGGAGTGAGTGCCCAGATGAGGAAACGGACAGAGACCTTGGTCAGTTGAGGTGCCTGCCTTCAATGGTGAAGCTACCTCTGTCAATGAATTAATCACTAATAACCTTGACAGACTGAAGATTAGGGAGGGGAAGGAATCCAATCACAACTGAGATTGAATTCTTTGATCTAGCAAAAACATTTCTTGACCTGGGTAAAGAATAAGATTTAATTAGATTCCAAGAAAAAGGAAGAATTGTGAGATTTCTTTCATAACAAGTGTGTGGACCATGGTTCACACTCTCTACCTTTAATGGTTTGGTGCTCCAAGCCTTAACGGTGGGATACTTAATGTCCCAGAATCTACTAGTTTGCAGTTGAAAAGGCTTATGTTTTTACCTTCAATGAATAAATTGTCATTGTCACATCATGTCTATTTATGGATTATAGACAAATTTTAATAAACACTATGTAGTAGGCTTGGGTTAAGCATTTTACATTCATTATTTCACTTACCTTAGCCAACAACGTTGTGAGATAGATATTTTCCTAATTTGACAGGTAAGAAACCTTAGGTGCAGAAAGCCTAAATAACTTGTCCAAGGACACACACCTCATAAGTGAAAGATATGGAATTCAAGTCTATCTTTTAATAATTAGGCCATATTTTCTCTCAATGACGCATATTGCTTTCCACCAGGAAATGGAAAGACAGGGCTGCTCTTTCCAATGACCTTGGTTGCTCAGCCCTTCCCTCCTCTCCTGGATAGCTCCTACACACCCTTGATCTCTAATCAAGAGTCATATTCTCAGGGAGCCATCCTCACCTTCTTGCCCTCATGAAAGCTTTCACAGCACCATGGATTTCTTATTTGTAACACTTGTCACCACTGAAATTTATATCTGTTTAATTATTTGATCAATGTCTGGCTTCTCTCCCCTAAACCGTAAGCTGCATGTCATTTTGCCCCATTACATCTCCAGCGTTTAGAACACAGTGCCTGACATATAGTGAGTGATCAATAAATGTTTATTGGTTGATTTAATAAGACTTTTTATCTTTATTTTACAGACTTATAGATTCTCAGAGTCAGAAGTCACCCCAGCTGCTAATTATTCCACTCACCAATCAGAAGTCCCAGGGAATCATTCTAACCAACTGGTCAACCAACTGTTCTTGAAACATCTTTGGACCACTCTGACTGCTAGTGACATTGTTCAGGGGAGCATACTAATGAACTCCAGTTTTCCTTACCCACAAAAAAGGCTTCATCCAAGTCCTGTCTTCTTCGGGCTGCATGTGTCCAGTACCTGGGACAATCCTCGTATGATCATCTGTCCACATTCTCTGGAATGTGTACTTGCCATGTTCAGTACTCAGGATAAAGATCTGAACTTCGTATGTGTTCTGACCAGATTTATTAGACTCTAAAGTAAGATGCTAATCTTATCTATGATTGATATAGAGTTGGAAGAAATTTTCAACTTCTATTTAAAATATGTGTAATAAAGGTAATTATCTAATCACTGTCCAGTGGCCCCCAAGTACCTGTGCTGGGCCCCTCTCTTCCATGCCACTCTATTCTCCAGCATCCCTGGAGGCCAAGGATTCTCATTCACCCTATTAAGGGACTGGTAGGAGGCTTACAGGTATCCTGGACAATAAAAAATGGGGATTAGGCTTCCCTGGTGGCACAGTGGTTGAGAGTCTGCCTGCCAATGCAGGGGACACGGGTTCGTGCCCTGGTCCGGGAAGACCCCACATGTCGCGGAGTAGCTGGGCCCGTGAGCCATGGCCGCTGAGCCTGCACGTCCAGAGCCTGTGCTCTGCAACAGGAGAAGCCACAACAGTGAGAGGCCCGCGTACCGCAAAGGAAAAAAAAAGGGGGGGGGGATTATTTACATGGGGCTGTATGGATGGAATTCAGAAAAGACTTGAGATACAAGTAAATGTTCTTAGGTTGGAAAATCCACAGGTGACATGAGGACACATATTGATAGAAGGATTAGCAAAGTAGCTCTTCTGCCTATGCCGCGTGCAGTGTTCTTTCAAGTGGTGACTAGTAATCTCCGATTCTCCCTGGTGCTGAACTCCAGCAGCGCTGGGGAATCTTCTGATGTTGCCTATCTTCACCTCCACCAAGCCTCTTCCCTGTGGTACTTCACAGGTACCCCAGGTCAGGTCCTTTTCTCTTCCATTTCTGTCCCTAAGTGCTGTCCTCATGGCGGCTGGTGGCTTGGCCCTTCATCTAATCTCTTTCTGTTTCTATGTCATGATCTCTGGGCTCTCTCAAGATGTCCCTTTTATTTGCAAAATCCTGCTTCAGAGCCGCGAAGCTGAACATGTATCATTCTTCTCTTTTATTCTCAGCCTAATCATCCTGCTCTCTTTGAGGCAATGTGGTCAAATAAAAGAAGGTTGGGAAAAGAAAGGCACAAAATTAATTTTTAAAGATATTATCCTGTTACAATTGTGTTGCTGCTAAGCCCTATCTGTACTTGTGCCATTGATCCTTTTAGCCTCAAGAACAGGATTCAAATTTTTAAAATGGTGTTGAAGAAAGATTATTTTCTGTAAAGGAAATTCTCATTTTAATTTCCAACAGAATTGCCTAATACAAAAAATAGCTTCTCATTAAAAAATGTTCTTTCATTCAAGAAATATTTATTAAGCTACTGCTAGGTGGCAGGGAACTTGCTTTTCCACTTTCCTGATTTTAAAAAGGAGGTGTCTGGAAATCATAAGAATCAATATACTGACTGGCAACAAACAGGGCAGTCTTTATTCTAATAAAATAACATTCTAGTGAGATTTTAGTATGGGTATATTCATTCATTCATTCAGTTATTCATTCAACATGTTTTATGAGCCCCAGGTCAACCTTTGGCACTAAATATATAGGAAAGACATGTCACCTGTACCCACTGTATACAGACAGATAGGCAGATAAAACAATAATTACCTTACATTGTATTTAATGTTATTTGATGCAGACAAAGAAGGCCTTGGGAGAGGGCGTCATGGAGGATTTCCCAGAGGAGGTGAAGCTAGGCTTTACTTGTAGGGATGAGTGGGAGCTTAAGAAGTGAGAAACATGGGATGGATACTTTAGAACATGAGAAAAACACAGGCAAGAGCCTCAAGAGTATGTTTGGAGAATGACAATTTGTTTGGATTTAGACCGAGTAGAATGGCTTTTGTCCAAATACAGGTCAACATACAAGAAAGAACTCAAGTTCTCTGAATTCCTGTGTTCTTCCTTTCTTAAGAATAAAACGCTCGGGCTTCCCTGGTGGCACAGTGGTTAAGAATCCGCCGGCCAATGCAGGGGACACAGGTTTGAGCCCTGGTCCGGGAAGATCTCACATGCCACGGAGCAACAAAGCCCATGCGCCACAACTACTTAGCCTGCACTCCAGAGCCCGCGAGCCACAACTACTGAGCCCATGTGCCACAACTACTGAAGCCCGTACGCCTGCAGTCTGTGCTCCACAACAAAGAGAAGCCACCGCAATGAGAAGACCCTGCTCGCCACAACTAGAGAAAGCCCACGTGCAGCAACGAAGACCCAACTCAGCCAAAAAAAAGGGCTTCCCTGGTGGTGCAGTGGTTGAGAGTCCGCCTGCCGATGCAGGGGACACGGGTTCGTGCCCCGGTCCAGGAAGATCCCACATGCCACGGAGTGGCTGGGCCTGTGAGCCATGGCCGCTGAGCCTGCGTGTCTGGAGCCTGTGCTCCGCGACGGGAGAGGCCACAACAGTGAGAGGCCCTCGTACCGCAAAAAAGAAAAGGAATAAAGCCCTGACTGTGTAAGTGGATGCCATTCAAAAGCATGCTGGTATGAATGAAGTGCATTATATTGGGGGACACTGGTGCCTCAGAAATGCTAGGAACACAAAAGCAGAGATGTGCCAGGGGTTGGCTCCACTAGCAAGATTGCTCGAGGATCCAATTTTTGTAAACTATTATGAAAGGTCCTGCTGTGGGACCTCTAGTTCAATCCTGCAGTTCTTTTGTGACATAATTTACCCATATCTCTATGGTAGGTCAGCTACAAATCTTGGGTGAAATCCATCCCAAGCTAATGGCAAATGTAACTTACTGCCAAGCTTTGACGTGATTTTTCCTCTGCCATGTGTTCTTGGGTTAATCAGGGGGAAATGATTATGAAAAGAGAACATTTATAGAAGAAGATTTTGAAAACCAATTTCCTTCAATGCAAATGGTTAATGGAATAAGGTTTTTAGTCATTCAAACTATAAGCACCCTGGAACTTTACTTGATACTGCAGCTCAAATTCTTAAATCATTTGATTCTTTATGGATGGTCCTCCTTGCCCTCTCCAGTCCAGGCAGAAAGGTACTACACTGGCTTATAATCATTGGCTGAATTAAGATCAGAGGTATGAATTCAGCTCAAGGTCCCCAACAAACGACTCCTCCTTTACACCTCAGCACTCAGAGAATGGCAAACAGATGAAGAATAAATGCATGTAGTTTGTCAATTATACTGACAATTGTTTAAGAAAGAATTGTCATTCTTATACTGATAAATGGAAATGCAAGAAAAATTGTATCATTGACTGGCTTTAACAAGCCTACTTGATAAGTCTACTTGTTTCAAGAGATCATCACAAACTCTTGGTATACTTTGGTTTAGAAAATAATCCTTTCATTGAACTGGAAAAAATATTTTTAAACTTTTAAAATGTATAAACCATGTATAATTAAATTCATGTGGTTGAACCTCAGAAAATTAAGGGCAGGAATGCAATTGCACTTTCAGTTTCAAACGCTGTACTCATTTTCTGAAAATTTCAATCAGAAACTAACATCAGGTTCTAAATTCACCTGCTAGGAGGAATCTGGGCAACTTATTTTCAGAGTGCATTTTTCTTCTTTGTAGAATTCAGCTTTTAGTGACTGGCTCTCTCAGATATAGAGAGCTCTGCCCACACATTTCAAATTAGGTTATGACTACATGGGCAATTATTGTACAGATGTTCTCTGCTTAACAGCAAATATTTTTTTCCTTACCCATGTATGACACTTATAGGTTATTTGCTGAAAAGATCTCAAAAACATTATAAACATGTATGTTGCCATTTTGAACAAAATCAATTCAGGAACTACTCTTTTATAGAGTAATCTGGTCCAGTTCACTGTAGATAGTTTTATATATTTAGAACTTTTATCTTTTAGTCAGAGAAACCTCCAGATCATTCCTGGCTGCTGAGGGTCTCCTGCAGCATTACTAATGATGCTGGGTTTTGTATTTATTAAAATAATTTAATTTAATAATTTAAAGTAAAGAATCTTATCTTTAGATTACAAAGAAGTATCAAAGCACAGATTATAAGTGCTGTGCGAGTGATCAGTTGTACTCAGCAAACCACCTTATTTGTGATTATTTGGTAAAGATCAAGGTCACAGGCTTCCTTCCTCCAGCAGCCAGGCAGATAACCCAAGTATGTGAAGCAGGCTGGCCTGAGGGAGTATGTGTCCCTTCTAAAGGGAGCAGGGCTTCTTAATTCTGGTTAACAGCAGCCATACAGGAAAGTTAGTCCAAAATGCCATTCTTTCACATTTGTTGACTCTTCCAGACACCCCCAAAACTCATATTTCTATTTGAAATTTCCGGATTAAAAACAAAAATGCCACGTGGATCAAATGTCTTCAGCTTACCTGTTTTCAACCTCTGATATAAACCTAGATAGGCAGGGACGCTGCCGGGCAAGATGGCGGACAAAGAGAAGAAAAAGAAGGAGAGCATCTTGGACCTGTCCAAATACATTGACAAGACGTTCCTAGTGAAGTTCTAGGGAGGTCGAGAAGCCAGTGGAATCCTGAAAGGGTTTGACCCGCTGCTCAGCCTTGTGCTGGATGGCACCATCGAGTACATGAGAGACCCTGACGACCAGTACAAGCTCACAGAGGACACCCGGCAGCTGGGCCTGGTGGTGTGCAGGGGCACCTCTGTGGTGCTCATCTCCCCGCAGGATGGCATGAAAGCCATCCCCAACCCTTCATCCAGCAGCAAGATGCCTAGCGGCTGGGGCTGTCCCTCCCCCAGGACTCAGGCCACCCGTAGGAATGGAACTTCCCTTTTTGTATAGCTTACGTTTTTGTAAAATGAATGTATTAATTCATTGCTTTGCTTGTTTACTAAACAGACTAGGATTCCCTTCACCATGGACCATGTCTTAACCAATTTTTGTTTCCCCAAAGCCCAGAACAGTGCCTGGCACATAGCAGAGCACAAATATTTGCTAATAAACTGAACTGATCTCTAGATAAATGAGGGCCAGAGAAGGGTATGATTTTTTTAGAGCTGGATAAAGCTATTAAATCTTGTGGACACTTTGGAAAGTTAAACGTTCACAACTATTATAAACTGTGTCCGTTCCAGGCAGAACATTCCTTTTAGTGATCTGCAGACTTCAAAGCTCATTTTTATGGATGTGTTCTGTCAGGAGAAGATTAGGTTTGGCTTTATGTTCTTTCATGGAGAAAAGATGGACAGAGGGTCTTAATTTATGTAAGAAAGTAAAAGGAACAGGCATTAAGTGAAATCCCATTATTATTTAGATTATTATAGTTTCTTGGTATATCAGAAATATTATGACTGAATTAACAAATTACTTTGGTTTAGTCAGAATTTACTCACAAAGTGAGAACTGAGGAAAGCTTTCACTTTGCCTATGGAGCATGTGATAAAATGAAAAAGTAATCAGGGGATTTCTTCAGCTCCACTAGTGCCTCTGAAAATTGGTGATGAACCAAGGATTCAAGAACACTGACCAGTGGCAGGCACTACAATGACCCCCTGGGGATTTCAGTTTAGCTAGGAAATGATTTTTTATAATTCCCTTTTCATTACTACAAGTAGGTAAGCCCTCTTAAGCTCATGCATTATTTCAAGTCAACACTGATTTATTTCCCAGTTACGACTTTTAGGAAATTTTTCAGGATTCTGCAATGCCCCGACCTTTAGCCTAAGGCACCACCAGATGTGAGTTTGGATTGGAGTGGGTACTGTTATTGTCATCAGCCACATTGTACAGATGAGTACACTGAAGCTTAGATATGATAAGCCTGGACTTCAGTCTAGATCAGTCTTTATCCAAAGAACATGCCAGTAACCACTACACCCTTCTGCATTCTGAATCTTGCACCGCTGGAAGTCTTTCCATCTCGCTATCACTTCTTCTCCTGTGCTACCTTATGTAAATAGTTCACATAACAAAATAGAACAGGAGGCAAAAAAGATCAATCAGGATTAAGAGGGTTGCTATATAACCTTTAAAACACAAGAAAAATGGACAAATCCACAGTTGTAGTCAGAGATTTAAAAATATATGTTAAAGAATCAGCATATTGAAAATATATAGACTCCTGCATATGGAAAATATGCTTTCTTTTCAAATATTTACCATGTATTAGGTTATATAGGAAAATGAAAGTTTAAATATAAATTCTTATTGAATCAAGATTATACAAACCATTTTCTCTGATGACAGTGCAACTAAATATCAAATTATCTGTTAAAAATTCCCAGTTATTTGAAAATTAAAAATCAGACTTAACTAACTCATGGTTCAAAAGGGACACAGTGTTGATAGTGGGGGATTTTTTATGTGTGTGCAGTCAGGGGATATGTGGAGACGCTGTACTCTCTTCTCAATTTTGCTGTGAACCTAAAGGTGCTCTAAGAAATAAAGTTTATTAATATTTTTAAAGGATGCACACATGCATTCTTACAATGAAAATGACAAAACCTTTAGAGTTGAATGACAATGAAATTCTATCTAAAAGAGGAAAGGGAAAAAATCCATAATTTCCTCTCTAGAGAGCCAGGACCACTCTAGAAAGTCTGGTGTATATTCTAGGAGGATATAGCAAATGTTTATTCTGCCAAGCTTTGTGCTTAACATTATTATATTTAATTCTCATAGCCTCTCTATGAGATAGGAACTATAATTTATTTTAAGATGAGGAAATAGAGTCTCAGAGAGGTTGATTTGCTCAAGGTCTAACAGTGGGAACTAGCCTTACATTAAAATCTAGGTTTTCTGATTACCATACCATGCATATGGTCCATACTGCCTGTACCCTGCTTTTTTTCCTCCCTCTTACTTTACTTTTCTGTCTCAATACTGCATCCTTTTCAGTGGAAGAATTGTATTTCCACCATTACAAACAACAGAGCAGTGGAAACCCACATACACACACGTACTCTATTGTCCAATTACTTCCTTGAAATTACTACAAGTTGTATTCTTACACCAATTACTTATTTCTAAATTAAGATCTAAGTATCTTTTATTCCATTTATCTCCCCTTACTTCATGCCATTAGTCTGTTGGAGAAACTGGGACATTTGTGGTTGGAGAAACTGGATTTTATAAAATATAAAATTTGGCTGATTACTTCCTTGTGCTATCATTTAACTTGTTTCTCTATCCCCTCCATTTGCTATATAAACTGATAATTAATATAGAGGTTTGGTTAGATTCAGATTAATTTTTTTTTAAAGCAAGAATACTTTATAAGAACCAATTGCATTTTTCTGATGAGAGCAATCCACTTACTTTTTTTTTTTTTTTTTCGGTATGCGGGCCTCTCACTGTTGTGGCCTCTCCCGTTGTGGAGCACATGCTCTGGACGCGCAGGCTCAGTGGCCATGGCTCACGGGCCCAGCCGCTCCACGGCATGTGGGATCTTCCCAGACCAGGGCACGAACCCGTGTCCCCTGCATCGGCAGGCGGACTCTCAACCACTGCACCACCAGGCAAGCCCAATCCACTTACTTCTGATGTTCTAAATCACCTTTTGTTAAGATTAAAGTCTTTCTAAACAGTGGGCGTGGTTGCCTCTGAGGGCTTCACCAAGTGAACCAAGATGGCCTGGCATTACAGAACACCAGTCCCAATGACGCCTGTTGTATTTCCTAGTTGTAAGTATCAGGCACATGAGATCTCTGCCCAGTGCATCTTCTCCACCTCTCCTTTCCTTCTTTGACCAATTCAGAAGCTTCTCTAATGTGCTTCTCTTGAGCACAAACTACTTGCCATCTGTTTCCTGGGGTCAATTTCCATTGTCTTACGGATACTTTGACTCTATTTCCTTATGCCACCACTAGTACTATTTAAAGGAGAATTTCCACATGATCCTGCTGTATCTGGCCTTAATGATGAAGACTTGGAGGCAATTTTGCTAAGATTCTACAGGTTACCCATGTCACTGTTCATTTTCCCATGTCTATTCTTGCCTCTCCTCTTGGATGTGACATTATCATGTAGGCTTACAACCACAATGTGAACAATCCTCCAGTACAATTTTAGTTTTCTCTCCCTTGCTTACCTCTCAAGTCTGCATTTTGTGATAAGCACCCACGATGGCTCCGTTTAACTCTCTTCCCCAAGTGCTACCTGGTTTTACTGGGTTCACGCCAACCTTCAGAATGTGACCCAGCCAGAAATCCAGATCTAATGTAGTGGTTAAGAGCAGAGGTTCTGGACGCAGGCAGACCTGGGGTTGTAACTGAGCTGTACCACTTTCTAGCTGCCAAGTTATCAATACATACAAGTGTAAGTTTCATCTTCTATAAAAAGTGGATATTGGTGCTTCCCTGGTGGCGCAGTGGTTGGGAGTCCGCCTGCCAATGCAGGGGACACGGGTTCGTGTCCTGGTCCGGGAGGATCCCACGTGCCGCGGAGTGGCTGGTCCCGTGAGCCATGGCCGCTGGGCCTGCGCGTCCGGAGCCTGTGCTCCGCAGTGGGAGGGGCCACAGCAGTGAGAGGTCCGTGTACCGCAAAAAAAAAAAAAAAAAAAAAGTGGATATTAATACTTACTATATGGGATTGCTGTGAAGATTAAATGAGGCAGAGCAAATGCCTAGGCCAATGCCTGGCCCATGTAAACACCCAAAGAACGGAAGCACTATGGTTAGTGTTATCACATCCCCATGCTCATCCTATGCCTCTAGCCCTTTAGTTTCCACCAGCCATGGAGACATAGTCAGTATAGCATAAAATGGTATTTAATAGAGAACAGATACAATAAAATGATGAAGCAAAGTCAAATTTAATAAAGTCTACATAGTTTAAAATAATAAAATGTTCCTGAGGGTATAATAAAATAATAAAATTATAGAGCTAGTAGGGGGTCTTAGAAGCAACCAAATCCAATCCCTCACTTTACAGATGAGATCACTGAGGCCCAGACAGGTTGAACAACCTTCTCTGAGCTCCTCCACCTACTGAAAAGGTGCATTGCAATGTGCACCCATGTCTGCCTTTGGCAGGGATGTTTTCCTCTACTGTGTATGCACTTGATAATGACTCACTTGAGATTTATCTTTTGGCCTTGTACTAATGACTGGGATTATGAAACTGAAATCAAAAATAAAAATCTCTCAGTTGTACTTCCTAGGCTTTCTGATGAAATGAAAGAACCAACAGGAAAAAAAGAAACATGCTTACAAAGTAGCGGGGACAGAGTCTTTCAGTAGTGGAGCCAACATCTGTTTCCCTTGCTGGTAGACAGGGTTTGGTTCCAGAGACTGTGTTCCTATATTTAAATGTTATGTTCAATGAAAGAACAAAAAGATTCAAAGAGTTCCCTTTGAAAATAATTAGAAAATTACCACTATAATACACAAAAGGAGTTTTGCTGTACCTTCACATTTAAGATCTGTGAGTGGAGTGAGTAGAAAATGCAAAGCAAGGCACCATGACAGGCCACTGTTGAAAGGAGGTCTGTGTGACGCCAAAGGTGAGGTTTAAAGATTACTCACTTTTGCTTCTCTTTAACTATCCCTTTAATCTCTGTCTCTTGCTAATCATTATGCATAGACAAATATGATTATCAAATTTTAATTGTACCATCACAGACACGTATAAATAATGATAATAAAATAGCATTTGCAATCTGCTTTGGTAATTTTTGGACTGTAACTGTGCTTTAATTTGTACAAATGAAATGCATTTGATTTGTCTTCAGAGTCATTATTATTCTATGCAACTTTTTTTCCCTAGATTATCCATTCCAGTATTGCTGTTCTAAAAACTTGGTTGGTGCATATTAATACCATAATAATTTTGATCTTTCAATATTTTATATTCAGACAGTTTTTTGAATTAAACTTGGTTGTATTTCACACTGTTCATTCAGTTATTCACTCACATTCATTCATTGACTCATTCATTCATTCAATAAAATGATCAAAGCACCTACTCTGCTTCAGGCACGATATTAGACCCTGGTGATACAGAGGTAAATAATGTACGGCTCTGGCCTCATTAGACCTACTGTCTAATGGCATCATATTCATCCTCTTGGCCTTAATTAATTACAACATATATGCTAGTGACTTTCAGATGTCCATTTCCAGACTGGTCTTCATCTTATTCTCTGAACTTAGGTCCATGCATATTCAAATGTCCACTGGACAACTTTACTTGTTTGTTTCCCTCAAAACCTATGTGTCCCAAACTGAGGTTTTTTCTTTCTCTTAAAACCGCCTCTCCATTCAAACATTCCCAATTATCGGAATGATACCTACGATCCTCTAAATCCAGAAATTTGGGATTATCCCTGACTCCCTCTCCCTCATGTCTTTTTTTCTAATAAGTCAATGAATCCTGTCAATACTACCTCCCAAGCAGCTTTAAAATTTGTCCACATTTCTTCACCCCTACCGGTACATCTAGTTTCATCTACTATCATCTCTCACTTGGATTAGTAACAGTGTCCTAATTCGTGTCCCTGCATTTAACCTCTTCCTGACACCCCCAACCACTCCATTCTCATGGGCTGCCACAGCGATCATTCTAAAAGGCAAGTCTGATCATGTCACTCCCTTCTTATCTTATTCTGATCAATGGCCTTCCCATTATTTGGGGGATAAGAACCTAAATTCCTTAAAATGGCTTCCACAGCCCTCAACTCTCCCAAGCCTCTACCGCCTCTCCAACTTGGTGTCTTGCCAGACTGTCTCCATTTGTGGTGAACTCCTTTCACTACAAATGCATGTGCTCTCTCGTTTTTAGGTCTTCCATGGGCTGACTCTTCCTAGAACATGCCTCAGCCTCAGCTGAAGGAAGGCTCCCTAGAGAAGTCTTTTCTGACCTTCTGGCTCGTGTTAAGAGCCCCATAACCTGCAGAACCTTCCACTTTCCCTCCTATGACACTTACTCACTTTATTGTTATTTCTCAGGTGTCTTTCTTCCTTCCTAGACTATAAGAACTGGAGAGTAGAAAACTGGTCTAAGTTGCCCACTATCATATGACATATGGTAAATAAATATTGGTTGAATAAATGAATGAGGCTGACAAAATGAATGTTATCTATGATTGATGTTCTAATAGAGGTATTCATAGAATGCTTAGGAGCTCAAATGAAGGACATCTAAATTGGAGTTACGGTTCAAGGAACACATATACTGCTCTTAGCACAGTGCACAACACACTGTAAATGGAGTCTGAAGGATCAGTAAGATCAATGAGAGTTAATTTGACTATTCATGGTGAAAGGTGGTAAAGTATGCCACCCCAAAATGTGCCCCTTTGGCAGAGTTATTTTGAGCTGATTATTTTGAGAAACAGCAGACAGAGGAAAAGCTTTGAAAACAGAGTATAAGTTACCTTTCTGTACATGAAATTTATATGTATAAAGGAAATCTCCATTTATTAGAGTCTCTCTCTCTTTCTTTCCCTTTCCCTACCAGGGAGAGAAAGATGACTCTAAATCACCAGAAACTCTCTTGAATGGAGATTTAAAAGAATGTAAATCTACATAACAAACCCTCCTACTCATGGTCATCTCCCCATAACTGGCCTCCTCCACACCATTTTTTTTTTTTTAAGCTTAAGATGGTATTTAAGCCTGGATTCTAAAGCCACCTCTTTGAGAGTTACCTATTTTTCCCTGGGCATCTCTCCTATATACATGTTAATAAACTTGTTTGCTTTTATTAATCTGCCTTTTGTTACAGCTGAGAAATTAGAAGGACAGAGGGAAAATTAATTTTTCCTCCCCTACGATGAGAAGAAGGGCATTCCAGGAGGAGGCGGTACATATGAAATAGCGCAGGTGTGAATCAGCAGAAGTTACAGAAGTCACACGCTGTTCTATACAGTTGGAATAAAGAGTGCATGGGTGGATGGTAGGTTGCTGGGAAAGGAAGCTACTAATGGAAGCAAGATCTGATCATGAACCATGTGTCATAAACCAAGGAGTTTGAATGTTATTCTGAAAGCTGTGGGGATTCAGGCCAAGAAGTGACATATATTTTGGAAAAAATTCCATGGTTGCTTTTGGAGGGATGAATTTGATGGATGGTGGTGGGGGCCCCAGTATGGCGTGTGGTAGTGGGTGGTGGTAGACTGGACTAATCAGTGAGGGGGTAGGGCAATAATTCAGGCCAGAGGTGATAAGAACCTAAATAAGGCAGTGACAGTGAAGATAAACCCATAGGGCTTGGTGACGGAGGGGATAAGGAAGGGTTAGTGAGCAGGGAGGGCCTTCGATCATTCCTAGGATTCTGGTTCGGGTGAATTTATAGATGGTGTCTTTTCTCTGTAAGTTCAGGCTGGTTCGGGGGTAAGATAAAGAAGGTAATGGCTTGTATGGGACATAGAGACATTTACTGAAAAAGCAGTGAGATGAATAGTGGCTAGATCCTCATACCAATACCAGAGTGCTTATTTAACCAGAATGTAGCCAAGGAGGCTCAACTCTTGAGTCCCAAACTAACTCCTTGAACCCTATCAGGCCCGGAACTATTGAGACAAAAGCCACATGGTGCCTTGGATCTCCCTGTCTCTTGAAGACTTCTAAATCCTCAGTGAGAAAAGGAATGAAGGAAGAAAAAAAGGAAACTAGATGAGGGATGGAGAAGCTGTGAGAAGCTGGGAGGCAGGGTTGAGATGAAAGTGGGGATCAAGTTGTGATTTATTTGGTAAGAGGAAAGGACACGGAGAATAAGGAAGAGTGGGGACTCTGGAGGAAGGATCAGTAGCAAGGCAGGGGGACTTCCCTGGTGGCACAATGATTAAGGATCCACCTGCCAATGCAAGGGACACGGGTTCAAGCCCTGGCCTGGTAAGATCCCACATGCTGCGGAGCAACTAAGCCTGTGTGCCACAACTACTGAGCCTGCGAGCCACAACTATTGAGCCCACATGCCACAACTACTGAAGCCCGTGCTCCACAACAAGAGAAGCCACCGCAATGAGAAGCCTGCGCACCGCAATGAAGAGTAGCCCCCATTTGCTGCATCTAGAGAAAACTTGCATACAGCAGTGAAGACCCAACACGGCCAAAAAAAAAAAAAAAAAAAAAAATAGTAGGGCAGTACCTGGGGAGGTAAATGAAAGCCTGTAATGGAAGAGGAAAACATGGCAGTGGCTATGCTAACTAAAGTCATATTAAGGGTTTGGTAGCTGAGAACGACCTAAGAGTGAGAACATTTAACACTATTCACTTTGCTGTGGGTCCTTTTCAGACCCCCATTCAAGGCACTTAAGACAGGGTCAGCATAGGGCCTATAGTGCCCAGTGCAGCCCCTTGCATATGGTAGGCACTCTACAAATATTTGTTGGATGTATTCATAAATGAACACCAAAGGTGCAAACAGTGGTTTCCTTTAGCAGGAATTCTTGCCACGAAAACTGTGGAGCAAGAAGCTCTAGAATTTTGGGGATGGAGCTTGTCTTTCACGGTGGGGACAAGTCTTCTAAATAACTTGGTGGCCTGTTAATTGCACTACACAGCAATCAGTCAAGCACTGGGGCCTGCTGTGATAGATAGTTAGTCCAATCAACCAATCTATCAAGAATCTCAAAGCAATTGAGCAGCTCAGTTGGATGGGACTGAAGTGCTGTTGCGTTAACCCCAGATACCTGGTTTCAAGGAAAATTGAGCTGAAATATCCCTATTCTATCAATCTCATTTCTGGAATTAGCAGTGGGCTCAAGAGAAGACTCCTTTCTTGAATCAGTGACAGGTCTCTTAGTTGTAAACTTAGTAGATTTGGGTTATTTGAACATGTGATCATTTAACTTTTTAAAAAATATGCAAGAGGTCATAATTCTCATTATAAAAGTATTTTACTACAATGCCTGGGAATTGAAAGGCCTGCAAAAGGCTCTGTTGATCCCAAGCTTAAAGGTTAAGTATATCATGACATGATGGAAAGGAAAACCTAGGTCTTACAGAAGAGACCTTATCTATACACAGGTGTGTGTGTGTGCCTATATTCACCTACTTGTACTCACCACGGGCCTGAATTTACTACCACAGGCTGAATAAAGCACAAAGTGAGGAGTCAAGTGAGACAGAGCTATAGTTGCTGTGGAAACCATAGCACTGATCTTCATGACACATGTACCCTGAAGACTAACACTCTGTAAATGACTTAATAAAGGATAGATTCACTTTTCAAAAACAATCTCAAAAACTTATTAAACTGAAATCTTAAAAATGGGAAGGTTCTATAGTTTCGTTTTTGTAAATTTCAGCTCTAGGTGAATCCTTTTTTCATAGCTAAATCTCTGATAATTGGAGGCTTTTGTTGTTGTTTGCTTTAAATACAGATGTACAGAATAGAGGCTGATTCCATAGGACTGATATGGGCTCTATCAGTAGTTAGAATCGGAGATATGCTAAAAAACTTATGGATATTCCAGTGTATTCTTTTTTTTTTTTTTTTTGTGGTACGCTGGCCTCTCACTGTTGTGGCCTCTCCCGTTGCGGAGCACAGACTCCAGACGCGCAGGCCCAGCGGCCATGGCTCACGGGCCCAGCCACTCCGCGGCATGTGGGATCCTCCCGGACCGGGGCACGAACCCGTGTCCCCTGCATTGGCAGGTGGACTCTCAACCAGTGCACCACCGGGGAAGCCCCCCAGTGTATTCTTAATGTGTTTTCCAGTTGGTCTACGGGAACATTTCAATTCTAGCTGAAAGAGGCACTGTACTCTCTAGTCTAAAACATTAATGGTCAGCATACCAAAAGTGGCAGCTCATTTACGTATGTTGGGACCCAATTAATCCTTTCTGATGACTTTATCTACTTGGTTTATATCCAAGACTGCTGGCAGGAAAATCATCTCTGTATTTCTTTCCAAATATAAAGTTGGCAGATTTCACCTGCTTCTCTTTATATATATTTTTATCCTCAAAGGAAAGAAAGATCTTAGAATTTTTGTGAAAAACAGTTACTCCTTCAATGAAACTCAAATTATTTTTAATAATGATAAATGTTGTAATATTTTTAGGTGATGAGTAGAGTCATTTTTGAACCATCAATGTATGGCGTGATTTCTCATTAAAAAACAAAACCCTCCCTAATAACATTTAGGGGTGACATAATCATGGTAACAGCATAGCCCTATTAATTTTGAGATTAAAAGAAAATGGATTCTATCTTCATAGCTACTAGCCAAAGTAAATATATCTTTGTTCCAAATCTTCTGTTATCTCAATAACACTATTTTTGACCTGTGTTATGAGAAATGCATGGTAAATTAATACAATTTGCCAGTGGCCTGCTCTTGAAACCTATGGGCTGATCGAATCCTTACATAACAAAACTCTGTGGCCCACACATTTTTGCCACAGGATAATTTTATTATACCAAGTTCATTGTTAAACACATTTTCTTTTTGTAGAGACTGGATAAGAAAAGTTGTTGATGCAGCAGAATAATATTTTGAAATATTACTGACTGTATTTTTCCTTCTCAGTAATTTCCCTTTACTCTCAGCCTGAGAGAAATATATGTCTTAGAGAAGGGAGAACACAAGCTGGTAAAAACAGTCATACTCTTAGCTTTGAGTTTTCAAAGACAGTCTTCAAAGCCAGAGCTTTCAACGTTGAGAGCAAGATTCTTGATAAGAGAAGATTTTTTATTGTTATTATTTGTTTGTGGTTTCCATTCCAAAAGTTTGAATATCAAGACAAAGTATGGAGGTCTCAGAGCATAGAGTTGATACAATAAACATAAAACAGGAAAAAGTTCTTCAATAAGCACAGAATATTTTCCTGCAGTGTTAGAGGAGACAGAAGCATTTCTTGGATGGATGAGAAGATTGGCAGAGAGGGAGAGGAGAAAAGAGAGCTCTCTTTCCCATTCTGCTTGAGTCTGGGTAGGGAGGGGAGTGGGGTCATGAAAGACAAAATGTCCAGAAAAGTTTGGATCTGACTGAGAGGGGATTTTTGCCCCACTTCTTGTCTGGAAAAATAGAGCTCCCTAGGTGAGGTTTTAGGCAGAGAGGACCTGAGGCTGTCCCATGGAGATCGTATGGCCCCAGAAGGTAGCCCAGCAGCTGGGCTGTTTCCATGTTTTCTAGAGGTACAGGCTAGGACTTATAGTTGGGATGAACAAGAGTTATCTGAGTGAACAGAGTGCAGAAGTGAGTGTGGGGGCTTTGATGGTGGGTACAACTGAGGAGAGAGGCCAATGAATGCCTAAGGAGGGGAGAAAGTAGGATTAAAATCCAGAAGAAGACAGAAGACCTCACAGACCAAACCACCATCCAAGGATGTACAAAGCCCTGGAACTTATTTAGTTCTGAGTTACTGAGTACTGATTACTGAATATTTACCCCAAGGAGACTAAGTGTAACCTGGAGATGTAATCAGTACATTTGAAATTCCACATCAGCAGAAATAAGGGTTCAGGAAGTTCAAGTATGGAGAAAAAGACATTTATCTTTTTATATTAATTATTGTACTTTTTAATCTCCAGAGATTCTATTTGACCCTTTAAAAAAAACTGCTTTGACAATTTTATAGATTCATGCTCCTTTCAGATATTATCAAGCTTTAAAATTTTCTTTAACTATGATAAGCATTTTCTTTTAATAATCTGAATGTGGTAATTCCAATGTTTGCAGTTTCTGAGTGTCTGATTCTGCTGTCTGTTCTTCCTACTGGTTCTTGCTCCTGCTGCCTTGTTTCTTTGTGCGCTTGGTTACCTTTGATTCTGTGCTGCTCATACCACTTGAGAAAGTATAAGTTGAGGACTCTCAAAGGCTCAATAAGATGAGCTTTATTTCTCCTCTGGAGAAAGTTTGCACTTGCTTCTTTTGGGGGCTTGAGTAGACAGTCTGGTACCACTCTAAACTAGATTTTGGGCAGTGATACAAATTTGGGGCTGTACATTTTAGGCTTCAAATATTCCTATGGTTACAGCCTCTTGGGGTCTGGGTTTCCTTTTCTTTTCTTCCTGCTCTGCTCTGTGCTGGATTAAAGCAACTCTTTCCATGGCTCTCTGAGTGGGGTGGGACGGGATGAGCTGACCTCTGTGTTCCACTTTAATATGGGGTTCTCCTATTATACTCTCCACATTTGGTGGGCCCTGGGATCTGATTTCCATTCCTCTCACCCCAGGAATCCATGGAAGCCACAGCTCAGTTTCATAGTCCAAATAGGCAAATGCCCTTTGAACAAAAGCAGCTCCTAGTGCTTGGCCTACTTTTCTTTGTTCTCATCTATTCTGGGCCTGGTAATGCCTTACTATGTTTTGGCTTACTGATGTTTTTTAATAAGATGAAAATACATTTTATTCAGTACTTTTAGTAATTTTCAATAGGAGGATTGATCTGACTAAATTAGCTCAGCATTGCTGGACATCAGAAGTCATGCCTGAATTATGTGAGTGTGAAATTCATGCTCACTAGGTCTATGGTGAGGTAAGAAAAAAAAAATTAAAAAATGTTCTCAACTCTGGAATGGATCAAGAGAACTGACAGAATAGCACTGTTCCTTTCTAAAAGCTCCTTGTAGTTTTGGCAAATCAAGCAAATTGGTTGGGTATGTTTGGGAATTTAAGCAAGTTCTTTTCATAAGTGTAGTAGAGCTATTTAAGAAAAAAGTATAAGACAAATTTAATGGTATCATGCTGATTACAGAAGTAAAGAACTGCAAATAATTGTCATTTACCTTTTCCCCTTAAATTTTGGGTCTTTGATTCTAAACAGAATCTGGAACATAAGTAGAGAGCAGATAAATTATTATTCAGAATTAATTTTCAAGTAACGAGAAAATAAAAGCCCGAGGTTTTGAAGACATGAAATAGCTTTGTCATGAATTTTGTGTCATGTTTGCTATAATGGCTTTAATTGAATTATTATTACTAAGTCCTTTAAAAGGATATAAAACCAGTAGGAGACCAAGTTCCTATTGCAGAACTTGGAATCTCTTTGGGGAGGACGTGCACATAAAAATGTAAGCTCCACAAGGGGCAAGGACTTCTGTCTGTTTTGTTCACTACTGTATTTCCGGGGCTGAGCGCAGATCCTGCTATGTAGTAGTGGCTTGATAAATATTTGTTGAATGAAGGAAACAACTCAGATGGGTATAACTTAACAATGAGAAAGAAACTGACCCCACTTGCAGTGACTTGACCTGAGCTCCAGATGACACGAACAGCTCTGAGGTTGGACGGTTAGGTGAGACCCAGCTGCATCTTGAGAAAGGTTTTGAAATGTGATGGACAGACCATGGACTGTTGATAAGGAAGCCTTGCAGTGGGCGACATGGGGAAGGGTTTCACACAAAGGAAATAAAGTGTTTGCAGACAAGAAAGGGATATAGTAGATTTAATCTAGGAGAGTGTTTTTAAAAAATTTATTCTATCTACCAGAGTCTTATCTCCAAATAAATTTTATGAGGAAGCACAAGTGGAGCTCTGGTTGGAATGGGGATGGAGAGCCTGTAAGCCAATGTTCCACTCTGCCCTCCCCCCCTGCAGTGACAGCCCCTTTGGTTCTCGATGGAACCTCGAGAGCTTTGCTGAGTAGTTTGAAGGCAGCTTATTTTGGCCCAAGTGGACAACTGGGCTGGGGAGGAGTTGGGGACAAGGCCAGTGAGAAGACATTGGGGGGATAGAGGGAAGGCCTTTCATCATCAAGGGACAATTCTAAATATAATGAGGTGATCCAAAGGAACCATGCCATATTTATCATGGTAGCATGATAAATGTAGACCTTTAGGAGTGTTCCAAAATTGATAGAAGAAAAACACAAGGGTAGGACATCAGCTAACAGACAGTTGCAGTGACCCAGGCGCAAGCTGTGAAGCTCTGAACTTTAATGTTCATGTGAATTATCTAGGTAGTTTATTTAAAATGCAGATTCCTAATTCCTACTTCTAGAAATTCTGAATCAAGAGGTTTGAGATGGGGCTCAGAAATAGGAATTGTAACAATCATCCTTGATAATTCTGATGCGAGATCAAATTTAGAGAAATAGTTATAACTGAATATTTCTCACTTCTACACTCCTCCTCTTTGTTAATTTTACAGTTAACAGTATATTAGGGGGGCTTCCCTGGTGGCGCAGTGGCTGAGAGTCCGCCTGCCGATGCAGGGGACACGGGTTTGTGCCCCGGTCAGGGAAGATCCCACATGCCGCGAAGCAGCTGGGCCCGTGAGCCATGGCCGCTGAGCCTGCACGTCCGGAGCCTGTGCTCTGCAACGGGAGAGGCCACAACACTGAGAGGCCCGCGTAATGCAAAAAAAAAAAAAAAAAAGTGTATTAGGGACCTAGAGATTATCATACTAAGTGAAGTAAGTCAGACAAAGACAAATATCATATGATATCATTTATATATGGGATCAGTCATAAAAAAGAACAAAATAATGCCACTTGCAGCAACATGGTTGGACCTAGAGATTCTCATACTGAGTAAAGTAAGTCAGATAGAGAAAGACAAATATCATATGATATTGCTTATATGTGGAATCTAAAAAAATGGTACAAATGAACTCATTTACAAAACAGAAATAGAGTCACAGATGTAGAAAACAAACTTATGGTTACCAAGGGGGAAAGGGGGGGAAGGATAAATTGGGAGATTGGGATCGACATATACACACTTCTATACATAAAATAGTAACTAATAAGAACCCACTGTATAGCACAAGGAACTCTATTCAGTACTCTGTTATGACCTATATGGGAAAAGAATCTAAAAAAGAGTGGATATATGTATATGTATAACTTATTCACTTTGTTGTACAATAGAAACTAACCCAACATTGTAAATCAATTATACTCTAGTAAAAATTAATTTAAAAAATTATATTAGGGGGCCTCCCTGGTGGCGCAGTGGTTGAGAGTCCGCCTGCCGATGCAGGGGATACGGGTTCGTGCCCCGATCTGGGAGGATCCCATATGCCGCGGAGCGGCTGGGCCCGTGAGCCATGGCCGCTGGGCCTGCGCGTCCGGAGCCTGTGCTCCGCAACGGGAGAGGCCACAACAGTGAGAGGCCCGCATACCGCAAAAAGAAAAAAAAAAATTATATTAGGGATATAGAGATTATCATACTATGTGAAGTAAGTCATACAGAGAAAGTCAGATATCATATATCACTTACATGTGGAATCTAAAAAAATGACACAAATAAACTTATTTACAAAATGGAAATAGACTCATAGACATAGAAAACAAACTTATGGTTACCAAAGGGGAAAAGGGGGGAAGGGATAAATTAGGAGTTTGGGATTAACAGATACACACTACTATATATAGAATAGATAAATAACAAGGACCTACTGTATAGCATAGGGAATATAAGGAACTATATTCAATATCTTGTAATAACCTGTAACGGAAAATAATCTGAAAAAGAATATATAAACATACATATATATCTGAATCACTTTGCTGTACACCTGAAATTAACACAACATTGTAAATCAACTGTACTTCAATAAAAAAAGTATATTAAGAATAAGGAGGAAGGAACGACTTAAGTCAGCACCATCTTATTTATTTTTTTAACATCTTTATTGGAGTATAATTGCTTTACAATGGTGTGTTAGTTTCTGCTGTATAACAAAGTGAATCAGCTATACATATACATATATCCCCATATCTCCTCCCTCTTATGTCTCCCTCCCACCCTCCCTATCCCACCCTCCCTATCCCACGCTATGGTGGTCACAAAGCACCGAGCTGATCTCCCTGTGCTGTGTGGCTGCTTCCCACTAGCTATCTATTTTACGTTTGGTAGTGTATATATGTCCATGCCACTCTCTCACCTCATCTCAGCTTACCCTTCCCCCTCCCCATGTCCTCAAGTCCATTCTCTACATCTGCATCTTTATTCCTGTCCTGCCCCTAGGTTCTTCAGAACTATTTTTTTTTTTTAGATTCCATATATATGTGTTAGCATACGGTATTTGTTTTTCTCTTTCATCAGCACCATCTTAAATTGAAGGCATCAGTGGAATATACAAATGAAACAATGGTTTGAATGTCAGTTGTGGAATTTGAGCCCAAAGGGAATTTTATAAGGATTGTGTTGGTAGAAATAACTGCAGTTGCCAAGGAACCCAGCTCAAGTAGGGTCGTGCTCAGATTACATGCTTTGCCTGGTGTGCTTAGGTCACCAGATGGTCTGTCCATTTCAGTCATTTCTCTGTGATAATGTCCTCTGGGGATGTCTAGAAGTACATAGTTTCCTTCTAAGATCTAGATTTTCAAAGATTTAGTATTATAGCCCAGTCATCTATTGTTTTGAATTTATCATCCACAAATTCATTTAAACTCATTGATTTCTTTTTTTTTTTTTTTTGTAGTTCATTGACATCACTGTAACCCAAGTATAAATGGGCGTGAAGTAATCAAGCAGCTGAACTCTGACGAGATGCACCAGCCACTTTCTCATGTTTCTGAGCTGGAGCTGAGGTCTTTCCTGAAGTCATTTCATGCTCATCTGGCTTTCCTGGCAATTATTCAACCTTAGCAGTATCTTCTTCAGACAGTCAGTATTCACTTAATATGGTAAAGAAAAGGGAAGGAAAGAAAACTAATATTTATTGAGTGTTCACTATGTACTAGGTCTTTTAAATATGTTATCTCATCGAGACGTTGGATTATTTTTATTTTAACAATGAGGAAACTGAGGCTCAGAAAGGATAAGTAACTGAGGTTTAGAGAAGTGAAATGAGTTGCTTAAGATACCTCTCAGCAAGACAACAGAGGAAATTAAGCAGGAAAGGAAATAGAAAAGAGAAAGTTTTGATCACTGGTGGCCATTGAGAATGTCTCCAGCTATTGAGAATAATGTGTATTCCCTGCTGGAGAGTTTGGGCTCCTGTGGAAGCTTCCTTGTGTGAGATCCAGCATCCTCTTCCTGGAGGCTCCATGCAACACTCAGAGGGCTACTCCCTATCTTCCTAAAATCTCCCCAGGCATGTGTGCAGACTGTAGGGACAGGGTTCAGACTTACCCTTCCAGAAATGTTCTAATCCAGACCCTCTCTTTTGTAGACAGAGTGAGCAGTGGGGCAGAGGTGGTGGTGATTTGCCTAAAATCACAGAGAAAGATTGTAACAAGGTTGGGAGCAGAAACCAGACCTCTTAGCCCCTGAGCACCTCCCTGTGCTAAACCAAGACAACGTGGGCTTCCATTTGCTCCTTTGAAAGTCTAGCTATGAAGTCAATGGGGAGCAGAGAGATGCTTTTGACCAAGAACTAAAGATGAGGAACGTGTCCCCGGACTAGCAGGACTCCAGTTAGAGAGTGGTTAGAGCAGTGCTTCTGCACCAGGTTCTAGGGAAGCCGAATGCTCGCTCCCTTAGATGGTCACCATGTGGTCCAGGAAGAGTTCTTGATGATCAAAGTTTGGGAGAGCTAGATTAAAGATATATAAGTGCCTTTTCTAAGAATGCATGTCTATATATCTGAATATATACATGAATCACTTTGGTGTACACCTGAAACTAACACAACATTGTAAATCAACTATACTTCCAAAAAAAAGTGTCTTTTCTGAAAGATCTCTCAGAACCTTTAATATATTAATGTGATACTCAAACTCCAAGATGTGTCTATTAAATACATTTGTGGACAGGCTCCCCTTCTCACCGCCTCCCCACCTCCTTTCCCTGACCTAGCACAGAACACCTATTAGTAGCACATGGGAAGGTCTGCGGAACATAGTTTGGGTAACACCAAGTTATGTCAAGTCAAGTAACTAAATTGAAAGATTTTTTCAAAGTCCAACTGACAACAGGTCCAGTGAAAAGAAGAGATGAGGGAAGTAGCCCAGAAAGAAGGGAAACTACCCCTGAACAAGTAAACTGTGGTACATCAGTGACCTAATGGAATATACTTCAGGCACAAAAATGTGATAGTTTTGAGAATGCTAAGATAATGTGGGTAATGTTTATAGACTATCATTAAGTAGGAAAAAAACCCCTAAAAATACAAAATTTTATCTATGCTATGATTGCAACTGTATGAAAAATTACATGTGCTTGTGATTGGGAACTAGAAGAAAATATGAAATAATGAAATCAATCTTTATTAGGGCCATAGACTCTCCAAAGGCTTGAAAATATTCTATTACTTGTGATGATGTTCCTTTTACAATAAAAAGTAAAATAAAGGGGCTTCCCTGGTGGCACAGTGGTTGTGAGTCCGCCTGCCGATACAGGGAACACGGGTTCATGCCCCGGTCCGGGAGGATCCCACATGTTGCAGAGCGGCTGGGCCTGTGAGCCATGGCCACTGAGCCTGCGCGTCCGGAGCCTGTGCTCTGCAACAGGATAGGCCACAGCAGTGAGAGGCCCGCATACCACAAAAAAAAAAAAAAAAAAAAAAAAGTAAAATAAAGAAACCTCACCTGAGAATTAATTTTCCCCTTCTTTTTCATTAAAAAATTTTTTTCTCCTCCTCATTCTCTGGGAACCTAAACCTTCTGCAGGATTATAAGAAGTTTGGGGAAATGCCGTTATGCTTGCTTCTCCCACCAAAGATAAAAAAGAAAATAGAGAAGGAAGTTCTCATTAAATTGTGCAACTTTCATTTGCTGCAAGGAGGAGATTAACCCTGAGTGCCCAGACCTCGTGTGACATATAGTTAACATGGCACCTGCAGATCAGGAGACACTGAGGGATCAGTGGCCATTTCTTTTCTTTTCTTTTCTTTTTTTAAATTTATTTATTTATTTATTTAGTTTTGGCTGCGTTAGGTCCTCATTGCAGTGTGTGGGCTTCTCATCACAGTGGCTTCTCTTGTTTCAGAGCACGGGCTCTAGGCGCACGGGCTTCAGTAGTTGTGGCTCGCGGGCTCTAGAGTGCAGGCTCAGTAGTTGTGGTGCATGGGCTTAGTTGCTCCGCAGCATGTGGGATCTTCCTGGACCAGGGCTCGAACCCCTGTCCCCTGCATTGGCAGGCGGATTCTTAACCACTGCACCACCAGGGAAGCCCGGCCATTTCTTAATGTACACAGTACTTTGCCCTTTTCTTTCAGATAAATTAGACAAGTGAGTAACAAAGCCAAAATTCTGAAAGTTGATATTTGGAACACATGCAGTTATATACTGTCTTTAGGATCTTTAGTTATAATGATAAGAAAAATTTTTAAATAAACATTTTTAGACGGAGCAGAAGAGAAATAGAATGCTATTCTTCCCAGGTCATACTATTCATGTTATACTGTGTAAAAAGGAATATTTATCGTTGTAACAAATAGCTTTAATAGTAGGAGGTGAGGCAAAGCATACACTAAGTGTTTTAACACATCTATTCACAAAAACTTATTGTAAGCCTAGCATGCGCCGGGTGCTGGGGATACAGGGGTGAAAAATCCCTGTTTTCATTGAGTTTATATTCTAACGGGAAGACATACAATAAAGTAGGTAAATCAGTAAAGTATTCTGTGCATTCCACAAGGAGAAAATTAAGCGAAGAAGGGAGATAGGCAATGTGAGAGGGAAGATCTCAAAGAAAAGGTAGCATTTCAGCAAAATATCTGAAGGAGAGTGGCTGGTGGTGGAACACTCCAGGCAGAGGCCAGCATGAGCAGAGACCCTGGGGTGAGAGTGGGCCTGGTGTGAGGAAAGAGAGCGAGGCCGGTGAGGGGCGGGGGCTGAGTGGACTCTTGCTCTCAGGGTGTAGGGAAGGATTGACAGGAAACAGAACAGTATTGCATTAAGAAAATGCATACTGGGCTTCCCTGGTGGCGCAGTGGTTGAGAGTCCACCTGCCGATGCAGGGGACACGGTTTGTGCCCCGGTCCGGGAAGATGCCACATGCCGTGGAGCAGCTGGGCCCATGAGCCATGGCCACTGAGCCTGCGCGTCCGGAGCCTGTGCTCCACAGTGGGAGAGGCCACAGCAGTGAGAGGCCCGCATACCGCAAAAAAAAAAAAAAAAAAAAAAAAGAAAGAAAATGCACACTTCTACAAATCGATGGACAATGTTGAACTTCCCATGAGCCCTGCACTCCTGAAAATGGTGATAGTTAAGAAATCTCCCTCCCCTTTTGTGTTCCTGGAAATGGCTTACTGTAAAGGACCACCCTTCCTCATGTGACTTAGACAAGGCACATGGAGGACTCCCTTGTCTACCTATAACAGGGACAGACACAGACTCTCCCAATGCCCATCTTTGTTTCGTAACTGATTAGCCAAACCGTTTGTCTCCCTGTTCCTGACGGATGGAGACTTTCTCATGATAGAAGCATCCCAATCGGAAAATCACTCCCTCTGTAACAGGTCTACTCCTCCCTACACAAGTCCAAGGCGAAACCACGATGCCAAGATGCTCTGATTTTCAGATCTGGGGTGCTCTCCTGATTGCAGTCAGAAGAATAAAAGCATTTTCTTCCTTGCTCCATTTTTTGGATCTCTGACAGGGTATTCGACATATTATAAAACCGTAAGAGGGATTTTTCCCCCTCATAACACATTTGCCAACAAGCCCTCTCTAAATTTAAAATTAACTCTCTTGGGTTGAAATCACCTTCAGGAAGGCTTGAAGAGCAGAGACAGTCATGATTCAAATTTAATTACTAAATTCTGAAGTCATATTCTGTGAGAATTAAATTGGGAGTTAGAGGAAACAGTTCATCAATAGAATCCTTTGGGCAATGCTCAGTATTGAGAAAGTAAGTTTCTCCTCTGCCAGTCAGTGTTATTGATCCAGTAACTAATTAAGTTTAAATTAGTCTATTTTCTTTTACTGGGCTCTTTATTACATGGGATATTTTACTGTACTGGTTTTAATTATAAATAGATAATTTATAAAATTAAAAATATATTTCATCAGTGTTAAAAAATTTTTGCTAATACAAATTTTCACCAATTAAAAAAAATTCTTATCTATGTTGTTCCTAAAATATGCCTATAATAGCTGGCAGCTGAAATTACTCGCTTTGTTCAACTAGAGTTTTTTGAAATAGTCAATTGCAATTGAAAGCGTGAGAAGGAAACTATCAATCATTCGTACTGTAGTATGAATTAGTGTCTGCAGACTCCTTTTCTTTCACTTGGATAAAGTCATCTTCAATGAGGAAATGGGACTTTATAACAAAGTTGTGGGTGAAGGGCAGACTAGGACAATTTATGGGGATGCAGATTTGGGTGAGAATGCTGTTGTCCAGCAGAGATTTTGGGTAGCTAGCGATAGCACAAAAGCTATGGGTTCAAACGAGGATGAGGTGGACACAAAAGGCAGATGAGATTTATTGGGTAATGTTCCTGATCCAATTCCTAGAGCTTTCACAGGTTTGTGAAATAACTAGAGCAATAGGAACACATCTGAAAAAGGTCCTTCTTTCAAAAATGGCCTTTGAGCAACCCCAGATGTACACATTGAGAATTCTCTGTGTTCAGTATAACTGAAGGACTGAGATGTGATTGGGAAGTAGATGGGCAGGGTGTGCAGATACAGGTGATGCTGTAAAAAGGGGATCCTCACCAGCACTGGAAATTTCCCTAGGCACTGTCACTCTGCAACACTATTGGGCCCCAGGACAGGAGTACAGATGGAGGCCCACACACCATATGTCTAAATATTTAGAAGTCCTCAATTAGGCTGGTAAACTGTTAAATGAATATGTTCCATCCTGCTGTCTTAACAAATATACCTTCATAACTACCTGGAAGATTAAGTTCAAATGTAGGATTCTGTAGGACAGAAAGCGCTGGCTCACGGGCCCTCAGCCTGAAGTCTGACTCAATTCTGTTCCTGCCTTGCACCATGGGGCCTTCTGTGTATATGTGTGGACCTCCCTGGGCTTCCACTCTTACGGTACCATATGTCCAAATTTTGTCCACATTCTATGTCAACAGCCCCCCTCCACCGGTCACTCCTTGGACCTCTGAGCACACACACTGGAGGCACAGTCTGCCCTTGGGGGAAGGACGGGGGTAGAGACCTGTGTAGGTCAGAGATGTAGGCCTGGGATTATTTGAGCAGGAAATTCTAGGGTCCTGAGTACCTGAATCATTGCCTAGAAGGGAGGGCTTGGGTTCTAGGTGGACAAGGCCCCTTGGCCCCTTGAGCTCCTTGCTATGGGAGGTGGGGGATATGGCTGGGAATGTGGCTAGAGGATGGCCAGAGAGGGACCCTCTAAAGAACGTGGGTCTAAGGCCAGTGCTGCTGGTACCATAACAGATGTGGTGGGCAAAATCCCTCTGCAGTCACGTCTCTATTGTGTGTGTAGTGTGTTTGCTTTATACTTAGTAACTGTTTAATAAATAGATTTCATTCGTAATGTGGATTTAGTTCTTAAGGAATTCACATTATTGACTCTCTAAAATCTTTAGTTAACTAAAGACTTCCTTCGACTTTTAGGGAGGCTGGATGGCTGAACGATTGTGGAGCTTGGAGCATACAGCCCAGGTAGCAGCTCTCTTGGAGAGCACCGCCTGGTCCTAGTTTATTCCAGCCAGCAGGTCACACCTTTCCATAGGCGTCCCTTCTCCACTCCTAACCTCCTGATATGTGGTTTGAGGGTCTATAACCACAGCTAGAGATACTGGCAAGGTCTTTCTGCTTTACCCAAGAAACTCCTTGTGCTACAGAAATGTCTACTTGAAGAACTGACGTTTCAAAAATGATTTGTATTGTTTGTTTGTTTTAAGGGATCTGAAAAAAAATCTTTGTTGCGGTTCAGGCCAACTAGATAATATTCTATATAATGAAGAAAGAAGTCTCCTCACCACGGGGGATCCCTAATGCATTCATTCTGACAGTGAAATAGACATTTCTGAAGTATTCAGTGAGTTTAATTTGCTAAACAGTAATTAGCTATGATTTAAATAGAAGATTATTTGAAGAACTGAACAGAAAAATGCTGTTTATCTTCAGTATAATCTGAGTAATTTCCTGCTCTTGAACTTTGATGTAGATAGAAGAAACTAACATCTGTTTCTTTGGAAGATTATTTTTGAAAAGAAGAATGGTAAAGGGTAAAGCCTTATAGAGCCTGGTACCCTACATATCCAGAGAAGCACGTAGATTCTGTATGTAAACATTAAATCACTCTTCTGAGCCCAGACCTGACTCTAAGTTTTCTGTCATGGGCAAGAGTGGGCAGGTCTCACTGCTCTTTGCATTGGTTTTAATTTCCAAGTACAAGGGACCTCTGCTTTCTCTCGGGTGTGCTGGGGAGGATTTTTGTGAAAGTAAAACTGGCACTAGCTCATAAGTGAAGTTGTTTAGGGCTGGCAGCATTCCTGAACTGCTCTCAGCAGAGCTGTTCAAACCCATGGTATAGACCAAGTCCACGCAGGCTCAAGGGCAGTCCCTTGGTCTTTGGTGATACAGTCCCCAAAGATTTCACAGTGATGCACATCGTGTCCCTTTTACTTCGGGTAACTATTTTTAGAGTGTGAGAAACAAAGACCATGATTTGACATACACTCAAGCTAATGAACTCGTCATGCATAGCTGGGGGTGGTGTCATCCTTTGCTACTTCCATATATATGAGTGATTCAGGGAAGCATTGGAATATATCTGTAGCTCTGCTTTTTCTTAACTTACAGACTGCATAATTTAATATATGCCATTTTCCTCCTCACCATTATCATTGGCCATAGCAAACATAGGACTTTGCAGAGCACAGAGAAGCTGTGCCCTGTAATCTTGACAGTCTTTCCATCTCGGAGAGGAGATATACAAGCACGTCCAACCAAAAAGTTCAACATTTCTGTCTCTGCACATCTAAAGACGTACAAATCAGCTGCCTCTCTGCTATTTCCTCCACCTCGACCTCTGCCCTTCTTAAGCCCTGAAGCCAGGCCCTCCGAAGCACAGATTCCCTAAAGCACAGACCCACGTCTGCGGCCAGGGCTCTGTTCTGGGCTCGTCTGATGTGATATGGGGTCGCGTCAATAGTGTCCTCCTCTTCCCTCCGGGTGCTGTTGGGAAAAAGTCGCTTCCAGACTTGAGCTCCGCAGGCCCTGCTACCACTGTGTGCTCTTCACTGTCTCTCCTTGATCCCTGCTGCTACTTCCTTGTGAGTGTGAGTTATCGTTGCCAATGAGACCTGGGTGTGCCCCAGACACCCCTGCAGCATACCTTAATTGGAACCTGCCCAGCCTTTGGGACTGAGTTTTTTCCTAGGTTCTCCTTTACTGATATGGCTTGAAGGCATCATTCCTCCCTCTTTATCCTGCTCTCAATTCATATCGATCTTTCTAGAGGTAGTTCTTGCCAGTTCTTTCTGGAGGTTTGATTCCTGACGCCACACCTAAGGACAGTGGACCGGGTCTTGTTATGTGTGGGCAGGTCTCCTCCAAAGACAACTGCTATGAGTCTGGCCTTGACTTTCAAAGATTGCCTGGATTCCCAGTTGTTACGTCTCGTTCACCTGCTGGATATGCCAAGAATAGGCACAGGGAAGTAGGCCTGTGTGCACTCTACTCAGGCTGCCCCGCTGCCCTCTCAGGGGCACCGTCTATAACTGGGCCAGTCCTCCCAGGCCCTCCCCAGCTGGTGAGCAGCTTAGCTCAGTGCCCCTCCCCAGTGCTTCCAGCCCCAGTTGACTAGGTGTCTATGGTTATGCGTTGTGCCTAATTCATGGCATAGGGAGGCTGAATTTTACATGAATGTGTAGTTTACATTTTGTATATATATGAAGGGGATGGCAAAGGACTGATGAAGAAAGTTAAACTTTTTGGGAGCGTGGAGCACACTCATGACCTGGGGCAGGTTTTGCAGAGGAGGTAGATTTGGAACAGACTTTGAACAATCAAGGAAGTGCTTTGATCAAAATATGTAAAGAGGATATTTCGGGTAAGGTTGGATCAGCTCCTTGGAAAAGACTCAGCAAATAATTTCATAGTCCCAGGCACCAGGGTAGGAGGGACTTCAGGAGGGGTGAGCAGCTCAGCACAAGCATCCTGAGAGCAGGGACGTGGCTTGTTCGCTGTCGTATCCTGTGCCCAGCACAGCACCCTGAGCACGCTTGGCACTGGGTAACAGTCCTTCACTGAGTGAATGCTAAATGAGGCCTGAGCATGATGTCTCTTATATTAAAGCCATTTCCTGCTGGGAAACAGCATATTAGACGGTAGATAACTTTCTCCCTCAGCTCTCCCTTCTGATAAAGGCCAAACTGGCTTATGCACTTCTGATGAGATACCTTGTTCTCTTCAGGGGACTTAGAAGGATTTGCAGTAAGGTTCATTTGCCCCCCCAGAGGAAAACCCTGCCTGTATGGCCTGTTTTTTTTTTTTGTTTGTTTGTTTGTTTTGCAGTACGTGGGCCTCTCGCTGCTGTGGCCTCTCCCGCTGCGGAGCACAGGCTCCGGATGCGCAGGCTCAGCGGCCATGGCTCACGGGCCCAGCCGTTCCGTGGCATGTGGGATCTTCCCGGACCGGAGCACGAACCCATGTCCCCTGCATCAGCAGGCAGGCTCCCAACCACTGCGCCACCAGGGAAGCCCCTGTATGGCCTGTTTAGTCACCCACATGAGAACATTCTGAAGTTCTTCCCAGTAGGAACCCACAGTTGCTTGACATCACTAACAAGAAATCCAGAATCAGGGAAATACTTGCCAACTTGGCCTTCACCCTGCCTTTCAGATACATTTCATCAAAAAACTAGAAAGCAATGATGATAGGAAATAGTCTATGGCAGGATCAAGAAGTCACAGGGAGGTGTGTTAGTCGGGAGGGTGGGGGGATATAGCGTGTTCAGTGTGGAAGTGCTGGGACAGGACCCCAGGGCAGGAGCACACAGACCACTCATGGAGGCTCAGCTCCATGGCCTGTGGAGACTTTGTGCCTTATTAACGCCCCAAAAGATCATTTTCTCTCTGAAGGCATTACCCTAACTAAGGCAGAGAGACACAGTGTCAATGATAACTGAATAAATAACGGAACAGAAAAGTTGCTTCAAGTCCACGTGGATGGACAACTTGGACTTTTGTGTGTTTGGGAAGGGATGGAAAAGAGCGAGCACAGCAGAGTGTTCTAGACACGTCTAAACAGCTCAAACGAGAAACAAATGGAGGAGAGCATTTTCTTTTCCTGGTAATAAAAAAGCCTAAATGGTTTCTGAGTCTCTCTCTTTGCCCGAGTGTGCATGGAGAATGAACACTCCTCCCGTTGTACAGGAAGACAGAACACACCACCACTTCCACGACTACTGGCGTCAAGGCTGGGTGTCTGTGTGCTGGGGATCCCACTGAGGCGCTTTCCTTTTATATTTATTTCTATTATTTATAGCAACTGTGCAAGTAGGATATTTCTTTTCTTTCCTGAAGATGATGAAACTGAGGCCCAGTGAGATTAAACATCCCACCAAAGTCTCTCACAGTTTGTTTCTCAGCCTTGGCACTCGTGGTACTTGGGACCAGATAGACTTTGTTGAGAGGGGAGGGCCTGTCCCGTGCATTGCAGGTTATTTAGAAGCATCCTTGGCCTCTATGTACTAAATGCCAGTAGCACCTCCCTGGGTTGTGACAACTAAAAATGTCTCCAGATATTGCCAAGTGTCCCATGGGGCGTAAAATTGCCCCTGGATAAGAACCACTGTTCATAGCATAACTGATTAACCTGGGTTTTGAATCCAAACCTGACTCTTTCCTTAGCCAGAAACTAAATTAACATGTAAACATCAGCACTCGTGTGAAGAAACTGCCTTGAACAGCAGCAGAATGATTCGATGTACTCTGGCTGTCACAGCAATTAATGTCATTGCAAAATAAAGGAGCCTATAAGAATAACAGCCAACATTTATTGAGGGCTTACTATGTTCCAGGGAGTATGCCAAGCACTTTCTACATATTTGCCCATTTAATCATCCCCACAGCCTTGTGAGGAATGATATGCCTGCAACCTCAGCATATAATCAAAGAGATTCAGAAAAGGAAATTTTGCCATTGCAGCAGCATGAGAGAATTCTGCAATGGCTAATAACTTTTCAAAGTTCAACTTCGGAGTCCTTGTGAAATATTAGATTTTAGTGACATCTGCAAGTTCCAATTATCTTCAACTGTGGAATGTACCTGGTCAAGCTTGAGCTGTCAAAAAGGATTGTTCTGGACAATTTTCATGAAGCCAACCAATTAGCTGATAGGATCACACATGCTTTTTGGTACCAGGCACTCTCCTGGTGTGGAACTGCCTGTCACCCCCTCCGTCACCCCCTCCCAGGGGAGTGAATGGAGCCTGTTGGGGAAAATGGAAGCAGTTCAAAACCAGCTTCTTGAATTTCTTAGACTCTTGGTTCCTTAGCACTCTCTCTCCTAAAAAACCATCGATTTTGAAAGTGTTTTCTATTTCAAAGTCACAGTCCCAGAAAAAAAATGTGATTACAAACTCAGCAGTTTGAGTTAAGGCAACGAATTAATAGTAATCATTTCACAGGGAGAAATTCTAGTCCAAAGCCAGAGAAAGAAAGCTCAGGCATCAGCACCATGCTCCAAATGAATGAAGTCTGGCTCAGAAGTTGGTCTTGCTAACATAACGGACTGTGCTATGGTTCACATAGAGAAGAAGTTTGAATTATAGGTCAATTACTCATGCTGAAAATCTTTATTGAGTTTACTGTTGAGTGTTGGTTTTATGGAAAAAAATGATTGGAACATGGGATGGAGAGAAAGAAGGACCTGGGAGAGTGGGGCAGGGATGCTAACTCTAAAGCAGAAGATACCTGGACAGTAAGAAGGAGGAAAAAGAGGAACATAAAGCAAAATTGATGAGGAGAAGATGCCCAAACTGGCAGGGGCCCAGGGTGGGGGCCAGGTTGCGTAGATCCACGCTGGGAAGTCTCCTGAGCCTTCACGCTGCCCAAAGACTCTCATCACCCTTCCTCAGGACAGAATGGGTTAATTGGGTATGTGTAGAATTAATAGATCCTGCAAGAAGGTATGGTGGGACATAGCTGTGGGAATGAGGCTGAGGAAAGCTTGAAGTGTTAGGGAGGGATGGCTTATGGGGAGTGTGAAGACTTGTATGACATTTGCAGCTCAGTACAACCTGCTCCTTTGGCCAGCAGAGGCCTGGCTTATGCACATGAGATCTGGGAAGCTGCACAGTGTCCTAGGCTTGGAGAGGCCCATCCTTGGCTTAATGCTCTGCTGTCACTCTGTAGACATTCTTATAATTTCTGAATGACAGTCCCCATATTTTCATTTTGCACTTGGATCTGCAAATTATATAGCTGGTCTTGGGCATCAGTGACTATACTGTCCTGATATACCTTTGTGATAAGCCATCTCTACATTACTCTAGGATCCAAGGGAGGACAGGCTATTTAGGAGGGGGGTTGTAACTCAAGGATTGTACACAAGGCATTGTGCTGAAATTTCTTGGACAAAAACAGTGAAGCATCCTGTTTCTTTAATTCTAAGATAACATCAAATCTGACACTCCATTGGCTTTGTGGCAGCTTCTTCTTCTTTTTTTTTTCTGAGAAAAATAAACACATTAGCTGTACATATAAAATATCCAGTCTACACTGATTTAAGAAACATTTAATTGTGAAACAAACAAACAAAAAAGGTCACTTTAGAATGGCAAAAAAAAAAAGGTCAGAATGAGTTTTCATCAACCTTCTGATTGAATTCTGGACAGTAAAAGAAAATGTTCCCCTTGCCCTAGGTGGTCTCTCTTCAGTTCAGGGCTGTTTAAATCCAACTAAACATCAGTATGTTTTGTGAAAGAGCAGTTAGGGGCTCCTTTATGTGTGGCTAGTTGCAAGATATGAACAACTAGGCACTCAGTCTCTGAGCTCTAACTTAGATGATGTTGAAAATTAGTGAGAAGAAGCCATTTGAGCTTCTCCTTGTCCTGGGTTTGTTTATTCTGCTTAACTTAAGCAGACCTAATAATTTTAATACGTACTTTGAATGTTCTAATCCAGCTGAAAAGCAGACCAACGCGTGGATATAACCAAGATTTTTCCCTCAGGCAGAGCACAAAGTCCCTTTTCCAGATACAAGCTTTCCCTACATCTGGTCATTTTCTTGGAATTTCGGTCGACATCCTCCTTCAAGGTGAATGTTTCTTTAGCTGTTCAGAACTTGATGAATCTCTCTTCCCCAGAAAGCCCCTTACCAAGGAACTAGTTGCTCACAATAGACACTGACTCACACAGGCTCACTTATGACAAGCTCAGGCACCAGCTTCCTCCCATATGCCTCTTACCAGCTCTTACTTGAAAAGATTCACCCACTGCTTCCTCCCAGGACTGGAGGATATAATGCAGTGCCTTTCCTCTGAAAAGGGACTCAGCAATTGTTCCTTACCCTCAATCACCACGAATGCACTAAAACATAACCTGGGCATCTGAGGCAGTGTCATAGGATTGTTTAACATTTGCATTTACCCACCTGACAAAGCTTTGCCAAATGCATGCCCTATGCAGGGATCAGAGCAAGGTGAGGGGCTGGGGAAAATTTGAAAACAAATGAAACAGAGGCTTTGACCTAAGGTGAGGTGAGAGGGCTCTTCATCTAGTAGAACAGAAAAGATCTGTGCATAAACATCACAGCTATACCAAGGAGGCCAGTTGCCCAATTCTTGCTTCCTGTGATCTACGCATTTCACGTCATTACATAGAATGCTGTCACTTACATCCGGGTCACCCAGCCTAAAGACGTTCCTATTGGATATAGGCACTGGGTCTTGTGCTCTTTACAGAGTGATGTAAGCAGAAGGCGGTCTCATAAATACTTAACAATGTAATGCTGATACTAATGATCCTCTTCCTTCCTATTTGGTGGCGGTCAAAATGAGCCAAGCTTTCTTTGGGTCCTTCTAAGAAGAAACTTGTAATAATTGTGGTGATGATGAAAACAACAACAAAACTATAGCTACTACTACTACTAAGCTACTTTTCAGTATCTCCACGTGGCTTGCACTCTCCTTTGTTTTACGTTCCTTCCTACCTTTATAACAGCTCTGCAAGATAGTTATTATTATCCTAGTTTCCCCGAAGAAGCAATGACATTCAGCAAGTTAGGTCGCTTGCCCCAAGGGGTGAAGCTGGAGTTCAGGCACAGATGCCCTCACAACACCCTACCACACCACCAGAGGGCAGAGCAGAAGCAAGAAGAACTACAATTCTGCAGCCTGTAGGACAAAAACCACATTCACAGAAAGATAGACAAGATGAAAAGGCACAGGCTATGTACCAGATGAAGGAAAAAGATAAAACCCCAGAAAAACAACTAAATGAAGTGGAGATAGGCAACCTTCCAGAAAAAGAATTCAGAATAATGATAGTGAAGATGATCCAGGACCTCGGAAAAAGAATGGAGGCAAAGATCAAGAAGATGCAAGAAATGTTTAACAAAGACCTAGAAGAATTAAAGAACAAACAAACAGAGATGAACAATACAATAACTGAAATAAAAACTACACTAGAAGGAATCAATAGCAGAATAACTGAGGCAGAAGAATGGATAAGTGACCTGCAAGACAGAATGGTGGAATTCACTGCTGTGGAACAGAATAAAGAAAAAAGAATGAAAAGAAATGAAGACAGCCTAAGAGACCTCTGGGACAAGATTAAATGAAACAACATTTGCATTATAGGGGTCCAAGAAGAAGAGAGAGAGAAAGGACCAGAGAAAATATTTGAAGAGATTATAATCAAAAACTTCCCTACAATGGGAAAGGAAACAGCCACCCAGGTCCAGCAAGCACAGAGTGTCCCATACAGGAGAAACCCAAGGAAAACATGCTGAGATACATAGTGATCAAACTGGCAAAAAATAAAGACAAAGAAAAATTATTGAAAGCAGCAAGGGAAAAACGACAAATAACAAACAAGGGAACTCCCATAAGGTTAACAGCTGTTTTCTCAGCAGAAACTCTACAAGCCAGAAGGGAGTGCCATGATATAATTAAAGTGATGAAAGGGAAGAACATACAACCAAGATGACTCTACCCGGCAAGGATCTCATTCAGATTTGATGGAGAAATCAAAAGCTTTACAGACAAGCAAAAGCTAAGAGAATTCAGCACCACAAACCCAGCTTTAAAACAAATGCTAAAGGAAATTCTCTAAGTGGGAAACACAAGAGAAGAAAAGAATCTACAAAAACAAACCCAAAACAATTAAGAAAATGGTCATAGGAACATACATATCGATAATTATCTTAAATGTGAATGGATTAAATGCTCCAACCAAAAGACACAGGATTGCTGAATGGATACAAAAACAAGACCCATATATGTGCTGTCTACAAGAGACCCACTTCAGACCTAGGGCTACATACAGACTGAAAGTGAGGTTATGGAAAAAGATATTCCATGCAAATGGAAACCAAAAGAAAGCTGGAGTAGCAATACTCATAAAAGAAAAAATAGACTTTAAAATAAAGAACGTTACAAGAGACAAGGAAGGACACTACATAATGATCAAGGGATCAATCCAAGAAGAAGATATAACAATTATAAATATATATGCACCCAAAATAGGAGCACCTCAATACATAAGGCGACTGCTAACAGCTCTAAAAGAGGAAATCGACAGTAACACAATAATACAGGGGACTTTAACACCTCACTTACACCAATGGACAGATCATCAAAAATGAAAACAAATAAGGAAACAGAAGCTTTAAATGACACAATAGACCAGATAGATTTAATTGATATTTATAGGACATTCCATCCAAAAACAGCAGATTACACTTTCTTCTCAAGTGCACACGGAATATTCTCCAGGATAGATCACATCTTTTGTCACAAATCAAGTCTCGGTAAATTTGAGAAAATTGAAATCATATCAAGCATCTTTTCTGACCACAAAACTATGAGATTAGAAATGAATTACAGGGGAAAAAACGTAAAAAACACAAACACATTGTGGCTAAACAATACGTTACTAAATAACCAAGAGATCACTGAAGAAATCAAAGAGGAAATCCAAAAATACCTAGAGACAAATGACAATGAAAACATGACGATCCAAAACCAATGGGATACAGCAAAAGCAGTTCTAAGAGAGAAGTTTATAGCTCTATAAGCCTACATAAAGAAACAAGAAAATTCTCAAATAAACAATCTAACCTTACACCTAAAGGAATTAGATAAAGAAGAAAAAACAAAACGCAAAGTTAGCAGAAGGAAAGAAATCATAAAGATCAAAGCAGAAATAAATGAAATAGAAACAAAGAAAACAATAGCAAAGATCAATAAAACTAAAAGCTGGTTCTTTGAAAAGATAAACAAAATTGATAACCATTAGCCAGACTCATCAAGAAAAAGAGGGAGAAGATCCAAATCAATAAAATTAGAAATAAAAAAGAAGTTACAACAGACACCGCAGAAATACAAAGCATCCTAAGAGACTACTACATACAACTCTATGCCAATAAAATGGACAACTTGGAAGAAATGGACAAATTCTAAGAAAGGTATAACTGTCCAAGACTGAACCAGGAAGAAACAGAAAATATGAACAGACCAATCACAAGTAGTGAAATTGAAACTGTGATTAAAAATCTACCAACAAACAAAAGTCCAGGACCAGAAGACTTCACAGGTGAATTCTATCAAATATTTAGGGAAGAGCTAACACCCATCCTTCTCAAACGTTTCCAAAAAATTGCAGAGGAAGGAACACTCCCAAACTCATTCTATGAGGCCACCATCACCCTGATACCAAAACCAGACAAAGATACTACAGAAAAAGAAAATTACAGACCAATATCACTGATGAATATAGATGCAAAAATCCTCAACAAAATACGAGCAAACAGAATCCAACAACACATTAAAAGGATCATACAAGCTGATCAAGTGGGATTTATCCAAGGGATGCAAGGAATGTTCAATATATGCAAACAATCAATGTGATACACCATAATAACAAATTGAAGAATAAAAACCATATGATCATCTCCATAGATTCAGAAAAACGTTTGACAAAATTCAACACCCATTTATGATAAAAACTCTCCAGAAAGTGGGAATAGAGGGAACTTACCTCAACATAATAAAGGCCATATATGGCAAACCCACAGCAAACATCATTCTCAATGGTGAGAAACTGAAAGCATTTCCTCTAAGATCAGGCAGGAGACAAGGATGTCCACTCTCACCACTATTATTCAACATAGTTTTGGAAGTCCTAGCCACAGCACTCAGAGAAGAAAAAGAAATAAAAGGAATCCAAATTGGAAAAGAAGAACTAAAACTGTCACTGTTTGCAGATGACATGATACTATACATAGAGAACCCTAAAGATGCCACCAGAAAACTACTAGAGTTAATCAATGAATTTGGTAAAGTTGCAGGATACAAAATTAATGCACAGAAATCTCTTGCATTCCTATACACTAATGGTGAAAAATCTGAAAGAGAAATTAAGGAAACACTCCCATTTACCATTGCAATAAAAAGAATTAAATACCTAGGAATAAATCTACCTAGGGAGACAAAAGACCTGTATGCAGAAAACTATGACACTGATGAAAGAAATTAAAGATGATACCAACAGATGGAGAGATATAGAATGTCCTTGGATTGGAAGAATCAATATTGTGAAAATGGCTATACTACCCAAAGCAATCTATTGATTCAATGCAATCCCTATCAAATTACCAATGGCATTTTTTATGGAACTAGAATAAAAAATCTTAACATTTGTATGGAGACACAAAACACCCCAAATAGCCAAAGCAGTCTTGAGGGAAAAAAACGGAGCTGGAGGAATCAGACTCCCTGACTTCAGACTATACTGTAAAGCTATAGCAATCAAGACAATATGGTACTGGCACAAAAACAGAAACATAGATCCATGGAACAAGATAGAAAGCCCAGAGATAAACCCACGCACCTATGGTCAACTAATCTATGACAAAGGAGGCAAGAACATACAATGGAGAAAAGACGGCCTCTTCAATAAGTGGTGCTGGAAAAACTGGACAGCTACATGGAAAAGAATGAAATTAGAACACTCCCTAACACCATACACAAAAATAAACTCAAAATGGATTAGAGACCTAAATGTAAGACGGGACACTATAAAACTCTTAAGAGGAAAACATAGACAGAACACTCTTTGACATAAATCACAGCAAGATATATTTTTTGATCCACCTTCTAGAGTAATGGAAATAAAAATAAAAATAAACCAATGGGACCTAATGAAACTTCAAAGCTTTTGCACAGCAAAGGAAACCATAAACAAGACGAAATGACAACCCTCAGAATGGGAGGAAATATTTGCAAACGAATCAATGGACAAAGGATTAATCTCCAAAATATATAAACAGCTCATGCAGCTCAATATTAAAAAAACAAACAACCCAATCCAAAAATGGGCAGAAGACCTATATAGACATTTCTCCAAAGAAGACATACAGATGGCCAAGAAGCACATGAAAGCTGCTCAACATCACTAATCATTAGAGAAATGCAAATCAAAACTACAATGAGGTATCACCTCACACCAGTTAGAATGGGCATCATCAGAAAATCTACAAACAACAAATGCTGGAGAGGGTATGGAGAAAAGGGAACCCTCTTGCACTGTTGGTGGGAATGTAAATTGATATAGCCACTATGGAGAACTGTATGGAGGTTCCTTAAAAAACTAAAAATAGAATTAATATGTGATCCAGCAATCCCACTACTGGGCATATACCCAGAGAAAAACATAATTCAAAAAGGCACATGCGGGCTTCCCTGTTGGTGCAGTGGTTGAGAGTCCGCCTGCTGATGCAGGGGACATGGGTTCGTGCCCCGGTCTGGGAAGATCCCACATGCCGCGGAGCGGCTAGGCCCGCGAGCCATGGTTGCTGAGCCTGCGCGTCCGGAGCCTGTGCTCCGCAACGGGAGAGGCCACAACAGTGAGAGGCCCGCGTACCACAAAAAAAAAAAAAAAAAAGGCACACGCACCCCAATGTTCATTGCAGCACTGTTTACAATAACCAGGTCATGGAAGCAACCTAAATGCCCATGGACAGACAAATGGATAAAGAAGATGTGGTACATATATACAATGGAATATTACTCAGCCATAAAAAGGAACGATATTGGGTCATTTGTTGAGATGTGGATGGATCTAGAGACTGTCATACAGAGTGAAGTAAGTCAGAAAGAGAAAAACAAATATCATATATTAACGCATATATGTGGAACCTAGAAAAGTGGTACAGATGAGCCGGTTTGCAGGGCAGAAATTGAGACACAGGTGTAGAGAACAGACGTATGGACACCAAGGGGGGAAAGCCGTGAGGGGGTGGGGTGTGTGTGATGAATTGGGCGACTGGGATTGACATGTATACACTAATGTGTATAAAATTGATGACTAATAAGAATCTGTTGTATAAAAAAAAATAAAATATAATTCAAAACTTAAAAGCAAACCAAACCAAAACAAAAATACCCTACCCCAGCCCTTCCTTCAGTGAGAACTCTTGTCTTCTGCAGCCCCTCCTCCCAATGGGAGCACGAAAGGAGGATTAAAGCTCAGGTCCTCTGGGAGCACTGAGGAAAAAGCCTGAGGGACGAGCTGGGACTGTCTGGCCCAAAATGGAAATTGCACATGCTGGGGTAGAACCTACGGTCTCATAAACGTTTCTTTTTTGTCTTAGGTAAGCATTAGCATTCTGGAACAGCCAGAGCACTTGCTTGCTTGTAAAAAAGCCCTGTAACATTTTTATTTGAGAAGTCTAATGGCATAGAGGGAGGAAAAGGAAGAAAGAAGTTCTCTACTGCAGAAAGAGGAAATGGAGGAGGAATTGAAGGAAAAACATTCCTAGAAAATTCATTTAGTAGACTGAACTATTCAAAATAGCTACGCAGCTCTTCCCAACTGACAGGAACTGCTGGACTTTGAAGGTCCTGAGGAGAATATCTTCAGAGAAGGCCAGTACTCCAGGCCCTAGCAGAGGAGTTGTCAGATGCAAACTTGACATCTCTGTTATCAAGGCCCTGTGCAAGCCCAGGTGAGAAAGGACACGGTTAAGGAAGATAATGGGACACACCATCCATGCACTGCTCCAGCTGTTCCAAGTCCTACCGAGCTGTCAAGTCAGGTCATGAGAAGGCTGCATACTTGAGCATCTAATTCATTTAAGTTAACACAGGTCAAGTTAGGTTAAAATAACTTTTTTGAAGACCTACTGTGTGCAAGGCATGAGAGATTCAAAGAAGATCCAGTCTAGTGGGGTCTCACTGATTTTCCCCTCTGCAGCCCAACATTTGCAGCCACACGGTGGCGAGAGACCTTTCTTCCTTACTAAATATCTGTTCCAAACAACCTTCTCTCTCACTATCTTGGACCCACTGTCCCCCCAAAGGGTCCTTCTCCATCTTTTTCCTTAAAGCAGTGCTTTTAAAACTGTGAAATAAAATAGCATGAAAACAAAGAAAGAAAATGGAAGTGATAATATCAGAGTGCAGCATACATGGTAAGAGTAAGAACTGTCTTGTGAAACTTTATTCAGTTATCTGTGTTTGTGTGTACTGTGATGTGATGTAAAACACATTTCTCACTGTGGGTCATGGTCCGAAAAGGTGGAAAAGCACTGCTTTACAGGAGTCCTCCAATTTCCACCCCCTTCTCTTCTAGTCAGACCTCATTACAGACCCTTCATTTTGAAGGTCATTGTGGCTTTGTACCTGCCTCTGAGACTCAACATTTCAAACACTCCTTCCTTCCAGAGGCCAACTGACTCATGACTGGGACATTGGTTCCTGTGTATCCCATGCCCGCTACCTGTACCAGCCCATCCCCTCACCCTCCACCCTCCACCCACCACGCACACGGGTCTGTGGCCTGAGGCTCCAGCCTTGCCAGAACACTGGATGCCCTGACCATTCATGTAAAGGTGACTCAAGAACCCGCCATATATACACGTTCCTTCTGCATTTGCAGCAAAACTATTATCAACCTAATAGCTATTTCTTTACAATGTCACCTGCTGGTTGCAGAGTCATGCTTTAAAGAACAGCCAAGGCTTGCCTAAGGGGGTGAAATCTGAGCATTGCAACAGGTCAACAGCACAGAGGATGGACTTCTTTTGGGATTTCTCCAGAAGACTCCTTGCCCTGGCTTCCCTGACCCTTTTCCTCATGCATCCTTCTTTGGGCATCAGGTATAACTCTGGTATTTGATCCCAGCCACAAGCTCCAGCTCCCCTCCTGGGCTTCAGTAATAGAACTAATATGTTGAGGACTCACTCTGAACCAGACATTATGCTAAGCACGCCATCAACTTTTTCCACATACTCTCACAGCAGATCATGGGTGGGTACATTTTACCCTCACTTTACAGACAAGGAAACTGGAGCCATTCTAAGTGGATGGCCCAAGGTCACCTGGCCAGCTGGCTTCCACGCCTGCAAAGTCGACCACTACATCATGTAGATCTGGTTGTATGTAACTATCGAAGTTCTGCCCTCTCACACCAGTCTCACCATTGCTGCCTGGCCAAGATAAGAAAATTAGTTAGCTTCATTGTGATACATTTCTTTAAGGGTTGAGATTCAGGAAAAGAGGTTTGTCTTCTAAACTTCAGGTATATCTTTATCCGCCAGCTAAGAATAATACAATTGTATTTCCTTATTTTGCCTTGGTTTCTAGGAGGCTCAGAATTAAATTTAAATATAATGTTTATACTAAGTGTGCTAATTCTATGGTTGGCATAAATCCTTTCTCTTTATACGGCTCTGCTCTTTCACTTCTGTTTATGTGAACATATGTACATGTATATTTGTGAACAGATGTATATGTAAATTTGTAACAAGGAATGAAATAAACAAATAAGCCTTCTATTCTTTCAGAAAGAAACTGAGCATTTGAATTACTTAGAAGACTTGATCATATCATTATAGAAAATTATGTACAGCAGGGTTTTCTGCTCTAGTTTCGCCTTGGAAAAAAATGGGTGCACAGTATTATGCTTTATTATTTGCCTTGGCAGAACCTCAGCGCTAGTTGTCAGGGCTGCCACGTATGGCTGTGCTGATTAGGCACTGCCCAACTCCAGGGGATGCCATTCACGTGGTAATCTATGGAGCTGCTCAGTGTGCCATTTGCGCATCTGTGTGTAGTCGTTCAAAGAGTCTAACTGGGCTCCTACCACTCTCTGCTTTCCATCAGCTAACTACGTACTGACTGGGATCGGAGTTATTGATGAGGAAGTGGTTGTGGAGCAGGAAGGTATTCCATTGCTCCTGTCTGTCTTCCCAGGCAAAGCTATTCCTCCCTGCTTTGGGTTGAAGTCCCAGGAAACGTGGGGGACCAGGAGAGCTCCCCCCACCTCTGTGCAATAGTGGCGAGGCGGGGAGGTTGGGGGAGGAGGAGAATGGGCCTAGGGAGATGCTAAACCGAGCAGGCAATCAATCATCTCACAACCTCTCTTGAGTTTCTTCTGGCTTTATTTCAGGCACTAATTGGAAATGCCTGCCCCCCCTCCCCCACAGAGTTTGTTTTCTCGATAGAAAGGAAAGAAGATTCCAGCTGAGCCTGGAGATGCTGAGAAGGATGTGATAAGTTTTCAAACCATTGGCATTCTCCACTGCTTCTCCCTCCAGAGCCTCCCTTTGGGGCGCTTGTATGTGTGGTCTGTCAACTGCAAGGAAGCTCCTTTCATCCTGGGCTCCCCTCTCTGGGGACCACCAAGCAGGGGGTGGAGGGGATTTTATTAGGATGTCGAATGTGTGGCCTCTATTATTTTTTAATTTTAGAAAATATTTTTTCAACCTTATTGAGGTATAATTGACAAATAAAATTGTAAGATGTTTAAAGTGTATATGGTGGAGATCTGATATACAAATACATTGTGAAAGGATTCCCCCATCTAGTTAATTAACACATCTGTCATCTCACATATTTATCATCTTTTTTTTTTTTTGGTGAGAACATTAAAGTTCTGCTCTCTTAGCAAATTTCAATTATACGACACAGTGAAATCAACTATAGTCTTCATGTTATACATTAGATCCTTAGACCTCATACATCTTACAGCTGAAAGTTTATACCCTTTTACTAACCTTTCCCTATTTCCCCTCGCCCTCCGGCCCTGGCTACTACTTTTTTACTCTGTTTATATGAGTTTGATTTTTTTCTTTCTTTTTTTTTTTTTTAAGATTTCACATAAGTGATACTATGTAGTATTTGTCTTTCTTTGTTTGGCTTATTTTACTTAGCATAATGCCCTCAAGGTCATCCATATTGTCACAAATGGAAGGGTTTTCTTCTTTCTCATGACTAATTTCCATTATGTTTATGTACCACATCTTCTTTATCCACTCATCCATTGATGGACACTTAGGTTATTTCCATATCTAGGCCACTATGAATAATGCTGCAATGAACATGGGAGTGCAGATATCTCTTTGAGATCTTGATTACAATTCTTTTGGATATATACCCAGAAGTGGGACTACGGGATCATATGGTAATTCTATTTTTAATTTTTTGAGGAAGCACCATACTGTTTTCTACAGTGACTGCACCAATTTACACTCTTACCAACAGTACACAAGGGTTCCCTTTGTGGGAGGGAAGGGACTAGTTCTGCCTTGATCCTATAGCACTGGCCCTCACCAGTCTTGCAGGGATCATAACTACTTATTCAGAAGAGGTTTATTGTTACTGAAAATGATATGAAAGTAAACAGACCCCACTAAAAAAAAATTTTTTTTAATCGGCTCTGGTTTAGAAAAGTAGTGGGTCTGAGTCCTCGGGTTGCACACACTGTATCCTAATCTGGGCTCCACTACTCTACCTTGGGCAATTAACTTCTCCAAATCTCAGTTACTTCCTCTGTAAAATAAGAAAAAGTGATAATAATAATAATATCTGCATCATGGGATTGTGATGAAAATTTAAAGTGATAATGGGGGCGGGGAGACACTCAAAGCAAGCATTCAGTCCATGGGTGACAGAAATAAAGAGAAGTGTCAACCCATTCGGGGAGCTCTGAGGTATGTGAGATTGGAGATGTGGTCAGCTGGTCCCACAGAGACTTGGTTTGTTTCTATGTGCCTCTTCTATCTCAGCCATTAAGGCATGTTCAAGGGTAATTTTGACTTTATTTGATTTTCAACTTATATACTATCTTTAGAACCTAAGCTCCCTCCCTGAGAATGTGATCCCACCCTAAGTGCTCAATAAACTGTGGTTATCATTATTAAAGATTGCCCAGTTAGCAAGTGTCCAAGGATTTGTGATGAATGAAGATGATATCTGAACTTTAATAGCTGCCTGTTAGACCAAAGGAAGTATGCCTACTTTATTTCCTTAATTCATAAGCAAAGTATGAAAGTTTTATTTTTCTTCATAGATGCTTATTTGTAACCCTCTCTCTTCTACCGCTTTCCCCCTTCCCCTCATTCGCCCCCCCAACACTTCATAAATTTAATCTTAAGGATGTTGTTACTTTGGACCTACTTCTCTGACTGTTTAGTTGATGATTTCGTTTGTGCTAAATGGAAGTTTACCTCATGTTGTCTATGCAAAAAGGCCTTCCTGTTAAGAGTCATGGAGACATGGTTGCCAACGGCATGGGCAACCTAGTATTGGCCATTAGAAGATAGATGATGTTAATTACAGATCAATGTTACCAAGGCCTAAGCTAGAAGAGAGTTGGTTATCAATGAATTGCCTCTGAGAGTAAAACTTTCCCTACGATTAGCATGTTACAGATGACAAAACGTTAGTCTAAACAAGTGATCCTCAATCCTGGCCCCATGTTAGAACTATACCAGGCAAGTTTTCAGAAAATACCAATGCTAGAGCCTGACTCCCAGATTTAACTGGCTTGGGTTGGGGATCAGACATCTGTATTGAAAGCTTCCCAGCTGACTCTAATGTGCAGGCTAAACCTTTCAACATGTTCTATACTCCCTTAAATCACTGGAGGGCTTGGTAAAACACAGATTTCTGGGTCCCACCTCAGAGTTTTCTATTCAGTAGATCTGAGATGGGGCAGAGAATGTGCATTTTTAAGAAGTTCCCAGGTGATGCTGATGATGCTATTTCCAGGACACACTTTGAGGACCACTGGTACACACAGTTGCTGACAATCCACACTTAGGTGTCCTCAACAGCCTTGTAGTAGTCAGGGTTCTCCAGAGAAACAGAACGAATAGGATATATAGAGAGACAGACAGAAGAGATTTGTTATAGGAATTGGCTCACGCAGTTATGAAGGTGAAGTCCCACACCTGCCATCCGCAAGCTGGAGAACCAGGAAAGCTGGTGGTGTAATTCAGTCTGAGGCCAAAGGCCTGAGAATGAGGGGCTGATGGTGTAAGTTCCCAAGAACTAGGATCTCTGTTTCTGAGGGCAGGATTAGATGAACGTCTCAGCTCAAAAACAAAGAGAGAGAATTCATCCGTCCCTCCTTAGCCTTCCTGTTCTATTCCAGCCCTCAGCAGGTTGGATAATGCCCACCCACACTGGTGAGAGCCATCCCTTCACTCAGTCTACTGAATCAAATGCTAATCTTTTCCAGAAACATCCTTACCGACACACCCAGAAATAATGTTTTACCAGCTATCTAGGCATCGCTTGGACCAGTCAAGTTGACACAGAAAATTAACCATCACAAGCCTTATTTTTGCCTCTCACTGTTTTTACACTCTCTTCCACACCCCAGATCTCGTTATGTTCCTCTAATAAATACACGTGCTCCCTCTACCCTCCAGGTCTCTGAACACACCTTTCCTTTTGCCTGCAACGCCTTCCCTGTCACAGAACACACTTCACTGAGAAAAGGCTGTAATTCAATTTTCATCGACTTGGCATTAGGTTTTATCCAGCAAACGTAAATTGTGGAACTTGTACTGAATTTGTTAATGGTAATATATACACTTTTACAACATGTAGTTTTTCATTAAATAAGCTTTTATTTCCTACACTGAAGTGAATACAAAAATAAACTATGGCTGTACATTTTTTTTTTCAACAGTTGGGACGTTTTAATACACTTTACACCATTATAAGCCTTTTTTGTTAAAATCCATAATTTGTAAGGAAAAAATAAAGACATAGAACTGCTATATTATGAATAGTGGAATCACAGATGAGACATGGAGTGAGTATATATCAGTATCAGTAAATATAAAGTAGATCGTGGGTCACTCCACCCTCTGCCCACACCAGCCAGAGACTCATTTCTCTTGCGGTGATTTTGCCTCTGGGGGAAGGGCGCTGGGCTGAGTGGGGAAGAGATGAATAAAATGCCTCTTTCTCCTGCCGCTGGCAAGTTTTCCTGGTCAGTTAGCACTTTATGACTGCTTTTTGGCTCCCACTACTTCTATTAAATCCCATCAGAAGGACCAAATGAAATGAGAGAGGCAAACAAACCTCAAATGTTGGAATAGGAGATAGTGCCCAATTTAAACTTTGTTTTTTCACACTTGAATTAGTGATTTTCAAAGTAAGGGGAACTCTTATAAGGTGTGTCAAAATTGAGGTCTAAAGCAATTACTTTTGCACCTTACATGCCACTATAGCTTGTTGAAATGAATAATTTTGATGTGCTTTTTGTGCAGCTGCTGGAAAAATATTATTAAAGCATTCTATCTATTATTACTCTCTCTCTCTCATCTATCATATATATCCCTCCTGTTGTGATGAAACTGGCTTTAATTTTCCTGACCCAGGGTTTGTCCATCTAGAAGCAATCTGTAGTGGAGAATTAATATATGAAAGACTGTCCAGACGCTCAAAACTGTTCCTGCATATTGTAATTATTAATGTGTCAGTTGTTGTTCTAAGTGATGTGTGTGTATGTGTATCATACACACACATGTATTACCTTACTTAAGCTTCAAAACACACTGTGAAATAGGTCCTGTTATTATGCCCATTTTATATGTGAGGAAATTGAGGTACATGGAAGTTAAGCCACATGCCCAAGGTCAAGGACCTAATAAAAGGCGGAGTTGAGCTATGAACTCAGTCTAGAATCTATGTGCCAAACTGCTACCATTCTAAACTGCTTCTTTGGTTATCTCAATCTATTTAACCAAATGGTCATTTAATGAAAAGGAAAATAGTAGAATGACTTAGACAATAGCATTTTCACTTTTCCTGGAACTGCACTGCTTTTATTTAGACCAGCATCACCTGGTCTTCTTTCTGCCTTTAGCTAGGACAACACTGGAGCAGTGCCATGGGGGATGTGTTTCTTGGGTGGAAAGGTTATAACAACCTCTTGGATAAGACCTCCCTGCGGTCTACTGGAAGGTGGGGACTGGGAGTGGGATTTCTTTGTCCTTGTGATGTTGTTAGTCAGAAAGACCCCATCGGACATGCACAAGCTCAGAACCTAATCCAGGGAGATGAGATGGCCCCTCTTGGTATGGGTATAAATTAATACCCTTGAAATTATTCACTTAAATTTAACTCAGTTGGATCTGAGGTAGGATTTTGAAGGTAAGAAGAGAGAGGAAAGTTTGACTCATCCCAGGGGTGTGTATGTGAGTGTGTGTTGTGTTGATGGCGCAGGTGGTGAGCGATTCAGGGGGAAATTCCGAGGTGAGCTCTGACAGGAAGTAGAAGACAGATGGCTGTGACAGCCGCTGAGTGAGAGGAATCCTCCCTTCTGTGACCGCTGCTTCCCAAGACCCTATTTTTTATGTAATTGAGGACAACAGTTCCTACACCTGGATCCATCTCCCAGATCCCTTGTGTATCTAACTCCTGAATAATCTGTAAGTTCCAATTTAGTATCTTCTCCAGGAAGTACCCTCTGAGTACCCTCACCCTCTCCCTCCCTGATCACCACTGAGGTTCCCTCACCATCAGCTCCAGCTGGGTTACACTGAACTCCCATAAGAGATTCTCTACAAGTCCAGATCCTCTGTTCCCAGTCCCAGATGCTCTGATTCTGTAGGTCTGGCATGGGCTTCACACTTTAAGAGCCTCTGCAAATGAGTGTTAATTATCTTTACAGGTAGTGGTGTGCTGGTAAACTGGTTTGCCAAAAACATATATGTCAATAAAAATTAGAAGCCTGGGTTTTCATGGTATAAACACTCCCACCATGTCTGATTTTGTTATAAGCAATTTAATAACTGTCTCACGAGATGCCTGAACATTGAACAATTGGCTGTTGCAAGCTGGTACAGGCTGCTTCTAGGACACCAATATTAGGCAACTTAGGAAAATCTGTCAAATTTTTTTAAAGAATCATATTTCCTTTGACTCCAAAATTCTAAGATTTTATCCTACTGATATGTTTACCTACATAGGCAAAGATCTATTACAAACGTATCTGTAATAATGAAATACTGGAAATAACCTAACTGTTCATCAGTTGGAGATTGATGAAATACATTATGGAAATTCTAATCAATGAAAGTACCATGCAGTCAAAAAAAAAGAGTAAGATGGATCCATATGTATGGCTATGGAACCTTATAACTAGTCACATGACACAGTAAATGAAAGAAGGAAAACATGGGTGTCATTTCTATTTAAAGAAGTGTGGGGACTAGAGGGGTGGGATAGGGAGGGTGGGAGGGAGGGATATGGAAGAGATATGGGAACATATGTATATGTATAACTGATTCACTTTGTTATAAAGCAGAAACTAACACACCATTGTAAAGCAAAGATGTAAAAAATAAAATAAAATAAAGAAGTGTGGGGAGACCTACACACATATTTACTTCTTTATGTGTGGAAAATTTTCAGAGGGATGCAAAACAATTATTAACAGTTTTGGCCTAAAGGGTAGAAGGCTAGGATTTTGATTATATGCCATTTTGAATAGTTTGATTCTTTTAAAACAAGTGCATATATTATTTTTTTCCCCATAAAAAGCAAACAGAGTATCTTCTTATTTTTTTCTTTTTTAAAATCAGAAAACAACAAAACTACTCAGGTGATTCTGATATACACTGGGTTCAGAGCCTAACAGGGCTGCCCAGTCGTGTTTTTTGCTGCAGTTCATATGAGTTAGACTGTCTCCATACCTAAATGCCAAAGTCTTCAAGCAAGGGTCATTGAGCCACTGAGCACTGTGACTCTGGGAAGTGAATTATTTTCCTCACTTGTAAAAGGAAGGGCTTGTACCAGGATTCAGGAATCATTAACTCAAAGCTTTCAGGACCAGGCTATGATTGGGTGCCCTGGAAACTGCAGAAGTGCAGTCTCACCATCCCACCCCACCCATCATACCTAAGAGAAACATTCAAATTCAAATTAAATTAAACAAACCCTATGCTGGCTACAAAAAACATTTCACTTGCAGGCTACCATAAATTAGACAATCTTTAATGTCTTTCTAGACTAATAACACTTGCCATGAGTATTAGTATGTTGCAAGCTATTAGTGACTAAAAAGATACAGCTGTAATATATATTATATGTGACAATGGTAAGGTAATAATTATGACAATGATGACGATCATGATGATGACAATAATAATAAAAGCTCCACTTGAAATCAGAAGCTCTGAGCTCAAGTCTTAGTCTTCCTTACAAGGAGACATATGAAATCTCATTTCATCTCTCACTATCATATATATATATATGATTTATCAAAATATATATACATGTATGTATACATATATGTATTATATGTAGATACATATATACCATATAATATATAGACTATATATTATTATATCTATATTATATTATATGTATATATGTACATGTCACAATCATATATATGACTTACCAAAATATATATACATATATATAGAAATATATGTATATATTATGTATATATGTATATACATATATTATATGTATATATATATTTTGTAAATCAGGATCACAATATTTTCTTCAGTGGACTTTTACAATATGACTGTGAAACTTTCTGGTACTGACCTGGCACATAGTAGGCACTTAATTTAAAAATCTGAAAATGTTATTTGATTAAGGACACAGTCTATTTTTAAACAATGTGTAAGATGTTTAACAAAATTTATTCCTATAATTTACACATAGCTGGGCATGAGCATGAAAAAATATTTATGTCAGTTCTTAATATATGGAGAAATACCTATATGGAAAGTGCCTCTAAAATGCATAAAAACTATTATATAAGTTATCTGGTGTAAATAAGGAAATAAAATAGGAAATTCAGCTTTCACGTAGTTTAATCCTTACAGAAAGGTGCTCTGACTCTTGAAATCTGAAATCTCAGATGACTTTTTGATGAAAAATAGTTACCCCCTCTCTATATACCCAGAGCCCCCTACTCCTGCCTTGTCATAGCTCAGCAGTTGGCAACCAGAGTCTGGGTTTCCTTGTTTCTCTCATCCACTGGGCTGAGAGCTCAGTGAAGTGAGGGGTTTTATTTCATATCCACAGCACTCTGCACAGTGTCTAACGTTAGTATACACTCACTGTATGAATGGATACATGGGTAAATGGGTGGGTGGATAGATGGATAGGTAGGTGAGTAGATAGGTGGGTGGGTGAGTGGATGGATGGATGGATTTCCCTTTTCTCAGCTGCAGACTGCTGCCTGACTCTGTGGGCTGATTTCTCTACTATTCCCTTTCTTTGAATCCTTTTGGGCCAATTTCTCAGACAACTTGCGGCAGATAACATATGGGTTGACTCAAGCACCTACTGAGTTATCTTCTCTACAGTTACTGAAAGAAAAGAGTAAATTCATGGTCTTCCTGAAGTTTAGTCTTGCCCTAATCACTTAAATCCTCATTTCTCTTTAATTTGCGCCTTGAGTATACTCACAAAATTTCTTTTAAAATATGTTTTTCTGCACTGTCAAAATATATTTATTATATGTGTGCATGTATATGTTATATGCATATGTGTTTATATATACATATATATGAAATGTATATCATATTGATTTAATAGAAATTCAATTGTATACATATTAAGTCATGACAATCTATGCACAACTGAAATAAATGGCTCCTCTTTAGCATGCTACAGCTATATTTTCAAAAGCAGTTTAAGGAAAAAGACGCTGGAGAAAAGGTATTAAAGCGAAAAGGTAGCTGTGTCAGCTTTAATTCCTGGTCTCCCCCCAGTCATCATCCATACTCCGAGCTTCCTTTGAGACCATTTCATATCCAATTCCCATCTTCGTTTGCATGGCGGAGATAAGGAGAGAGTACACTAAACCAGCTGTGCTCAGTGTTGTTTCCTGCTTTCCTTTCTTCTCAGTGACCATTCCTTCCGGATTTGGAGATTTGAGTTCAAAAATAGACTTTAATTCACTGGGCATCAAACATTCAGTCTTAACTCTCCCCAGCAGCTGCCAGAGTCAGAAGGAAGGAAATGTGGTGTCAAAAGATTTCAATATAATCCCCTCAAAATGACTAGATGGTGTCCTGTGTTGCTTGAACTTGAGTTAACCCTCCAAAAGCAAGGCGATCACTGGATAACATAATACATAATTCCATCTATTCAGAGGCACACCTCCCCCGTTTTTCATGCTTCAAACTTTTGCAAGAAGGAAAAAAAAGTTGGTGTCTTATTTGAATTATTCAAGCTACTTTCTGTTCTGTCAATTCCAGCACACATTTGAAATCATTAATATGTCATCACTTTCCTTCGTCTAGCCTTCTCAGATTTTTTAAAATCATGAAGCACCACAAAAAGGCATCATGATTCGTTAACAGGATATTATTTTTATATTTTTAGTTCACCATTTTCAGTCTTCTTAGCACAATTTTAGAAATACTGAATGTTCAGTGAGGTAGGCCCTGAAAATTATACCCATTTAAGGGGGCTGTTGTGAACAATCCTACTAGGAACACGATGGCACTTGGAAAGGAAGCCACGTGGTTTGACAGTGCTTGGAGCAGTGCCACGTGGGTAAATATCTCATCCATTTGCAACAGGCTCATAACCATTAAAAAAAAAAAGATGCACCATTTGGATATGCTGAGTACCCAGACTCATCCCAAGGATCTTTTCACTCATTCTCCAGCAATCTCCCTCCTCTGATGAGTTTCCTACTTGTCCATCCTGTGCCAGCTCTTGCACTGGCACATAACAGAAAGCAGGACAGGCATGGGCTCTGTCCTCATGGAGCTCTTTACTACGATCAACTGGATCATTGCAGTATTAGGGCTCCTTAACCGAGCCCAAAGGCATGAGATAGCAGGAAATGCCAACTAGGAATGGCTGGTATTTGGCTCATGCAACTAAAATGGAATTATTTAATGAGATCAAAACAATTATAGGAAGAACAAGTTCATAGGGGAAAGATTAGAAATTTGGTTTTGGGTTTGCTTGATATGCCAGGTAAACATCTAGTGGAGGTGTTGATTAAGCAGTTGGATATGTGAATCTGGGGTTTGGATGAAATGTCTGAGGAGCTAAAGATGACTGTTTGAAAGTAGTCAGCATGTGGATGGGTTTAAAGCCATGAGACTGGATCAGATCCTCAAGGGAGTGAGTGTGTACAGATAAGAACAGAGGCTCAAGGATTTAACCGGGGACAGGCCAACTTAGAAGCATCAGGGAGATGGGAAGAAGCCAGCAGGACCATTAGGAGTGAGGTATTCTGGAAGCAAGTAAACTCAGGGCATCATTCCTTCCTTTAATGTGTCTCAGGTGTTCTCAAAGTTTAATATGATATGAATATCTGAACAGAATATATAAAAATTGGTGCACTGTACTCGATTTGCTATTTAAGGGATTTTGCAACAGTTATTGTTAATGTTCGCCATTTTCCACCTTTCTCATTGACTTGAGAATCTAACCCCTGCTCCTCATACTGAGATTTGGAATGAATCCACAGTGTTGTCATTTGGGCATCACAGTCATAGAAGGGAGACTACGCAAAAGGCAGATATCATGTCTTCTTTCTGAAGCAGATAGAATGTCAGTATTAGGAACTGCATAGTTTTATGAAACAATTCACACATCTCCCATTATGACATCAGGACTCTTGTTCACCTCCTCTCCATATTGATAGGCACTCTGCTGCCCCTTCTAGGTAACTCACTGTGGGAGGAAGTACGCCAGGCATCACTCTTGGAATATTTGCCAGACTTTGGTGGCAAATTAGCTCAGAAGCCACTGATTCTGCTAGGACAATGCTGGAAGCAAAATGGCCTTTGATGGGACTTCCTGATTCCACATGCCTGTCCTGGGTTCCAGCTTCTGTCTCCTGGAGAACAAGCCCATCACCACAGTAACTGCATCCACATAATGCTTCTCCAAGTGTTCCCCAAATCCTTTCAGTTGCTTCTTTCCCATTGATGACACTTATTAATTTAAAAAAATAAATAAATAAATAAATTAATATATATATTTGGCTGAGTTGGGTCTTTGTTGCTGCGTGCGGTCTTTCTCTAGTTGCGGCGAGTGGGGGCTACTCTTTGTTGTGGTGTGCGGGCTTCTCATTGCGGTGGCTTCTCTTGTTGTGGAGCACGGCCTCTAGGCACGCGGGCTTCGGTAGTTGTGGCACACGGGCTCAGTAGTTGTGGCTCACGGGCTCAGTTGCTCCACGGCATGTGGGATCTTCCCGGACTAGGGCTCGAACCTGTGTCCCCTGCATTGGCAGGCAGATTCTTAACCACTGCGCCACCAGGGAAGTCTGACACATTAATTTAAAATCAGATCTCACAATTAGCTTGTCTTCAGGAGGTCAGTATCTCTCTTTTTTTTTAAAGTTTGGAATAGTTTATTTTGCAACCAAAAAAATAACCAATTCACCATCTAATCTATAATAAACCATCACAGGTAGCTGATATCTCTTTTAATGCCGACTGTTGCACTGATGACTGAAGGGTTCAGGACCCTCAGCACTGTTTCCTGAAGAGTTAAATGACACTCAGGCAGCAGGAAACTTCTGTCAATAAAATCAAAATCTAAACCGGTTGCCTTTTATTATCATTTAAATTATTCTCTCCACTTGACGTGGATTTATTGGTCAGTTTAGACTCTGTGACAGATTTGGTTGTAGTCACACGGAGCATGACTAATGGCCTTAACTACAAGCCTGTAAACGGAGCGTGATGTACGTGTACATTATCACCATCTAATAATATCTGTGAGCTAATTATATAAAGGCTAAAGTAAATGAACACCACAGTGGCTGCCATGCACAAGCCCAGAGAGAGCCATTAATGTGCTTCGGCGGCTGACCTGGGCAGTCAGGTAGGGCTGAGGTAATGGTGGAGGTCATTGATCTGTGTCTTACACTGTCTATGAGCACCATCTTCATTTGAGGATGGTCACTTGTATCTCTCTCTTAGTGATTCCTAGTCTCCTCCAAGTTTATTTCAGACAAAATAATTGATGTAATGTTTCTGGCTCTTTTAACTGTGTGTAGGCTTCCGTGGTTATACAGGGGGAATCCATTATGCTTCTAGTGGTTTATTTGGTACATTCAAGATTGGCAGTGTGCTCAAGGAAGGACCCCACCCACTCACATGCTGTGAGCACGATAGGGTAGGCCACGTGACTCGAGGTCCCCAGATGTCACTGGAAGGAGGTAGGTGAACACAGGGGGACACAGGGGCTGTGTGGAGGGGAGACAGCTCTGGAGCAGAAGACCTGGCTTGGAATCCTGACCCCGACTCTCTGATGCTGTGTGACTGGGCAGTTTACAAACTTCTCTGAGTTTTAAAATGAGTTTTAAAATGCACCGTTTTCTCATCTGCAAAATGAAGACATTACCTTACAGTTGAGACTTGAACAGGCTAATAAAAATAGTCTTATGCCATATGTCTTAGAGTCAATTTTCATAAAACCTATGAAATAGATATAATTGTCATTCCCATTTTAAAGATGAGGAAGCTCAGGTTCTGAGAACTGAAATCTCTTGCTCAAGGTCATACAGTATATAAGTGGTAGAGTCAGAATTTGAACCCAGAACCCATCCTCTTAACTACTATACTGCACTGCCCTGAGCAGGGAATATACGTGACTGGTAGCACAGTCTTCCTGTTTTATGAATGGAGGCGGTTAGTGGGCACTGAAGTGACATAAAGGACAGAAGGACATGGCTGGGCTCACCATTTCTGGTCAGCACTGCTGTCACTGGTGACAAATCAGTGTGTCACTTTGGATGCGTGCAGATTGTCTTTGCATGATTTATGAGGAATTTTGTTGTTGAAAATAAAGTCACAGACCATGCTGTAAAGTAGCTTCATTTTTTGAGGAGACTAGTTGAAACTGGAGTGTCCTGTAACTTCATCCATGCCCACACTCTAAACCACAGGGACCCTTACTTCTTCCTCTTACCTCCCTGGAACTCACATACACTCAGCCCCACCTTCTTCCTGCTTCCCTTCCCCCCTTCACGCAGACCTGAATCATGGACACATACAGGCCATGCCCTCAGGGAGGACAGAGGCCGGAGGCTCAACTGATCATCTGACTGGGGCGGTGCGGGGTGGGGGTGGGGGTTGTAGACAGTGAATTGTGGACCATAAACTGTTAGAACTGAAAGGGACTTTAGAGATAATCTGGGCCAACCACCTAATTTTATAGATGAGGAAACTGAGGTCCAAGGTGACCCAACAAGTTCAGTGGGTCTGCAGAGCCAAATAACTAATGAAAACTGGAGGCTGAATCTGAGGGAGTAAGGACAGTGCACTAGAGAACAGGAGTCAGGGAGTGAGGCCACAGTCGGCAAGAGTGTGGTGTCAGATGGAAAAAAGTGGTTCCTTATCCACTCCTGTTAACAGTCCCTAACTCAGAAGGTAGCTCAGAAGCAGAAGTGGGGAGTTGCTCTGACATCTTTAGTCATTTGATTAGGACTATCTTCCTAATTATTTATGTTAGCAATTTACAGAACGAAATCCTATGAGAGATAAAAGCAGGAAGTAGTGACTGATGCCAAGTATTAAAAATAATTTTCCAAGAACATACAATGGTATGTTTTAGACTTCTTCAGCAAAATTTGAAATTAGATTCTGAGACGTGGGTGAATCTAGAGACTGTCATACAGAGTGAAGTAAGTCAGAAAGAGGAAAAACAAATATCGTATATTAACGCATATATGTGGAACCTAGAAAAATGATACAGATGAACCGGATTGCAGGGCAGAAATTGAGACACAGATGTAGAGAACAAACGTATGGACACCAAGGGGGGAAAGCGGTGGTGGTGGTGGGATGAATTGGGAGATTGGGATTGACATCTATACACTAATATGTATAAAATGGATAACTAATAAGAACCTGCTGTTTAAAAAATAAATTAAATAAAATTAAAAAAGCAGAGTTGCCTATATTTCAAATTATTGTGTTGTTTTATTTTTGCTTATCTAGTTGAATATAAGCATGTCTTCTCCAAACTTTTTTGTTTGCTATTTAACACAGCAACAACAACAAAGAAATTAGACTCTGATCTTTTTTTTTTTTTTTTTTTTTTTTTGTGGTACACGAGCCTCTCACTGTTGTGGCCTCTCCTGTTGCCGAGCACAGGCTCTGGACGCGCAGGCTCAGCGGCCATGGCTCACGGGCCCAGCCGCTCCGCAGCATGTGGGATCTTCCCGGACCGGGGCACGAACCCGTGTCCGCTGCATTGGCAGGTGGACTCTCAACCACTGTGCCACCAGGGAAGCCCCGACTCTGATCATTTTTATAGAGGTAAGAATTTAGTGATCATTAGAAGCTAACCCTCAAGAGTTAAGTTTTAAAGATCACCCTCCCCACCCCCCGACCTTGTTTTTTGCCGTGACTTCAGGCTTCAGCTCAGATGTCATTTTCTCTGAAGGTCTCCTGGCCACCATCATTGCACACCTCTCCCCCTATCCCTGTGGTCACTTTCTGTCATGTCACCCCTAGTACGTCCTTCATGACACTTATAGGCTGCAATGGGCTTGTTTATGTATCTACTTCTTCATTTTTCCCTCATTAGGATTTGAGCTTCCCGGGGCCAGGGACCAGCCCTGGCAGACACCCTGTGAAAGCACAGAGCAGGTTTCAAAACCTGAAAATTAGTGGTGACTTTGTTGGGTTTCTTTTTCCTTTTAAGTGCACGTACTTCTTAATAAGGCTATCGCTACATTAAATGTATTAAAGACCACCTATAACTTCTTCAGCAAAAAATAATAAATGCAAATAAAAATTTTCCTCCAATAATGCTCAAAAAATTTCTTGAGAATTCTAACAGATACTAATGAAGATGGTAGCCTGAATAACGAATAAATTGCTTCTATTAAGTAAATAAGGGCCAACTTTACAAGAAAGCAACAAAAACACATTTTACTTAGTCTCTTAAACTATAACAGGTGTACTGTTCCTTTACTCATGGTAATGTTTTGAGCAGGTTACAATAAAATGCTTTAGGCTTTCAAACTTGCTTTTTGGTAGACTTTTTAGAATAAAAGTTTGCTTACTAAAAAATAATAGAAAGTAATAAGGAAAATTGCATCTAATGCTTTCATAATTATACAATTTACCTTTTACCTTGCAACTGCTTTTCAGAAAGGTGATAATGGAAATTGTTAAAACTTTCGTGCACTTACTGAGACAAAAATGCATTTTAATGTGGTTAAGGCAATAACCAAACAAGTGTGTTGTTAGTAATAATGGTAGTGAAACTGCTTAGGAAGTTGCACTCTTACAAACAGGAGAAGTGATGGTCTTTGTTATAAAAGGCTTCCAGGAGGTTGCCTGTCTATATTAGTCACCTGTGGGAGATTCAAATGTGTGCTGAAATTCCTAGATTCACTGATAGACTTTATTAAAAAAAATTCTTCCTATATTTAAGAAAAGTTTCAGTCATTTGAATTGAAAAAATAACATATTTGTTGCAATAGTTCAAACAGAAGCTAAGTACCTATATAAAATTTATAGTCTTAACTTCTTCCCCTAATTCTACTCTGCATATAATAGATGCTACATATTTAGGTTAAATTCCATCTTTTCTCTTTTGCTTATATAAATGTAAACATTAACTATAATAATAAAAATGATAGCAAGTAACAATCTTGTAGTGCTTAGAATATGTTAGGTATTTTTTAAAGGACTGAATATATATTATGCTATACATGTAACCCTACAAGATAAGTATAAGTTATTAGCCCCATTTTATAGATTAGGAAGCTGAGGCACAGAGAGGGCCAGTAATTTGTCAAATGTCACACAGCTAGTGTGTGGCAGACATAACATTCAAACTCAGGTAGTCTTTTTTTTTTAACATCTTTATTGGAGTATAATTGCTTTACAGTGTTGTGTTAGTTTCTGCTACATAACAAAGTGAATCAAATATATGCATATGTATATCACCATATCCCCTCCCTCTTGTGTCTCCCTCCCACCCACCTTATCCCACCCCTATAGGTGGTTGCAAGGCACAGAGCTGATCTCCCTGTGCCATACAGGTGCTTCCCACTAGCTATCTATTTTACATTTGGTAGTGTATGTATGTCAGTGCTACTCTCTTACTTCATCCCAGATTACCCTTCCCCCTCCCCCTGTCCTCAAGTCCATTCTCTACATCTGTATCTTTATTCCTGTCCTGCCCCTTGGTTCACCAGAATCATTTTTTTTTTAGATACCATATATATGTCTTAGAATATGGTAATTGTTATTCTCTTTCTGAATTACTTCACTCTATACAACAGACACTAGGTCCATTCACCTCACTACAAATAAATCAGTTTCATTTCTTTTTATGGCTGAGTAATATTCCATATTATATATGTACCACATCTTCTTTATCCATTCGTCTGTCCATGGGCATTTAGGTTTCTTCCATGACCTGGCTATTGTAAATAGTGCTGCAATGAACATTGGGGTGCATGTGTCTTTTTGAATTATGGTTTTCTCTGGGTATATGCCCAGTAGTGGGATTGCTGGATCATATGGTAATTCTATTTTTAGTTTTTTAAGGAACCTCCATACTGTTCCCAATAGTGGCTGTATCAAATTACATTCCTACCAACAGTGCAAGAGTGTTCCCTTTTCTCCACACCCTCTCCAGCATTTGTTGTTTGTAGATTTTCTGATGATGCCCATTCTAACTGGTGTGAGGTGATACCTCATTGTAGTTTTGATTTGCATTTCTCTAATAATTAGTGATGTTGAGCAGCTTTTCATGTGCCTTTTGCCCATCTGTATGTCTTCTTTGGAGAAATGTCTATTTAGGCCTTCTGCCCATTTTTGGATTGGGTTGTTTGTTTTTTTAATATTGAGCTGTATGAGCTGTTTATATATTTTGTAGATTAATCCTTTGTCCACTGATTCATTTGCAAATATTTCCTCCCATTCTGAGGGTTGTCTTTTTGTCTTGTTTATGGTTTCCTTTGCTGTGCAAAAGCTTTGAAGTTTCATTACGTCCCATTTGTTTGTTTTTGTTTTTATTTCCTTACTCTAGGAGGTGGATCAGAAAAGATCTTTCTGTGATTTATGTCAAAGAGTGTTCTTCCTATGTTTTCCTCTAAGAGTTTTATAGTGCCCGGTCTTACATTTAGGTCTCTAATCCATTTTTTTCTTTTTATTTATTTATTTTTTTTGTGGTTCGCGGGCCTCTCACTGTTGTGGCTTCTCCCGTTGCAGAGCACAGGCTCCGGACGTGCGGGCTCTGCGGTCATGGCTCACGGGCCCAGCCGCTCCGCTGCATGTGGGATCTTCCTGGACCGGGGCACGAACCCATGTCCCCTGCATTGGCAGGCGGACTCCCAACCACTGCGCCACCAGGGAAGCCCTCTAATCCATTTTGAGTTTATTTTTGTGTATGGTGTTAGGGAGTGCTCTAATTTCATTCTTTTACATGTAGCTGTCCAGTTTTCCCAGCACCACTTATTGAAGAGGCTGTCTTTTCTCCATTGTATATTCTTGCCTCCTTTGTCATAGATTAGTTGACCATAGGTGCGTTGGTTTATCTCTGGGCTTTCTATCTTGTTCCATGGATCTATGTTTCTGTTTTTGTGCCAGTACCATATTGTCTTGATTACTGTAGCTTCGTAGTATAGTCTGAAGTCAGGGAATCTGATTCCTCCAGCTCCATTTTTTCCCTCAAGACTGCTTTGTCTATTCAGGGTCTTTTGTATCTCCATACAAATTTTAAGATTTTTTGTTCTAGTTCCGTAAAAAATGCCATTGGTAATTTGATAGGGATTGCATTGAATCTATAAATTGCTTTGGGTAGTATAGTCATTTTCACAATATTGATTCTTCCAATCCAAGAACATGGTATATCTCTCCATCTGTTGGTATCATTTTTAATTTCTTTCATCAGTGTCTTATAGTTTTCTGCATACAGGTCTTTTGTCTCCCTAAGTAGATTTATTCCTAGGTATTTAATTCTTTTTGTTGCAATGATAAATGGGAGTGTTTCCTTAATTTCTCTTTCAGATTTTTCATCATTACTGTATAGGAATGAAAGAGATTTCTGTGCATTAATTTTGTATCCTGCAACTTTACCAAATTCATTGATTAGCTCTGGTAGTTTTCTGGTGGCATCTTTAGGGTTCTCTATGTATAGTATCGTGTCATCTGCAAACAGTGACAGTTTTAGTTCTTCTTTTCCAATTTGTATTCCTTTTATTTCTTTTTGTTCTCTGATTGCCAAGGCGAGGACTTCCAAAACTTTGTTGAATAATTGTGGTGAGAGTAGACATCCTTGTCTCGTTCCTGATCTTAGAGGAAATGCTTTCAGTTTTTCACCACTGAGAACAATGATGGCTGTGGGTTTGTCGTATATGGCCTTTATTATGTTGAGGTAAGTTCCCTCTATGCCCACTTCTGGAGAGTTTTTATCAAAAATGGGTGTTGAATTTTGTCAAAAGCTTTTTCTGCATCTATTGAGATGATCATATGGTTTTTATTCTTCAATTTGTTAATATGGTGTATCACATTGATTGATTTGCGTATATTGAAGAATTCTAGCATCCCTGGGGTAATCCCACTTGATCATGCTGTATGATCTTTCCAATGTGTTGTTGGATTCTGTCTGCTAGTATTTTATTGAGGATTTTTGCATCTGTATTCATCAGTGATATTGGTCTGTAATTTTCTTTTTCTGTAGTATCTTTGTCTGGTTTTGGTATCAGGGTGATGGTGGCCTCATAGAATGAGTTTGGGAGTGTTCCTTCCTCCGCAGTTTTTTGGAAGATCTTGAGAAGGATGGGTGTTAGCTCTTCCCTAAATGGTTGATAGAATTCACCTGTGAAGTCATCTGGTCCTGGACTTTTGTTTGTTGGAAGATTTTTAATCACAGTTTCAATTTCATTACTTGTGATTGGTCTGTTCATATTTTCTATTTTTTTCCTGCTTCAGTCTTGCAAGGTTATACCTTTCTTAGAATTTGTCCATTTCTTCCAGGTTGTCCATTTTATTGGCATAGAGTTGTATGTAGTAGTCTCTTAAGATGCTTTGTATTTCTGCGGTGTATGTTGTAACTTCTCCTTTTTCATTTCTAATTTTAGTGATTTGAGTCCTCTCCCTATTTTTCTTCATGAGCCTGGCTAAAGGATTCCCAATTTGGTTTATATTCTCAAAGAACCAGCTTTTAGCTTTATTGATCTTTGTTATTGTTTTCTTTGTTTCTATTTCATTTATTTCTGCTCTGATCTTTATGACTTCTCTCCTTCTGGTAACTTGGGTTTTGTTTGTTCTTCTTTCTCTAGTTCCTTTAGGTGTAACGTTAGATTGTTTACTTGAGATTTTTCTTGTTTCTTGAGGTTAGGCTTGTATAGCTATAAACTTCCCTCTTAGAACTGCTTTTGCTGCATCCCATAGGTTTTGGATTGTCGTGTTTTCATTGTCATTTGTCTCTAGGTATTTTTGATTTCCTCTTTGATTTATTCAGTGATTTCTTGGTTATTTAGTAACATATTGTTTAGCTTCCATGTGTTTGTGTTTTTTACATTTTTTTCCCTGTAATTCATTTCTAATCTCATAGCGGTGTGGTCAGAAAAGGTGCTTGATATGATTTCAATTTTCTTAAATTTACTGAGGCTTGATTTGTGACCCAAGGTGTGATCTATCCTGGAGAATGTTCTGTGTGCACTTGAGAAGAAAGTGTAATCTGCTGTTTTTGGATAAAATGTCCTATAAATATCAATTAAATCTATCTGGTTTATTGTGTCATTTAAAGCTTCTGTTTCCTTATTTATTTCCATTTTGGATGGATTGTCCATTGGTGTAAGTGAGGTGTTGAAGTCCCTCAGTATTATTGTGTTACTGTCAATTTCCTCTTTTATAGCTGTTAGCAGTTGCCTTATGTATTGAGGTGATCCTATGTTGGGTGCATATATAGTTATAATTGTTATATCTTCTTCTTGGATTGATCCCTTGATCATTATATAGTGTCCTTCCTTGTCTTTTGTAACATTCTTTATTTTAAAGTTTATTTTATCTGATATGTGTATTGCTACTCCAGCTTTCTTTTGGTTTCCATTTGCATGGAATATCTTTTTCCATCCCTTCACTTTCAGTCTGTATGTATTCCTGGGTCTGAAGTGGGTCTCTTGTAGACAGCATATATATGGGTCTTGTTTTCATATCCGTTCAGCAAGCCTGTGTCTTTTGGTTGGAGCATTTAATCCATTCACATTTAAGGTAATTATCGATATGTATGTTCCTATGACCATTTTCTTAATTGTTTTCAGTTTGTTTTTGTAGATCCTTTTCTTCTTCTTCTCTTGTGTTTCCCACATAGAGAAGTTCCTTTAGCATTTGTTTTAGAGCTGCTTTTGTGGTGCTGAATTCTTTTAGCATTTGCTTGTCTGTAAAGCTTTTGATTTCTCCATCGAATCTGAATGAGGTCCTTGCCAGGTAGAGTAACCTTGGTTGTAGGTTCTTCTCTTTCATCAATTTAAGTATATTATGCCACTTCCTTCTGGCTCGTAGAGTTTCTGCTGAGAAATCAGGTGTTCACCTTATGGGAGTTCCCTTGTATATTATTTCTCATTTTTCCCTTGCTGCTTTCAATTATTCTTCTTTGTTTTTATTTTTTGCCAGTTTGATTACTATGTGTCTCAGTGTGTTTCTCCTTAGGTTTATCCTGTATGGGACTCTCTGTGCTTGCTGGACCTGGGTGGCTATTTCCTTTCCCATGTTAGGGAAGTTTTCAATTATAATCTCTTCAAATATTTTCTCTGGTCCTTTCTATCTCTCTTCTCCTTCTGGGACCCTTATAACACGAATGTTGTTGCATTTAATGTTGTCCCAGAGGTCTCTTAGGCTGTCTTCATTCCTTTTCATTCTTTGTTCTTTATTCTGTTCCACAGCAGTGAATTCCACCATTTTGTCTTCCAGGACACTTATCCGTTCTTCTGCCTCAGTTATTCTGCTATTGATTCCTTCTAGTGTAGTTTTCATTTCAGTTATTGCATTGTTCATCTCTGTTTGTTTGTTCTTTAATTCTTCTAAGTCTTTGTTAAACATTTCTTGCATCTTCTCGATCTTTGCCTCCATTCTTTTTCCGAGGTCCTGGATCATCTTCACTATCATTATTCTGAGTTCTTTTTCTGGATGGTTGCCTATCTCCACTTCATTTAGTTGTTTTTCTGGGGTTTTATCTTTTTCCTTCATCTGGTACATAGCCTGTGCCTTTTCATCTTGTCTATCTTTCTGTGAATGTGGTTTTTGTTCCAGCGGCTGCAGGATTGTAGTTCTTCTTGTTTCCGCTGTCTGCCCTCTGGTGGATGAGGCTATCTAAGAGGCTTGTGCAAGTTTCCTGATGGGAGGCACTGGTGGTGGGTAGAGCTGACAATTCTTCTGCCTATTTTTTGATTGGGTTTTCTGTTTTTTTAATATTGAGTTGCATGAGCTGTTTATATATTTTGGAGATTAATCCTTTGTCCATTGATTTATTTTCAAATATTTTTTCCCATTCTGATGGTTTTCTTTTAGTCTTGTTATAGTTTCCTTTGCTGGGCAAAAGCTTTTAAGTTTCATTATGTCCCATTTGTTTGTTTTTGTTTTTATTTCCATTTCTTTTGGAGGTGAGTCAAAAAGGATCTTGCTGTGATTTATATCATAGAGTGTTCTGCCTATGTGTTCCTCTAAGAGTTTTATAGTGTCTGGCCTTACATTTAGGTCTTTAATCCATCTTGTCAAACTCAGATGATCTTAATTACTAAGCTACACTGTCTCTCACGCTTAGCTTTACAGGTTGTTTTATGTAAATGGGATTGTACCATATGTGTCTTATGACTTTTTCATTTCCCTAACCAATGTCATGAGCTTTTTCCTGTGCAGTGAAGACGGACCTAGCTATTCTGGTGGATGGTGGCATTGCTTTCTGTCATATAAATGAATCATACTTTGTACAACTACTCTTCTGTGATGAACATTTAGATTGCTTCCATTTTTTGCCATTATAAAAATAAACAGCCTTGAATATAAATCTCTATGCACTAGCACTTTTATTTTTCTCAGGATTGGGCTTTGGGGTATCAAATATATGCACATTTCATTTTATTTTTTATTTTCTGAATTTTATTTTATATTATTTTTTTATACAGCAGGTTCTTATTTGTTATCGATTTTATACATATTAGTGTATATATGTCAAACCCAAACTCTGAATTCATCCCACCACCATGCTGCCCGCCCTTCCTCCCTAGGTGTCCATACGTTTGTTCTCTACATCTGTGTCTCTGTTTCTTGCAAACTGGTTCATCTGTACTGTTTTCTAGATTCCACCTATATGCATTAATATACGAAATTTGTTTTTCTCTTTCTGACTTACTTCATTCTGTATGACAGTCTCTAGGTCCATCCACGTCTCTACAAATGATCCAATTTCGTTCCTTTTTATGGCTGAGTAATACTCCATTTTATATATGTACCACATCTTCTTTATCCATTCATCTGTCGATGGGCATTTAGGTTGCTTCCATGACCTGGCTATTGTAAGTAGTGCTGCAATGAAGTGCGTCTGTCTTTTTGAATTATAGTTTCTCTGGGTGTATGCCCAGTACTGGGATTGCTGGGTCATATGGTAATTCTATTTTTAGTATTTTAGGGAACTTCCATACTGTTCTCCATAGTGGCTGTATCAATTTACATTCTCACCAATAGTGCAAGAGGGTTCCCTTTTTTCCACATCCTCTCCAGCATTTGTTGTTTGTACACTTTCTGATGATGCCCATTCTAACTGGTGTGAGGTGATACCTCATTGTAGTTTTGATGTGCATTTCTCTAATAATTAGTGATGTTGAGCATCTTTTCATGTGCCTCTTGGCCATCTCTATGTCTTCTTTGGAGAAATGTCTGTTTAGATCTTCTGCCCATCTTTTGATTGGGTTGTTTGTTTTTTTAATATTGAGTTGCATGAGCTGTTTATATATTCTGGAGATTAATCCTTTGTCTGTTGATTCATTGGCAAATATTTTCTCCCATTCTGAGGGTTGTCTTTTCCTCTTGTTAATAGTTTCCTTTGCTGTGCAAAAGCTTTTAAGTTTCATTAGGTCCCATTTGTTTGTTTTTGTTTTTATTTCCACTACTCTACAAGGTGGGTCAAAAAAGATCTTGCTGTGATTTATGTCAGAGTGTTCTTCATATGTTTTCCTCTAAGAGTTTAATAGTGTCCATTCTTACATTTAGGTTGTTAATCCATTTTGAGTTTATTTTTGTGTATGGTGTTAGGGAGTGTTCTAATTTCATGCTTTTACATCTAGCTCTCCAGTTTTCCCAGCACCACTTTTTGAAGAGACTGTCCTTTCTCCATTGTATATCCTTACCTCCTTTGTCATAGATTAGTTGACATAGGTGCATGAGTTTATCTCTGGGCTTTCTATCCTGTTCCATTGGTCTATATTTTTGTTTTTGTGTCTGTACCATATTGTCTTGATTACTGTAGCTTTTTAGTGTACTCTGAAGTCAGGGAGTCTGATTCCTCCAGCTCCATTTTTTTCCCTCAAGACTGCTTTGGCTATTTGGGGTCTTTTGTGTCTCCATACACATTTTAAGATTTTTTGTTCTAGTTCTGTAAAAAATGCCATTGGTAATTTGATAGGGATTACACTGAATCAATAGATTGCTTTGGGTAGTATAGTTATTTTCACAATGTTGATTCTTCCAATCAAAGAACATGGTATACCTCTTCATCTGTTTGTATCATCTTTGATTTCTTTCATCATGTCTTATAGTTTTCTGATTATAGGAATTTTACCTCCTTAGGTAAGCTTATTCCTAGGTATTTTATTCTTTTTGTTGCAGTGGTGAATGTGATTGTTTCCTTAATTTCTCTTTCTGATCTTTTGTCATTAGTGTATAAGGAATGCAAGAGATTTCTGTGCATTAATTTTGTATCCTGCAACTTTACCAAATTCATTGATTAGCTCTAGTAGTTTTCTGGTGACATCTTTAGGGTTCTCTATGTATAGTGTCATGTCATCTGCAAACAGTGACAGTTTTACTTCTTCTTTTCCAGTTTGTATTTCATTTATTTCTTTTTTTCTTTGAGTGCCATGGCTAGGACTTCTAAAACTATGTTGAATAATAGTGGTGAGAGTGGACATCCTTGTCTTGTTCATGATCTTAGGGGGAATGTTTTCAGTTTTTCAGCATTGAGAATGATGTTTGCTGTGGGTTTGTTGTATATGGCCTGTGTTTTGTTGAGGTTGGTTCCCTCTATGCCCAATTTCTGGAGAGTTTTTATCAAAATGGATGTTGAGTTTTGTCAGAAGCTTTTTCTGCATCTATTGAGATGATCATATGGTTTTTATTCTTCAATTTTTCAATATGGTGTATTACATAGCTTGATTTGTATATTGAAGAATCCTTGCATCCCTGGAATAAATCCCACTTGACTGTGGTATATTATCCTTTTAATGTGTTGTTGGAATCTGTTTGCTAGTATTTTGTTGATGATTTTTGCATCTATATTCATCAGTGATATTGGTCTGTAACTTTCTTTTTCTGTAATGTCTTTGTCTGGTTTTGGTATCAGGGTGCTGGTGGCCTCATAGAATGAGTTTGGGAGTGTTCCTTCCTCTGCAACTTTTTGGAAGATTTTGAGAAAGATAGATGTTAGCTCTTCTCTAAATGGTTGATAGAATTCACCTGTGAAGCCATCTGGTACTGGATGTTTGTTTGTTGGAAGATTTTTAATCACAGTTTCAATTTCATTACTTGTGGTTGGTCTGCTCATGTTATATTTCTTCCTGGTTCAGTCTTGGAAGGTTACACCTTACTAAGAAATTGTCCATTTCTTCCAGGTTGTCCATTTTATTGGCATAGAGGTGCTTGTAGTAGTTTCTTAAGATGCTTTGTATTTCTGTGGTGTCTGTTGTAACTTATCCTTTTTCATTTCTAATTTTAGTGATTTGAGTCCTCTCCCTCTTTTTCTTGATGAGTCTGGCTGAAGGTTTCCCAATTTGGTTTATATTCTCCAAGAACCAGCTTTTAGTTTTATTTATCTTTCCTATTGTTTTCTTTGTTTCTATTTCATTTATTTCTGCTCTGATCTCTATGATTTCTTTCCTTCTGCTAACTTGGGTTTTGTTTGTTCTTCTTTCTCTAGTTCCTTTAGGTGTAAGGTTAGGTTGTTACTTTGAGATTTTTCTTGTTTCTTGAGGTAGGAGTGTACTGCTATAAACTTCCCTCTTAAAACTGCTTTTGCTGCATCTCATACGTTTTGGATCATCGTGTTTTTGTTTTTGTTTTTTTTTTTCTTTTTGCGGTATGCGGGCCTCTCACTGTTGTGGCCTCTCCCGTTGCGGAGCACAGGCTCCGGATGCGCAGGCCCAGCGGCCATGGCTCACGGGCCCAGCCGCTCCACGGCATGTGGGATCCTCCCAGACCGGGGCACGAACCCGTATCCCCTGCATCAGCAGGCGGACTCTTAACCACTGCGCCACCAGGGAGGCCCGATCATCGTGTTTTTATTGTCAGTTGCCTCTAGGTATTTTTGGATTTCCTCTTTGATTTCTTCAGTGATCTCTTGGTTATTTAGTAATGTATTGTTTAGCCTCCATGGCTTTGTGTTTTTTATGCTTTTTTTCCTGTAATTGATTTCTAGTCTCATAGTGTTGTCATCAGAAAAGATGCTTTATATGATTTCAATTTTCTTAAAGTTACCAACGCTTGATTTGTGACCCAAGATTTGATGTATCCTGGAGAATGTTCTGTGTGCACTCTAGAAGAAAGTGTAATCAGCTGTTTTCGGATGAAATATCCATAAATATCAATTAAATGTACCTGGTCTGTTGTTTCATTTAAAGCTTGTGTTTCCTTATTAATTTTATGTCCGAATGATCTGTCCATTGTTGTAGGTGAGGTGTTAAAGTCCCCCACTATTATTGTGTTACTGTCTATTTCCTCCTTTATAGCTGTTAGCATGTGCCTTATGTATTGAGGTGCTCCTCTGTTAGGTGCATATATATTTATAATTGTTATATGTTCTTTAATCCTCTTGTCCACTGATATGTGGGGCTGGGTTCCCTCCCTGTTGGTTGTTTGGCTTGAGGTGACCCAACACTGGAGCCTGCAGGATCTTTGGTGGGGCTAATGGTGGACTCTGGGAGGGCTCACGCCAAGGAGTACTTCCCATAACTTCTGCTGCCAGTGTCCTTGTCTTCATGGTGAGCCACAGCCACCCCCTGCCTCTGCAGGAGACCCTCCAACACTAGCAGGTAGGTTTTGTTCAGTCTCCTATGGGGTCACTGCTCCTTCCCCCAGGCCCTGATGCACACACTACTTTGTTTGTGCCCTCCAAGAGTGGAGTCTCTGTTTCCCCCTCTACTGTCGAAGTCCTGCAATCAAATCCCCCTAGCCTTCAAAGTCTGATTCTCTGGGAATTCCTCTTCCCATTGCTGGACCCCCAGGTTGGAAGTGTGATGTGGGGCCTAGAATCTTCACTCCAGTGGGTGGACTTCTGTGGTATAAGTGTTCTCCAGTTTGTGAGTCACCCACCCAGTGGTTATGGGATTTGATTTTATTTTTATTGTGCCCCTCGTACCATCTCATTGTGGCTTCTCCTTTGTCTTTGGATGTGGTGTATCTTTTTTGGTAGTTCCAGTGTCTTTCTGTCGATGATTGCTCAGCTATTAATTGTGATTCTGGTGCTGTTGCAAGAGGGAGTGAGTGTACATCCTTCTACTCTGCCATCTTGAAGGATATGCATATTTTAAATCTTAATAAATACGACCTGTTTACCTTCCCTAAAAGTTGTGAAAATTTATAATGTAGCAAGGGTGAATCAGGTCCTTTCTACTTACCTAATACTTTAAATAAAATTAATGTTATGAGTATATAACTTTTATAACAAATCTTGTATTTTGTAGTTTTTGGTATTATGACTTATTCCTGAGAAGACATTGGTGGGTTAGTCATAAAACGATTATATAAATGGACTTGGGGATATGGGGAGGGGGAGGGGTGAGCTGTGAAGTGGTGAGAGAGTGGCATGGACATGTATACACTACCAAACGTAAAATAGATAGCTAGTGGGAAGCAGCCACATAGCACAGGGAGATCAGCTCAGTGCTTTGTGACCACCTAGAGGGGTGGGATGGGGAGGGTGGGAGGGAGAGAGACACAAGAGGGAAGAGTTATGGGAACATATGTATATGTATAACTGATTCACTTTGTTATAAAGCAGAAACTAACATACCATTGTAAAGCAATTATACTCCAATAAAGATGTAAAAAATAAATAAATAAAACTCTTAGAGGAAAACATACGAAGAACACTCTGACATAAATCACAGCAAGATCTTTTTTGACCCACCTTGTAGAGTAGTGGAAATAAAAACAAAAACAAACAAATGGGACCTAATGAAACTTAAAAGCTTTTGCACAGCAAAGGAAACTATTAACAAGAGGAAAAGACAACCCTCAGAATGGGAGAAAATATTTGCCAATGAATCAACAGACAAAGGATTAATCTCCAGAATATATAAACAGCTCATGCAACTCAATATTAAAAAAACAAACAACCCAATCAAAAGATGGGCAGAAGATCTAAATAGACATTTCTCCAAAGAAGACATAGAGATGGCCAAGAGGCACATGAAAAGATGCTCAACATCACTAATTATTAGAGAAATGCAAATCAAAACTACAATGAGGTATCACCTCACACCAGTTAGAATGGGCATCATCAGAAAGTGTACAAACAACAAATGCTGGAGAGGATGTGGAGAAAAGGGAACCCTCTTGCACTATTGGTGAGAATGTAAATTGATACAGCCACTATCGAGAACAATATGGAGATTCCTTAAAAAACTAAAAATACAATTACCATATGACCCAGCAATCCCAGTACTGGGCATACACCCAGAGAAAACCATAATTCAAAAAGACATATGCACCCCAACGTTCATTGCAGCACTATTTACAATAGCCAGGTCATGGAAGCAACCTAAATGCCCATCAACAGATGAATGGATAAAGAAGATGTGGTACATATATACAATGGAGTATTACTCAGACATAAAAAGGAACAAAATTGAGTTATTTGTAGTGAGGTGGATGGATCTAGAGACTGTCATACAGAATGAAGTAAGTCAGAAAGAGAAAAACAAATATCATATATTAACACATATATGTGGAACCTAGAAAAGTGGTATAGATGAACCAGTTTGCAGGGCAGAAATAGAGACACAGATGTAGAGGACAAATGTATGGACACCAAGGGGGGAAAGCTGGGGGCGGGTGGTGGTGGTGGTGGTGGTGGGATGAATTGGGAGATTGGGATTGACATGAATACACTAATATGTATAAAAGATAACTAATAAGAAACTGCCATATAAAAAATAAAATAAAATTCAAAACAAAGAAAAAAATGATTATATAAACACAAGTAAATAATTAAATGGTGTAATTATGAATGGCAGTTTAGAATTTTCCCTTTTTTTCCTTATTTCAAATGTACAGTTTTTGTTTTCTTCTGCCAACAGTGTTTATTTCTTATTATTCATTCTCTTCCATCTCTATCATGCTTCAGGGAGGACCGAGGTAAGATAGACCACCATCTGTCCTGAATAGTTTACACCAGATTATTTCTCATAGTCCCTTCCAGCTCAGTGATTCTCTGAGAATATGAATTTTTAAAAAATTGAGTTACAAACTCCAAGATGATGGTTTGTGATTTTATAGGGCTTGTGTGTGGTACTATTAAAAAAAAAATGCCATGCTAATAAAATAAGAAGAGCGTACCTGTGTCTTGAGAAAATATAATTTCTGGAAATATGACAGCAACCAGAACTATCAGGAGTTTGTATATTCAGGGTTGTTTTAGGTGACACAGGATTCTTGGACCCTTTCCACTTTGGTCCTATTGTTTTGACTCAAAGGACATTTTTGAATATAAATATTTTAATCAGAACTATAACAACATTGATCAATTTTCATTGAGGAAAGTATTCCTAAAATGGACTTCAATAAAGCCAATGTGAATCTCTTAATCAATTTTCCACATGATGTTGTTAATTCATCTCTGCTTTGTTTAATTTTTATTTTATTTAACTGAAGTTGTTTGTATTGGATTCAATTCTTTTTCATTTAAATTGAACAGATTTGATTTATCGTTCAATTTTCTGTCTGTATAAAATTGTACTGATGCTATCTTCTGTCATTTTTTGATGGCCAAAATTTCTGCAAAGTTCTCTTTTTGAGTCAACATTTGCAGGTCTAAATTTTGTGATGAAAATTTGGTTCTTTTGTCATTTTTATTCGATATTAATTTTACAATGTAGTTTTAGCCATTGTCAGTTTTGGGTTGACTTTTCAACCATCAACATTTATTGTATTATGAATTTGAATAAAAGACTGGTGGTTTGCATTTATCTCCTAGCTAATGCATGATAAATTTGTGAACACTTTTGTGATAGAGAGAGCAATAGAAAATGGAGACTGACTGAGAGAGACAGACATACGAGATCAACCTATTCCTAAGGAATCATTGCTGAATTCTTGAGTGCACAGAGGAGCTAAAACATCTTGCAGGTATAAAGTGACAGAGATAAATGCCCTTGGGGTCAAATGGCTGAATCAAACCCTCCTGTTTTATTGTTGTTGAAGTGAATTCAGGTATTGAAATCTCTAACTTCTCTCCTTGGAATCCTCTCATCGGCGTTCTTCACCTGTATAGTCAAAGTCCCATTCTGTCTGTCTTCTACCTCCAAGAAGTAAAGAAGATGGAGGTGGGGCATTTAATTAGGATTAGTTTCAGGTCCCAGTGACAGAAGATCCAAAGTAACCAGAAAGAACTTCTCTTTCATCTACAAGAAATCCAGAGGGAGGCAGTGAGGAGAGTATTATTTGGACCCTGAGAACTGGAGCTGGGGAAGGGCTTCTGTCTCAGTGAGGGACCCAGCCTCAGCTAGAACCAGCCTGCTAAAACTGACGGGAAGTGAGGGGAGAAAGATTCTGACCTTTCTCTGCTAGTGTGTTCTACTGGGAGAATGTTGGTGTAACTAAACAAGAGATCCAGAGAGCCTGGCAGAAGCTGTCCATAGGGGTCAGTTCAGGGGGAACAGAGAAGGGCAAGGAATGGATTTGGGTGTGTGTGTGCAAATCCAGCATAAGGAAAGTAGACATAAACTGACTTAATGAGAAGAGACAGTGTTCAATGAGTACCATAAGAAAAATACCAGTTTCTATGATAATACTATTAGCTACTGTTGATTGAATAGTGCTAACCATGTTCTGAGCAATATCCCATTTGGGCCTCATGACCATTTGTGAGGTAGGCATATTGTTCTTATTTTAGGAAATGGGAAACCGAAGTGGAGAGATGTAAAGAACTTGCTGAAGTTAAAACACAAGTGGTAGATACAGGACTCTATACTAGTCTGCTTGGCCCCATCGTTGTGCTCTCATCCAAGATTTGATTTCCTGCCCGCAGGTCAGCAGAAGCACATGACTCCCAATGGAGGTGCACAGTTGCCTCACTCTTAACTTCCTGTCAAGGGAGAGGACAATGCTCTTTTCTCCCATTTTTCAGGGAAGGGAAGTTGGGGGCTGGGAGTGGAAAGGAGTGTGCTTGACAATTCCAGTTCCCCACCTTCCATTCCTGTTCTTTTCAGGAAACTCTTGCAGCTCCCTCAGCGCTGGCTTGGCCGTCACTTTCTGAAAAAACTGAGCCACGGGCAGGTCCCTCTCATTGGCCTGGTGGGGTTTAGGGGAGGAAGTGGTTTGTCTCTTATCTGCTTCATTAGCTTTCTTCTGGGCAGAGAGCTCTGGATAAATCAGGTTCCCCATGACACTGAGGAAGGAAATCCCATTTGTTGGCCTGAGGTGGTGGGTGGAGTGGAGCGGGGAGGGAGTTTTTGAAGATAGGAAATTTAAAATAGTACACTCTTTCCTGCTTTGCAAAGAAACCGAGTTGGAAGAGACTGGGATTTAGTTCTAGTGATTTTCCATTTTTGTTTCTGTCAGCAACTACACCAGTTGAGCTTCTAGACAGGACATAGGAAACTGAACAGTACTGAACAACTGTATTATCTCAGACCAGTCCAGGGGGTAAAAGAAGTAAAAAGCATTGAAACATTAGCTATTGTGGCTTTTCGGGGCTAAGTGAAATGGCTATGAAGACACACAATTAGCAAAGTCATTTGTTCTGATAGACACTGCTGGTCAGCACTTCAAACAGGGACAGAGCTGTCATGGAGCTGCTTTTCCATATGAAGTTTACTGTTATTGCTGACAATTCTCACAAGCACACGTCCCTCTAACCAGAAAGAACTTGAGAAGGATCTACATTCCTTTCCCCCACAGCTTTGACTCTCTCCTTCAGTTCAATGACAAGGTTCTTGAAAGGTCCCCACCTCATTTTCCAGCCAACTCTCAACTCCCTGGCAGGTTGACCGTCTCCTCTTCCAGCTTCCCCATCCTCACCATTGAACTCATTTCACTTGTGGCCTTGCTCAACCTCAGAAGCATTTGCCGCTCTCAACCATTCCCTTATTTCTGGATTTCTCTTTCCCCTTGGCTTTCTCTGACAACAGCTTCTTCTGATTTTCCTCTGCCTTTCTTCTTTTTCCCCTCTCACTAACTTCTTTCCTCTCTGCCTGCCCTTTAAATGTTGATTTACTTTCTGGTTCTTTCCTCGGCTGTTGCCTATCTTCCTTTAACATGCTCTTTATTCAGTCTTGGTGACCTTGTCTTCTAGTCTTCATCCAATAGCCACACACTAATAGCTTCCAATCTCTAGCCCAGATCTCTCTCCTGTGTTCCAGACGTATATAGATATCTAACTTCCTTCTGGATGCAGCAGACAATGCTGGTGCTCTGCCCAGACCCCATAGGTCCCTTTTAGTATTTCTGTGTGTCACAGTCCCACTCCCAAAGCCAGTCCTTATGCCTTTTTTTTTTTTTTTCCAGAGGAATGTCCTTAGTTTACCAGAGCAGCTTTGTGTACATGCACGGAGAGTTTATGCGTGGCCCCTGCCCCTACCCAAGTCTGCTCCACTGCAACTCTTAACCAATGACTATTGGGTTTGGAGTATGAAAGCCCAGGTCCCTTGTGTTGAGTAGCATGTTGAGTCTGCCAGAAAGCAGATGTCAGGATGGAGTTAGAAGTGCAAGTAATTATTGGAGGGTAATGCCTATGGAAGGTAAAGGACAGAGAGAGCAAGAGTAGGCAGAGAAAGCCTTTAGACCAAGAATTGATCTGACACCTCTGGAAGGAGAGAGAGGAGGGAGGAAGATTGGGTAGAATGAGCCTCAGACTGACATGCAGTGCTCACAAAGTCTCAGCTAGTCCAATGGAGTGTTCCAGTGCAAAGATTGTTTGTAGAGGAATCCCAGAAATGGTGAATTATTATAATTATACCTCTGTTCTCAATAGTTGGCTAGAGGCTGCCTGGGGGGTGCATTGTCTCAGCTACAAAGCTGAGGCTGAAAGCACCAATAGCTAATTGCTAACAGCTAATTGAATTCCTTGTGGAAGTTTCTCTCTTGAGGATGGGCCTGTGTTTCACACTAGATTCCTTGCTGCTACAGGTGGCGGAGCTGTGAGCTGTGCCTTCCCTGTTAAAATTCCCCCATGGGTCAGGCTAAAGCCTGAGCTCTGTAGAACTTTTGTCTGAGATCACATCCTTGTATGACTCTCTCCCTTTCCCCCACTTCCTTACTAGTCTCCTCTGTTCCCCTACTTCCTTACTAGTTTTCTCCTGGGAAAACTTCTTTTAGAAATTACTTGCATATGAATTCTTCACTCATAATCTTTTGGGGAGAACCCACCCCAAGACATGAACAAATCCATTTTGATATTCTATAGAATCTCTAACTACAATCTTATCAGAAGAACACATTATCTTCTCACTTAGACTTTCCCTTCTCCTGAGCAAGTGGTACCTCCTCTGACCCAGTCACCCAACTCTGAAATCTGGGCACCACTTTTTGATCCCTGTCTTCATTCTGCACACACAATACACATCCAAATCTTATTTCTTTTCACTCATTAACATTTCTCAGATCCATATCTCCTCTCCAACCATACTGACATGGATACTACATCATCTTTTTGCTGGATTATGACAATGGGTCCCCTCCAGGATACCCTGCCCAAATCCATCCTCCACGCTGCAGCCAGGATGAGCTACCTAAACATGCAGGGGGTGCCTGGTAGAGACAGAATCTACAAATTGTTGGAAGGGCAAAATGGCTATTCTGGAGGTTGCAAGCAACCCTTACATTCTAGAGTGTGAAACGGAATTTACGTTTGAGAATAGTGTATCACTGTATTCTAGGAAGAACCTTTTGAGTTGTGTGTGTTTGTTTTTCGATGATGTAGATATAAGGCAAGAGTCAACCCACCATTTCTGTAGATGTCAATGGGGTGGGCACTTTTTGACTCACCAGATTTCTAGGGCTTAGATTTTGTTGGTGAATCTAATAGGCAGCATTCCTTGCTTCAGATAAATCTAATCAGAGGGCCAAGCTGGGGTTGGGGCTTGGGGGCATTAATTAGAGGGAAGGATCTTTCTCAGGTTTGTGCTTGAGTCATGGCTTCTCCAACTCTGACCTATGTGGACTGTCTTGTCCTCTTAAGAATTTCTGAAAATGAAAACAACTATCTCAGCCTTTTCCCCCCATTAGAATTCTGATTTATTAGGTAAAACATAGAAAAAGATCAGGGCAATATTTGGTTAAGGTGGACATTCTTTGCCTCAAACTTTTGGGGGCTGCTAGCCTAGCTATGCTTTGAGGACCAGTCAGTCAGAGAGGTGGTCAAGATTCAGTCCAATGGTTCATTACAGTCTTTTGTCCCAACTAGAGTGTTAGCCCCTTGGGGGCAGGATCTTTGTCTGCTTCAGTTTTTATTCTCCAGAGTTTTTAGCATATGATAGGTGTTCAATATTTTTGTCTGTCTGATTACCTAAGTCTTGCTATCCCATGTTTCAGAATGCTTATATTTTATGTGCCACAAGATAAGCACCAAACGTGAAAAACTAACTAAAACAGGAATATAATCTTGTGATTTTGTAAAATAATGAAGCTAGCTTTTAATTTGAATTTAGTGGGTATTATTCAATTTGCAGAATTGTGTTCTACCTTGTTTACTTTTGGAGCAATAAGTACCTTTGTAGATCTGATTATTGATTAGTGTGAAGTGAACTATCTAATCTTGTTTCAATCCTTCTGTGGTCACCAGTGCAAAATAAGAATGGCTCACGCAAAGCTCCAAATGGACAAAGAGAAAAAGATCAAAAAGGAATGTGGCTGATGCATTTATTCACAAGCATTACAGATAGTCTGAAGAAAGTAGAGGAAATAATCACTTGTAGAAAGTTAGTCTGTAATGTGTGCCCAGGTAGTTACATAGTTCCTGATCAGTGACAAGCCAGTTTTAACATGTTTGTAGGTTGTGGAGATGGGCCAAAGCATACAAAATGAAATTTAATGGGAACAAATGAAAAATACCACTCAAAAGCCAGGGAGATGTAGGTTAATTTAACAAGACAATTTAAGAGATTTAGTTTATTATTTTATTTGAAGCCCAAGATAAATCAACAATGCAATTCTGCTGCTGAGAAAACAAATTCTATCTTAGGTTACATTACTAGAAAAATGAGTGGATGGGTGGTAGTTTCTGGAAGCACATCAAACCGTACCTGGAATACTGTGTTTAATTCCAGGTGTGGCATTTTCAGATGGACATGAACAACCTAGAAATGTTCCTATGTTGAGGGGGGAAAGTGAAGAGTGTGTTCAAAATCACTGTAACTGCTATTAGTAAATGGGAGCCATGGTGAAGTGCTCCCTCTGCCCTGTTCACCCACCTCTGCCCCTAAATAGAGAAGGTAGGGAAATAAGATAGATGTCTTAAGGTCAAATCATAAAAGTCAACACAATGGATAAGAAGAGAGAGAGATCCTAGGCCTCCATGAAACAGTATACAAAGGGCTATGTATATGTATTAATATACATTAAACAAACCTAAGGAAGAAAGGATCAATTAGAGAGGTGGAACATGGAAAAAAAAAATGAGTCAGAGAAAATGATCAGAAAACCAGCCAATCCCAGTCTAGGGTAGAAGGAGTCTAAAGTTATGGAGTTTTGCAGATAGTCAAGGACATTTCTATTATGATGGAAGAATACAAACAGCTCTTATAGTCTGATGACATTAGACATTCAAATTGTCTATTTCCTTGTGTCCTGATTCTGTGCTCGCCACGCTACCTTCTGATTACCAATTGACTTCCCATGTAGACACACCTACAGGGAGAGAATGTGCCCATGTGCCATCTGAGTATTCTCGGGTATGTGACAGTAATAGCTCTCATTGTAGATGAGTCTGCTGGCTCTCGGTATCTCATGGGCTTGGCTAATGGGAGTCTGCCTCAGAGGGTCAGAGCCACTCTTGATGTGCTTACAGATTCTGGTTTTAGAAATTGCAAAGCTGAGCCACAGACTCTGGATCACAGCAAATTCACCAAGGTAACAAATTCCATGTCATTGGGAATTCTTGGCAAGTGAAATTCTTTTGGAAATCGGAACAGTAACCTTGTGAACACATATAGCAGGTACTGTCCTTTGATTCTTAGATATTGCTCCATTAAATCTTGACTTCTTTCCTTGAGGGGCTGAATTTGATTCACTTTTGTATGATAGTCACCCTGTATCCGCAGGTTTCGTACCCATGGATTCAACCAAGTGTGGACTGAAAGTTTCAATCTGAGGTTGGTTGAACCCATGGATACTGAGGACCAACAGTAAGGGAACTGAGCATTCCAGGATTTCGGTATTCTCAGGGAGGTCCTGGAACCAGCCCCTCACAGATACTGAGGGACGTCTGTATTTATAATACTCAGCACATACAAGTTTCATCAACCAATAGCTCATCTCTGACCACCCTAGACCTGACTGACTACCACTCTTCTTCAAGGTCGGTGCTCACTCACCTTTACATCACTCTACCCCACTGAAACAAGAGAACTGGCCCCTTCCTCAGCAATCTCCCCACCCCCACCCAAGAGCCGTTGTCTACTGAGCACTTCAGCCATCTCTCCAGACTCCTCCTAAGTCTACACTGCACATCTCACACTCTCCCCTGTTTCTGTTCCCGGGAACAGCCTCCCATCTGTCAAGTACCTTTGGCTTGCTGACTTCTGTAAGATGGTCCAAGATACTATCTCTCTTATTGGCACAATTTGTAACTGATGGGTAAGTAGAACTCTATCCCTCTGTCCAACTCAAAATTTTGTATCCTCAAATATTGCATTTGGTTTTTCTTTCCATTCACACCTTAGAGCTTCTGAACCTCTGCTTGGCTGGGACAGGTTATCAAGCAGTGCCCTCCACAGAGCCCTGCACATAGATATACTTCACTTAATGTTTGTTCATTGACTGAATTAACTATACCATTTGGATAATCTACAAACATTTTGGAGAAAGTTAAACAGAGATGAGAAGGTAAAAGAAGGTGTAGTTCAAGTCTTCATGCATTGAGCGCTATGCTGTGTGAATAAGAAATTATACTTGTTAGGCAATGAACCTGACGGAGGAGTAGAAGAAAGTTTCATGTAGGGGCAGAGGGCTTGGACTGGATTCTGTCATACGTCCTTAGAACATTGCAATGTAGAGACCTTGATACCAGTATTTCTATTATCATTATTCATGGTAATATTACTTACTACACTGACATTAAAGTTTGTTTAGCACTTTACAGTACAAGAAGGGCTATTTATATGTATTATCTCATTTAATCTTCCTAACAAACCATGAAGTAATTTTTATCCTGCTTTGCCATTTTACATATGGGGAAACAGAAGCTCTGAAAAGCTGAAAATTACTGATCACAGTCAGTAAATGGCAGAGACAGGATTCAAAACCAGGTCCTCTGGCTCTAAATCGCCACCACCACGTTTCTCCTCAGCTGTACTGCTTACATGAGAAAGCTACAAAAACGAACTCTATTTGGAGACCCAGCTCAAGTTGAGCTTGTGATACAAATCATTTAATGTAAACTTAAGACAAAATCATTTCCTTCCTCTGTTTTAATGTGGACTTCCTTTGTGCCACAATGAAATGTCCACAATGAATTTAGCACCAATATTTTCTTTTCTTAGAGACAGTCATTTGTTTTTCTTCCTTGGCAGGCTATCCACCATGGAGAGTGGGCCTTTGGGTATTTCCCAGTGTGTGGCACTTAGCACACGTGCCACCCATTCAGGTGAATGACACTCTCTCAGGAGCCAAGGCAAATATCAGACACTTGTTCTGTAATCTACATTTGAAATTTTTCTGAATTTCCTTTGAAACACTGCCCTATTTGGGTGCCATTTCTGAGACAGGTTATGGGATATGGTTGCCATTTTCAAATGAAGATCTGAAAATAAAAAGCCCAATTCGTATCCAGCCACAGAAAACCATTTAAACCCATCTCCAAGAAATTTATGTGAAAATTTAAGAGCATAACTGTACTAACTCTTGAGCAAATGAGAAAATAGACAGGAAAGCCTTTTGCAGAGCATAGATTTATGCAAATATGGGGGGATGTTACAATTATTAAAACTCACACAGAGGTAAATCTTCAAAATATATCTTTGCTGCAGCAAAAATCATTAATGCTGAATAATTAATCGTCCAATGAATATAAATCTAAATCAATGATAAATGGGTCTAAAAGCAGAAAAAATTTGTGTCAAAATTCTAAGTTAGAGGGATGAGATAGATACAGGAATATAAACCATAACAAAACTTCATTTCATTATTTGATGGAGATTCAACAACACCTATTAAAGGGCTACTATGTGGCAGGTACTGTCTAGGCATTTTTCACACTTGCTCTATCAATTCTCCCAATAAATCTATGAGGTAGGTATTATTTCCCCCATTTTACATATAAGAAAGTTGAAGCTCATATTTTAGGCCTCTTTTTCAAGGTCACATAAACAGAAAAACACCAGAATCTGATTCTGAGTCAAATGTCTGTCCACAATGACATGCCACTTTCCGAACAGATCATGCAGATTTAACCATTGTCTTTCTAATGTTGGCAAGACCTGCTTCAGAACTGATTAACCTTGTGTGTATTTCTGTGGGAGGGAGCTATCAGCTGGAGGGGCTGATTTTTTCACAGCGTTTATCAGTCTCCACAGAGGCTTGGAGTGTGGGTCTTCCTGGCCATACAGTGGTGATGCAACCAATGGCTAGGGCTGTGTGTCTCAGCCTCTCTGCATTTCAGATTGCAACGCTAATACATCCTTTCCATCTGACATTTTTGAGGAACCTGCTTTCTTGTGTTGGGGCTAAAGATTAAAATTCAGGCCCAGGTTTTTTATAAATTAAGGCAGAAAACTGTAGAAATGTCTGTTGACGATCTCTGCTTTTCTTTTATGTACACATACACACTCTTACACAGAGTCTAATCTGGCTATATCTGGGTAGAGAAACTAATGTTCTCAGCTTCCCTCTCAGGAATAAGATAAGATTTATCCCCAAAGATGGAGGCCAGAGGATTACCCAAAACACCCAATGGAGAAGATTAGACTTGACCCCCAGATGCAAAGATCTGTATTGTGGAATTGACCCTGAGAAAGGATATGCAGATCTGTCATACACAGTGGCTGGTAGAATCAGGATTAGAGCACCTCAGTTTCTCATTTCTCCCTCAGAGCTCAGATAACTTCAGACCCTGGGAATCGATGTTCCATATGCTGGAAAAGCAGGCAGGACTGCACACACTTTCGTTGTTATTGTTATATCATTGTCAAACTATTTTATCTTTAATCTCCAAAATATAAGAAGCATCAGAGCATCATTTACTTCTATAAAGTTAAATAAAATTATGAAAGTATAGGAGATTACCTGTATTAGTCAATGGAAAAATATTGAACATTAACTCCAGAGAAGATACTATGCTAGGCACTAAATAGGGAAATAAAGAAGATACAAATCATAATCTTTGAGGATTCAAAAGAGTAGCAAAAATATTTTCCATTTAATGGGTAGCTGCAATGTTCTGGGCACTGTATTAAGAGCTTTATAAACACTCTATCTTCACAATGAGATTAAGAGTTAGATAGTGTCTTATTTTGCAGAATAGGAAACAGACACAAAGGTTAAGCATATCGATGGTTCAAGGTCACAGCCAGTTAATGATGGGGTGGAGATTGGAACTCTGGTTTAAGTCCTCAGAAGGCTCTGTCCAGCACTCCACACTGCCTTCCACCTATGCGGAGAGACTAATGTCTCTAAGAAAGAACTGTGATGAAATAAAACAGATTTTTAAAAACCATAAGCTCGTATGTTTCTTTTAATATATAAATTATTCGTGCATTATATTCGTGATTATAAAGATGCTATCAATCCTGTTTGGATTTACGGCCAGAATTCTAGGACACATTATTTTAAATAGCCACAGGGATGATAAATCTTTGTTTGCTTATCTTTAGACAAAAAACTCACCTTTTATATTGGTCTGATTTTTGGTTATAATGGCTCAATCCAGTGAATGAATTGAATGATTAAGCTGGGTAATAGAATTAAAAAGGAAAGAAAATAAAGTGTGATCATAAAGTAATGAGAATGTAATGATATATTTCATGGAATGTTTGATTCTGAACCAGTGTCACTATCTTATTGTCTTACCTCATATGCATGAATGCAAAAAAAAGAAAAAAAGATTTACCAATACGAAAGACACCCTATTGAAGGTCCAATGAATGGTAGAGAAAAATGAGCCATGAGGGAGAGATTCTGATGGGCTTGTATGTGTTGGGGATCTTATTGAAAACAACTTGATCTGATATTACCTGCCTTGTAAACTTGACCCTCAGTAACCTCTTGTGTTCACTGAAAAAGGCAAACCTGACTACTTGGAACAAAAATATTGAAACTCAGGATTTAAAAAAATTCAAATATTTTAAAATTTTGAATAAGAAGTTATTAAGAATTATAAAAGTTAAGAAGGGGATAAATAAATAAGTGTCTGGGTCATTCAGAAGAGTCAGCACTTTATTTTATTAATTTTTTTAATTTAACATCTTTATTGGAGTTTAATTGCTTTATAATGTTGTGTTAGTTTCTGCTATATAACAAAGTGAATCAGCTATATGTATACATATATCCCCATATCCCCCCCCTCTTGCGTCTCCCTCCCTCCCACCCTCCCTATCCCACCCCTCTAGGTGGTCACAAAGCACCAAGCTGATCTCCCTGTGCTATGTGGCTGCTTCCCACTAGCTATCTATTTTACATTTGGTAGTGTATATATGTCAATGCTACTCTCTCACTTCATCCCAGCTTATTCTGCTCCCTCCCCGTGTCCTCAAGTCCATTCCCTATGTCTGTGTCTTTATTCCTGTCCTGCCCTTAGGTTCATCAGAACCATTTCTTTTTTTAGATTATATATGTGTTAGAATATGGTATTTGTTTTTTTCCTTCTGCAGAAGAGTCAGCACTTTAAATCAACATCTCAAAGTAGAGAACTCAAGATAATCCACAGGCATTCAAGAAGAATACTGCAACTTCCATTTCTATTTATTAATTTTTTTTTTTTTTTTTTTTTGCGGTACACGGGCCTCTCACTGTTGTGGCCTCTCCCGCTGCAGAGCACGAGCTCCGGACGCGCAGGCTCAGCGGCCATGGCTCACGGGCCTAGCCGCTCCGCCGCATGTGGGATCTTCTCGGACCAGGGCACGAACCCGTGTCCCCTGCATCGGCAGGCGGACTCCCAACCACTGCGCCACCAGGGAAGCCCCTATTTATTAATTTTTAAAAATCTCATCCTTTTAAAGTTTCTGTTTTTGTATATATTTTATAATCTATTTAATCTATTAGTTCAATATAACTGAATATAATACATAAATAAATAGGCACACACAATATATAAATATAAGAATATAACATATCTGTACATTAATTGATGAGGTAGCACATAATCAAAAAACTTTGGTCTCCCTACTCCAGACCATCAGGAGAGACTGAGAGGGACAGGCTTAATGTGCACAATATAATGCTACCAACTGGCACCCCTTTAGGTGATTATTTTTTTCTGTAATAGAGCCATAGGGGTTGTCTGGAGAAGCGTTTTTAATGCTTTGGTTGTTTACCACCTTGGAGTCTTTCATATTCTTTCTGCACTATGATTTGGACTTAGGCTGATGTAGTTGAATGAGCCACCCTTGTTGGGTGAAAACCTGTGAAAGAAGGTCTCAGTTTAATATGCTACACTTGGGGGTGGAGAAATATGGTTATGACCTAAGTGAGACAGACAAAGCAGGCTACAGTAAATAAGACCCTTGATCTCCATGGCCGAGACTCATGGTGAAGAAGTGGTTTCATTGGCTGGTGCTGGGAAAGTCATTAGGATGCCAGGTGTGGGATGCCAAGCAGCAAATAAAAAAGTTGTAGACTGACTGTTAGAGCTGAAAGACCTTAGAGGTCATCTGGTCCACACTTTCATTCTACATTGAGGAAACTGAGGTCCACAGAGTTAGAACTTTATCTAATGTTAATGCAGGAGGCAAGCACAGTTCAATGTCTTCCTGGCCAGTCCAGATTTTAGCTGGGCTCAGAAGGAGGACTTGGTACCTGAGAACAGGAAAATGTTTTACTTTATAAGGAATTCAAATTCCACATGCTTCACATTAGCATATTTTTCCTCCATTTATATAGTGAAATTATGTTATAAGGAGACAATTTTGAAGAGTTCACATTGTGATATATGGATGGACTACATGTAATTCTTCAAAAAATATTCAGGACTTCCCTGGTGGTCCAGTGGTTAAGAATTTGCCTTCCATTGTGGGGGGACTTGGGTTTGATCCCTGGTCTGGGGACTAAGATCTCACATGCCCAGGGCAATTAAGCCCGCGAACCACAATTACTGAGCTTGCGTGTCTCAATGAGAGAGCCCACGTGCCACAAACTATGGAGCCCACACGCTCTGAAGCCCACGCGCCACAACTAGAGAAGAGAAAACCCACATGCCACAACTAGAGAGAAACCCATGCACTACAACAAAGAGCCTGAGCACTGCAACTAAAAGATACTGCATGCCTCAACGAAGATCCCTCATGCTACAACTAAGAACTGACACAGCCAAAAAAGAAAGAAAGAAAAAAAATTACCTTAAAAAAATATTGAAACATAGCAAATTTTGGTCTTATTCTATGAGTATAAGCCATTTAGCATTTTATTCATCCTCTCAGGGACAGAAATATTAAATGTTATAGAAGTGTTTTATAATGGCCAATGTTGAAATTTTCCCAAGCATTTTAATGGCTAATCCTTGGGAAGTTTTCCATATATTTTTGTATTGAAAGCAACTGAGAATATAATGCAATGATAATTCTCAAAAGGAAAATGTTAATTATTTTACTCTGTATGACTTTTCTGGAAGGAGTATTTTAGCCTCTGTGTGTCCCATTAATTTATATATTGGATTTCCTCTAAGGATATCCCATCTGAGTTTATGCCTCTGAAATACCACATGCATTTCCCAGATTTCCATTCCTCCTGTCTGGAATGTCCTTCCTGCCTGGCTAATGTCTCTATTTCCTTACAGACTTAGCTCAGGGGTTGCCTTAGAGACCTTCCCTTGGCTACTCCTGCTTCTCCTCCTTTGCAGAGAAAAGGAGTCTTCTTCTTTTGGGGTACTTCTTTTATGACATTTCTCAGGTCTTGCTGAAATTATCTGTGGAACTGTGTTTTCCCTATGCTAAGTCTAGAGTTCCAGGGTGATGGAGAGAATTTTCTTTATTTCTACATTTTCAAGGCCTAGCAAGTGGTAGCTCCAGAAACATATTATTAGAGAAACACAAATTATTTTCAGAATCTCATTAAAGAACAACTAAAAATATCACAAAGTCTCATGTAGACTAGTTATATAGCGATTTGCTATTTACTTCATATAATCAACAGATCTTGCATTAAATAAGCCATTCAGTTGCTTCGAAAGAAACATCCTGCGTTTGATTCATATCAATAGTGTGATATCAATAAGTTAACTCTGCTCAGAGCTTCAGATGGAGCTGAGAGAATTCTAGGTAATTATCTTTTGAGAACACTAGTAGCTAAAACTACAACTAATAAAATACCGGAGAAGCAAGATGATACTCTAGTCTCAGTCTCTTCTTTGAAAATGGTTTATTTTGGTCTGTTTCTCTCATCTTACATTAATACCTATAGTTCAAAAGGAATTATTGCTTTAATATACTAGAATTCTTTTTTTGTCCTAAGCAGCCATGTGACGCATGTTTTAAAAATGAGGTCCCTTGATAAATTTATTTCATGTCAATTTCTTTCTGGATGAAAAGTAAATGTTTTAACCTATAATTCCACGTCTTTGATCCTGCTGGGTTGGCACATTATAGATGCCTACCACTTCTACATTGAAATTAAGGGAGGAAAACAGCTATAAATTTTATGACCTAGATAAAAATCATATTCCTTTACAATCTCTTATCCTATAGCTTGATGCTTTCTTAGGTTCTCAGAATTGATCTAAAATACATCTAATTTCTTCCTTACTATTTATGGATTTCTCTCCCTTTCTATTCTTCAATTAGTTTCAGCAGGGAAAAAAAGACTTGCCAGTGTGATGCTTATGGCTTGATTCTCTTGTATTAATTTAAACCTAAACGACTATTGCAAAATTAAAACACTGCCAATGAAGTCTCCATTTTTTTCCCAAAGAAAATTTTTAGCATGAAGTCTGTTCTACTGTACTCCACAACCACCTACAGAACTAACAAACTATAACAAAGAATATACTTTCATAATTCTCCCAAACATCCATTATGCCAATGATAACTTTTTTCCAGAAAAAAAGGTACCTTATTCTTGCACGTTTATTTCTAAGTCCTTTTATCCCCCCAAAGGACTAGAGTTGAGATTATGAAAAGTCCCTTCCTATGTAAGTTTTGGCATGTTAAATTTCAATAGCGAATATTTTTTAAAGGCAAGAATAAGGAAGCCAGGCTTAGAAAGGAGAAGAAATAATTTATGTCATTCATTTATTCATTCATCCACTCATCCAGAGAAAGCACTGTGTCGTGCATAGAGAAGAGGCTGATTCCCAATCTCCTTTCAAGGAACTTACAAAATAGTAGGGAAGGAGAGGCATGTACATTTGTAACTATGTTTTAGACAGGAAGTGATATTTCAGTATGCACAGATATGGCCCTATCAGTTGTTCAAACGTTTAAATACTTTGATACTGATTAGTAATTGCTACTTCCCCGGCCTTGCAAGCATCCCTCTTGTCCCTCAGCTCCTGGCCAGAGACCCCCTTCCTGTCACCTTTCCCATGGTCCAGCAGCTAAAGGCAGAAAGCTTGTGCCAACCAGGATCTCCAGCGGTACTCCTGCTCTGATTGGCTGTTGCTAGGGCAGTTCTGGTTGTAAAATATTTGGCTTCTCACCCTTGGAGAAATGATACAAAGAGGAGAACAGATTCACTGGAAGTAGAGTCTCAGACTGTATCTCCACTACCTGCAAAATTAGAATTTTAAGACATGAAGTAAGAGGAAATAATTGAGACTCCATTTTGAGGCCCAGGTTTGGGGAATGTCTTCAGAAAATTCTGGCTCTTATACAAAAGCCAAGGTTGTATGCTGGGCTTACTACTAAAACATGTGTACTTTTACAGATCAGGTGGAGCCTCTCAAAACACAGGCATGGAAGTTTAGTTCCTTTGTTTGCCACTCATAATTTTCAGCTTGTGTTGTCAAATTTGCATTTGAAGCTGCTATTAAACCCCGGCATCAAAATAACGATGACAGTCACTGCAAAATATAAGAAATCAAAAGAAAAGGAAAAGGAAAAAACTCAACCTCTGAAGAGAAGAATGGCTCAAAATGTGGTAATTATGCAGAGCCGTGAAAAGCCTCATTCACATGTAACGTATACTTCACGCGAGGGAGGAAGTGCTGTACAAACAAATCTGAGCAGAACCTACAATTCCCATCCGCCCAACACTGTGCAGGAACCGCTCTTGCAGTCTAGACAAGAGAGACTCAGAAAAATAAGTAATTTGGAGTGGAGCACAGGCACTCAGGAAAATCTGTCAAAATCAGCATGGAAGTCATAACAAAAGGAAGATAAATTTGGTTTGTTTGTCTTTGTTAAACCAACAACTAAACTGAGAGAGGTGGGTCTTTGCTTCTAACTGTTCAGCATTTCCTGTTGGTTTATTCTGGCTGGAAAAGCTTTGTGATTCTTACAGACTTTGATGAAACCTGATAAACTAGTAAGTAAATAAATCTGTTTAAACCAAAGTAATACATTTATACAGGTTTTCTTTTTGTTCTTATTTTTACTGTATCAAACAGGATGAAAGTAAACCCATCCTCTTTCTATTCCTCATTAGTAACTCCCAGAGGCAACCCCTTTCAACGCTTTTCACCACCTTTTTCTTTTGGAGTATATAGTTGCTCCACATTTCTAACTAGCATGTTAATAATGCTATTGGTTGCCTGGCCAATTTTGAACATTATCTATTTAGTTTCTGTTCTTAAGCCATCTAACCTACTGCCCAAACCCTTGCAAAACAAATCTCCCAAACTCCCCCATATCCTCTTCACATGTTGCAATATTTGGTTAAATCTACATATAGTCAATTTTTGTGATTAAATATTACTCACTACTAAGCTAAGGAGTGTCTTAAGATTACAAATTTATTTTTTTCAGGAGTTGAGTTGCCATTTCCCTCCACACTTATGCTTAGGTTTGTTATGTAGTACTATTCTCCCCACTCCAAATTTTTCAAAAGATCTGTCAAATCACCTATACCTAATATTTTCCAAATATTCAATCACATCAGATAATCTAATTGTTCTAATTCTCCCTCTTTAATGGAAACTTTTCTCCCATCTCCCCCTATGTTGCTCTTCCAGCCTTGACTGTTCTCTGTAAGCCTGCTGTGTGCTAATATTCCAGACTTCCTTACATCTGTTTTTTTGATCTGGATCCCCCATTTCTTGTGCCCCATATCCCCATCTTTTTTTGGTTTACTCTTTTATATTGCCAAAAATAAATTCTCAATACACTTCCAAGAATGCATGGGAAGTACATTTTTTGGCCCTTGCATATGGGAAAAATGTCTTTTTTTTTGCCCGCACACTTGAGTTGTGGTGTGCCTAGTTTGAAATTTCATGTTAAAACAGCTTTCTTCTGGATTCTGAAGGCATTATTCCATTCCTTTCTAGCTTCCAGAGTTGCTATTGAGAAATTTGATGATTTTTTGATTTTCAGTCCTTTCTATCTGATCTATTTTTCCTCTCTGAAAACCATTAGGATTTCCTTTTCACTCCCAGTGTTCTAAAATTTCATAGAGGTATGCCTTATTGATGGGGTTCTTTTTTCCTCTCTCTCTCTTCCATTTAATATTCTGGCCACCACTGGCATCTTTCAATCTGAAGTCTAGTGTTGTCCAGGTCTGGGAAATTTTCATGTGTTATATCTTTGATATTTTTCCTCCCTCTGTTTTTTTCTGCTTTCTCTTTTGGAGCCTTTTACTAGTCAGATATTGGGCCTCCTGAATTGGTCTTCTAACTTTTTTTTAATCCTTTGTCTCCTATTTTTAATTTCCTTTTGTTGTAGTTGTTCTTTTCTCTGGGAGATCTCCTCAACTTTATCTTCCAGCTCTTCTATTTAATGCTATTATTTTTGGCTTTAAGTTTTCAGGATCTTGTCCTCTGTTTCGTTTCCATAGCAACTGTGGCAGATACACCTTAAGGTGACCCAATGAGTCACCCTTTAGTATAATCTCCTCCCCTTGAACTTGGGCAGATCCTTGCTTCTGGCCAACAAAATATGGCAAAGGCAATGGGAGAGTCCCTCCCTTGATTAGGTTATGTCATACTGTAAACATAGAAGTTAGACTCCTACAGCTACATTGTGTTTTATAAGACTCTGTCTTAGCAGAGAAGAGTGAGAGATTCTCCCACTGGCCTTGAAGAGGGACACTGCCATTTGGAGAGGGCCTATGACAGCATCACCTGGCAAGGAACTGCAGTGAGCCTTTAGAAGCTAAGAGCAGCACCTGCTGACAGCCAGCAAGAGAACAGGCACCTACAGCCCCTTACAACCACAAGACCCTGAATTCTGCCAACAACCATATGGGCTTGCAAGAGAATCTCAAGCTGCAGAAAGGAAGACAGCTCAGCTGACACATTGACTGCATCCCTCTGAGACGCTTTGCAGAGAACCCAGTTAAGCCATGCCTGGACACTTGACCCATGGAAACTGTGGAATAATGAATAGATGTTATTTTAAGCTGTTAAATTTTTGGTTATTTGTAATGCAGTAATAGATAACTAATACAGCAAACTATTATTCTATCCTGTGGTTGCAATATCATCTCTTGTCTTTCTGAAGATTTCTTTGCTTTCCTAATTATTTGTTTCCTCTATTTTTTAGAAAAGTTTTTTATTGTTTTCATGTTGGGGGTTTCCACAAATCTCTGATAAAAATTGGATGAAAGTCCATAGTTAAAGTAAGGAACTAAAAGTTGCTTGAAAGTCTCATGGCACTTATTGACCAGGAGTGATACATCAGCTTTTTTTGTTTGTTAAGGGATTCCAAGTTATAGTAAATATAAGTCTTTAGTTCTGGAGCAATTTCATTTTCCAGAGATAAACTTCTAATTTCCTGCCTGGTGGTGAATATCTGGTTGCTGCATTCTGGGGACAGGGAAAGGGGGAGAGGTTGGTTTCAGGGTCATTCCATCAATATGTTGATTTAACTTAATCTTTTAATCTTTAGCTCTGAGCTTTAGACTTGGCCTCCAAAAACAGACAAACAAACAAGCAAAACACTCACCCTGATTTTAACTTCTTGCTAATTTCTATGTGTCAATACCCTTCCTTGGCTAGTTTCAAGCTACCAGTGTGATGTGGATATGTAAACAGAGCTGGGAAAAGATGTGTACAATTGGTTCTCAAAAGCCATTATGCACTGTCTCTAACACACCACTGGGTCCCAGAGTCCAAAGAGTCTCCAATTCAGTTTCCCCAGAGAATAAACTTCTAAATACATTGTATGTGTGTATGTTGCTGCAACAGAGAGTTGGCTATCACAAAGGAGGAAAAACATATGGAAAATGAGGGTTTATTGTTAAAATTTCCAGTGTCCCAACTCTTAGTTCAATCCTGAAATCACAAGACCTTAGAAGGAAAAAGAATGAAAGGCCAGGCTGTATTCATGAGCTTTCTTAGACATACAAGAAGGTTTTCACATTGGTGCTTGTTCTCTGAGACCATATCGGATGACTGAACTAAAGCCAGACACAACCTTTTGGGCATAATACCAGAAGAAAAGGCAACTTTCATCCTCAGCCCCTTATTTAGAAGTCTCACACATGTGCCCTTTAACAGTTAAGGGGCTTTCAAATTAAGGGTCGGCATCTCCCTGACTTGTAATTTAAACCTGTCTTCCTTTGATATGTCTAGAGCATCATCAGCTTAAGTGACAGATTTACCAGGAGCTCTTCACACCTTTTTCCTTTCCTAGCAGTTCAGCTGGCTTCTCAGTCAAACCAGGTTGGAGCAAAACCCTCTGCGAACTAGCAGTGCCCCCAGGTCCTTGCCTGATGATCCAGTTACAAGGCAGGGCCCCGTTCCAAAACTTTTGTCCCAAGCTTGAAAAACATGGCTACAATACAACACGATACTGTTTGTTCTTTCTCTCTGACAAAGGGAAGGACAGCAGGGGGCCAGAGGCCAGTTTACTAAGATAACAAGACTAGCTTCTCTCCTTTCCTTGAAGTAAAAGGGGAGAAATCTTGGCAACACCCTGAGGGGTAGGGAGTCCTGGGAAGAAACTGGCTGGTGTTTCCATCCTTTCTCCTCTCTACTAGAGGGTTTCTGTCTGATCCTTCTAATCTCTGCAGAGCTTGCCAGGCCAGCTGGGCAGCCTCATTCCAAAGGGGGAACGCCTCTTTGAAGTTGGAAGCTGTGGATGTCTTGCTCTGCAGGGAGCCGCAGCATAGGGCTACAGCTCTGCAGAATGATCAGAATAATGGAGATCAAGGCTGCATCTCTTCCAGGAGAGGTTTCCTAAGACAAGAGGACGTGGCGCTGCATTTTACAAGCCCTCCAAACAAACTAGTTGCAAGGTTGTTGCCAGGCCCAATAAAATCCAGATGGTGTGCTCTGCATTCCCAAGGTATTTTATACATAGAGAAAGCATAGATTTTTCTATCTAACCCTATTGGTTTTCTATGTTGCTTCTTTTGAAAAGTGAAATTTAGAATTTTTTGAAGAAAAGTATAGAATATGTATGCATGAAAGAAAATATACAGAATGCAAATGAGAGAGAGAGAGGAAGAGGAGAGAGAGACCACCCAGAGGAAGCCATTATTAAGATCTTGAAATTGAGACTTCCCTGGTGGTGCAGTGGGTAAGAATCCGCCTGCTAATGCAGGGGACATGGGTTCAGTCCCTGGTCCGGGAAGATCCCACATGCCATGGAGCAACTAAGCCTGTGTGCCGCAACTACTGAGCCTGTGCTCTACAGCCCTCGAGCCACATCTACTGAGCCAGGGTGCCACAACTACTGAAGACTGCATGCCTAGACCCCATGCTCTGCAAAAAGAGAAGCAACCACAATGAGAAGCCCAAGCAAAGCAATGAAGAGTAGCCCCTGCTCTCCACAAATAGAGAAAGGTTGCATGCAGCAATGAAGATCCAACACAGCCAAAAATAAATAAATAAATTTAAAAAAAAAAAGAAAAAAAGAGCAGTGTTGTTTGAAAAAAAAAAGATCTTGAAATATTTTTCCAACCACTTTTTTCACTAATCTTTTTTTAACTTTATTTTGTTATTTATTTTTTTAACAGCAGGTGCTTATTAGTTATCTATTTTATACATATTAGTGTATATTGTCAACCCAATCTCCCAATTAATCCCACCACCACTCCTACCCACCCTGTTTTCCCCCCTTTGTGTCCATACGTTTGTTCTCTACATCTGTGTCTCTATTTCTGCCTTGCAAACCGGTTCATCTGTACCATTTTTCTAGAGTCCACATAGATGTGTTAATACACGATAGCTGTTTTTCTCTTTCTGACTTACTTCACTCTGTATGACAGTCTCTAGGTCCATCCACACCTCTACAAATGACCCAATTTCATTCCTTTTTATGGTTGAGTAATATTCTATTGTACATGTGTACCACATCTTCTTTATCCATTTGTCTGTCCATGGGCATTTAGGTTGCTTCCATGACCTGGCTATCATAAATAGTGCTGCAGTGAACATTGGGGTGCATGTGTCTTTTGGAATTATGATTTCCTCTGGTATATGCCCAGTAGTGGAATTGCTGGGTCATATGGTTATTCTATTTTTAGTTTTTTAAGGAACTCCATACTGTACTTCATAGTGGCTGTATCAATTTGCATTCCCACCAACAGTGCAAGAGGGGTCACTTTTCTCCACACCCTTTCCAGCATTTGTTGTTTGTAGATTTTCTGATGATGTCCATTCTAACTGGTGTGAGGTGATACCTCATTGTAGTTTTGATTTGCATTTCTCTAATAATTAGTGATGTTGAGCAGCTTTTCATATGCCTCTTGGCCATCTGTATGTCTTCTTTGGAGAAATGTTTATTTAGGTTTTCTGCCCATTTTTTGATTGGGTTGTTTGTTTTTTTACTATTAACCTGCATGAGCTGTTTATATATTTTGGAGATTAATCCTTTGATTTGTTTGCAAATATTTTCTCACATTCTGAGGGTTGTCTTTTCGCCTTGTTTATAGTTTCTTTGCTGTACGAAAGCTTTTAAGTTTCGTTTGGGCCCATTTGTTTCTTTCTGGTTTTATTTCCATTACTCTAGCAGGTGGTTGAAAAAAGATCTTGCTGTGATTTATGTGGAAGAGTGTTCTTCCTATGTTTTCCTCTAAGAGATTTATAATGTCTGGTCTTACATTTAGGTCTTTAATCCATTTTGAGTTTATTTTGTATATGGCGTTAGGGAGTGTTCTAATTTCATTCTTTTACATGTAGCTGTCCAGTATTCCCAGCACCACTTATTGAAGAGATTGTCCTTTCTCCAATGTATATCCTTGCCTCCTTTATCATAGATTAGTTGACCACAGGTGCGTGGGTTTGTCTCTAGGCTTTGTATCCTGTATTCCATTGATCTATATTTCTGTTTTTGTGCCAGTACTATATTGTCTTGATTACTGTAGCTTTGTAGTATAGTCAGAAGACAGGAAGTCTGATTCCTCCTGCTCTATTTTTTCCCCTCGAGATTGCTTTGGCTATTTGGGGTCTTTTGTGTCTCCATACAAATTTTAAGATTTTTTGTTCTAGTTCTGTAAAAAAAATGCCATTGGTAATTTTAAAGGGATTGCACTGAATCTGTAGATTGCTTTGGGTAGTACAGTCATTTTCACAATATTGATTCCTCCAATCCAAGAACATGGTATATCTCTCCATCTGTTTGTGTTATCTTTGATTTCTTTCATCAGTGTCTTATAGTTTTCTAATACAGAAATTTTACCTCCTTAAGTAGGTTTATTCCCAGGTATTTTATTCTTTTTTGTTGCAATGATGAACAGGATTGTTTCCTTAATTTCTCTTTCTGATCTTCCATAATTAGTGTATAGGAATGCAAGAGATTTCTGTGCATTAATTTTGTATCCTGCAACGTTACCAAATTCACTGATTAGCTCTACTAGTTTTCTGGTGGCATCTTTAGGGTTCTCTATGTATAGTATCATGTCATCTGCAAGCAGTGACAGTTTTACTTCTTCTTTTCCAATTTGTATTCCTTTTATTTCTTTTTGTTCTCTGATTGCCATGGCAAGGACTTCCAAAACTATGTTGAATAATAATGGTGAGAGTGGACATCCTTGTCTTTTTCCTGATGTTAGGGGGAATGCTTTCAGTTTTTCACCATTGAGAATGATGATTGCTGTGGGTTTGTCATATATGGCCTTTATTTTGTTGAGGTAGGTTCCCAGTATGCCCACATTCTAGAGACTTTTTATCATAAATGGGTGTTGAATTTTGTCAAAAGCTTTTTCTGCATCTATTGAGATGATCATATGGTTTTTGTTCTTCAATTTGTCAATATGGTGTATCACATGGCTTGATTTGTATATTGAAGAATTCTTGCATCCCTGGGATAAATCCCACTTGACCATGGTGTATGACCCTTTTAATGTGTTGTTGGAGTCTGTTTGCTAGTATTTTGTTGATGATATTAGCATCTATATTCATCAGTGATATTGGTTTGTAACTTTCTTTTTCTGTAGTGTCTTTGTCTGGTTTTGGTATCAGGGTGCTGGTGGCCTCATAGAATGAGTTTGGGAGTGTTCCTTCCTCTGCAATTTTTTGGAAGAGGTTGAGAAAGGTAGATGTTAACTCTTTTCTAAGTGGTTCATAGAATTCACCTGTGAAGCCATCTGGTCCTAGACGTTTGTTTGTTGGAAGATTTTTAATCCCAGTTTCAATTTCATTACTTGTGATTGGTCTGATCATGTTTTCTATTTATTCCTGGTTCAACCTTGGAAGGTTACACCTTACTAAGAATTTGTCCATTTCCCCCCAGGTTTTCCATTTTATTGGCATAGAGGAGCTTTTAGGAGTCTCTTATGATGCATTGTATTTCTGTGGTGTCTGTTGTAACTTCTCCTTTTTCTTTTCTAATTTTATTGATTTGAGTCCTCTCCCTCTTTTTCTTGATGAGTCTGGCTAAAGGTTTCTTAATTTGGTTTATATTCTCAAAGAACAAGCTTTTAGTTTTATTGATCTTTGTTATTGTTTTCTTTGTTTATCTTTCATTTATTTCTGCTCTGATCTTTATAATTTATTTCCTTCTACTAACTTGGGTTTTGTTTGTTCTTCTTTCTCTAGTTCCTTTAGATGTAAGGTTAGATTGTTTATTTGAGATTTTTCTCATTTCTTGAGGTAGGATTGTATTGCTATAAACTTTCCTCTTAGAATTGCTTTTGCTGATTCCCTCAGGTTTTGGATCATCATGTTTTCATTGTCATATGTCTCTAGGGATTTTTTGATTTCCTCTTTGATTTCTTCAGTGATCTCTTGGTTATGTAGTAACGTATTGTTTAGCCTCCATGTGTTTGTGTTTTTTATGTTTTTTTCCCTGTAATTGATTTCTAATCTCATAGTGTTGTGGTCAGAAAAGATGCTTGATATGATTTCAGTTTTCTTAACTTTACCAAGGCTTGATTTGTGACCCATATGATCTATCCTAGAGAATGTTCTATGTGCATTTGAGAAGAAAGTGTAATCTGCTGTTTTCGGATATAATGTCCTATAAATATCAATTAAATATATCTGGTCTATTATGTCATTTAAAGCTTGTGTTTCCTTATTAATTTTCTGTCTGGATCATCTGTCTATTGGTGTAAGTGAGGTGTTAAAGTCCCACACTATTATTGTGTTACTATTGATTTCCTCTTTTATAGCTGTTAGAATTTGCCTTATGTATTGAGGTGCTCCTATGTTGGGTGCATAAATATTTATAATTGTTATAGCTTCTTCTTGGATTGATCCCTTGATCATTTTGTAGTGTCCTTGTTTGTCTCTTGTAACTTTGTCTTTTTTAAAACTATTTTATCTGATATGAGTATTGCTACTCCAGCTTTCTTTTGATTTCCATTTCCATGGAATACCTTTTTCCATAACCTCACTTTCAGTCTGTATGTGTCCCTAGGTCTGAAGTGGGTCTCTTTTAGACAGCATATATATGGGTCTTGTTTTTATATCCATTCAGTGAGCCTGTGTCTTTTGGTTGGAGCTTTTTTTTTTTTTTTTTTTTTTTTTCTGTACGCGGGCCTCACTGTTGTGGCCTCTCCCATTGCAGAACACAGGCTCCGGATGCGCAGGCTCAGCGGCCATGGCTCACAGGCCCAGCTGCTCCGCGGCATGTGGGATCTTCCCGGACAGGGGCACGAACCCGTGTCCCCACCATCGGCAGGCAGACTCTCAACCACTGCACCACCAGGGAAGCCCTAAAGTAATTATTGATATGTATGTTCCTATTACCATTTTCTTAATTGTTATGGGTTTGTTTTTGTAGGTCCTTTTCTTCTCTTGGGTTTCCCACTTAGAGAAGTCCCTTTAGCATTTGTTGTAGAGCTGGTTTGGTGGTGCTGAATTCTTTTAGCTTTTGCTTGACTGTAAAGCTTTTGATTTCTCCATCGAATCTGAATGAGGTCCTTGTCAGGTAGAGTAATTTTGGTTGTAGGTTCTTCCCTTTCATCACTTCAAGTATATCATGCCACTCCCTTCTGGCTTGTAGAGTTTCTGCTGAGAAATCAGCTGTTAACCTTATGGGAGTTCCCTTGTATGTTTTTGTCATTTTTCCCTTGTTGCTTTCAATAATTTATTTTTGTCTTTAATTTTTGTCAATTTGATTACTATGTGTCTTGGCGTGTTTCTCCTTGGATTTTTCCTGCCTGGACTCTCTGCACTTCCTGAACTTGGGTGGCTATATCCTTTCCCACGTTAGGGAAGTTTTCAACTGTAATCTCTTCAAATATTTTCTTGGGTCCTTTCTTTCTCTCTTCTCCTTCTGGGACCCCTATATTGCAAATGTTGTTGCGTTTAATGTTGTCCCAGAGGTCTCTTAGGCTGTCTTCATTTCTTTTCATTCTTTGTTCTTTATTCTGATCCACAGCAGTGAATTCCACCATTCTGTCTTCCAGGTCACTTATCCGTTCTTCTGCCTCAGTTATTCTGCTATTGATTCCTTCTAATGTGGTTTTCATTTCAGTTATTATATTATTCATTTCTGTTTGTTTGTTCTTTAATTTTCTAGCTGTTTGTTCTCTAATTCTTCTAGGTCTTTGTTGAACATTTCTTGCATGTTTTTGATCTTTGCCTCCATTCTTTTTCCAAGGTCCTGGATAATCTTCACTATCATTATTCTGAATTCTTTTTCTGGAAGGTTGCCTATCTCTACTTCATTTAGTTGTTTTTTGGGGTTTTATCTTGTTCCTTCATCTGGTACATAGTCCTCTGCCTTTTCATTTTGTCTGTCTTTCGGTGAATGTGGTTTTCGTTCCACAGGCTGCCGCACTGTAGTTCCTCTTGCTTCTGCTATCTGCCCTCTGGTGGATGAGGCCATCTTAGAGGCTTTTGCAAGCTTACTGATGGGAGTTACTGGTGGTAGGTAGAGCTGAGTGTTGCTCTGGTGGGCAGAGCTCAGTAAAACTTTAATCCACTTGACTGCTATGGGTAGGGCTTAGTTCCCTCCTTGTTTGTTGTTTGGCCTGAGGCGACCCAGCACTGGAGCCTACAGGCTCTTTGGTGGAGCTAATGGTGGACACTGGGAGAGCTCACTCCAAGGAGTACTCCCCAGAACTTCTGTTTCCAGTGTCCTTGTCCCCGTGGTGAGCCACAGCCATCCCCTCCCTCTGAAGGAGACCCTCCAACACTAGCAGGTAGGTCTGGTTCAGTCTCCTATGGGGTCACTGCTCCTTCCCCCGGGTCCTGATGCATACACTACTTTGTGTGTGCCCTCCAAGAGTGGAGTCTCTGTCTGCCCCAGTCCTGTTGAAGTCCTGCAATCAAATCCCACTAGCCTTCAAAGTCTGATTCTCTAGGAATTCCTCCTCTCATTGCCAGACCCCCAGGTTGGGAAGCCTGACGTGTGGCTCAGAACCTTCACTCCAGTGTGTGGATTTCTGTGGTATAATTGTTCTCCAGTTTGTGAGTCACCCACCCAGTGGTTATGGGATTTGATTTTATTGTGATTGCGCCCCTCCTACCATCTCATTGTGGTTTCTCCTTTGTCTTTGGATGTGGGGTATCTTTTTTGGTGAGTTCCAGTGTCTTCCTGTCAATGATTGTTCAGCAGTTAGTTTTGATTCCAGTTTTCTTGCCAGAGGGAGTGAGCACATGTCCTTCTACTCCGCCATGTTGAACCAATCATTTTTTCACTAATCTTAAGTTTTTTAAAAATTTTTTTATTGTGGTAAAATTCACATAACCTAAAATTTATCATCTTAATCATATTTAAGTGTTACAGTTCAGTGGCGTTAAGGACATTCACAATGTTGTGTAACTGTCACCACCATTGCCAGATTTTTTCATCATCTTAAGTGGAAACTCTGTAACTATTAGACTATAACTACTTATCTCCTATTCCCTCCAGACCCTGGTAATCTCTATTCTACTGTCCCTCTGTATGTATTTGAATATTTTAAGTAGTTCATATAAGTGGAATCATATAATATTTTTCCTTTTTTTGTGCCTGTCCTATTTCACTTAGCATATTTTCAAATTTTATTTCATGCTATAGCATATATCAGAACGTCATTCCTTTTTATGGCTGAATAATATTTCATTGTATGTGTTTACCATATTTTACTTATCCATTCATCTGCTGATGGATACTTGGGTTGTTTCTACCTTTTGGCTACTGTAAATAATGCTGACATGAACATTTGTTTATAAGTGTCTGTCTGAGTTCCTGTTTTCAGTTCTTTGGGTCTATACCTGAAACAGGAGGGAAGGGGACAGGGCACAACCTTTGTAAAAAATGACATAGCCCTAGGACAAGACATAAATGGATTAAAACAAAATGGGTCCAAGATGGTGGACAAGTCGACTTCCACTAGACCTTGAGCCTCAGTATACACTCATTGTAACACATCAGCAAGCTAAATAACACATCCACAGGCTCCATGACAGTTCTAAGGTGACCATAAGGATCCAAAAGTGGGTGGTGGTCCAATTCCTGGAAATCCCTGCCCCTTCCAGAAATAGTTGGAATACTCCTCCCACTCATTAGCCTATTAAATTATCTACCCCTCTAAAAAATGAGAACCCCATACCCAGGTGCCTTTCTCACCTTCTGAGATGGCCCACAATCTGTCTGTGGAGTATATTTCTCTCTAAATAAATCCATTTCTTACGTATCACTTTGTTTCTCACTGAATTCTTTCTGTGATGAGACATCAAGAACCTGAGCTTCATTAAGTCCTGAAACCAGGTGTGTGATCTCAGTTGGAAGACTGTGGGTTTGGGCCATGTTTGAGTTCTGGCACGTGGGTTCAAGTCCCAGTCTGAGATGCATGGCTTCATACCTATGAGTGGAACTGTTGGGTCATATGGTAATTCCATATTAAACTTTTTGAGAAACCATGAAACTTTTTCCAAATAGCTGCACGATTTTATATTCCCACCAGCAATGCACAAAGGTTCATAAGGGTTCCAATTTCTCCACATCCTTGCCTATACTTGCTATTTCCTTTTTTTTTTTTTTATGATAGCCATTTTAGTGGGAGTGAAGTGGTATCCCATTGTGTTTTTTATTTGCATTTCCCTAATGACTGATGATGTTGAGCAAATTTTCACATGCTTATTGGCCATTTGTATATTTTTTCAGGGAAATATCTATTCAAGTCCTTTGCCTGTTTTTTAATTGGGTTGTTCTTTTGTTTGTTTCCAGGCAACTTTATACATATTTTTTTCTTTAGTTCCATAGATGAGATCTTATAGTATCTAATTTGGCATCCTGGTTTTCCACAAAACCATTAAGATTGCTTGTTTGTGTGTTTTTCTCTTCTATCACACTGAGCCCCTGAAGGGCAGTGACCAAGATTATATCTCAACTTCATATCTTAATCAAAGGGAATTTATCATGTGCAATGCTTTTTCATGCCTCTGGGTCGTTGCATATTCCCTCTGGCTGCCACTGTCTCCCCAACTTGCTTAATCTGCCTAGTGATTTCCTATTTATCTGTCAAAACCCAGCCTTCCCTGACTTACGGCAGAAGTGATAACTCCCTTTTTTTCCCCCATCACTTATTTCACAGTGTTTAATACTTTATTTACTTGTCTGTCTTTCCCCCCACCCAGTCTGTGAGGTCCTTAAGGGCAAAGTGCCTACCTTATTAATCTTTGCATCTTCAGCACCTGTCAGGGATCCTGGAATGTATCACATGTTTAATAAAAGTGTGTTGAATGTTGAGTGAAGGAAATGTGGAAATTTGTTTAAAAAACATATAGGATTTCTCCGCAAACATAAATGAGGCCCAGTTATTTCCTTCTGTACAGGGGTCAGGGAACAGAAATAACTAACAATTTAAAAAGGCATTAAGGTTTACAAAGTGCTTTCACGTGTTCTAATTCATTTAATCTCTACAACAGTCTTCTTAAGGAAGTGGAATTGGCTTCACTTTATAGATACAGAGGCTCAGGGAGGTTGTGACTTAGCCAAGGTCAAACAACTTGTAACTGTTGTCCTGTAGAAAGCCACTTTCATTCTGGATATCTCTCTCTGCTGCTGATTGGAGGTGCAAATAGGCATGCTTTATCCTTTAAGCTAACTGCCCAACCCCCGAACAAATAGGACAAATAGGAAGTGTTAATTCAGAAGCTCAGAGATAAGCTGAGAGGTTTTGTAACAAAATGGGATAGAGTGAACCAATCTCTGTAAGAGCAAATCTCTGAATTAAGCAGATAGAGACAATTTATCCAGAAAAGAGAAATTCAGTATTTTCTTTTCTTTTCTTTCTTTCTTTTTTTTTTTTTTTTGCAGTATGCGGGCCTCTCACTGTTGTGGCCTCTCCCGTTGCGGAGCACAGGCTCTGGACGCACAGGCTCAGTGGCCATGGCTCACGAGCCTAGCCACTCCGCGGCATGTGGGATCTTCCCGGACCGGGGCACAAACCCGTATTCCCTGCATTGGCAGGCGGACTCTCAACCACTGTGCCACCAGGGAAGCCCCAAAATTCAGTATCTTCTTAAAGATAAAAAAAATTTGAAAGACGCTTATAGTAGTCAGGTGTTGTTTTGATACCTTTAACGTTCAAATTTTATGGCCATGTTAGGTATTTATGTGATTTGTTACTTTTGACCCTGTTTTATTGCCCTTGTTTTTGACATAGAAAATGCCTGTTGATAGCTGTGTCCATATGTTTTGATGACTTTTCCTAAATTCCGGGTTTAAATGAATTGGTACACATTTTGGTTCACATATATGTTATTTTCTATTCTTGCATTTTTCTATTTCTAGAATTTTCATGTGATTTATCTATGTTTTTTAGCTTAATAATCATGTTTTTGAAAAGTCTGTGTCTGGAAAGTCCAATATCTGCATCACCAGTGCATCAGCTTCCATTGTCCTTTTTTTTCTTCTTTTCTTCTTGGTCCTAGTTTTTGACATGCATGGTAATTTTTATTAAATGTTAGACACTGTGATGAAGCATTGTAGAAGCCCTGGATGACGTTATAGTTCTTCAGAAATTCTCTCTATACTCTGGCAGAGAGAGGAGAAAATCTCCACATCCAATCACTCAAGCCAGGGTTTCAAAGTTTGTGAGTTTTTTTCTTTTGATCACCCACACTTCTTGAATATAGTTCTCTAGTTCTCTGTGTGCTTAGAATATTTAACAGGGTTCCTCTTCTTTGGTAAACTTTGAATTTTATTTTCTCCCCAGTATTATGGGAGTGTCCAAATTATGGGAATGCCCCAAACAGCACTCAACTTCTCAGTTACTTTCTGCTTGATTTCTGAGCCTCTTGCTCTGCATAACTTAAGAATTAGCAAATATCCTGAGATATGAACTTGCATAGAATGTTGGACTCACTTTTTGCATCATTCTTCTTTCTTGGGATCTTGGCTCCTGAAGTTCTGGCTGCTTAGTAAGCCCAAACTCTTTTTTTCCAGCACCATAAGCTCTGTGTGCTTATCTGCCTTTTAGCAGCTGCCTTCTGCCCTAAACCTTTTAAGAATGGGCAAATGCCCTAGGGAGTATGGCAAAGCACACAATATTGGGAACACTTCAATGAATTTCTCTTTTGTTCAGGATCTTGGCCCTAAAGGTTTAGCTGCTCCAGAAGCCTTCCAACAGATTTTTAAAACAATTTTATTTAGCTTGTCAAGTTGTTATTCGGTTGAGTATTGCTCTGCTACAAGTTATGCATAATAGTAGGAGCGGAAGTCCTGACTCACATAGATTTTGACCACCTGCTAAGGCCAGCTTCCTCTCCATCACAGGCTCTACTTGACCAGGCCATCTCATTATGAACTCTATCTGATGGATGTTCAGACAGGCAGCATGGCATACCTTAGTGGGAAGTATATGGGTTTCTGTGGCAGATGGACAAAGATGCAAATCCTTGCTTAACCACTAACCAGTTGTTAGCTCATGGGCAACAATTGCATGTCTTTGAGACTTGATTTGTTTACCTGTAAGATGGGGATTATAATAGTTGTAATATTGTAATGTATAATGAGAAATGTACATTTGGTCTTCATCCCAGTTCTGGCACAGAGCTCCTAAAACCTTTGAAATTTCCTAAGCAGTAAGAGCACTGAAAGTGAAAGGAGTGGCTGTTTTTTGTGATTCATAACAAGTCCCTTTCTACCACCCCAGAGTTTATGTTAATGAGGTGTCTTTTGGAAAGCCCCTAAGCATGAGGGCTGGTGGCCTGGAGAACTTACCATGTGATTAGAAGGTTGGAACTTTCAGTTCCAGCCACCAACCTCAGGCCAAACCAACCTCTGGGGAGGAGGGAGCAGCTGGACTTTGAATCAATAACCCATGGCCAGTTATCTAATCAATCATGCATATGAATGATACCTTCATAAAAATCCCAAAGGATGGGTTTCTGAGAACTTCCGGGTTGGTGAACAGGTAAGGGTGCTGAGAAAATGTTACGCTTGGAGAAAGCATGGAAGCTCCTCACCCTTTCCCCATACTTTATGCATCCCTTCCATCTGGCTTTTTCTGAGTTATATTCCTTTATAATAAACTGGTAATCTAGTAATTAAACTGTTTTTCTGAGTTCTGTGAGATACTCTAGCAAATTAATTGAACCCAAGGAAGGTGTTATGGGAACCTGTGACTTATAGCCATTTGGTCAGAAGTACAGGTGACAACCTGGACTTGTGATTGACATCTGGAGTGGGGACAGTCTTGCAGGACTGAGCCTTTGACCTGTGGGATCTGACGCTATCTCCAGGTAGGTAGTGTCAGAATTGAGTTAGATTTTAGGACATCCAGCTCGTGTCATAGAATTGCTCGATGTATGGAAAACTCACATATCTGGTGTCACAAATGAAGTGTTATAGTATAGTAGATGAGCGTAAAGGAGAGACACAAAAGAGTGTGTGTGTGTTTTTTTTTTCCTTTAGAATAGTATTTTTCTCATAAGGTGTTGTAAGCATTAAATGAGGCACTGTGTGCCTACTGGCATACAGTAGGTGCCAAGTACATGTTGCTTTCCTGCCCTTCCTCTGCCTAAGGCCATCCCTGTGGATTAAATTTACTTGCCTCACCATGTAGTTTGAGTTAAAAAAAAAAAAGACTTAAATAGATCTTTTAGAACTTAGAAGGTTCTTTCTCCCACAGTGACTCTAAGCAGCCTATGGTCTGTAATTACACTAATAATTACAAAAATCCCACTATCAAATGACACCTGATTGCCAGTGCTGTTTTGCCTGGGACACTTGCCAATCTCATGGCATGTACAAAAGGGAGGGCAGGAATGCAATCTAGGAGACCAGCTTTCTCAGAGACTCCGCCAGGAGAGAACCGCATGGCAGCCTGTAGAATACCAGCACAAGAAGACATCCCTTGCAGCTGGAGGGTCTCATTGGTTTGGCCTGAGTGTGAAAAAGCAAACTACTATCTAAACTCCCAGGCAAACTGTATTGCTTGCTAAGCTTTGGCTGGTAGAGGAATTTTAACATTTTGGGTTTATTCCTGTATCATACACTGGATCATTCATGCCCTAGATGAGCCCTGGTGGACCACAGATAGTTGGTGAAATCCTGTCTGGTTAGGACTTCCAAGAAACACAGGTAGGAACAAATGCCAGATTCCAGGTACTATCTGACGCAGTGGACCAAAGAGCATGTGGACCCTGAGGTGATGTAAAGGTGGACTCAGCAAGGTCTCATCTCCAAAATAAATAAGTTGATTCCTTTGATTTTTTTTTAAGATAAAAATCTCCAGGCTTGGGAGTCCTTCAGCCCTAGTTTTAGAAGGTGCTACAAGTTTGGTGTAGAGAACCCATGATCAGTGTTCATGTCCAATGCCCTTGGAGGATAATTACTGTTAACCCAGGAGTGGTTCTGATAACATCTCTCTTCTGTTCCACCAAAGACAACCTTGCCTTTGACAGCCCTGCTCTCCTCCATCCTCTGTGTCTGGAGAGAAGCATGGTGGGTCCATGTGTTAAAATGTTGAGCAGAGGAGGGGCGTGTAGCAGGAAGGAAGCTGTGAAGCTTGTGAGGAGGAGTTTCTTCTCAGGGATGGGTGAGTGGGGAGGAGGTGAGAATTGAAGAGAAAGGCTTTGGAGCAGCTGCGGGGTTGGAGTGTGATGTGCTGATAAACCAGTTCTCTGGAAACATAAAAGGAGCCCTGATTTGTAGATTTTGCTGAATCCCATGGTGTAAATACTCCCACCGTGGCTGATCTCAAGCTGCCAATGTGAAGTCAACTAGCTAGAAAAACTCAGCACACCACCGAGTGGGAGGGTAGTAGAGAGGAAAGAAAAACTTTAGTATTTTAAACACATTTAAGGTTCTTTGAGAAACAGGACTGAAGAATCCTGTTACCTTGGGCTCTTGAACCATGTGCTTCAAATATAAGCCTATTCTGACTGGTCCAAATGAATCCCCTGGTAAATAAGGGCGACTCTCAGAAGGAAAGGGGGAAAGAGACCTAAATTTGTTGAGTATTTATTATGTGTCCAGTATTTCATGTACTTTTTGGCATTCACATCTCACAACAACACTAGAACCCAAGTATAATTGGTCTCATGTTACAGATGAGAAAATGCAGGTTCAGAGATTTGAAGTAACTTTCCTAAGGTCATACCAATAGGAAGTGGGCCGTTTAGGACCTGAACCTGGTCTCTCTTGACTCCAGGCTTGGGGTTTGTTCATCACCCTGTAAAATCCCCTTTTCCTCTGTGACCCAGGGCAAAGGTCCAGCATCCAGAGGGGTCACTGCATCATATTCAGTTTCCCATTCATTGTTTCTACTCAGAGGACACTTTCACTCAAAACCTCTGTTCCCACATATTTGCCTTCTCTGCCTCTTCTTCCCCTCTTGTCCTCTTTTTATTCCAAAGTCCAACATACACTGTTGTTTCAAGTGCACAGCTAAATTTCATCTCCTTGTGAAGGTTTTAGAAACACAAACCTTGCATCAGGCAGAAGCTGCGAATTTCGACTCAGGATACTCAGGGAGATTTGCCAAAGCCCCAAATCCTGAACACGCCCCTCAACTGCTGTGGTCCATAAGCTTTTGGTGTGAAGGCTCTTCTAGCTCTTCCTTGAGGCCCTAAACCTCAGATGGTGATTCTTCTTATTTGCTCAGCTCAAGGTTGTTTCCTCAGCCCAAACTGAGCTATTATTTGTAGTAGTCTTTTTAATCTCTGGGTAGGTAGATGCCTATCTTTCTTCTACCCCCAATCTCCATGGCCTTAGGCATCACTTTTTCAGTGGGTGAGCCCATGGTCCATTCATTTTGGATGAAACACACATCTCTGTATCTGGCTATTATTCTGTCTTCTGCCGGCTTTTTGTGTGGTTTCTCTCTAATTATCCTTCAGGAGTTGTCCGCCCTGACTATAGATCACCTCCATGTTGGGAGGATCTGGACCCTGTGCTACTGTGTCCCTAGTTCACGGTTCATATTATACATCTGCAAGTTAGAGGAAATCACTGGCTTGTCTAGGGAAAACCTCATGAACTTTAATCTTGTAAAAAGTTAAGAAGTACCCGATGAGTATTCAGAAAGGCAGAGAGCTTAGGTCTGTTAGAGTATGGCTTTGCAGTCACAGGCTACTTAATTTTCATTCCATTTAACAGCTGATGAATCTTCAACTCTCATGTTCTTAATCTGTAATATGGGGCTATTAATGGAATGTAGCTTAGAGGGCTGCTGTGAAGGTCAAATGTGATAATGCATGCCTAATGCTTAGCACAATACCTGCTCAAATAAATACTAACCGTGATTATAATTGTTTCTCAGGATGTAGCCCATACATGGTATTTCACAAGGTGTCTTTGACATATGAAATGATCAATAATCATTTGTGCTTGTATTGCCTAGAAACATCAAGTTTCTGCCTCATAGGAGCACCCTGACCCTCCTACAACCAAGAGGTTTAGACTCAGGTGGGGGAAGGCAGTGGAGAAAGGAAAGCCTTTTCTTACTGGCCTAGTGTTCCAAAGTTGTCTGTCTGCATGGGAAAGAGAGCGTGGAGTGTGGGTAGAAGATATTCTTTTTAAACCAAGGCAGAGCTTAGATGTGTCCCCAGTAGGGTTTTCTGGGATAGCAAATTATATTCTCTCTGTAGCATTCTTTAACAGAAAACCTTCCAAATTCTGTACCTTCAAAAAAGCCAGAAGCTAACAGCACCCTACAGCAGGGGTCCCCAACCCCTGGGCCATGGACCGGTACCAGTCCATGGCCTGTTAGGAACTGGGCTGCAGAGCAGGAGGTGGGCGATCGAGCGAGCGAGGCTTCATCTGTATTTACAGCCGCTCCCCATCACTTGCATTCGCCTGAGCTCCGCCTCCTGTCAGCATTATGGTGAGTAGTATAATTATTTCATTATATATTACAATGCAATAATAATAGAAATAAAGTGCACAATAAATGTAATGCGCTTGGATCATCCCGAAACCGACCCAGGTCCGTGGAAAAATTGTCTTCCACAAAATTGGTCCCTGGTGCCAAAAAAGTTGGGGACCACTGCCCTACAGCATGCACCTGAAATTTACATTTCCCACTGAAGATAATGTAGCAAGCAGTTGCCATGTAAAGTGGAAAGCTGTTGTTTTTATGTTTCTCTTTTATCTCTCAAACAACATGATAATGATATTAAGTAAACACTTAAACAAAAGAGGTATATACTTATCAAGTTTCCAACTCCTACAACTAAGGATTTCCCCACCCCCAACTTTTCAAATTTCCTTTGGGGTCTTGTCCATATGCATTTATTATTTTTACACAATTGTATCCACAGTATAAAAACAATTATGCGTTTTACATTCTTTTTTTTTGAGGTACGCGGGCCTCTCACTGCTGCGGCCTCTCCCGCTGCGGAGCACAGCCTCTGGACGCGCAGGCTCAGCGGCCAATGGTTCACAGTCCCAGCCGCTCTGCGGCATATGGGATTTTCCCGGACCGGGGCACGAACCTGCAACCCCTGCATCGGCAGGCAAACTCTCAACCACTGCGCCACCAGGGAAGCCCTGCATTTTACGTTTTAGAAACTTATTTCATGATGAGAATTTTCAAGTCTACTATAGCTTCAAATGTATTATTTGTAATGCCTAAATATTATTCAATTGAGAGTTTAATATGGTTCGATCAATGTTTTCTAATAGAGGGCATTCTTGCTGTTTCTAATCTTAAAATGACACTACAAGGAATACCTTTGAATATATATGTGTTTCTATACCTATATAATACATTTGTGCATATATATTCACACACATATTTCTTCTATTTGCATTATTCTCTTGCAAAAAGTTCTTATATTTCTGATTATTGAGCCAAAGGGCAGGAATATTTGTATAGAAGTCAAAATTTACAGCATTCACCTGTGAGGATTACTGAAATTACAGAGGTCTTTAAGATCTTGGGGTAAAGAGAATTCTCCCTATACTGTAAGCCTAATCCATTACTCTGTGAAATAAAGTTGTGTCCAGCTTCTAGGAAAATCATCAGAAACAAATAGCATTTCCTTTCAGATGAAGCAGTTTTTCTTTGCTACAGAAGCTATTGTTTATATAATTATGTTAGTTTGAAATTGGCCAAACCCTTTAACCTGGAGTGGGGCTATTCCAGGCTGACAGATGTGTTGACACTGTGGGTCTGGACTCACTCCCTGTGGAACCCCATTAGCGTCTGGTCAGCGGTCCCCGCCCTAGCACTCTGGTGGTGCACTGCCTGCTTAGCAAGCAAGCACGTCAGCTCACTGGGCCCAGGCCTGAAGCAAAGTGGGAATCTGGGAAGGTTGACAGAAAACAGAGATGCTTTGAGGTCATCTCCTGAAACCTCTGGAACTGTTCACTTCTCACTTCTGTGACAAAATGGGATGCTGCTGCGATGAGGGGAAGGGTCAGAGGCTGTGCTGGGGGCCTTTCAGCTGGGAGACAGATGGCCTTATGAAAGTAGATGCATACACCCCTTCTGTTTCAGCTGCCTTTTTCAAAAGAAGTAAATATAGCTGTTATCTTACTAGAAAATGAAAGGATTAGCGGTCTTGCTGGGGAACACAATGGTTTCACTCCAAGCTGGCTTTAGCTGAGGTTCCAGAGATGCCAATGAATAATGTGTGAGAAAGAAAGAGTTGGAGATATTTGAGTTCCACTGGAATGTGGAAAGATTAAGAACCCTTGGGGCCTGTGAATAAGTTTTCTGCTCATCAGAAGCCCTGAGCCCTTTCAGCCAAGTACTCAGGAAAGGAAGCAACCTTGCATTTCTGTTTGAAATTCTCTAATTATCTCCCATTATGGTATCTATGGTGCACTTGGGATTGACATAGTTGTTGCTTCTTTGGAGCATGTATAACTCTTGCTGATTCCCTTCCTCTCGTCACCTTCCTATTCCTCCCATGAACAGGTTTTTAGGTGACAACGTGGGGCACATCTGCGGGTGACAGGATGATACCACATCAACTAGCATTCCTTATCACTTCACATGACTGCTTTTCCTCCAAACAGTGAGTAACAGATGACTCAGCAGGGATGTCAGAAAGGTGTCAAGCACTTGCTTACTTAAAAGAGAATATTAAAATGTGATATATGTTATGTGCCTAACATATTTGTGCAAATAGCAGAAAATACAAGCTTAGAGGTATAATCGGATTGCCAGGCTAATTCCATGCTTAGGTAGTATAAAGGATGCCATGATAAGACAGATTTAAAACACACAAACAAACGAACAAAAACAAGACAAAACAAACCAAAAATGAAGCTTGAAGCTACAACCAAAGAAAGAACAAGGCTTGGCTCAGGCTCCTGCCTGGTTCTGCAACCTTCCTGGCATGACCAGCTGCTTTTCTCCACTCAGCAAGACACCCAGAGGCACCACCACCCATGATCACACAGAACGTGCCAGGCATGAGGACAGAGCGGAGTAGGACACAGTCCACAGAGTCTGCTCTACCTTTAGTGGTCCCTCGTTACAACATCCCACAAAGGGTATTATATCCCAAGAATTACAGCGTCAGCTCACTTGTAGGAGCTCAGGCATGAAAGGAGAGAAGGGGCACAGTTGCTATGGTACTTTTACTGTATGTCTTTCCATCCCCCACAAAACTCTGACAAATGCAATTGTCTGTTTCCTTCCCCAGTTGAAATGGGGCTTTATGCCTGCCATAGTTTCCAGATGAATTAGATCTTCAAAGGAACATGCTATGTCACAGAAGCAAGCATGACCTATCTTTGTAGTTCTAAGTGTCATGTTTCTCTTCCTCTCTCAGTTCCTATTTTGGACTGAAACAAAAGCTCTGATAAATATGGAGCATTCAGTGGCATTGGGGATACATTTTGATAGTTGTAAAGTTGACAGGGCATGTTCACACATTTTGTCGAAAGTGGCTTTCACATAAAGTGTTATGCTTCAAAATTAAATTAATCTCCCACATCCTGTAAGGCAGGGAGTGAACCCAAAAGGTGAGAACTCTTGGACAGTGACAGATCCTGATCCACCTCCAGCTGATTTTGTGATCCTATGGTGTGTGGCCTAGAGCCAGTCAGTATACCCATCCACAAAGTGGGATAAACATATCTCCCATTTACCTAGATACAGTGTGTTATGAAGATAAACTTGATTTTTTTAATGCTTTTGCTACTTGGCAAAGAACTGCTTTATAACCCATGGGTTTAATGTTTTAGTATTCCCCCTTTCAAGTTTTATTTTGAAGATGATAAGGCAAATACCAAACATTAGAAACCTCTAATATATAATGTCACACAAAGCACTGCCATTTGTTTGCTTTTTCCAGGCCAAACACAACTAGAAAGCGGAGCGTTAACAGTTCACTCATGCTGCAAACTTTTGGACCGCAGCCTAGATTAAAAACAACAATAACAACAAACAAAAAGGGTACAGTTTTCCCAGCCCCAGAAATTTGTCTTATGGGCTCCAATAAATTCTTGGCAAATAAAAAGTATGAAGCAATCTGCAGTCTTTGTTTGGCAGAGGCCAAAGGTTATGCATTTACAGGGATGGAAGACAGTTTTCCTGGAAAGAGCTGGGTACTGAGGTCTGGAAGAAAGAGGAAAAAGCCTGCGGAGTCCACTGATGCTGGCAGCTCAGCGGGGTGTCTGTCTCAGGCTCCGCTAATCCCTCAGTTTTCATAAGAAAGGGGGGAGGGGACCAATAGAAGCGCTTCAAATTGCACCCAAGTGGTGAAGTCTGCCAGGCATGCATGTCTGCAGCCTAAAGCACTGGGTTCCCTGTGAAGCAACAGTCAGGCCACATGGAGGATTTCTCTTTACTTCCAGGCATTACAAGAGAGGTTTATAAACCAGGCTATTGAAATGCTCCAGTCAGTTGCTCTTCATGGGCATTTTTTCTTTTCTGTTAAAAACGAAGAGAGAAGAAATAGATTCACATAAAAAAAAAAAGTAAAAAAATAACAGAAAACAGGAAAAAGTCCAAATGAATTTTTTTATAATCCAAAGATAAATGTTGATGGAATCTTTACTTTCTGTGTTTTCTTTCCTCTTTTTTAATTGAAGAGCTCTCCGTGGTTGACCTGGTGTAAATTTAGAGCTTAGCCTACCAGCCCTGAAGTAAATCAGCAAACATATTTTATTGGAAGTCACCTTTAAAATTGCTGAAATGGCACTGTTTACTGTGCTAAAGCATGCTGCAAAGGGAGAGAAAGGAAGAGTACCAGGGAGAGATGATGTGATTTATTTGGCTAATCAGAGGGATGGACAGCCTTGGTAGTGTAGTTTCTGGGATGCTATCAATAGGGCACCGCAGCAACCCCCTGCGGTCCCAACCCAAAGAGAGCTCCTTAAACAAGGGTCAAAGGTCAGGGGGCTCCTGGCCAGCATTCAGAGGGCTGGAGGGCTTCCTGTCAGGGTCATACTTCCCCAACTCTACGGATAAAGTTTCTGCTCCAGTGCTAAATATTCAGGACCTGTGGACTGCCATTTTGTCATCTAAAAAGATGGAACGTTGGCACCAGGATGGCCTTAAAAAAACAAAAGTAGGGGCTTCCCTGGTGGCGCAGTGGTTGAATGTCCGCCTGCCAATTCAGGGGACGCGGGTTCGTGCCCCGGTCCGGAAGGATCCCACATGCGGCGGAGCGGCTGGGCCCGTGAGCCATGGCCGCTGAGCCTGCGCGTCCGGAGCCTGTGCTCCGCAGCGGGGGGAGGCCACAGCAGTGAGAGGCCCGCGTATTGCACGGGAAAAAAAAAAAAAAGTAGAACAAGAAGAATGTAGCATACTTAATAGTCTCTCCACCGTAGTTGAATATTTTGTACAAATTTGCCACTTAGATTTTCAGGGTTTCCAAGGAGCTTAATGATACACAGATCAATTTCATAAATATATATGTGTACATTTATACTTTTTCCAAGCAGTTGAAAGTATGAAATAAGACAGTCATTTCATTCTGTGTCTTCCTGCAGTTCAGGCCCACAAATGCTTTTAATTGAATAGATCTGTAACTAAGCCAAACACATCTACCTAGCTTCTCTAAAGCATTTATGTAGAATTAGAAGTTAGGATTTGAGTGATATTATGGAACTGAAGGGTCAAAATTAAAAGACCTGGGAAATGGTATATTCCATCTCCATATAAAGAATCTCTGGTGCTTTGAGATCAGGTAGACCTCTGTGGTCAAGTTACTTAACCTCTCTGAGCCTCAGCTTCCTCATTTTTAAAGTAGGGATTATAATATACCTACACAGGGCCATTGTGAAGATAAAATAAGGTACATAACCCAGAAGAAGAGCTCAGTGAAATGTCATTGCTATAACTGTTATTCAGCCAATATAATTATGAACTCACAACTTATATGTGACCTCCTGTTCTGCTTTTCACATTTCCAAACTATGACTGCTTCTTTCTCTGTTGATATCTTGGATGACAACATAAATAAGGGGGAAATGGTGAGCTCTTCTGAAGCTATGAATGGGTGATTGCTAATGCTGCTCACCAAATATTTCTTGCTCTCTGTTTTCTGGGCACAGGGAGGAATTGTACTTTTTAATCTTATTTGTTGGATGGGACCACACGACATTTACTTGTTGGTGTAAGACCTCCAAAGCTCCAGTGCTCTAACTCAGCCCGCCCAGTACAACTTTCTGTAATGATGGAAATGTTCTCTATCTACACTCTCCAACAGAACAGCCACTGGCCTCAAGTGGCAATGAACACTTGCAATATGGCTAGTGCAACTGAGAAATTGAAATTTAATAAATTTTATTGAATTTTAATTAATTTCAATTTAAATTATGCAGCCACATGTGGCTGGGGACCACCATATTGGGTAGTATAGCTCTAGGTAGCAGCTGCTCCATCAGCCTGAGTCCAGGAGTGAGGACATGATGATGTAGGGCAGAGCCCCAGACAACCTGTGACATGTAGCATGAGTAGAAACAAGGCTCTGTTGTTCTAAACCATTGAGGTTGGAGGATTACTTGTTATGACCTCATGCCTAGCCTATCCTGACTGATGTAACCATCCAAAGGAAGATATTGTTACTTCTACTAGAGTCCTGTATTGACAAAAAATGAATGATTCCTCAGCCCCTATTCCCTCAATGTGTCTAGTCCTGGAGTTGATGAGAGGAATCATCCATGACCTCAGTCCTCACATGGCTGATTAATTCCTTGGTAATTTCTCGTGTGGTTATTAAGCTCCATCAGAAGATGAATAGGCTTCCTCTGTCCTAGCTGGATATGAGAGAAAGTGTCCGAAATGTTACACTGTCCCAGGGCTTGGGAGCCCCAGACTCTGCTCATAATATTCTAGGTCAGCTCTCAGGAAGGGAGGATATGCAATTGGCTCTATGAGAGGACTTATCCTCTGTGTTTCCATATTCTCACCACTTAACAAGGAAAAGAGAAATAACTCCAGATTTGAAGGAATGGATACAGACCTCAGATAAAGACTCTGGAGCTGTGGGAGCAGCTGTAGGTACAGAAGAACCTCTATCCTAGAATTAGGCATGGCTGATCATCAAGAGGCCCCCTCTTAATAGACGATTATGTTTTCATCCGCCAGCATGTGTACATTGGAAACATTTATTTTTGACCTGGTTTTCTGTTCTTTCAAATTTATTTTTATCATTACATTTTCTTTCTTTCTTTCTTGGTAGATGTTATCGTCATTCACCCACATTCACCCACATTAGAAATCTGGGAGTCATCCTTGACTCATCTTTTCCTCATCTTTCACATTCCATCAGTTCTACCATGTTCACCTCCTTCCTCTTCATCCTGACACCATTGTCAAGGCCACTGCATGTGCTGAGCAGTTTATGCACTGCCCAGAGGTCTGGCTGAAGGTGGTGAGGGTCATCTGCATCCCAGCCAGTGGGGCTCCACAGCCCAAGGGGACGCCGTTTTTTTCTTTCTTTTTTTTCTTTTTTTTTTTGTGGTACGCCGGCCTCTCACTGTTGTGGCCTCTCCCGTTGCAGAGCACAGGCTCCGGACGTGCAGGCTCAGTGGCCATGGCTCACGGGCCCAGGTACTCCACAGCATGTGGGATCTTCCCGGACCGGGGCACAAACCCGTGTCCCCTGCATCAGCAGGCAGACTCTCAACCACTGTGCCACCAGGGAAGCCCGACGCCGTTTCTTAACGATACCCAGAGGGAGCAGCTTTTTCTAAATCTCAGAAAGGAGCCGGGTAGGCCAACTGCAGCTCTCTCAATGGCCTTCGTTTGCCCTCAACATCTTTCATTCTGACTAATGAACCCACCTCCTAATTTGCCTCCTTGCTCTTGGTCTCCTGCTACAGTTCATGCTGTAGCCAGTGAGGACCCATAAACACAGATTTGATATTGGCACTCTCTTGCTTAAAACATACCTGGTTTCCACTGCCCTCGGAAAGCACACACTTGTTAATGTGGCCTCTGAGGCCTGCTGTGATGTGGCCTTGGTTACCCCTCCAGCCTTTCCCTCCCTGCACACTCCTCCCCACTGCACCAAACACTACCTGAACTCCTCCTAGAACCTGGAACAGGCCCTGTGATATGGGTCCCTCTGTACCTTCTGCCTAGAATCCCTCCCCCAACTCCCAATTCCTGGGCTGCTCTGGAAGCTCTCTTCTTTTGAGACTCAGCCAAAGCGTCACACGTTCAGTGAAGCTTTTTCTGACCATCCACAAGAGGAACTGACCTTTCCTCTTTCACACTCTCACTGAGCTTAACAGTCATGGCACCTGTGCATTTCAAATTCCCACACTGGTCTTGAGGGCACAGGCTGTCATGCCTTCTTTCACTTCGTGTCGCCTGCCCTGAGCACAACCAGGCAGGGAGCGGGCACGCCATAAATCTCTGTTAAATGAATGAATACACGAGTAGAATGCTGTTCCGTTTCATTATTAGGGGTTGAATGCATAGTTTTACAGTGAAACTTAAGATAATTGAACTTATTATTATTATTATTATTTTTTTTGTCGGTATGCGGGCCTCTCACTGTTGTGGCCTCTCCTGTTGCGGAGCACAGGCTCCGGACGTGCAGGCTCAGCGGCCATGGCTCACGGGCCAAGCCGCTCCGCGGGATGTGGGATCCTCCCGGACCGGGCCACGAACCCGTGTCCCCTGCATCGGCAGGCAGACTCTCAACCACTGCGCCACCAGGGAAGCCCTAACTGAACTTATTTTAATCTTAAGCTTCCACCTCACCTTTTCAGTTAAATACAGTGGTTTAAACTACAAAATTGCCTTTCTGAACTTGGTCACTTTCAAAGACATGTTAGAGTGGTGAAGGATTGAGCTGGAGGGAGCTGGGGATGAAGGACACATAATGGAGTATGCTGCTATTATTCCGTCTCCCCTCTCACCTGATCCTCCCCAAATGCAAATGCAAAGAACAGTACTGGATTAGGTTTAGAGATAAGGCAGTTGTGACCCACAAATGGAATGAAGAAAACAGGATAAGAACATTCACTAGAATTTTTAAGGGACTCTGACTCCAAAGAGCAATTAAATTGTAGTCAAACAGGAAAGGGAAACTTTAAGATGAGAAAATAAAACCTCATGAAGGAAAGGACATATTACAATGTAACCTGAGAAATCAGGGTCTTAAGATCTATACTTGCAAAGGAATTGCCTTCCACATTAAATAGAAAAATTGATACCTAAAGTTCTCATTCAAGTGCTTCAGAAAAGAAAGTTATATTTCTGTATGTAACCTTCCTCCTCCCCAAACCCACATTGTGCTGGGGTGGTTGCACTGTGTAGGCTTTGGAGCCACACTGCTTGAATTCAAATCCTGGGTCTCACAGTTCCTAGCAGTATGACCTTAGTTAACTTCCATGACCTCCCTGAGCCTCAGTTTCCTCAGCTGTAAAATGGGCATAATAATAGCATCTATCCCATGGTGTTTTAGTAATGATTAAATGCATATAAGTTTAGAATAGTGAGTGCCTCATTAATTGTTAGGTGATATTATTATTATTTTCATTATCATTATTATTTGCAGGCCCAAATAATTAAAATCTGCAAAGCAATGCAGCTCCAATTGTCTCTGAGACTTCTTTTCTTTCCTAAGTGATTCTGCATGAAATCCAAGTTTTTGTTTGCATGTTTAGTTTTTTTTTTTTTTTAGTATTTACTTATTTACTTATTTGTGCAGGGTCTTAGTTGTGGCACCTGGGATCTTTGTTGTGTTATGTGGGATCCTGAGTTGTGGCATGTGGGATCTTTAGCTGTGGCATGTGGGATCTTTAGTGGCGGCCTGTGGGATCTTCAGTCGTGGCATGCATGAGGGATCTAGTTCCCTGACCAGGGATCGAACCTGGGCCCCCTGTATTGTGAGTGTGGAGTCTAAGCCACTGGACCACCAGGGAGGTCCCTGAATGTTTAGTTTTATATAATCAAATATATATACAGATAGTGAGTAAAAGTAGCCACATTTGCTTTTTAACTTCTTTTTGATGATTTAGAACTCTGTCCAGCCTGGGAGGGAGGATTGCCAGTAGTTATCTAAACCAGGATGGTGGTCTTTCAGTAGTGGGTCTTCTTGGTTGTTCTAATCAGAAAGTTTGTTCCATGGCAGCAACTTTTGAATGTGTCCTTCATACTCTGATAAGGGGTGTTGAGATGTGCCTTACGTTCAACCTGTAGGTTATGTCAATCACCTTAACAGAAATGGGAATTAATGTGAATACTTTCAGATAGGGATACTTTCAAAGATGTTTAATGTTTTAAGCAAAATTGAATATGCATGCCAAAACTAGAGAAAAAAAAGTTTTACGCAAAATGAATACATAAACCTTATTTAATTAACCCAATTTTACACTGATGATCTGATTAGTAATTTTGTTTGTAAATTGACTGAATGTGCCTTGTTATTTTATGACTGCTCTGGATAAAGTATCTAGTTCAATATAAACTGTAAGTTAAATACTCTCTCTGGCCAGCAGTATAAAATATAAAAAAATCATATTTTGAGGATTTCACCACAAACTCTCCTAGTCATATAAATCTAATGGTGTCTGTTATGCTTTATCTTGCAGAATTCAGAAATGAATGAAAAATGAGATTTTTTCCCCTCAGTTTATAAAGTAAATCAATTTTTGTTATTTATCAAAGTGACAATATGTTTTTATAACTTTAACTTGTCATTTATATAATTAATTGTCTAGGTCTTAATATTTTGTGTCCAAAATTTTTGTTTGGGTTTATTTCTGACTTACCTTCATGATCTCTTTATTCATACTGTCTTGGAACTAAGTTTTTAAAAATTAAAGAATTTAATACTTATCCAGTTAATCAAAGAATTACAGAACTTTAGAAACAAAGGGATTTGTTTCTATTCCAATATCTTCATCTGAAAGAGATAAAAACTCAAGTCCAGAGAAGATATTTTCCTGTCTAAGGGCATAATTTGTGGCCTTTCAGATATCCCATGTCACTGGTAGAGGGTTTTTAGTGTCTGCTGTTTTGACTCAATATTTTGACCCCAAGGACATTCTTAATATAAACATTTCAGTCAGAATTATACCAACGTTATAATTTGGTTCAAGAAAGCACTTTGTGGAGTGAAAATCATTAAGACAACTTAATTCCCTGATTAATTAATTTTCTATAGAGTGCATTTATGGTTTTTCATATTTTTCCACTTTCATTTTTATTTTACTAAAATTATTTTCACCAGGATCATTTTTTTCATTTAAATTTTATGTCAAGTATTCATGTTTGTCATTGATAAGTTATTTTTTAAATGATTATAGCTTTGACCATAATGAGTTTTTCTCTTATGGTCATTATTTCTACAAAGTGCAATTTTCTCGGGTACATTTTTTCATAAGAAAATTTTTCAGGAATATTTTATCTTTTCACCAGTTTTTAGTTAATAAATTTTATTGAATATAGTTTCAGTACTTGTAAAGTTTTGATTCTAATGGTAACATTAATCATTCCTACCAGGATTAATTCATAATAAATTTTATAAATGACTTATATTTTGTGTTTATTTCTTAGCTAATCCATGATAAAAACTGTATGGAGACAGAAAGAGAGAATGATTCAGAAACATACAGGGAGTCAAAGAGAAAGGAAGAGAGGAGTGGATAGAATGACACAGTGGGACTCAGTGATACAGGTTGAGGCAGAAGCAAAGGGTCTTCAGTATATTGATGGGCATCTTCTTCACTGTTGTTGGGGTCAAAATATTTATATGTAGGAGTAGGACATCAAGATAGTAGAATAGGAGGACATGGAGCTTGCCTCCTTCCTCCTTCCACATAACAAATACATCTACAAGTGGAACAATCTCACTGAAAACTAACTGGATGCTGGCAAAAAGACTCCTGTACAAGCAAGGCTGTAAGAAAGATCCAAACAGAATTGGGTAGGAGGAGAAGAGAAGCAATCAGGTTGGGATCTGTGCCCCTGGGAGGGGACACAGACGAGGAGGGGGATTACACAGGCAGAGACCTTCCCTGGAGAGAGAGTGATTAGAGCCACATAATGGATGTCCTGGCCCTGGGGTCCAACACCAGGAGGACAAGTCCCCTTAGCTGGCTGGAAAACCAGTGGGACTAACAGGAGGGCTGTAAGAACCCAAAACTCTGCTTGTGAAGAGTATGCACATGCTTGCTTATTCCCAAAACGAGGTGAAGGAAGCAGATTGAAACTGTGTGGGACTCTGGCCAGTTTTCCATGACTGCCATGGCACATGCCCCAGCTTGAACCAAGTTCCCACTCCAGCCCTGCTTGCTCTGTGATGCAGTTCCATACTAGGGTGAGGCGAGTGCCATGGCCAAGGCGAATGCTCAGTTGTGAGGGATGGAGCCAGCTCAGACCCAGGACAGCATCTGAATGGGGCAGGAGCAGCCATTAATGGTGCTTATGGAGGCAGCACATTGGAAGTGGTTGAGAACTCTGACTGGGGCTGGGACCACCACAGCCCATGCCCCGACCCGTGCCAAGAACCCACTCCAGCCCCTCCTGCTCTAGCACTGCTTCCCTCTGGGGTGAAAGTGCTGGTGCTGGGAAGGGGGAGAGCACAAACTTAGAAAGAATGGACCAGCTCAGATCCAACCCTCAGAGCTTCTGCTCCAGCAACCAGGGAACCAACCCTTCCCCCAATAGGGTGGTGTTGGCCACTGAGCAAAGGAGAAGCTCAGCTCACACCTGGCTCTGGCTCTAGCTCCCCCTTCCTGTACCTGGAAACAGATATCAGGTACAGGAAGCACACAGGATCCCAAATAAGATGAACCCAAACAGACCCACACCAAGCACATATCATAATTAAAGTGACAAAAGTTAGAGAATTCTAAAGGCAGCAAGAGAAAAAAAAAAGAATTAGTTACAAGGGAACCCCCATAAGGCTATCAGCTGATTTTCCTGCAGAAAATTTGCGGGCCAGAAGGGAGTGACATTATAAATTCAAAGTGCTCAAGGGGAAAAACCTGCAACCCAGGGTACTCAACCCAGCAAGATTATCATTTAGAATTGAAGGAGAGATAAAGAGCCTCTCAAATAAGTAAAAACTCAAAGAGATCATTAATGCTAAAGCTACCCTAAAAGAAATGTTAAAGGGTCTTCTCTAAGTGGAAAAGAAAAGACTATGACAAGAAGTAAGTATTTATAGGAAAGGAAAAATCTCATTTAGTAAAGGTGAATATGGAGTAAAGGCTCAGGATCAACCACTTAAGTAAGCTAGTATGAAGAATAAAAGCCAAAAACATTTAAAATCAACTATAACTACAGTAAATAGTGAAGGAGTAAACATGCAAGATGCAAAATATGACATCAATAACACAAAATATGAGGAAGGGAAGTAAAAAATGTAGATCTTTTAGAATGTGCTTGAACTTAAATGACTACCAGTTTCAAACAAGTATCTATAGTTATAGGTCAACATATACGAACCCCTTGGTAACCACAAATCAAAAATATACAATAGATACACAAAAACTAGAGAGAAAAGAACACAAGTATACCACTAAAGAAAATCATCAAACTACAATGGAAGAAAGTAAAAGAAGAAGAAAAGAACAGAGGAGAATTACAAAACAACCAGAAAACAAGTAACAAAATGGCAATAAGTACATACCTATCAATAATCACTTTAAATGACAAAGTAATAAATGCTCCAATCAAAAGACATAGGGTTGGGCTTCCCTGGTGGTACAGTGGTTAATAATCCATCTGCCATTGCAGGGAACATTGGTTCAAACCCTGGTCCAGGAAGATCCCACATGCCATGGAGCAACTAAGCCCGTGCGCTGCAACTACTGAGCCTGAGCTCTAGAGCCTGTGAGCCACAACTACTGAGCCCACATGCTGCAACTACTGAAGACTGCTCGCCTAGAGCCTGTGCTCCGCAATAAGAGAAGCCACTGCGACAAGAAGCCTGCACACTGCAACAAAGAGTAGCCCCTGTTCACCACAACTAGAGAAAGCCCAGGTGCAGCAACAAAGAACCAACACAGCCAAAAATAAATAAATAAAAATAAATTAATAAAAGAAAGAAATAACAGCTAGTATTATTAAAAACGAAAAGACATAGGGTTGCTGACTGGTAAAAAAAAAAACAAAAAACAAGATCCATCTATATGCTGCTTACAAGAAACTCACTTCAGAGTTAAAGACACACACAGAATGAAAGTGAGGGCCTGAAAAAAGATATTTCATGCAAATGGAAACAACAAGGTAGTGTAGATAGCCATACTCATATGAGACATAATAGACTTTAAAATGGAGTCTAACAAAAGATAAAGAAGGGCATTATATAATGATAAAGGGGTCAATACAAGAAGAGGATATTATACTTGTTAACATCTATGCGCCTAATACAGGAGCACCTAAATATATAAAGCAAATATTAACAGACAAAAATGGAGAAGTTGACAATAATAGAATAATATTAGGGAACTTTAACACTCCACTTACATCAATGGACAGCTCATTCAAACAGAATATCAATAAGGAAAGAGTGGCTTTAAATGATACACTAGACCAGTTGGACTTAATAGATATTTATAGGACATTCCATCCAAAAACAGCAGAATACATATTCTTTTCAAGTGCATATGGCATGTTCTCCAGGATAAATCACATGCTAGGCCACAAAACAAGTTTCAGCAAATTTAAGAGGATAGAAATTATATCAAGCATTTTTTTCTGAACACAATGATATGAAACTAAAAATCCATTACAGGAAGAAAAAATGGAGAAAACACCAACATGTGGAGACTAAACAACATGCTATGAAAAAACCAGTGGGTCAATGAAGAAATAAAAGAGCAAATCAGAAAATACTTTGAGACAAATGAAAATGAAAGCGCAACCTGCCAAAATCTATGGGATGCAGCAAAAGCAGTTCTAAGAGGGAATTTTGTAGTGACCCAGGCCTACCTCAAGAAACAAAAATCTCAAATAAACAAGCTAACCTACCATCTAAAGGAATTAGAAAAAGAACAAAGCCCAAAATCAGCAGAAGGAAGGAAATAATAAAGATCAGAGAGGAAATGAATAAAATAGAGACCAAAAAAAAAAAAAAAAGCAATAGAAAAGATCAATGAAACCAACAGCTGGTTTTATGAAAAGATAAACAAAACTGATAAGCCTTTAGCCAGGTTCATCAAAATAAATAAATAAATAAATAAAGGACCCAGATAACCAAAATAAGAAATGAAAGAGGAGAGTTATAACTGATATCACAGAGACACAAAAAATCATAAGAGAATACAATGAACAGCAATACAACGTCCATTTCTCTAGGTTGCCAAAAAATTGGACAACCTAGAGAAATGGACAAATTTCTAGAAATACACAACCTTCCAAGACTAAATCAAGAAGAAATAGACAATCTGAACAGATTGATCACCAGTAGTGAAATTGAAATTGTAATTTATAAAACTCCCAGCAGGGCTTCCCTGGTGGCGCAGTGGTTGAGAGTCCGCCTGCCAATGCAGGGGATGTGGGTTCATGCCCCAGTCCGGGAGGATCCCACGTGCCGCGGAGCAGCTGGGCCTGTGAGCCATGGCGCTGAGCCTGTGCGTCCGTCCAGAGCCTGTGCTCCGCAACGGGAGAGGCCGCAACAGTGAGAGGCCTGCGTACCACAAAAACAAAACAAAACAAAACAAAACTCCCAGCAAACAAAAGACCAGAACAGGAAGGCTACACAGGGGAATTCTATCAGACATAAGAAGAAGAGCTCATACTTATTCTTCTCAAACTATCCCAAAAAATTGAAAAGGAGGGTACACTCTCAAATTTATTCTATGAGGCCAACATTACTTTGATGTCAAAACCAGACAAAGACACAAAAAAAGAAAATTACAGTCCAATATCTCCGATAATATAGATGCAAAAATCCTTAACAAAATATTAGAGAACTGAATTCAACGATATATAAAAAAGATCATACAGCATACTCAAATGGGATTTGTTCCATAATCAAGTGGGATTTTATGCAAAGTGGTTCAGTAACTACAAATTAATCAATGTGATACATCACATTAACAAAAGGAAGGATAAAAATCACATAATCATCTCAAATAGATGCAGACAAAGCATTTGACAAAATTAAACATCCATGCACAATAAAAACTCTTATCAAAGTTGGTATAGAGGGAACATATCTTAACATAATAAAAGCCATTTAGAACAAACCCACAGCTAACATCATAATCAAGGGTGAAAAGCTAAAAACTTTCCCTCTAAAATCAGGAAAAAGACAAGGATGCCCACTTTTGTCAATTCTAGTTAACATAGTTTTGGAAGTCCTAGCCACAGCAATCAGAAAAGAAAAAGAAATAAAAGGCATCCAAATTGGAAGGGAAGTAGTAAAACTGTCACTATTTGCAGATGACATGATACTATAAACAGAAAACCATAAAGTCTCCATCAAAAATCTATTAGAACTAATAAATGAATTCAGTAAAGTTGCAGGATACAAGATTAACATACAGAAATCTGTTGCTTTTCTATACACTAATAATGAACCATCAGAAAGAGAAAGCAAGAAAATAATCCATTTAAAATCTCATCAAAAAGAATAAAATACTAGGAATAAACTTAACCAGGGAGGTGAAAGATTTATACTCTGTAAACTATAAAATATTAATGAAGGAAACTGAAGATGATACAAAGAAATGGAAAGGTATTCCATGTTCATGGATTTGAAGAATTAATATTGTTAAAGTATCCATAGTACTGAAAGCAGTCTACAAATTTAATGCAATCCCTATCAAAATACCCATGACATTTTTCATGGAACTAGAAAAAATAATCCTAAAATTTATATGGAACCTTAAAAGACCCCAAATAACCAAAGCAATCTTGAGACAAAAAGAACAAAGTTGGAAGTATCATGCTCCCTGACTTCAGATTATACTACAAAGCTAAAGTAATCAAATCAGCATGGTACTGGCACAAAAACAGACATATAGTTCAATAGAACAGAATAGAGAGTCCAGAAATAAATCCACACACTTATGGTCAATTATTCTATGATAAAGAAGGCAAGAATATACAATGGAGAAAAGACAGCCTCAGTCTCTTCAGTAAGTGGTGCTGGGGAAACTGGACAGCTCCATGTAAAAGAATGAAATTAGAACATTCTCTAACACCATACACAAAAACAAACTCAAAATGGATTAAAGACCTAAATGTAAGACCGAAAACCATAAAACTCCTAGAGGAAAACACAGGCAGGACATTCTTTGACATAAATCATAACAATATGTTTCTGGATCTGTCTCCTAAAGTGAAGGAAATAAAAGCAAAAATGAACAAATGGGACCTAAGCAAACTCATAAGCTTTTGCACAGCAAAGGAAGCCATCGAAAAACTGAAAAGACAACCTACCGAATGGGAGAAAATATTTGCAAATGATATGACCAATAAGGGGTTAATATCCAACACATATAAACAGCTCATACAACTCAACATCAAACAAACACCCTGATTAGAAAATGGGCAGAAGAACGGAATAGACATTTTTTCCAAAAAGGAAATGCAGACGACCAATAGGCACATGGAAAGATGCTCAACATCGCTTATCATCAGGGAAATGCAAATCAAACACACAATGAGATATCACCTCACACTTGTCAGAATGGTTAGCATTAAAAATAACATAATACCAAATGTTGGCGAGGATGTGGAGAAAAGGGAACCCTAGTACATTATATGATCCAGCAATTCCACTTCTTGGTGTATATCTGAAGAAAACGAAAACAGTTTTTGTCTTTTAGTTTGAAAAGATACATGCTTGCCAATGTTCACAGCAGTATTATTTACAATAGCAAAGATATGGAAGCAACCTACATGCCCATTAACAGATGAATGGATAAAGAAGATGTGGTATATACAATGGAATATCACTCAGCCATTAAAAAAAAAAAAGAAATTCTGCCATTTGCAACAATATGGATGGACCTGGAGGGTATTATGCTTAGTCAAATAAGTCAGTTGAAGCAAGACAAATATGGTATGTTAACACTTATATGTGCAATCTAAAAATAAAATGAACTAATTAATATAACAAAACAGAAAATGAGTTACAGATATAGAGAACAAACTAGTAGTTATCAGTGGGGAGAGGGAATTAAGAGGGACAAATTACTCTATATAAAATATACAAGCTACAGGATATTTTGTACAGCTCAGGGAAATATAGCCATTATTTTATAATAACTTCAAATGGAATATAATTTATTAATCTATTGAATCACTATGTTGAACACCTGAAACATAATACTGTAAATCAACTATACTTCAATAAAAATATTAAATAAAAAACATTTATATGTAAAAAATTAGAGTGGGTTCATTGATGCTACTTTGGCAAAATACTGGCAGAGGCTCATACAGTTCATCTTGTCTACTTATAATCCCCCACACATTTAATGAGCACCTAGTGTCCTAGGCACTAGAAATCCAAAGACGAAAAAGGCAGCATCTGCATTCTGGAGAGACTTAGCCTGTAGAACTGTGCCCTGAATGTGTTGTACAAGTTCTCGACAGTCTCATTTCCAACATAAGTAAGACCTCAGGCCATCAGCCTGGCTCTCAGAGCTTGACTCTGCTGAAGGAGTTGAGATATTTTTCTAGAAGTTCATGAAGTGTTCTACCCAAAGATAAAAATGAGATGGATTTTGCTTTTGAGTTATATTTCTGTCCTGCCTATATAAGCTTTTTACCAAACAGCCCAGGGTCAGTCACTGTAGTTGCTTCCCTATAAACCAGCTTATGGGAGGAGAAACTCCAGCTCTGGAAACACTCTACAACATTTCTCATCTGAAAAATGCTTTTAGTTCTTATAATACTGTTTCTCTACTATTACAGGTGCTTTCATATCTTTGGGAATAATGGAATTTTGTTTGTAAAATGACCTGGGATGTTTGAAAGAGGGCAAATATATTGAGGGCAGAGACCATCATGAAATATAAGATTCTGTTTTTTGCCTTCTGATATTACACTCTATTGTTCCATATATATGGCAGGTTGTTATGGAAGGAAAGATCACACTGAGGAACTAAGTGACCTTTGAGTTCTAAGACTACACTGGCCAAGAGAGCTTAGGTTAGCCATCTAACTATCTGAGCTTACTTCTTCTGGAAATAGAGATAATACTTCTTACCTTGCCTACTTAGAGTTCTCAAGAGACTGAAGTGTCGTAAGAAATATGGAATTGTTTTGAAACCTGTGAAGTGCTAGATACATCATGCATGGAGGTTAATGGTCATTAAACATAAATATACCTGCCATAAAAGTTTAAGCTGGTTTCTAAACTCTTCCTCTGGGTGTTCCCCATGCTCTTTGCTGAACAATGACAAGAAATTTATTTCTCAATATTACTGCATTATTTAGAATACCAATTTCAACTAAACGACCTTCGGTACAAGCAAGGAACAGCAATAGAGATTTTGAATGCCATTCCAGACCAAACCACTGGTCCAAGCAAAGGAGGAAATGCTTTGCTATTGATGGCCTGGAGTAAAATAAACCATCCTCCAGCTTTCCAAAAAGGCTGCCAACAGGTTCGGTTTCAAGCTCTACATGGTATGTGTTTGATGTGGAACAGGAGAAAGGGACACCCTAATGGAAAGAGCGGGAGATGATAAGCCTTTGGAGACAATCACTACAAGTGTCTCTACATAATGAGAAACCAGACTCCTAGAGAGAGAAACATAAATAAACCGAATGAGATCTGAAACGGAAAAGATAAAAAAAATCTGAATCCAATTTAGAAAAACAAAAACAAAAACAGATTACAAACGCCACAAAATCTTGGATTTCTTCCTTGACCATGAACAAGTGAATGGGTAATTCTTGTTTTCTGAGGCTCCACGTCAGTCATCAACACCTATCAGTTCTATCTCTGAAATGTATTCCATATCATCTGCTGTTCTCTGCTTACCACTACACTCCACCATCCCAGGCTGGACAACTCCACCCTATGCCCACCTCCATGACATCTCTTACCGAGGGACAGGCTGGTGCAGAGGGGAGAGCACTAGCTTTGGAGACAAACCTGGATGTGAATTTCAACTTTGTTGCTTTACCAGCTTGAGAGTCTGGGTATGCTAAGCTTGGGATTCCTTATAGGTAAATGGAAATAATAACATTTCTGAAAGTTACCGTGAGGATTAAGTAAGATAATGTTTAGGAAAATGCCCGGTACAGTATCTGGCATAGAGTAATCCTCTCACAGTACGGGTTCCTCCATCTGTTGTCTCTGTTTCCAGCCTCTCTCTACCTCAATTCTCCCTTTACATACACATGCCTGATCAGGTCATTCCCCTCCCTGCCTTCCATGTTTTTCCCACCATTTACTGGACAAATACTAAGTTCCAGAATGTGGCACTACTAGTTAGGGTACAGGGCAAACTGCTGTGACAAAAAGACTTAAAAGTACAGTGGCTTAAATAGGATAGTTGTTTCTCTCTCACATAACATTCAGAGGTGAGTTGTCCAGGGCTAGTAGTGCAACTCTCCGATTAGTAGGTTTTAAGTGGCTGCTTCTGTTGTTTCCAACTTCTAGCTGGTTGGAAGGGGCCAGGGCCAGGGGAACTGATACCCAGGCTTTTCCGTGCAACATTTTGGAGGTGGCACTTACCACTTCCTGTGATCTCACTGACTTCAGAAAGGCCAACAGAAATGTAGTCTTTAGCTGGATGGTCACATGCTCAGCTAAAACATGGGAGTTCTCTTATTAGAGTAATGGATGTATATGAACAGTTAATAGCCTCTGCTGCAATGACATGAAGGACTATTCTTCTTTCCACCATTGCAACTTTATTCTTATCGTCACTTTCCCTTCTACTTATCCCTTCTGCATACTCACAGTCTATTAACACCGGGCTACTTACTGTCCTCCCAATATGCCTCCTGCCCGCACACCCCAGTACCTTTGCATGTGTGTGTTCCTCCTCTGCCCACGTGGTGGGCTCCTACTCATTGTGGAAGGATGATTTGGAGTAGCCCTTCCTTTATGGAGCCTATTCTGGTGCCCTCACTCTACTGCAAGATTTAGTCACTACATTTATCTTCCCTTGTGCTGAACATTAAACTGATTACAGAACTTCAAATATTTATGGCTCCATCTTCTCTCTAGGCTGGAAGCCCTCAAAAGCGGGCTTTATTTTGTTCTTACTTTGAATCTGTAAAGACTGGTATTTGTCTGCTTCATATTTATTCTAAATATGATGAATGGATGAAGTTTAAATAAAGGTAGAACAGTCAAGCCAGTGAGGTCACATTAATTACTATAAAGGTTAACATGGCTGATCATTGGGTTCTCCCATCATTGCTGGTAAATTGACAGAAGAAGTAAAAGTACATGGAAGAAGAAGTAAAAGAGAAAGAAAATTGGAGTAATTCATGGGCTTCTTTAGAACGCCAGCAATCTTTTGCTCACAGAGCCTTAGACAATCAATACTTAATCCATTAACTTAATGATGGGGAAGCTGAGGTCCAGTAAGGCAAGAAACTTATCCATGGTCATCCGGGTCTTCAAAGCAGAGCTTGACTCTTGCTAAGGTCTCCAGACTTCCTTTGTAGGACTGTTTCCACTACATCCCATTGCTCTAAAAAGAATTTCATATGATATTGCAAATACCGAAATATTTAACAGGCCCATTGTGAGGTTAAGATGGGTTTATTTTAAAGCATTTTGACAATCTTGAGTAAAACTCTAAAACTCAGAAATAATCTGACATACTACACTTGAAAAGGAGAGTAAAAGGGAACGAACAGTGTATTGTGTAAAGCAAAACAGTAGCTGCCTTAATCCAAACAATATAGTAGTTTTGTGTCCTAGTAAAAAGTGAAATATTTGTCACTTTTTCTTTTTACTTATGACTATTTCCACTTATATATTCTGAGGGCTAATTTCTGGCAAATGTAAATTTTAAGTGATGTGCTTATAAAAGGCAGAGTATCAGTCCACGAATACAGATTTTACTTCCGTTTCATAAAGGTAGCACGTTGATCTCTCAGGTCTCACTGACCAATAGCAGATTCATATTCGTGGCTTTCTGGATTTAGTGTTTAACTCAGATGTGCTGTATGATCACTCTGTCTGGCTGAGATTTAAAGAGCATTGGCTTGAGCCCTTATCTGACTTGCTGAGGGCGGTCCGCTGGCTTCCTCAAGAGTCCTGTGAATCCCTGAGGGTTCCTATTCTCTTGGTTCCTGGAAGCTCCTAGCATCTGCTGCTCTGGATTCTCAGTCGCGCTAGGAGTCTCTCCTCTCACAATTGCTGTCTTCTCCCCCTGCTTCATGCTGAGTCACCAGTGGAAGTCAGCTCTTTTGGGTTTTCCCTCAGACCATTTTGCACAACACGTTTATATGAATATCAGACTTGAGTTTGAGTCCGTGGCGGAAGCAGTACATTATAGAATACAAAACCACTTAGATCTCGCTTAGCCTTTGTTCCTCAGAGCCCTGTGTTCCTCCCAGCACAGGTGAGACTGTTTTCCAGAAGCTCCGGCTTTCTGCCATGTTGCTCATACCTCAGGTTTGCTACTTCTCTTTCCTCCCCTGCTTCCTAATCCTTAATGTCCTCTGGAAACTCAGTTTCCTTCACGTTCTTATGCAAAGCAATTGTGCACCCATTCCCTGTGGCCCTGGGTCTCCCTTTGGATACCCAGAGCCTCATTAATGTGCTTAGAGAAGGAAAGAGTTTCTGTCTTTTATCAGCAAGAACAACGGACAGAGGCTTTGACAGCTGAGGGTCTCCTTTATCTATTTCTCATCAGTCTCATCATTCAACTTTCCATTGATAGGAGCTATGCTACCTCCCTCCTCAGAAATAGTTAAAATCAGTTTCAGTTTTAAAAACCATCCCCAGCCCCCATCACTATTTATGACTTAGGAACAAATCAAGGAGAAAAAGTGTGTGATCAAATTATTGGAACTGAATGACTAATGGTTATAAATCCCAAACACATTTAGGACAAGCAAGTTTGAGAGAACAAAGTTTATGTGTATCTAGAACTTAATTCACACATCAGCACTGAAATCTTCAGCAGGAAAATGGCTCTAGGAAGAACATGGTGGTATAAGAAAGGTAAGCACGTGAAAACACTCTCCCACCTCTTCTTTTGCTGTACAGCCCATAAAGAATTTTATGTTGCTAACAACCGAAGGCACTCAAACGTAGAATGATCATCTATTATAATTCTGGAATTATTTGTTTTGTGTGGTTATTCTCCATTTCTCCCCTCCCACTAGATCCATTCTTCTTTGCTCTGCTTTAGGCCAGGAGGCTAACCCCTGGGGATCATGTCACCTGGGCTTCCCTGCCTCCTGGCTTTCAGATGGGTTCAACCAGTGGAAGGCCCCGCAAGAATCTGGAGGACAGGAGGAGGAAGAGGTCAAGATACACCTTTGCAGCTCCTTCCCACTCTGGGTGGCATTTTCCGGAAGTGGCTGTGTTACTGCATGACTGCCTCGTCCCTCTTCTATGCTACAGCTCTCCTGGGTCCCAGTAACATTATTTCCTCCTCACAGCCCTCAGGCCTGGGGGTGGTAACAGCTTCCTGCTGGTGCTTGTCATGGGTGTGTCATCCTCTCATCATCCCACTATCATGGGTGTCTCATCATCCCTTGTTCCCCACACCTCTCTACCTTCATTAAAATCTCTCAAATCATCTTATTTCGGATTTGTTTCCTGCTAAAGCCGTCAGCAGATATTCTGAATAAATATATGTGGTGATAGAAGTATTTTCTAATGGAATAAGATCATGGTTTCCAAATGCTGTCTGTCAACTGGCTGGAGAGAACCCTGACAAAGTTTTACTGGTCCAGTGTGAAATTTCAAAAAGAAGGGCAATATAGACTTTCATCAAGTTGAACTTGTTTAACTTAGAGTACTATATTTTTATCATTATACATCTCCTTCCTAATTTCTGGAGGTTAAAAGGATCCTTCTTGTATGATAGGAATATATGTCTTAAAAATGTCCTTACTTCACAAAGTAGAAAGTTACCAGTGAGTGTCTTCAATTTATTTGAAAATGTACTCATCTGTAAAATCCGAAAGTCGAGGGACCACTGGACTCTATGCTTTCTGTGGTGTTTGTGAATCAAATTCCCCAGAAAGACATTTCCTGACACTGCTGATTCTGCAGTATTTCATGAAGGGAATTACTTGGGGAAGATTGTGTGGGAACACGCTGCCCCAGGGGTCACAGTTGTAGTGCTTCCCTGGTATAGAGATGGCTGCATCATAGCTCAGTGTTTTCTCGTGAAAGGCTGAGACCAGGATTTGGAACTCCTAGGGAAGATCCCCATATAGTAGGGCTTGCAACTGCCTTTCCCGCAAACCTCAGGGAGGGACATGGGGCAGAATCACCCCCATTGTTTTCCTGGAGCGTGGGTCTCCAGTGCCTTAGGAAGTCGACTATTCTAGGTGTCCCCTCTGGGAGCCTACAGCTACCCACTCAGCTGAAGATAATTTCTTTATATGATCAGGGCTGAAAAGAATGGTTGTTCTCAATTAAAGGATTCTTAATAATTATTAAAATAAGCCTTAACTTTTATTCATCAGTTTAACTCTACTTCCTCAAACTTTAACGTAGCTATTTTTTTTTCTTACACATATGATCACATTACTGGGTTGTCTGTCATTCCATATCCTGACTTGTCAAGCTTTTATTCTTACCCTCAAGTGTTGACTCTATTTTCTAGACCTGCCACTGCCATGAACTATCTGGTGACCTTGACTAAGTCCCTTAACCCCTCAGATACTCAGTTTCCTTACCTTAGAGGATGATGGCGTTGGTCAGAAAGATCCTAAGTAGTTTTCTTCCAATTCTGAAAGCCTCTGATCTAAGCCTCAATTACTTCCCAGTTCTGAGTTCATTCAAGAGTTCAAAACCAGTCCAAGCCCATCAATGGATTACTGGGATTTTAGCTCATTTTTGCCAGCATTTTAATGCCTGTGTGTGTGTGTATGTGTGCGTCTGTGACTGTAAAGTTGAATTTGCCAGAGTAGCAGTGTATCTCATTAAGATCCTTGTCAAAATGATCGTGTGTCCCCAAGGTATTTCTTCATTGTTTCCCAGCCTAACCCTTCTGCTGTTATTCGCCCTTTTATATCTTGTGTCTGACTGTGGAACTAGAGGTTGTAGCCTCATCTAAATTTTGACTACACCAGCCTGGGTCTCCCTGTTAGGTACATGTTTTGTTTACACTTTGGCCCTTGATCATTTTTCTCTGGTAGAAGAAAACACTATTTTTAATTAAATCAGTGGCTGTCACCAAATGTCATTAGAAATGTCTTGGGTCAAGTAGCTTGCTCTTATTTCACAGTCTGATCAATTTAACCCTTTGAGGTTATTGTTCATAGTCTATGGGAAATTAACTTCTTTGGGCTGTGTCAATACCATGTTCAAATAATCTCATGGAACATTTATTTATTTATTTTTGGCTGTGTTGGGTCTTCTTGTTGCGCAGGCTTTCTCTAGTTGCGGCAAGTGGGGGCTACTCTTCATTGCGGTGCATGGGCTTCTCATTGCGGTGGCTTCTCTTGTTGTAGAGCATGGCCTTTAGGTGCGCGGGCTTCAGTAGCTGTGGCGCATGGGCTCAGTAGTTGTGGCTTGCGGGCTCTAGAAAGCAGGCTCAGTAGTTGTGGTGCATGGGTTTAGTTGCTCTGCAGCATGTGGGATCTTCCCGGACGAAGGCTCGAACCTGTGTCCCCTGCATTGGCAGGTGGATTCTTAACCACTGCGCCACCAGGGAAGCCACTCATGGAACATTTTAATATAAAAACTCTGATGATCTGCATCTGGATCTATGTCATGCCAAATACTCTGATGATGAGAAACATCTGAAATGTCAATAACATGTAAGTAAAATACGTTGACAACGTCTGAAATTTTCCTTTAAATTATGTTTAGGTGCCAAAGCAACTCCAAATGCAGGTCTAATTCATATGCCTGTTTTTACCCCTGCCATGGTCCTCAATTGTTGGTTTACTTGAACAACTTCCCCCACTAGGCTGTGAGTGAGCTTCCTGGGCAGGGTACTCACTACCCAGATAAGTACCACTTATCTTGGCCCTGGCACAGTGCCTGGCACAGATGAGGCACTCAGCGATGCTGGTTAAATGAGCCATCTCACTGTTGGTCCCTGCATCATGCTGTGACTCACTTGTGGCTAAATTCTTGGTATGAGGGAATAGCAGCTAGAAGGAGACATGAGCCCAATTCATTAAAATGATTTTCTTGGGTCCCCAGAATCTATCTATTCAAAAGAAGATGCTACAGTAGCCACCAAGGAATTCTTGGGCTGCCTAGTACTTAATTAGGATCGTGGGGAGAGGGAAAAGCACAAGGCAGAGAAAACACAAAGATGTTAGTTTCTTATTGCATTTCACTCAGATGTATCAGGAAAATTGCCAAGAAATGAGTCACAGTTATGTCAACATTTTAGGTGAATTTTTCACTTTCAACCCTGTGCTAGGTTGTGGGGATATAGGTATTGGGAGGGCCTGCAAATGGTTAAGTAATCAGAAATTTTCTTAAAACACGATAGACACTTCTCCTAACTCAATCCCTGATTTTTGTTTTGGGAGTGAATTTTTTTTTAAATTTTAAATAAGGTCTGCATAAGATAAAGATAGTTTGTATTTTACACATTTTACAGTTTGCAACTATACCTTATGCCATTTGATTTCCACAGTAAATCTATATGGTGTGCACTGGGCTGATAATGTTTTCCCCATTTTGTCGAGCAGGAAACAACTGATGGTTGGAGGAAGCCAAAGTAAGTTAGGAGGTGACTTATTAAGATATCACATCAGGTTCTTGAATTCCAGGCAAATTCAAAATGCCCCTAGGGCTTGCTTCTACCCTGCCATAAGTCTATCTGGCTTTCTGGATTCGGTGTCGTATTGTGTTTGGTTTGTGCCAACAGCAACTGAATGTCAGGCATGTTCATGGCAGATACTGACCAGACTACAAAGATACTCATTAATGTTCCTTTTCAGCTTAGGACCAGAGCAGTTTATCTTTTCACCTCTAACTTCTGGTATTCTTTCTTCATATAGTTGTGACTTTGAGAAGTAAGACCTAGGCTTAAAAATCTAAAATTTCATCTTAGGGGACCTACTGACCATGGGTCTGATGGTGAAACTCTGACTGCTGTCCAGTGCTTTAGGATCCAGGTTTGCGTGACTCTTGAAGGGAAGGGGACCTCTTCAGGGCCAGGCATTGGCCCTCCTGTGCCCCTGGTCTTCCTTTAATATCCTTCCTCATTCTCAGTGGCTTCCATTCCCTCCATCTGGTCATTTCTCAGAACTTGCTTATCTTTCTCTTCCACCCACCAGGCATTTAGAGTTTTAGTAAATTGATGTCTGTTTTTCATCTTGCTCAGAACTTGTCTATTTTACTAAGTGGGGCAGAGAGACCTTTGGGATCTTGCAACTTTGAGTTGCAATCCCAGTTGTTTGACTGCGGACCTTACCCTGTGAAATTGGATAATTATATACCTACGATGCTAAGTTATCATCTGTGTGCTCCTTCAGTTCCATTTCTCACTTTTCTCTAATCTTTTCATAGGAGATGTATCAATAGGCTGCAGTTTGGAGGGTGGGAGGAGAGGGATGGGGCATTTACTCCCCTGGCTCCCATCTGGGTCACTCCTGGTTGGCCACATACCTCTAAACCAGGTGACATCTCCTGCTAGGCAGCCCTCTCAATACGTCTACTACCTTGGGGCTCTGGGAACCGTTCTGAGCTCTTGCTCCTGCACTTCTAGGACTGAGAACACCCCTCACTGTTGCTAGCCCCAGGATACTGCACTTTTTGGTTTTCCTAGACCTGGCCACATGTATTTGTAAGTAATGTCTTTATCAGTTTCTTCCTTACCAGTTTGTGTCGTCTCTTTCCTACCAGGAAGTGCAATTGTGACCATTAAATGAAAATGTATTTGTAAGATAGATCACAGAATGCCTAGTATACATTCCATAGATGCCACTTCCTTTTTTAGCTCACCCTCCTTTAAATCTTTCACTCTTTTAAATCTTGATTCCGATTCTGGAACTGAAAGCTTTAGACTCAGGCAAATTTCAGGTTTTATTGGAGCAAATCAATGGATCCTTCTGAAGTTGAAAAACCTTAAGCAATGTCCTGAAGTGACTCACACAGGGCTCTCTGCTTACTCTATAGTTGGCTTTGCCATCAAGGAAGGAATAAAACACCAAATAATGAAAGAACATCCCTAGACAATTAATACAGACCTCCCCCCATCCTGATTTCCTTGGTGAGAGATCCAGGGACACCTGTCCCTCTGTTTTGAGGACAGGTGGAGTACAGGAGGTCAGTGGCCCAGGAATTGCTCTCTCTCTCTGACAGTAGAGCCACACTGGGTCAGCAGTGCAGGGACTGCTCATCCCATAGATGCTTTTGCAGGCAGGCTATTCTCACCACCAGCAGATGATGGCCCAGCCAGTGACTAATTGTCTCCCGTTTGCTTTGTCAATGACTGTATGACTATAATACCTTCACCTGAATTTATGACAGATGCTAGCCAAAGAGCCTTTTGGAAATTGGGAGGTTTTTAGTATCTTAAGAGAATTAGATTCTGATGCTCCTTAGTAGACACAGGGTTGAAGACCTGATTGACATCCTCCCCATTTTTCATTTCTACAGAGCCAACACCACAGCAGCCAATTAAGTGAACAACCAGGCTTTGTGCTTTACCAGGCACTGTTTCCATCACCGAAGGACTGAGCAGACTGAACAATTTGTGTATTTGGGTTAAACATATTTCAGAAATGAATGCACTCAGCCATCTGAGTTTATATCCAGAAATACAATTATGGTCAAATATAGAAACAATTGGCTTCCCTCTATGCTGAAGATGTTGCTAATGAATTTTCTAGAGATGAGCACCATAGCTTTCTTTCCTCCAGTGATGTTCAGGATTTATGGTTTATAGGGTCCCATGTCGTTCATTTGTGATGGACACAGAGCTCTAGGTGACTGACGGCTGGCTTCTTTGAAGCCAAGCTCTTGGAAGAAGTATATGTAAGTGTAGGAGTCACTTTGGCTCTAATTTCAAATGTCATATTCTACCTGGAATGGACCCGAGTCCAACAGCTTCATTACTAACTTCCTTCAATTAACTTTGCTTTATCGTAGCAGACAAACATGTCTTATTGCCACTCAGTGTCAGAAGGCAATTAACCCATTGACATAACATGAGAAAAAAATGTTCAAAGACAAAGCAAACACGCTGGGAAAAATTACTTGGTGATTTTCTCTTCCTAATTTATTTTGCAGCCTCCAGTTTTTGTTTGGCCACTTTCCTTTTTTCTTTTTTTTTTTTTTTTTACAAAGTTGCCATTTCTTCAGCCCCGTAAACACAGAAAACCCATGAATTAATCTAAGACGTACTTTGACAAAGAGATGGACGCAGCTGCATGCTGGGCTTCTATTGGTTTCTGGAAATGTGTCAGTGTGCCTTTCCTCACAGAGGGAGCAGCCAGGGCTCAGTAGAGGGCACTGCTTGAGCAGCTCCAGAATGAAGCTGTGAGCAGTCTTGGAGTTTTCTTTGCTGTGCAGGTGAGGGATGGGCCTGACAGGAGAGATGGCCACAGAGGCAATCGGGAGAGAATCAGATCTGTCAAGTGGAGCCAGGTGCTCTGGAGGTAGCCCTCTGGCTTTTGCCCTCTGTTACTTCAGAGAGAAACATCCTGGAAACAGGTGCCCAGAAACACTGTCTATGCAAATACTCCTACAATACGACCGCCTGCTTTTTCCATCCTGACTCTTGCTGAGAAGGGCACAGCATTTCCAAACGTGGCTCAGTTCCTCCCGTTCAGATCTCTTCATCCAGACAGGGTGGTAGGGCAAAGCGAGAGGGTCCAGGGTTGGTCCAGGAGAGCCCCCGTTATCTGCTTTGCCTTGGGTCACCTGATCTGCTGAGGGGGTCCCTTTGGGACTTCTCATCACTCCACTATAACAGGAAGGAGCATCACGGATGAGGCTCTGGAGGCCCAGAGAGGTTGAGCTGCTTTGCCAGGCTCACACAGGTTGTTGGTGATGGAGGCAGCTTCCTCCAGAATACCTACCCTTGCCCAGGGCCTGGGGTATTCTGGGCTGGAGCAATAGACCCCTAGGGAGTGGGGGCCAGAGGACCAAATTCGTCCTCTGGGCAGGCTGGGTGGGGAGAGGTACCCTGTAAAGAGGGCAGCCTGCTAGTCTAGGAGGGGTGCTTTCTCTCAGAGGCCTCTTTCTGGTCATCTCCTTTGGTGCATTGTCTGTTAACTACAAAGTCCGGCCAAGTGTCTCTCTCTGATTCCACTTAGGCACCTAATCTGGTACTTTCAATTTGTCCATCTTCTCCAACAGATTAACATTAATGGCTAACTTTTTTCGAACATTTACTATGTGCCAGGAACTCTTCTAAGTGCTTTAAAATATTGTCTCTTTTAATTTTCACAACAATCATATAAGGAGTTTTCTATTATTATCCTCTTTCTGTAGGTGAAGAAACTGGGGCTCACAAAAGGTATGAATCTCGCTCAAGGGCACACAGCTAAAAAGTAACAGAGCCTGGATTTTTTGTTCCGTCCAGAGGAAGCCTTTGAGCATAATATTCAATAACTATTAGTTTGTTCCCTCCGTTTTTTAAAAAACAAGGTCAGGCCAGATTATCCATTCTGGAAGAGCCGGGAGATGAGGTGTAGAGACTGTCTTTGCTGCTTAAGTGAGCACAAGCCCCAGCCTCCTCTTATTTCTTCTCTGTTCATTCAGTCGAGTGTGTATCCACCATCACACAGGGACAACTGGCCATGGCTGCGTTATGAGGGAGGTTTGGTACAAAGTGTTAAAACGGACAAACTGGAGGGAACCACAAACTACCTGGGGAGCAAGAGAGATTTCACAGAGACACAAACTTGGCACCTGGGTCCAGAAGGATGTATAGGGGATCTCCAGGTGCAGGAGGGCACAGGGTGTGCACAGAGAGAAACAGCTTGTGCAAATACACGGTGGTTGGAAAGGAGCTGATGTTGTTACAGAAAGGAGAGCTTTGGTGTTGCTGTAGGGTAGGGAACGTGGTAGGGATTCTGAGGACAAGGAGGGGAAGGAAAGGAAAAATCCATCCAGGAGTAAAAGGGTCTTAAACTGTGTTAAGACACTTGGAAGACTTATCCAAACTATAATTTATAGTGCAGGATAGAATGATTAAATTTTTGAGGATTTAATAAAACTTACAGTTACAAGTTTTATTATAAGTTTGAGGGCATCTGGATGTAGCATGAAACCATTGAAACCTAGGTGTTTTCACATGGATAGCTCCATTCTGTATCCTAAGGTTCCACAGTTGTCTATTTCTATTGTGCTCTGGGCTTTTATATTACAGTGCATTAGGGTAGGAGCAGTTTAAAGATTTTACTACTATCTAACAGAACACAGCCAAGCACCTTCGTCTCTATCATCTTTCTGAATTATCTACCAAGGCAGGGGATGCTTTTGTTGTTCCTGGCAATGGTCAAATTAACAATACTCCAATCAGTGAAATTTCTTTAGATGAAGTTGACTTCTTAAAATGAAACAAACTAAAATATCCTCAGAGTTCTGCATTCAAATGGAATCTGGTTAGCTCCCTCTGGTCTAAAATGCCTGTGACGACAGGAAACTCAACAAAAGGTGGAAAACTATTCCATTATGGAAAGCCAGCATTAATTAGACAACCAGAAGCCAACCATATGGCCCAGAGAGCTGGACTGAAAAATTCAACTGGGGTCTTACTTATGACTTGGTCAACTGAATGGTGAGGGGAAGCCCTTCCAACTCTCTTGTATTTGGGGTCTTCTGTTTCAGATATGAGAGGTCTATACCAATCTCTATACCAACAACTGGGTCTTTCTACACCTGGGTTCTCAGACCTACTGAATTAGAATCTCCATGGGTAGTGCACAGGGCAGAGAAAAGAGGATGAGGGAAAGATTATAGCAAATGCATGTTGAGAAATACTTTACCCACAGGAAAAGCAGGAAGAAGAGTCCTGGCAACACAGCACATTGGAGATTACAGATTTTTATGGATCCCTTCTTTTTAGCAAGTCAGGAAACAAGAAATAGGGCTTCCCTGGTGGCGCAGTGGTTGAGAGTCCACCTGCCGATGCAGGGGACACGAGTTCGTGCCCCAGTCTGGGAAGAGCCCACATGCCGTGGAGCGGCTGGGCCTGTGAGCCATGGCCACTGAGCCTGCACGTCTGGAGCCTGTGCTCCGCAACGGGAGAGGCCACGGCAGTGAGAGGCCCGCATACCGCAAAAAAAAAAAAAAAAGAAATAGAGGGATAAGAAGGTAAGAATGTCCCATTTCCATACAAGATGCAAGTTTTGCTATAGTGGGTAGGGGGACAGCAGCTAGGCACACCTACCTGCTTTTGCTGTATCTGTGAGAAAGGGATTTGCCCAGCCCCCAAGCAGACAGAGAGCTGGGCCAAGAGTAATCCACACTCAATTTCTATTGACCAATACTTGGCCAGGCTCTTGGAACCACCGGAAACTGTGTAATAACATTGGGGGTCTTTAGAAGGACACAAAAAGATATAGTCTCTAAGAAACCAGAGCAGAAAACAAAAGGAGAGATAAAAAGAAAACTGGATGAGATAAAAAGAGATATGGGTAAGATAAGTCAAGATTGTAAGGATGCTAAGCATGCAATGGCAGAATGAAACCCATACTGGAGACAGTAAAATCAGAATTAAAGTTACAAAATCAAGTCCTGGGCAAATTTGGGAAGATTCCACAGGATGCAGAAGGAAGGGAAAAAGAACTAAAAATGATGAGAGAGACAGTGATAAATGTGGAGGACAAGAAATGGCGCTCCCCACTAAGATTATGTTTCTTGAGCAAAGAAACTAGAAGAATTAGAACTAAAGAAATAAAGTCACTGCTAAAGGAAACTTCCCTGAGGTAAACAATTATTTAGCCTGAGAGGGTGCCCTGGGAGAGGGAAACATAACACACAATAAAAAGAGAAGGAATGCGCATGGGTAAGGATGCTGACTGCATTAGATGAATGGTGGGTTCTAGTGGATTTGTTCCTACCACGCACTGAGCTGGGAGGGAGAGTGTCTGGGTGGGTTGGGATTTGACTTCTCAATGTGGCAGAGCTGTGCCAGACTCTGAGACATGTATGAACTAGTGAGTCTTTGCCATGACCTTGTTCTTGGACTTGGAGTCTGGCCCTGTACCTGCTCACCTTCTGCCTCCACCCTGGGCCAACTCTGCCCCAGTAAACCCTGGGTCGTCTCCTGGGGTTTCCAGATTTAGCCAATAAAAATATAGGATACCTTGTTAAGCTTGAATTTCAGATAAACAAATTACAATATACTTACACCAAAATATGTATTTGTTTATCTGGAATGCAAATTTGAAATCCTGTATTTTAGATGGCAACAATACCTCCTTCACCTGCCCTAAATTTTCCCTAACATTTGTCTTCTCTTCCCTTTGCCCCAAGACTCCTGAATACATATTTGAAGGTTTGTGGTTCACTTACTGATACTTTGGCTAGTACTTACTTGAAAAATGCTAACATAGAACAAGGGAGAATATCAGTAAATATTTACCATCTAATGGTTTTTCACAGTGTACACGCTTTGGTCCGAAGTCCTATGCAGGCTTCTACATTATTTCTAAGTCTGCTAAAAAAAGTTTTGCCAAAGCTTGGTGTTAGAATACATAATTTCGGTTAATAGAATGATTATTACACATGTGTAGAGTGTATCTAAGAAAATTGACATTTATTTAAAATTATATATATTTGCATGTCAACTTGCCTGGAAAAATGTTCTCCAAAATCTTTACAGTAATTACCTCTGGGTAATAAAAGTTTTGAGTGATATTTAGTTGCTTATTTATGTTTTTCTGGATTTTTGAAGTGTTAACATGAGAATGTAACACTTCATAATAAAAATAAAGATACTTTCATTTGAAAAAGTCAGCTATTTTTTAAGGTGACACATGCCTCAAAAGTCTTGCTAGCAGTTCCTAAACTTGATTGTGTGTCAGTTTCACCAGAGGAGCTCTTTAAAAATGCACATGGGGCCTCCCTGGTGGCGCAAGTGGTTGAGAGTCCGCCTGCCGATGCAGGGGATACGGGTTCGTGCCCCGGTCTGGGAGGATCCCATATGCCGCGGAGCGGCTGGGCCCGTGAGCCATGGCCGCTGAGCCTGCGCGTCCGGAGCCTGCGCGTCCGGAGCCTGTGCTCCGCAACGGGGGAGGCCACAACAGTGAGAGGCCCGCATACCGCAAAAAAAAAAAAAAAAAAAATGCACATGGCTTCCTGGGTTTCACCTCTCTCCCAATAAATCAGAATCTCCGGAGGTCGGCTCAGGCATCTGTATTTTAGAAAAGCTTCCCCAGTGGTTCTGATGGAGCCGAGTGGCCTTTGCCCTTGGACTGACATTCGGGAGCCGGTGACTTAGAAACAGCACGTGCATGCTTAGATTCCCCAGGTGTGGAGAGATGCTCCCTCTCTGCCGACGTGCAGGCGGTAACTCTAATGAGGATAAATAACCACCTTTCTGAAGTTAGCTGCTGCCCGGTAAATTTCCTAAATGCCAGTGCTGTTCTCTTTATTTTGAGAAGAGTTACTGAAGTCTTTTAAAAAGGATATTTGGAATTTGTGATGGAAGGGCTCCAAGCCTCATCATCCCAGCTAGGGACAGCAGCCCTGCGGTCTGCAGAGGAAGGCCTTGGATTAGCCTCAGGCCCAAAGTGGAAATGGGATCAGTGCTTGTTCCTGCGGACCCAGGAGCAGAGGCAGGAGATGAGGCCAGCCAGTTGGAGACGTTCTGGTGAGAAGAAGGCTGAGTTTGACAGCAGTCTATGGAGCTCTGCTGAGATGTTATCCATTTGTAACAACTTAGATTGAAATGTTAATGAATGCCTTCTGAAAACAGCATTTTATAAATTGAGACTGAGGCAGGAAGGAAGAACAGGCTTAGAGAACCCAGTAGGATGGTCAGGCAGCCACCTGCAATTTGCATTCCTTCTGCCTTCTTTCAATTCGAGGCACAGTTTGTAAAATTTACTTTTATTATCAGGTCCTGATTATATATGGAAATTGGGGTCCAGTCCTGGGGCTAAGCTGGCTCATCCTTCCAAACTCCCACAGAGAGGAAAAGGACACAACACAGCAACCTTTTGCTTCCCCTGCTGTTGCTGCTCTTTATCTTCTGGGGAAGGAAGCAGGATGGTTGGGGAAATGGACATTCCTGTGGCCAAAATTACCAGGAGACTAATGTCCTTATCATTCAGTTTCCCTTATCTGATCACCTGTACATTTTTTCAATTACAAATCCTCAGGCTTACCTGACAGATTTAAGCTGAGGAAACACCAAAGCTGATTAATTCATTTCTGGAGTTTCAAGGGGCTGTTTATCTTACAGCTGAATGGGGCAGCCAGCCTGGAAATTATATCCTTGTCCATTCGTCCATCCCTTCATTCATCCATCCATCCATCCATCCATCCATCCATCCATCCAATAACATTATGCTAGGCACTGGGTAAGTAGAGATGATAAATAAGAAATGGTGCGCCTTTTAAGATCTTTCAGCTAGGCAGGGAAGATAGAAGTATATAAAAATAATAATAAAACATTTTAAATGCTAATACATAGGTATAACCCATTAACTTTGGAAGGTTACGCTGATATAGTATAACTATAAGAGCTACACTACTGAGCCAGACTGCTACGTTCAAATTGAAATTGAGTGCCCCTAAAACCAAGTTTCCCCTGCCAAGTTTATGATTAACCTCTCTATCCAAAACTTTATTCTCTTTCTTGTCCTGCCCCCTGTTCTTCTCAGAATTGAGGAGTATCAAAGAAGAGGAAGGACTGAAACAGAGCAGGACCCTGGGGGGCCCTCCTGGGTACAAAAGCCTCTCTGTGTCCCCCCCTTCTTATTTCTAGAAAAAGGCTTTGGTCTCCTAGGCCTTCCCTGAGTTCCAAAGAACAATCTCAAGCAGTTACTAATTAAGGAAGTGAGAGAATGCAAAAACAAAGGAAAGGCAGTCAAGAAACAATAGTTCAGTGATAAAACCGAGTCCTAGTTCCTCCTCGAGGGATTAACACAACAATCTGATATATACCTTTGAGTTGTTCTGCAGGAAAAATAAGACCCCCCACCCAGGTGGAGGATGGTGACTACACAGAACCCAGACTGGCTGGATCCAGAAAGTTGATGACTGAGATTCCTGAAACACCACCCTGTAACCTCACCACCAACGAATCAGAAGAAAGTTGTGCACCCTGCAGCCCTCACCTCAAATGTTGCCTTTAAAAACCTCTCCCTGAAAACTGGCAGGGAGTTTGGTTCTTCTGATCGTGAGCCACCTCTTCTCCTTGCAGGGCTCTGCAATAAAGGCTGAACTTTCCTTTACCACTACCTGGTGTCAGTAAATTGGCTTTGCTGCACAGCAGACAACTGGACCCAAGTTTGGTTCCGTAACACAATCCTATTGCTTCCATATATCTTCTGTGTGAACTTAGGCAAAACATTAACCTTTCTATGTCCAAGTTTCTATCTATAAAAGGAGGATTACATGTGGCATTTACCTTATAAGCTTCTTAGGAGGATTAAGTGAGTTAATATATATTTATTTCAAAAATGTCAGAACTCATAATCTGAAAGGCAAATATATAATCAAACAGAGTTGGCACAAATATTTCTAACTTCTGCCCACCTTCATTCCTGGACCTCTTCTACAATTTTACTTCCAGCTTTCCCAAGTAGCACACACCTAGATTCATGTAACAGCACAATGATAGTGGTAAGTACATGGGTTATAAGAAGGGATTCTTCTGTGAAAGAACATTACCAACTTGCTTCTGGGACAGTGTTTTTCTACCTTTTTAGGGTCATGGATTCTTTTGAGTATTCCCTCTGTTGATTTAATAATTACTTAGTGAGTACCTACCATGTGCTCAGCATTATTCTAGGCACTCAGGGAACAAAGCAAAGATTGCTGCCCTTGTGGAGCTTATATTCTCTAGGGGTGGGGAAAGAAGAAAGAAAGAAGCATAATACACAAGTAAATTATCTAACATGTAAGAAGTGATACATGCTTCAGAAAAATGAAAAGACCAGGAGAAAGGGTGTTAGAAGTGCTTGTGGGCGTAGAGGGGGACAAGGTGTAACTTAAAATAGGGTGATTGGAGTAGCCCACATTGAGTGGTAATATTTGAGCAAGGGTGTGAAGAAGATAAGGGAGTTGGCTGCACAGATGTGTGAGGGAAGTATGTTTGAAGCAGAGGGAACAGCCAGTGCTAAGGTCCCAGGGCAGAGCATGCCTAGGGTGTTGAAAAGATGTCAGTGTGGCTGAGCTGAGCAAGGCAGGGCATCATAGGAGATGAGGTCAGACTACCTGAGGAAAGCTATACATCCTTTCTCTGGAGCTGTGATTCCCACACTTGAGCCCGCATCAGGGATGGTGAGAACTCAGGTCGTGGTGACCCCACCTCCAGAATTTCTAACAAATTTCCAGGTGATGTTGACACTACTGGTCTGGGGACCACACTTTGAGAACCTCTCACCTAGAACATATATTTTAATGGTATTCCTGGGCTTCTAAACTCTGTCTGGGACCACAGTCAGGAATCCTGGCCCTAGGGAACTTTGGACTGGACCATTCATCCATAGACCACTCTGAAGGTCCTGCATCAACCTCGTCTTTCCAACCAGGGGAAGAGTATGATACTTGACCTCTAACTCAGGTTAGGCCAGAAAAAACTGATAATGTTTCTGATTTAACTTCTCAGCCTCAATGGTGACTCCTTAGCCCTGCTATAATAACATTTTATTCTCCTCACTGAATAAGAATTTGTGGAGTACTTTGTTACAAACACAGATTTGGGGCTCTAAAAAGATAACATTAAGTAGCACTAAAAGCCTTTCCGTAGGGTACAAAATTGGCTCGACTTATTACCTTCTAAAACAGCACATGGCTCAGTTCATGTTTCAAGAGGGGAAGATTAAAGACACAGCGTTTCCTCATCAGGATGGTACTCAGAAATTCAGGAAAAGGAGGCAACAAATCCCCTAGACTTCTAAATAATAAAAGATTTTTGTGACTGTTGTTAAAGAGAAGCTGAAGCAGTGCTTGACAGGCCAAAATGACCTGGCAAGTATTTGTTGTGAAGAGACGGTGGGGAGAATATTAAGTGGAAAGCAGGAACATGTGAAAGCTAGAATCAGATAACTTAATCATTGCAAGATGAGGTCTGAATTATGTGCAACCTACTTTGTATTTACTTGGTTTTGCAAATTAGACTGGAGTTTGATCTATAGGCTGGACATGGGCAATTATGCATTACTGGGACACCTCAGAGGAGAGGTACTCAGCAAGAAAATAAAGAGGCAATTGGCATGTTAAGAATGCAAATAATGAAGACACAGACATGCTCCAGTGGGTGAGAGAGGACAACTGGGGAATGATTCAAAACATGCATAAAACTAAGGTAATCATTTCCTTATGACAAATGCTTACCGTTCCTACCATGGAGGAACCTGAGCAGCCCAGAGCGTTCATTGACTCAGAGATACTGATTTCTGAGTATGTCTGATTAAGGAATATCAGGCCTTAGGGAGATATAAATTATAAAGCAGTGTCTCATATTTTGGAGCAATTACCAAGTCATTTTCAGGTACACGTTTCTCTTCATTTTTCTCTGCTTTGTTATGTTTTGAGTTCAGAGATTGTTCCCCTTTGCCAGTTGAATTCAAAGCAACTATATAGTATCCATTTCAGCTAAGCCCATGTTTCAAATACATGCATGACCATAATGTTTAGCTGATATTGTACTCATCAAAAGAAATAGTGGATCACTGCTTTTAAAATATAATTTTTCATGTTTTGTGATGGTATTGCCAGAGGAGTGTCATTTCCTAATGAAGGCACTATTCAATCAATGGGACTGCTTTGTGAATTTGAAATAATTCACCTACAGGAAGTCAGTTTGGTGACTGGGAAAAGTTGCTCGACTTGGGGCTGTGACACGTAGGTTAGAGTCTTTGCTGGGTCTCACTGTTGTGTAACCTTTAGAAAGTCACTTACACCCCCTGGAAAATCTGCACAATGATTCCAGTTAGGGGGTTGTTGGAGGGACAAATGTGATAGCTTATGTGAATGTGGTTTTATCCTAAAGTGCTGCACACATGTTTGATACTAGTATAGTCTACATATGAAGGTCAAAATTAACATCATTTTGTACAAATGTGGCTGGAGGATGCATGACTTTTAAATAAATTGACTGCTTACATAGCAAGGAAATATTGCATTAAGAGTAAAAATTGAGGTAACCAGTTGGGTGGTGTGCTTACTGATTAAAACGGAATATAGGCCCTGTATCAGAAAAAAACAATTACCAACTATACTAATTAATGCTAATTTGCATTTAGTGAGCCGTCCTGAATTAAAATACCTCCCATCACTTTGTTATAAAGCAGAAACTAACACACCATTGTAAAGCAATTATACTTCAATAAAGATGTTAAAAAAAAAAGAACAATGGCCAAGAATTTTGAGAGTATGCTTTTTTTTTCCTTAAAAAAAATAAAAGAGTGTGCATTGTGTATTACATGTATATTTTACAATGTAACCCTGACCAACTCAGTCTCATTATTTGTTGACACAGGTAGTTCAGATTCAGGGCCTCACTTAAGCTAATACCTGATAAATTATCAGAGTACAACTATAAATAGAACACGTTTCTGAATTTACAAATTGTTCTTATTTGGTCATATCACAAAATTATCTAGATAATCTAGCCAAGTTAAAACTAGACAGTTGACTCAATTTTGGTTTCTATCTAGATTTTGACCTCACAAATCATATTCAAAATATTTTAAAATATAAAGCTAAGTGTTACATAAACATGACTCACAATTCAGTTTAATCTACGTACTAAAATAATGATTTCTCCAACTTGTGAAGATTTTGTATTGGGAGAAAACCCCACAACTCCTCCATTATATTTTCCATATAATACAAGGTCATAAAAAGGAAAAAAAAAAAAAAGCCCTATCTGAACAAGTTGACTGTAGCACAAATAATTTTTTAAAAGTTAAACCTTTCATTTTGAGATAACTGTAGACTCACAGTCATTGATCTATATGTCTATCACTCTGCAAATACCACAAAGTCTTGATTACTGTAGCTAGATAACAGGTCTCGAAACTGAGTAGACTGTTTCCTCCCACTTTACTTTTCTTTTTCAAAATTGTTTCAGATATTTGAATTCCTTTTCATATAAATGTTAGAACAATCCCCTAGGAGGGCAAAGAGGGAAGTCCCAGCTTTTCCATGATGTGATGTTCTTTGCTAACACGAGGTGGAGGAAGGGGCACTAATTCCTGTCGGTGGGGATGAAAGTCCAGCACTTTACTCGGCTTCCTCTAACGTGTTGGGGTGAGGGTCTTGGGCTCCCCATTACAGCCTTAAGAGGGCAGAAGCCTAGGTGCCCCACTGGGTCTTTGCTGGCGTGTGCAGGCATGAGGCTACAGTTTTTTCAGTAGTGTCAGGCTGGAGCAGAGGGGTTATTGTCTAAACGTTTTCTGTCTTGCTTTCCCCTTGCTGTCCTTTTGGCCAGAGAGAGCAGGACTTTGTTGAGGCTTTTTTTTTTTTTTTGCGGTACATGGGTCTCTCACCGTTGTGGCCTCTCCTGTTGCGGAGCACAGGCTCTGGATGCGCAGGCTCAGTGGCCATGGCTCACGGGCCCAGCCGCTCCGCGGCATGTGGGATCTTCCCGGACCAGGGCATGAACCCGTGTCCCCTGCATTGGCAGGCGGACTCTCAACCACTGAGCCACCAGGGAAGCCCGAGGCTTTTTTTTTTTTTTTTTTTTGCCTGCACCCACTGGTGTTTCTGGGTGGCTGGTTTCTTCAGCTCTAAGTCTGGGACATATGAGGCAAAAAGAAAACCCCGGAAACTCAGCACTGTGTCATTCCGTGGGTCCCTAAGTCCCTAGCCATTCTGCCTTCTTTTCTCCTCCTTTCAGTGTCTTCTTATGTTTGTTTTATATATAATGTCCAGGATTTGTAGTTGCACTTGAGAGAGGAATAGGGAAGAGAACATCTACCCCATATTCCCAGAAGCATAAGTCTTCCCTAAATGATTTTTAATATTTATTTACAAGAAAATGCTATCAACGTTGCTTAGCTTTTGACATGAACTGTAGAATGGAGGTAATGAAGAGGCGTGAGGCATATTCCAAGACAAGCTTTTCAGAGCAGCAGGCTGAAGTTCTCAAAAGAAAGAGGTTTTCAGATAGGTGCCCTATCACCCTACCCATGAGATGTGATACGAATGCTGAATTAGTTCACAGTTCCAAGAAGTACTAGAGATCACACATGGAAAGTGCTTAGGAAGGAATCCTGGCTTTCACTCTTTCTGTCACTAATTTTGATTGTAGAAAAGAAAACCATCTCTTAGGAAGTTTCAAGTGAACCCTGAGCCCTTAGTGAAGCCATAGGAGATCACTGGGCACTTTCAACTTCTGTCTGAGTTCCTTGACAAGGTGGCCAAATTCTGCTACTCTCAAGAGTGGCAAAAAGTACATCTGCTGAGGCCCTGTCTTCACCTATCTTCCTTGGATGCTTTCCATGGAAGTGAGCATCTGCGCTCCAGCCTTATTTTATTATTTTTTGTTGTTGTTGAAAATAATTGATAACATTTGTGGGACATTCTATACTTCATCCAATAAATATTTTATGAGACATCTCAATATCCTTGTAAAGAGACAGTGGTTGTAATTCTATTCCGGAGTGTTTGAAGCAGCTCCAACGCTATGGGCCAGTCCTCACCATCACAGCTCAGCACAGGCACTGTCCTCATCTGCTTCTTCCTCCAGTGGGGACAAACTGCTGTCTGGTCATGTGAGCTCCAGCATAAGCCAAAGTGAGAAGCCCTACATCTGTGCAGGCTTTGGAAACGCCTGGCATTTATGTATGCTTAATTAATAACCATGACAAAATAGGGCTTTGGATTTTCAGGCTATTCCCCCAGGTTCCTCAGATTAGAATCCTGGTAGAGCCCTCAGGATAAAATTGCTATTTAATAGATGGATGGATGAATACATAGGTAGGATGATAACGTGGATCTATGTATAATTTATGAATATGGAAATCTGCTGCAAGAATGATACGTTTAGACCATAGCAGAATCTTAAATGTTTTGAAATGTATAGTAAGTTAGACCACGTGCCTTCAATATCCTGAACATTGGCCCGTTTATGTCATTCTGCCTAGCTAGTTTGTGACTGTATTCCTCAAATCCAAGCACAAGTTATTTTGTATTGTAGACAGGAAGTATGTGGGGAAAAATACTGCAGTAATTTCCATTTCTTCGTTTTTCTCCCTTGCCCTCATTTTCTGTGTCCTTCACTTCCTCCATTGATCTAACCTCCAAGGTTAATGTTTAAGAAATGGAAAAAAAAAAAAAAAAAAAAAAGGAAACTCAATGCTGTCAACCCCAGTATTTAAAAATGTGCCTCTTAAACAGAACAGAAGAGTCATGGAATTGTTTGGAATCAATGTTTAAGGGATCCAGATTCATTTCCATTATTAAAGACCCAGGCCATATTCTACTTGTTCCAAGGAATTTTCCCTGATCATTTTGAGCTAATAGGACCTTACCAGCAGTAATTCCTTCCCCTTAAATCCTTATTATCACCACCATGCAGGTGCTGTTTATTTCCTATTTGGGATATTGACCATTGTTGTTCATGGCTTATTTCCTCACTAGATTGTGAGCTCACAGAGTCCAGACACATTCCAGTCCCCCACGATGCCTTACATACAGCAGTGCTCCCCAAATACTTGTAAAATAAATTTATTAATAATTTACATGTGACTCAGCCCCCCAAATGCTCTAAGTCTTTCAGCATATTATGCTATAACTGGATTTTAACTCATCTCTCCAGAGTTTATCCTTTATATTCATCAATCTTCATCTGTCAATTAATAGGCAGAATTAAATAAGGGCCACAGAAATCTCTTGAATTAAAAGGAGAATCCAGGAATCTGTATTTTTTGCCAATATTTCCAACCATAAAACCTGTTTGTATGACATTGAATCTATGCAAAAATCAGAAGTACTCCACCCCGAAATAAATTTAGGGTTTATTTACTCTATGTGTGGCATTGTGATAACAAAGTGATTAAATCCCTCATTTTTTATTCCTGACTTCATTTGCATAGTGACTGAGGTATACAACTGGCTATTGTTTAATGCAAAACTAATGGATTATCTAGATCAGTGCTATACATTGGAAACTGTGGTAGACAAAATGATCTTTCCCCATCCTAATCCCTGTAATCTGTGAATAATTTACTTGGCAAAAGAAGTCCCATTGCAAATGTGATGAAGCTTAGGAGCTTGAGAAGGGAGATTATCCTGGATTATCTAGGTGGGCCCACTGTCATCACAAAGGTCCTTATAGGAAGGAGGTAGGAGAATCAAAATGAGAGGAGATGTGATGACAGAAGCAGAAACGTGTATGTGTGAAAGAGAGGGGAGGGGGAAAGGGAGGTAGAGAGAGAGAGAAAGAAAGAGATTTGAAGATACTATGCTGCTGGCTTTGAGATGGAGTCAGGGACCACAAGCCAAGGAATTCTGGTGACCTTCAGAAGGCAGGCAAGGAAACGAAGTCTTTCTTAGATCCCCGCTTACACCTTGACTTTAGGACTTCTGACCTTCAGAACTGAAAAATGGTAAATTTGTTCTGTTTTAAGCCACTACATTTGTGATAATTTGGTACAGCAGCAGTAGGAAACGAATACAGAAGCACTGTGAGCCACAAATATGAGCCACATATCAAATTTAAAATTTTCTAGTGGTCACATTAAACAAAGCAAAAAAAAAAAAATTTTAGGAATATATTTTAGTTAACCCAATATGTTCAAAGTATTACTTCAACATGTGATCAAAATTTAAAAAATGACTTATTTTATATCCTTTTTGTTACTAAGTCATCAAAATTCAGTGTATATTTTATAGTTATAGCACATCTCAACTTGGATTAGTCATATTTCAAGTGCTCAATCACCACCTGTGGCTGATGGCTACTGTATTAAATATTAATAGCCCAGATCTAGATAATTCAAATATAACCCATTTGCCTCAGTCACATAGGTCCATGTCTCCTTCTTTTTTAAAAAAAAATTTTATTTATTTATTTATTTTTGGCTGCTTTGGGTCTGCACTGCTGCATGTGGGCTTTCTCTAGTTGCGGTGAGCGGGGGCTACTCTTCGTTGCAGTGCATGGGCTTCTCATTGCGGTGGCTTCTCTTGTTGCAGAGCACAGGCCCTAGGCTCATGGGCTTCAGTAGTTGTGGCACGCAGGCTCAGTAGTTGTGGCTCACGGGCTCTAGAGCACAGGCTCAGTAGTTGTGGCGCACGGGCTTAGTTGCTCCGCGGCATGTGGGATCTTCCCAGACCAGGGCTCGAACCCGTGTCCCCTGCATTGGCAGGAGGATTCTTAACCACGCACCACCAGGGAAGCCCGGTCCGTGTCTCTTAAAGTGAGGTTCACTGACAGCATCTGTATCACTATGAGTTTGCTGGGTGGGATCTCAGTGCTTCCCCTCCCCCACCCATCTACAGAAGCAGAACGTTCATTTAAACAAGAACCCTCGGTGATTCATATGCTCATTAAATATTGAGAGGCACTGCTCTAGATATTGGGTAAACTTTTTTGTCATTGTTTTATTATCCATGTGACAAGTTGCTTAAATATTTTGTCTCACACACCTCTTTCTCAAATGATCAGTACTTACTGGTGTCTTTTTTTGCAAAATTTCAACTGTTACTGGGAAAATCCAGGATCTTCTGTGGAGAATTCTTCTGTTCCTCTGGTCCCTCACAGTGAAGGACAGCTAATGCAGTAATCACCTGCAAGGGGATGAGATCTGGTCTCCCTTCTAGCTGCCTTCAAGGTAGAACAGTGAATGAGTCTGTTCAAAAAGTGGTACCTCCCACTGAATAGACCTGCAGTTCTGAGTGAGAACACATGAGGACAAATCACCCGATTATTTTCCATAATGGTGTGGATAGGTAGTCCAAGAGAAATCTGTGATACAGTTGCCTCATTCCAATTCTACTGTTCATTTATATACATGCAAAGGAATTGTCAATAATGTGAAGGCTCGGAGAGTTGTACTCTTTCTAGTTCCTTAGAATAAGCAGCATCTTTTCACTGGAATTTTATGATATTCACACTTTGAGATGGGTGACTTGTTGGCAAATTGAGCACAATAAATTTGGGTGCTCAGAAATGTTAGTGGAATTATTTGACAAAATGAATGGCATTCAAAACTTAAGGTGAACTTCAGCAACTGGCCAAGAGAAGGAGCAGAGGGTAATCCTCCAGGTCTCACACTTCATCCCTTCATCCTTTGCCTGATAGTTTGCCTTTTTTTGCCCTGCTCTTTGGTTGAGGGAAGGAGTTTGACAATGAATCCTTAGCTGGTGGTAGGAAAAAGCAAGTTCTACAACATTTTTTAATACCTGAAAAGTGCTTTAGAATAATGAAAATTGTGCTATTTAATCATGTGACCAAGACAATGGAAAGGACTGAGAAACTTTAAAACTATAATTAAAAACTAGAGCTCTGTTTTTGGTGATATCGCAGTCTAGATTTTATATATGTACCTTTCAGCCACAAAGCACATAGACATGCTGTTAAATGCAAGAAATATCTTCTCAAATGTGTACCTGAGGTCATATGAACCCAAGGGAAATCTCAGGGGCAAAAGCAAACAAAATGGTAAATGGTTAGAGGAAGCTATGCTGCTCTCCGGGTATGTGCTTATGTTTGTCAATGACAGTATGTATTTCAACAGATGTATGCAGAAGGTGGGGGTAGGTAGGGAAAAGGAGGCAAAGCCTTGGGCCTACCCAAAATTAGGAGTTGAAACTGAGCCCCATCCATAAAGCCAGGATCACGGAAGGGTCACACTTCAGTGAAAGCCTAGGCTAAGAAATTGTCTTCAAGAAAAAGGAGTTAACAAAGTGTCAGCCTGGAGTACCAGATGGAGAAAATAAAAAGAATGGAGGAAAATTAGCATTCAAAAAGATACTGACTGCCAGTTTTACAGAACTGATAAACAAATTGGACACTCAAAATCAGGAACTGCAACAAATCCCAAGCAGATAAATAATGATGAATCCACACGCAGACACATCAAAGGACGACTGCAGAATATAAAAGACAAAAGAAAAGATAAAAGTAGCAGGGAGAAAAGATGGATTATTTCAAAGGAATAGCAATTAGAGTGATAGCAGAATTCTCTACAGTAAACATAGGGGCCAGAAGACAGCTCGGAGTGCTAAGAGAAAATATCTGTCAACCTATCATTCAAGAAAAATAATCACTTTATGGTAAAAAAAAAATATCTGAGAGGCAATCACTAAATGAACTTCCAAAGAATGAGCTCTCTGCAAAATGAAATTGAACCTAGACGAACAATTAGAGGTATAGGAAGGACTAATGAATACAGTAATTAGAAAACATGTAGTTAAATATATGTAAATACTGATTGTATAAAACAATAACAAAATGATATTAATGACTAGTTTGTGGTGGAGAAAAATGGTGGCAAATACTAAAAATCAATAACACGCTGAGGAAGGAGGATGATCAAAATTTATCATTGTTAGGAGGAGTGTAAAATTATTGATTAATTTGGACTTTTAAAGTGAACATTCTGAGGAAAGAAGGAAAAATAGAATTAAGACAATTCAATCTAAATAGTAAGGAGAGAAGGGGGTAAAAGTACAAAAAATTTCAGGAAAACTAGGACAAAGTAGTATGATAGAACTCAAATTTGATGAAAACTACAATGAATCTATGTAGTCTAAACTTGCTAATGAAAAGACAATTGGTCAGACTGGCTTATAAGAAATCCACGTAGGGCCTCCCTGGTGGCGCAGTGGTTGAGAGTCCGCCTGCCGATGCAGGGGATACGGGTTCGTGCCCCGGTCTGGGAGGATCCCATATGCCGCGGAGCGGCTGGGCCCGTGAGCCATGGCCGCTGGGCCTGCGCATCCGGAGCCTGTGCTCCGCAATGGGAGAGGCCACAACAGTGAGAGGCCTGCATACCGCAAAAAGAAAAAAAAAAAAAAAAGAAATCCACGTAGAGTCTGCTTTTGAGGGACACAGCTAAAACACCAGGACACAGGAAAGTTGAAAGGAAAAAGATGCAAGAGAATACACAGGGTAAATTCTAACCAAAAAGGAGCTTTTGCTGCTAAATTAATATTAGATAAAATAGTTTTTAAGGCAAAAAGCCTTATCAGAGCTAAAGAGGATAAAAACATAAGGACAAAAGGCTCACTCCACTAGAAAGATATAACATTTCTAACTCATATATGCCTAATAAAATATTCACAGATGAAATTTACATACTTACAAGGAGAAACTGACAAATCCATCATTGTTGAGGGAGATCTGAATATATTACTCTCAGTAACTGATAGATGAGGCAGACAAAAATTTGGCAAGGATATAGAACAATTTCACAACATAATTAATAGGCTTGATCTATTGGACATACACACACACATACACAGACTTGCACCCACCAATTAAAAAACACATTTTCCCCCTCAAACAATATGGAATATTAAAAAGAAAACTAACCATGAAATATTAAAAAACCAATTCTGGCAATTGATTAGAAAGAGCATCATGGCAATGAAAAAATTCACCAATAAAACTTACCTTATCAAATTTAGGAAGTAAAATCATATGATCATCTCAATAAATGCAGAAGAGGCATTTGATAAAATTCAGTATCCATTCATGATAAAGATATTTAGTGAACTAAGAATAGAAAGGAATTTCATTAAACTTATGAAAGCCATCAAATAAAAAGCCTCCATAGTAAGTACATAATGGTGAAATGTTAGAATCATTCTTTTTAAAATTAGGAATGGAACAAAAATACCCTCATCTCTGCTTCAAGATTATACTGAAGGCCTAGTCAATGGAGTAGAATGAGATAAAGAAATAAAATGTACAGGAGTTACGAGGGAAGAAATAAAATTGTTCTTATTCTCAGGAAATACTATTCTGTATATAGAAAACCCAAGAGCACCTATAGTAAAATTATTAGGATTAATAAGAGAGTCCAGCAGGCTTACTGGATATTAGATCAATGTAACAAAATTGCACTCCTTATTCACCAGGAACAAACAGTGACAAAATACAAAAATATAAAAAGAAGCACGACTTACAGTCATCAGCAAAAATGGCTCCTAAGAATAAATCCAACAAAAGATGTACGTGAAGTATATGGTAAAAATTACAAAACTTTAATGAAGGACATTAAAAAATACCTAAGTAAATGAAAAGATATGCCACATTTATAGTAAGTAGACTCAATATCATAAAGACATTGATACCCTTAAATTCAATGCAATTCCAATAAAAATCCCAAGAGATTTTCCTATAGAACCTGACAAAATAATTAAAATTTTTCATGAGAGAACAAAGGGTCAAGGATATCCAAGACAATTTTGAAAAATAAGGTGGGGAAAATTGTTCACTTGCCCAAGATTTATTATAAAGCTGTAGCAACAAAGATAATATGGTACTGTTGTAAAGAAAGAAAAATTGACCAATGGAAAGGTTAAAGAATTTGGAAAGTTACTCACACATATATGGAAACTTAATAAATTATAAAGTTGTCATTTCATCTAAAGAGGAAAGTGGGACTGGGACTTGGTGAGCCATGTGGCAAAAGAAAAAAAATTTCTACCTCACACCATTCCAGGAAGACACAATTCTCAAATGTAAAAACTGAAATTTTAGATCATTAGGAGAAACTATAGAGGTAACAAATGTCTTGTGTGTAGGAAAGGATTTCTTAAAGAAGACAAAAACATGAACCATAAAGGAAAAGATTGGCAAATTTGAATACATTAAAATTTAACACTGCTGTGTATTAATACACACCTTAAGAACAAAGTAGAGAAGCCATGGGCATGGAGAATAGAGCAGCAGTGTATTTAACTGACAAGAATTAATACTAAGAACATATAAAAAAGTTCCATGTGAATAAGAAAAAGCAAACAGCATAATAGAAAATTAAAATGTGAACAAAATTTACAAAAGGAGAAATCTGGAATGACCAATAAGCTAATGAAAAGACCTTCAAACTCATTAGTAGTTAAGGAAATACCCACTGAAACTGCAATAGATAGGTTTTCATACCTGTCAAATGACCAAAGATTTAAAAGACTGAAAATAACAAGAATTGGAAAGATGTAGAACAACAGGAACTCAAATAACAGCTCATGTAAGTGTAAAATTGTGCACTTAGGAGCAATTTGGCAATATCTGGCAAAACCGCAGATGTTCATCTTAACTTACAACCCAGCAATACCACTCCCAGGTTATATACCCTGAAGAAACCCTCACACCTGCACTTATGGAGACGTGGCCTCTGTGGTCTGCTCCTGATTACCTCTCTGATGCTGTTTTCTACTATTCTTCCTCTCATTCTGTCTGCTTCCTCTGTGCTGGTCTCCTTGTTCCTAGAACACACTGGGCACATTCCTAGCTCAGGGCCTTTGCACTTGCTGTTTCCTCTGCCTGAGTTGCTCTTCCTCAAGGAATTTCCATAGCTCCTTCTTCATTTCCTTCTAGTTTTTACTTGAATGTCAACTTCTCATTGAGGTCTTCCTGGCTCCTCTATTCTCCATCCCCTTTTCCACCCTAATTTTTTTTCACCTTAGCACTTATCATTAACATAATATACATTTAATTTATTTACTTATTTATGGAATGTAAGTTCATAACTAAAAGCAGCCTCTTTTCTTTCCACTACAGTGCCCTTAAGACCTGGTACAATACCTGGTCCATGGTTAAGTGCTCAATAAACATTTATTATATGAATAAATGTGCATAAAAACATTCATTCTGGCAATGTTTGTAATCCTTCCTACACTTTGTGAAATAGAGTAGGATGAATAACACGCCCATTTGTGCACTGGGAGAGCAGTGAGATACAGAAAGGTTAAGGAGCTTGCCCAGAGTCACAGCACAAGCGACCAGCACAGTCTGAAGTATGAAAGGCTGCCCTTTCTCTGACTAAAATAAATTCCACATTCCAATATGTTCTCCTAGGAAGGAAGAAAAATATTAGAATGGCAAATCAGTTTATTCCCTTAGTATTATGTAATCTCTAGAAAATGTATTACTTTGGAGAGAATCTTTCTATTTATTTGGTAAATAAGAATTACTTCAAGCAAGATAGAATGCAAAAGCCTCTCAGTCATGCTTGTCCTGATATATATAAGGGAAGTGGTTACCCTACTGTGAATTTTACCAGTGAGAATTTTAATAGTAAGATGCTCATTATATGAGGCATGTGAAGAATGTAGGGAATATAAATATTGTACATTACATGCACTTACTGTAACCACATAATATAGTATCATTTCATCAAACAGGACTTTCTATTCCACTTTCTATTCTATTTAGTTTGAAGACTAAAATGAAGGAAAGAAAAAATGCATTTTTAAGGACAATACAATTTAGTTTTTCCTTATAAAATATAGAGGTCTGTATATTCCATAAAAACACCTAATGGCTATTAGTATCAATAGAACTTATGAGGCCAGGTAAAGATGAAGAGGCCCCCTAGCGTAAGACATGTAACCAATACAGCCTATCTGTATCCATAATTGCTGTCTCTCCTTGTGGAGAAGAAAAAGGGAGGAGAGAGACAGAATCAACACGTTGCCTCCATGGCAGGAAAAGGGAAAATGGGGTGCTAGAAAGGTAGGGGACCCACCAATGCCCGAAGTAGAAGTCCATAGTCAGGTGTCAATATCATATTATAAACGTCTAAAGCTTTGTTCTTCAAGGCAGGTGGAAAGTTGGGTGGATGAGTTGAGGAGAAACTCTAAAAACTTCAATAGTATAAAATTCCTGCTCTCAAGAGGTTGATGGCTGATTACAAGTACATCACAAGGACAAAAATGAGGTGCCTTTTCATGAGCAGGGGTTGATGAGATGAAGTAAGCTATGCTGGCCCTTAGATGTGGGAGTTATATACCCTGAAGATATTCTCACATGTGTACTCACAGAGATGTGAGTGGGTGGTGCCCCCCAGAGACCACGCACAGGAGTCAGATGTGACATGGCTGTCCACTAGGCTGGGTGTCAACACTGACTGCCTAATCGCGGCTGACCAGTGGAGAACTCCGGCTCTTGAGAATATAAAAAGCAGCATAGCATGTTTGGAAGATTATTTGGAATTATCTATTAAAGCTGAGCATATGTACTTATATGACCCAGCAAGTCAACTCCTAGATATACTTAAAAGAAAAAGTGTTCTTTTGTTCTCCAAAAGACATGTATAAGAGCACTATTCCTAATAGCGCCAAACTGAAGTAAACCAAATGTTCATCAAACTTCAAATGGATAGGAATCATTATTCAATGAAATACTATAGAGCAATGAAAATGAACAAAGTATTGTCATATGGAACGACAAGAATTAATCTTAAAATTATAATGCTGGGTGAAAGAAGCCAGACATAAAAGGGTATACACTGTACAGGTGCAAATAATCTATGGTGCTGAAATTCAAGACAGTGATTTCCCCTGGTGGGGGTGGGAGGGAAGTAAGTGGAATGGAGTATGATGAGAGCTTCTGGCTTGCTGATGCTGCTCTCTTTCTTGACCTGGGTTTCACTTTGTGAAGTGTCATCTAGCTGTACACTTAGGATTTCTGTACTTGTCTATTTGTGCATTATATCTTAATGAAATCTTTCTATCAAAAAAGCAACATTGGGCTTCCCTGGAGGTGCAGTGGTTGGGGGTCCACCTGTCGATGCAGGGGACACGGGTTCGTGCCCCAGTCTGGGAAGATCCCACATGCCTCGGAGCGGCTGGGCCCGTGAGCCATGGCTGCTGAGCCTGAGCGTCCGGAGCCTATGCTCCGCAATGGGAGAGGCCACAATAGTGAGAGGCCCGCGTACAGCTAAAAAAAAAAAAAAAAAAAAGCAACATATGCGGAAGTATATGTGAGTGCAGAGTTCAGAACTTTGGCAAAGTGAATTTTGGGATGGGGCTGATAAAGGAAGATTGATTGAAGAAGGTGAATTTTGAGATTCAGCTGTGGAATGTGGATGGCTTAAAGGAGACAGGAATAAGTATTATATATTAAGGATGGGGAGAGACGGGGCAGGCAGGGGGCAGCAAGTGCTTTGTTGAGGCAGAAATCCAATAGTGATACATAAAGAGAAGTGTATATGATGAGATACAATGAGGAGGAAATTTAGATTTTGATACGTAATAGAGAACCACTTTTTCCTTTCACAATTTTTAATTTTTAAAAAATAGGTGTATAGATAGCACATGTTACCTATATTTATTTATAAATATAACAATATAAGTATTTACATATAGTTGTAGGTAAATATATATATAATTGCAGAGATAGCATATGCTACCTACTTGTGGAAATTTTAAAAATAGAGATGTATAAAGAAAAAATTAACATAACTCCACCCTCCTCATATAATATTGTAGCAGCCTCCAAGTTCCTATATTGAGAATTGCAGAGATATAATTTGAGGATTAATATTAATCATATGGAAGTTTAATATTAAAGGAATTTAAGCAATAAACTCAGATAGGTCTGAAGACCTTTAAGCTTTGCATGCTCCCTGACTCCAAATTGCTGTCAGGGAGCTGACATTACCTTAAGAACAGCATCTGCGTGATGCAGTACCTTTTTTCTTTTCCCTCTGAGCTGAGTTATAATCTTACTATTAAAACAAACATGTTGAAAGATCTCTAACCCAGTTACAAACCACACCCTTCCCACATAAAGGTATCTGTGGAACAGGTGAAGAATGTCTTTCCCTATATATCTCCTCAAGTCTAGAATTTAGGATTTTAGAAGTGTGGCATGGGGAGCGAAGGATTTTGGCCATGGTCTAGCTACAAAGGGTGGGTTGAGGTCACAGAACAAGATAGGATGAGAGACCTCCTAGGAAAAAAGGTAAAAAGTGCAGCATTTGTACACCCAGTTCATAAATTTGTCTTCTTTTATATAATTTCCTTATCTTCTCCTGGGTGGTTGCATTTGGTAGGGGAGAAATTGGGAGCAAACTTGTGAAGTTACTCCAAGTTGGGAATTTATAAAATCTTCATGGAAGTCTTCCCTGGGCATGGACTAAGGTAATACTTAACTCTCATGGCTTGGGGTACAATTCAATGTAGTCAACAAAATCTCCTAATAGCTGGGCACTTAGGGTCTCTTGTCTTGATCTATTTTTCCATAGGAATCAGATAGCACAGCTCCAAAGGATCCTGGTAGCTGAGACAAATTTACTCCGTCCTCAGTTTTTTCTGTACACAACTGTGGATAATCAGTGATTTCCTCCCTTCTTTAAGAACAGTGGCTCTAAAGTTCTTGAGGTTGGATCCTTGGGAGGGACACTTACCTACACTGGAGATGGGATAACCCCTATAACAGAATTTTCCTACACTTTCCTCAGCAGTGAGCATTTTATAAGTACCTTTCTCAGCAAGGATGGTGAATGTTTACTTGTATTTAGATAGAAAATTCTTCAATGAAAGTGGGATATGGCATAAGTTGATGAAAACAGAGAGGAAATAAATAATCCTAGGATGTGGTAGTTGTTTGTCCACAAACTGAAAATGGGAGCAAAGGATTGAGGGAATTTAGAGTTGAGTCCAAGGTCACAAATTAGAAAAGGCAAATCCTGCTTAAGGAGCGTTCAGAGACTAGAGGTAACATTTTGAAGCTCGTCTCAGGAAATGCAGGGAGAGCACTTGTGTACCCTTGTATGCTTAGTTCAAGGGTATCTGATGCTCCTGTGGTTTGTTAGAAAAGAATTCCTTGTGCTTTCCACAAATATAAAGCTCAAGTTTACTCTGAGGAAACAATTACTGGGAAAGGTGAACCCACTGTGGGAGAGGGGAAAGGACCGCCTATTCTCATATCAACTGATATTAAGAATAATGGCAGAATTCTATTGTTCCAGAGGGACTAATTTGTCCCTTTGTTTCACTGAACATTTGCTGGGATCCCCTGGGTGGTTTAGAAAAATGTGTCTCAGATCACCATCTACTTAAGTCCATTAAAATTGATGTGTCCTTCACTTTATGCAAACTCATACCTAAAGTCCTAAATTTATAAATAAAATATGGATTATTTGCATCATAGAAGAATTCTTTAAACAAAGGTAAACTACAGGATTTCTTTAAATAGCAAATTACCCTGGTGTGTTTTACAATATGATTTCATGTGCTGTAATTTGATCAACATACAATTTTTCTAGGAGCACACATTCAGGGTCAAGAGTGGAATGCCTGTATATTCATGACAGTCGTTGATGTGGCTAAACATCCCAGCATATGATGTATTGGTGTCTGACGAATTATCATAGTAGCAACTTCCTGACCACTGTAGGGTATTTTAAAAACATTCTAGCCTCATAGAAAGCTTTATATTTTAACTGCTGATCCCGAGGAGGAAAATCCAGTGGAGAAAGAGCAAGGCAAATTTTGCATTAGCAAAAAAAAAAAAAAAAAAAAAAAGAGGTATTCTTGTGGTGAGCTTCTGTTTCAACTATGTATAGCTGTTCTGAAGCACTCTCTCACTAACACCTGCAGACATTTTTTACTAAGAGTGGGAATCATGAAAATAATGGTGAGGGTCACTATTAGACTCAAATGGGCCAATGCACAAGATGGCATTTACAAAGAAGGATGTTATAAAAAATGTCAATAATAATAATAATAATTATTATTATTATTTTGGTATGTGGGCCTCTCACTGTTGTGGCCTCTCCCGTTGTGGAGCACAGGCTCCGGACACGCAGGCTCAGCGGCCATGGCTCACGGACCCAGCCGCTCCGTGGCATGTGGGACCTTCCCAGACCGGGGCATGAACCGGTGTGCCCTGAATCGGCAGGCGGACTCTCAACCACTGGGCCACCAGGGAAGTACATCAATAATTATTATTATTCCACTCTCCCAGCATTAATCACAATAAAGAAACTTCATTCTGGTGTGTAAAGTGAATAAACATTTGCTTCTGCTTTTTCTGTTTCTTTTAGTTTCCGACACAAAAATATTTTCCAAAGTATCAAACTCTAACTTCAAAAGAAAGGAAATAAAAATGGGAAACATATAGGTTCATTAACCAAAAAGCTGATGGGATGTGATATGATTTGCACATAATGGCAGAGTTGCCCTGTGATGAGCATGACTGGAGTCCTTGTTCCATCTGCTCTGGAACACACGATGAGCAATGAGCCCAGTGAACGGTCTTAAGTGCTTCAGGCCTCTCAGTCTTTTGAGCACAGCTTATCAGCAGGAAAAATCATTAAGCAGCAGGAAAGGGAAACAAAGAGCATAATAAGTGAAGAGGGGTGACTGGAGAGATAGGGAGAATGGGAGGGGTGGGGATTTACATGAAGAAGCAGCAAGTTCAATGTTGTGTGTAAAACTTGCAATAATGTGAGGGAAAGGAGACATGGGGGTAGGAGTGTGTGTGGAAGGACTTGGGAAAGAGAAACTAGACAGTGATGCAATAAGATAAAGAGGAAGAGTATTAGCAATCAGAAAACAAAACCAATAAACACCAGAGAAAAGACCATGCAGTGGGTGTAAAGATGTCACAGAGGTCAGAAACTTTCCATTTAATTTACAAAACAATGGGCCAGAAAGCTACTTCCTTTAGGCAGTTGCCATTTTAGGAGTAGAATTCACTCTCAAACCATCAGGGAACCATTACTGAGCACAGGGCAACAGCAACTTCCTGCCCAGCCTGGAAGAAGAAATGCATCTTTCCTGGTTCTTAACTTCCACCCAGGAGGGGTTAGCCGTCTGGCAAGAGGTAGTTCTTGTATTTACATTTTTTTCTAGGACACTCTTTAAGAAGTGAGTATGAGTGACTAGGCCAAAAGAGCTCATTGGTAGTATCAAAATTTGTTCTCTTTTATTCTGTGTTCTGGGACCTGTAATCACCTGAGGACCATATTCAAAAACTGAAGACCTTCTTCCTTGACTCTTCATTATGAGAAATGAAATTGCTGATTTGTCAAGCAGGGACAATGTGTACTTTATTTCTTATCCAGGCTATTAGATACGAATGGGTAGGAGGTGAAGATGACTTATGCACTAGAATGAGTCTCCTTTTATTCATTTATCTACAATAATCAGTCATTTAGAAATGTTACGTTTCTCTTGTGTCGAAGCCAAATGTCCCTAAAGTTTGGCCACAAAAGTTCATCTCTAAAACCAGAACTTGCATGACTCTTTGGCAAGCATGAAAAATACTTTTATCTAAGAAAAAAAAATCAGAAGAGTTGATGACTCTGGGGGAGACTAGTGGGTAGTTATTGGTTGGCAAGGGCATGAGGGAATGCTCTGGGATAATGATAATGCTGGGAAGATTTGAATATAATATAGAATATTATATCTTAATAGGGATTAGGATCACATAGCTATATACATTTGTTAAAACTCAGCAGATTAAAAAACTCAGTAGATATACACTTAAGTTTTGTACATTTTATCATGTGCAAATTTTACAATTAAAATCTGTAAACAAATATGGAATTTTAGCTAATGCTATACACGCTGAAGTATTTAGGGGGGAGATGTTTTAATGCCTGCATTATGAAATGCATAAAGCGGTGGGTTTATTGATGGCTAGAAGGATGCATGGATGGATAGGTATGTCACAGAGCAAGCACAGTAAAATATTAATGGTATAATCCAGATGGTGAGTAAATGAGTGTTCACTCTAAAATGTTTCTGTTTGTTGTATGTCTGAAAAATTTCATACTAATGTTGGGATAAAAAAAGAAAAATAATCCTCTCTTTGAAAATGACTCTGTATTGAAGACTCTAATATGAAAGAATTTCAAGCTGAGACCAGGGCCTTGAATGCAAATTAGAGCTAGCAGGAGTTCTCCATCTGAGCAAAGTGTGTCTCCAACTCTTGGAAAGTTACTTTCAGTTCTGAGAGAGAAATTCCTTTTTAAAAAATGTACCAAGCGGGGCTTCCCTGGTGGTGCAGTGGTTGAGTCCACCTGCCGATGCAGGGGATATGGGTTCGTGCCCCGGTCTGGGAAGATCCCACATGCCGCAGAGCGGCTGGGCCTGTGAGCCATGGCCGCTGAACCTGCGTGTCCGGAGCCTGTGCTCCGCAATGGGAGAGGCCACAACGGTGAGAGGCCCGTGTACCGCAAAAAAAAAAAAAAAAAATGTACCGAGCATTTGATATCCCAATCCATCTTGCTAGAATCCCATTCCTTTGTCCTTTGGGACATTCTTTTGTCCATTACTTTTGGAAATGGTGTTGAGCTGTAAGGGTAGGATGAGAAGTATCATTTCTATATTTATGAAAAGTATGTGGGTACCACAGTTATAGATGGCCCAGAGTTGTAAAGGAAAAGAATGGGGCAGTTTCTGCTCTTAATGGGATTGTAATGGGGCAGGGGAGGTACATTAGAAAATAGGGTTGAATGACCTAATAACAAAATTGCTAATAGAAAACATTTTTTCCTATAGGCTGTGTTGCCATTGCTGCATATGTGGAATCACAGAGCTTGGAAAGTGAGCTCAGAGGGGCTACTGATGAGACCCCTGTGTGAGGAAAAGCACTCACTTCCCAATGTTCAACTCCTGGGCTCTTTTCTTTGCCATGTCCTGAGCCTGTAACTTCCCTTCTACAGATTATCCTTGGTATCCTCAGATACCAAGGATTTACCATCTTTCTTTCCTTTCTTATCCTTAAAATCCTTCTACCCCCAAACTAGGATACCAAGTTAGGTGTAGTCTCCCCAAATTCTCTTTCCTACTGTCCTAGAAAAAAAAGAAGCAGGATTTCCTTTTAAGGGGTTTGCTTTTATTTATTATCAGAAGAGCAGATTAATAAGTAATAGACCTGGAGAAACTACAGAGGTTTAAGAAGTCACACCACTACTCAGGGTCGAAGTTCTGGATGTATATTTTCTAATTTTCTTTGTAGCTGGGATTGAGGAACCATGGAGAACTGCCTTCAAGTTTTATTCTTGAAGGAGAGTTCCTCAAACTTCCCGATGGCTTTTGATACTTGTCTTCTTCTGACCCCTGATACCTGGCTCTTTCTTACACAAACATCCCGGATGAAGGTGCAGAAGGCACTTACAAGACACATCCCACTGAGACTCACACTGTTCTCAAATAGGTCATTATATCTTGGGGATCCCCTGGCCAGTGACTCCTTTCTCAACGGCCTTCATGTCCTATCCAGGAAGTGCCTCTTTCAATTTTTACTCAGCCGGAAAACTTATTTGCACAAAAGATATGGATTAGACTTGCCTTATTTTTTATTTATTTATTTATTTTTTGTGGTACGCGGGCCTCTCACTGTTATGGCCTCTCCCGTTGCGGAGCACAGGCTCCGGACGTGCATGCTCAGTGGCCATGGCTCATGGGCCCAGCCGCTCCACGGCATGTGGGATCTTCCCGGACTGGGGCACAAACCCGTGTCCCCTGCATCGGCAGGCGGACTCTCAACCACTGCGCCACCAGGGAAGCCCTAGACTTGCCTTATTTTTACTAGACTGATTTTAATCTGGTGTTGGGAAAAGCTAGTTTATATCACTTCCATAGGGGGAAGACTATGTACTGTGATTTCTTTTTCTTTTTAACTTTGGGAGCATATTAGTGCAGTTCAGAACAAGGGATATTTTATGGGATCCAATCTCCACCTTCCAGTTTAATTGCATATAACTTTAGATTCTTAAATGCCTACTAACCCAGTGTTATTAAGCAAAGAATTTTATTGCTTCCTGAATGGACCAGTGACCATTCTATTCCTGCCTAGTCTATCTACAGATTAAACAAGGCCAACAAATAGAATCATTCCTTGGAAGAATGAGGAAAAGACATAGTATGAGTCAATGCTGTGGACTTTCTAATTTTTATTTATAAAAGTTTTATTCTTTTTAAAAATTATGAAATATGCATAAAACATGATTGAATGTTTATACTCTTAGAAGAATGATCATATAAGTAAGAGGTACCAACTTTTTTTTTTTTTTTTTTTTTTTTTTTTTGCGGTACGCAGGCCTCTCACTGTTGTGGCCTCTCCCATTGCGGAGCACAGGCTCCGGACGCGCAGGCTCAGCAGCCATGGCTCACGGGCCCAGCCGCTCCGCGGCATGTGGGATCTTCCCGGACTGGGGCACGAATCCGTGTCCCCTGCATCGGCAGGTGGACTCCCAAACACTGCACCACCAGGGAAGCCCCTAACATTTTTAAAGGAAGTTCTTTACCATAACACGTCCTAGATCTTGGTTTGGGAAATACAGTCACCATAGAGATAGAAACATGTGGTCCATATTACAACATGTTCTTGGTTTTCTAATTTGAATTATAATAATTATGCTTATTTTATATCATAAGGATGGTTATGAATTTCAGATCAATAATTGCCCATTAATAGAGAATGAAAGTCTAATTTAAAACGCCAGACTTGACTATCATTCTCAGTACATACATGTACACACACACACACACACACACACAGAGGATGTGCTCATCAAGAAAGAATAGTTAGATTGGTTATAAATTACCAAGTATAATTTGTGCTAAATGACGTTTAGCTTTGTAGAGTGCCTAGCTCCCACATACTGTGACCGTTAGAAAATCACTCAGTAGTTTTAAGAACTAGATGCTTTCAGCTCTGAACCTGTACAACAAAAGCCAAAAGTAGAAAGAAAATGCATCAAGTGCCAAACAGCAGTAAGCCTAACGACCACAAAGACCACTAGAAAATGGGCAAACAAAATTAACTCTCAGTGGGAGATTCAGGCTCTCCAAGCACAGGTCCTTGGGCTTCATTAACCTCCTATTACAACCAGGGCCAGAGTCACTATCAACACTGGATCTTCCTTCTATCTTTTGGTAGCCAGAGAGAGGAATTAACTTACCCATGGACTGAGGGACCTAGATGGATAAATGGTGATACTCAAACTATTCTGAATCCATCTATCTGAACTTTTGATTTAAAAGAAAGCAGAGGTCAGGAAAGACCAGTTATGCAGAGAAGATTAAGTGGCTATTTTTTCAACTCTGTGTGTGTGTGTGTGTGTGTGTGTGTGTAGTGCTGGTTAACTGTTAGTTTTACTTTTATTCTCCTTTTCCTTAAAACTTTTATGTATCCATATCAGTTTGGGTCTCTTTTCCTCTCCCTCTGCTAGGATTGCAGACTCCTTTTGATTCAATAAAGATAGTAGAGGTGGGAGCATATAAAGGGAAGTGGGCTTAATATTTGTAACAGCAACTTGGGAAATAAGAGGAGATGCCTAGTATCAAAGGTATTAGATAAATTGAAAGAGCAAGCAGAGAAAAGTGAGGTGACCCAGAGGTGAGCAGCTTCAGGATGCTGAAACCATTCCTAGGGCTGGAAAGACAAAGGAAAACAATGAGGCGTCAAAGCCTGGAGTAAGGGCCACCCAGGAAGCTAGAACCACAGTGCATCTGCCTAGAGGATGCAGGAGCCATGTAGCAGAAGCAACTGCTACTCCAGGAGCCATCAAGGCATGGGAGAGGAGGCATGCCCTGGCTTCTCACTTTCTCTCACATCCTATCTCCTTCCAGTATCTCCCACTGGCTAAACCTAGCTGGAAGCCAGTTAGCAAAGGAGCCTCATTAATGTGATTTCCCAGGTCAGTACCCCTGCAACACAGGGCAAAGCTGGGGAAGGTGGGAAACATATTTAAGGACAAAAAGACAAAGAAGGACATGAAAGCTCACCCCAAGTCCCCCTTCTCTTTCCACTACCCTCACTCAAAGCCCTCAGTTATGTAAAAGCTCTTCCATGAAGAGATATGTTAGGGGAGACAGGCACATATGAAATGCCATGGCTCACTCTCTCCTGTGGTTTTATGACAACCAGTTTTCATTCAGAATGGCACAATTAGGACACAGTAGGTACTATGAATTCTAAGGAAGTAAGTTGCTTTAAAAATATATAAGGTTGAGAGCAGCCCTGGTCTGGGAAGATCCCACATACTGCAGAGCAACTAAACCCGTGCACCAAAGCTACTGAGCCTGTGAAATAGAGCCTGAAAGCCACAACTACTGAGCCTGCATGCTGCAGCTACTGAAGCCCATGTGCCTAGAGCCTGTGCTCTGCAACAAGAGAAACCACTGCAATGAGAAACCTGCGAACCACAACGAAGAGCAGCCCCTGCTCGCTGCAACTAGAGAAAGCCTGCACACAACAACAAAGACCCAACGCAGCCAATAATAAATGAATAAATAAATAAATAAATAAATAGTTTGAGAGCAAGAGGAGAGTTTATATAAAGCAACAAAAAAGTTAAACATTCTATTAATCAAAATAACACAAAGTTCTCTTTATCAAAATTTATATTTTCTTTTACTAGGAAGAGGAACTTAATAATGACCATACATTCAAAGTATCAATAAAGGTCATACATTGAACATCTAGACAATCATCGGTTCTTGCAAGAAGAGACTCAAAGAGTTATCTCATTACTGAATCTATGCTCCAAACTCTGTGTGGAAAGCTGAATTCAGAAAGGTAATCCTTTCCTCTCATCCTTCATAAAATAAAAGTGTGAGTTTCCTTCTTTTCCACATTTTTAAAAACCTTCTCCATTTGACTGAGTACTTTCTCATAAATAGCAGTTTTCCTCACATTTACATAGTTGTGCTTTCCAAATTTGGCTAAAGCACATATCCAAGTTCTAGGTTTCTACAAAGTATTTGTAATTAGAAATGTTGGTTTATGAGAAAGGAAAATTATTTTCCTTCTCACATGTAATAGGTATTGTCAGCCATGCACTGTCTTTCAGTTTTCTAATTTGTAATGTGATATTATGGCACTTTTTGACAGTAACTAAAATGATCTATGGCCATAAAGATATAGTCCCATGGTTATAAGAAAGATTTATGATTCTGGTTATGAAAGATATTTTACTCCTCAGCAACATTACAGGCATGGCTGAAAGCCCAACAAAATAGAAATAAATGTACAAAATGAACAAGCTTGTCAGGTAATAAAGGAAGTTCTTCAAATCAATGCTAAGGTTACATAAGGGGCTGAGGCTTCATTACAGGTATAATTTTAATGCAATTTTATAATTTTATCTTAAATATTTCCAGACTACATTTGCTTATATTTAGGAAAGTAATTTTCCTTTAAAAAATAACAGGAAGGAGACTTCCGGGTAAGATGGCGGAAGAGTAAGACGTGGAGATCACCTTCCTCCCCACAGATACACCAGAAATACAGCTACACGTGGAACAACTCCTACAGAACACCTACTGAACGCTGGTAGAAGACCCCAGACCTCCCAAAAGGCTCGCCCCGCACTACGTGCCACTCCCTCCCGCCCGGCCTGAGTGAGCCAGAGTCCCCGAAGAGGCTGCTCCTTTAACCCTGTCCTGTCTGAGCGAAGAACAGACGCCCTCCGGCGACCTACACGCAGAGGCGGGGCCAAATCCAAAGCTGACACCCAGGAGCTGTGAGAACAAAGAAGAGAAAGGGAAACCTCTCCCAGCAGCCTCAGAAGCAGCGATTAAAGCTCCACAATCAACTTCATGTACCCTGCATCTGTGGAATACATGAATAGACAACAAATCATCCCAAATTGAGGAGCCAGGAGTCAGTGCTGTGCCTCTGAGGTGGGAGAGCCAACTTCAGGACACTGGTCCACAAGAGACCTCCCAGCTCCACATAATATCAAACGGCGAAAATCTTCCAGAGATCTCCATCTCAACACCAGCACCCAGCTTCACTCAACGACCAGCAAGCTACAGTGCTGGACACCCTATGCCAAACAACTAGCAAGACAGGAACACAACGCCACCCATTAGCAGAGAGGCTGCCTCAAATCATAAAAAGTCCACAAACACCACAAAACACACCACCAGACGTGGACCTGCCCACCAGAAAGACAAGATCCAGCCTCATCCACCAGAACACAGGCAGTAGTCCCCTCCACCAAGAAGCCTACACAACCCACTAAACCAACCTTAGCCACTGGGGACAGACACCAAAAACAACGGGAACTATGAACCTGCAGCCTGCAAAAAGGAGACCCCAAACACAGTAACATAAGCAAAATGAGAAGACAGAAAAACACACAGCAGGAGAAGGAGCAAGATAAAAACCCACCAGACCTAACAAATGAAGAGGTAATAGGCAGTCTACCTGAAAAAGAATTCAGAATAATGATGGTAAAGATGATCCAAAATCTTGGAAATAGAATAGACAAAATGCAAGAAACAGTTAACAAGGACTTAGAAGAACTAAAGACGAATCAAGCATCGATTAAAAACACAATAAATGAAATGAAAAATACTCTAGATGGGATCAATAGCAGAATAACTGAGGCAGAAGAACGGATAAGTGAGGTGGAAGATAAAATAGTGGAAATAACTGCTGCACAGCAAAATAAAGAAAAAAGAATGAAAAGAACAGAGGACAGTCTCAGAGACCTCTGGGACAACATTAAAGGCACCAACATTCGAATTATAGGGGTTCCAGAAGAAGAAGAGAAAAAGAAAGGGACTGAGAAAATATTTGAAGAGATTATAGTTGAAAACTTCCCTAATATGGGAAAGGAAATAGTTAATCAAGTCCAGGAGGCACAGAGAGTCCCATACAGAATAAATCCAAGGAGAAATACACCAAGACACATATTAATCAAACTGTCAAAAATTAAACACAAAGAAATCATATTAAAAGCAGCAAGGCAAAAACAACAAATAACACACAAGGGAATCCCCATCAGGATAACAGCTGATCTCTCAGCAGAAACTCTACAAGCCAGAAGGGAGTGGCAGGACATACTTAAAGTGATGAAGGAGAAAAACCTGCAACCAAGATTACTCTACCCAGCAAGGATCTCATTCAGATTTGATGGAGAAATTAAAACCTTTATAGACAAGCAAAAGCTGAGAGAGTTCAGCACCACCAAACCAGCTTTGCAACAAATGCTAAAGGAACTTCTCTAGGCAAGAAACACAACAGAAGGAAAAGAACTACAATAACGAACCCAAAACAATTAAGAAAATGGGAATAGGAACATACATATCAATAATTACCTTAAATGTAAATGGACTAAATGCTCCCACCAAAAGACACAGACTGGCTGAATGGATACAAAAACAAGACCAATATATATGCTGTCTACAAGAGACCCACTTCAGACCTAGAGACACATACAGACTGAAAGTAAGGGGATGGAAAAAGATATTCCATGCAAATGGAAACCAAAAGAAAGCTGGAGTAGCAATTCTCATATCAGACAAAATAGACTTTAAAATAAAGACTACTAGAAGAGACAAAGAAGGACACTACATAATGATCAAGGGATCAATCCAAGAAGAAGATATAACAATTGTAAATATTTATGCACCAAACATAGGAGCACCTCAATACATAAGGGAAATATTAACAGCCATAAAAGGAGAAATCGACAGTAACACAATCATAGTAGGGGACTTTAACACCCCACTTTCACCAATGGACAGGTCATCCAAAATGAAAATAAATAAGGAAACACAAGCTTTAAATGATACATTAAACAAGATGGACTTAATTGATATTTTTAGGACATTCCATCCAAAAACAAGAGAATACACGTTTTTCTCAAGTGCTCATGGAACATTCTCCAGGATAGATCATATCTTGGGTCACAAATCAAGCCTTGGTAAATTTAAGAAAATTGAAATTGTATCAAGTATCTTTTCCGACCACAATGCTATGAGACTAGATATCAATTACAGGAAAAGAGCTGTAAAACATACAAACACATGGAGGCTAAACAATACACTACTTAATAACGAAGTGATCACTGAAGAAATCAAAGAGGAAATTTAAAAATACCTAGAAACAAATGACAATGGAGACACGACGACCCAAAACCTATGGGATGCAGCAAAAGCAGTTCTAAGAGGGAAGTTTATGGCAATACAATCCCACCTTAAGAAACAGGAAACATCTCGAATAAACAACCTAACCTTGCACCTAAAGCAATTAGAGAAAGAAGAACAAAAACATCCCAAAGTTAGCAGAAGGAAAGAAATCATAAAAATCAGATCAGAAATAAATGAAAAAGAAATGAAGGAAACGATAGAAAAGATCAATAAAACTAAAAGCTGGTTCTTTGAGAAGATAAACAAAATTGATAAACCATTAGCCAGACTCATCAAGAAAAAAAGGGAGAAGACTCAAATCAATAGAATTAGAAATGAAAAAGGAGAAGTAACAACTGACACTGCAGAAATACAAAAGATCATGAGAGATTACTATAAGTAACTCTATGCCAATAAAATGGACAACCTGGAAGAAATGGACAAATTCTTAGAAATGCACAACCTGCCAAGACTGAATCAGGAAGAAATAGAAAATATGAACAGACCAATCACAAGCACTGAAATTGAAACTGTGATTAAAAATCTTCCAACAAACAAAAGCCCAGGACCAGATGGCTTCACAGGCGAATTCTATCAAACATTTAGAGAAGAGCTAACACCTATCCTTCTCAAACTCTTCCAAAATATAGCAGAGGGAGGAACACTCCCAAACTCATTCTACAAGGCCACCATCACCTTGATACCAAAACCAGACAAGGATGTCACAAAGAAAGAAAACTACAGGCCAATATCACTGATGAACATAGATGCAAAAATCCTCAACAAAGTACTAGCAAACAGAATCCAACAGCACATTAAAAGGATCATACACCATGATCAAGTGGGGTTTATTCCAGGAATGCAAGGATTCTTCAATATACGCAAATCAATCAATGTGATACACCATATTAACAAACTGAAGGAGAAACACCATATGATCATCTCAATAGATGCAGAGAAAGCTTTCGACAAAATTCAACACCCATTTATGATAAAAACCCTGCAGAAAGTAGGCATAGAGGGAACTTTCCTCAACATAATAAAGGCCATATATGACAAACCCACAGCCAGCATCGTCCTCAATGGTGAAAAACTGAAACCATTTCCACTAAGATCAGGAACAAGACAAGGTTGCTCACTCTCACCACTCTTATTCAACATAGTTTTGGAAGTTTTAGCCACAGCAATCAGAGAAGAAAAGGAAATAAAAGGAATCCAAATGGGAAAAGAAGAAGTAAAGCTGTCACTGTTTGCAGATGACATGATACTATACATAGAGAATCCTAAAGATGCTACCAGAAAACTACTAGAGCTAATCAATGAATTTGGTAAAGTTGCAGGATACAAAATTAATGCACAGAAATCTCTGGCATTCCTATATACTAATGATGAAAAATCTGAAAGTGAAATCAAGGAAACACTCCCATTTACCATTGCAACAAAAAGAATAAAATATCTAGGAATAAATCTACCTAAGGAGACAAAAGACCTGTATGCAGAAAATTATAAGACACTGATGAAAGAAATTAAAGATGATACAAATAGATGGAGAGATGTACCATGTTCTTGGATTGGAAGAATCAACATTGTGAAAATGACTCTACTACCCAAAGCAATCTACAGATTCAATGCAATACCTATCAAACTACCAATGGCATTTTTCACAGAACTAGAACAAAAAATTTCACAATTTGTATGGAAACACAAAAGACCCCGAATAGCCAAAGCAATCTTGAGAACGAAAAATGGAGCTGGAGGAATCAGGCTCCTTGACTTCAGACTATACTACAAAGCTACAGTAATCAAGACAGTATGGTACTGGCACAAAAACAGAAAGATAGGTCAATGGAACAGGATAGAAAGCCCAGAGATAAACCCACGGACATATGGTCACCTTATCTTTGATAAAGGAGGCAGGAATATACAGTGGAGAAAGGACAGTCTCTTCAATAAGTGGTGCTGGGAAAACTGGACAGGGACATGTAAAAGTATGAGATTAGATCACTCCCTAACACCATACACAAAAATAAGCTCAAAATGGATTAAAGACCTAAATGTAAGGCCAGAAACTGTCAAACTCTTAGAGGAAAACATAGGCAGAACACTCTATGACATAAATCACAGCAAGATCCTTTTTGACCCACCTCCTAGAGAAATGGGAATAAAGACAAAAATAAACACATGGGACCTAATGAAACTTCAAAGCTTTTGCACAGCAAAGGAAACCATAAACAAGACCAAAAGACAACCCTCAGAATGGGAGAAAATATTTGCAAATGAAGCAACTGACAAAGGATTAATCTCCAAAATTTATAAGCAGCTCATGCAGCTCAATAACAAAAAAACAAACAACCCAATCCAAAATGGGCAGAAGACCTAAATAGACATTTCTCCACAGAAGATATACAGACTGCCAACAAACACATGAAAGGATGCTCAACATCTTTACTCATTAGAGAAATGCAAATCAAAACTACAATGAGATATCATCTCACACCAGTCAGAATGGCCATCATCAAAAAATCTAGAAACAGTAAATGCTGGAGAGGGTGGGGAAAAAAGGGAACACTCTTGCACTGCTGGTGGGAATGTGAATTGGTACAGCTACTATGGAGAACGGTATGGAGGTTCCTTAAAAAACTAAAATTAGAACTACCATATGACCCAGCAATCCCACTACTGGGCATATACCCTGAGAAAACCATAATTCAAAAAGAGACATGTACCAAAATGTTCATAGCAGCCCTATTTACAATAGCCCGGAGATGGAAACAACCTAAGTGTCCATCATCGGATGAATGGATAAAGAAGATGTGGCACATATATACAATGGAATATTACTCAGCCATAAAAAGAAATGAAATTGAGCTATTTGTAATGAGGTGGATGGACCTAGAGTCTGTCATACAGAGTGAAGTAAGTCAGAAAGAGAAAGACAAATACTGTATGCTGACACATATATATGGAATTTAAGAAAAAAATGTCATGAAGAACATAGGGGTAAGACAGGAATAAAGACACAGACCTACTAGAGCATGGACTTGAGGATATGGGGAGGGGGAAGGGTAAGCTGTGACAAAGTGAAAGAGCGGCATGGACATATATACACTACCAAACGTAAGGTAGATAGCTAGTGGGAAGCAGCCGCATAGCACAGGGAGATCACCTCGGTTCTTTGTGACCGTTTGGAGGGGTGGGATAGGGAGGGTGGGAGGGAGACGCAAAAGGGAGGGGATATGGGAACATATGTATATGTATAACTGATTAAATTTGTAAAATAAAAAAAAATAACAGGAAGGCAAGAAGGATGGATTAAGTGCTTTAAAAAATACCAATCACATAACTCTATGCCTTGACATTTGTTTTTATGGACATGCTGACTGTATGTAAAGAATGTTCTCAGAAATTGCCCTTATTCAGCCCTAGCTATTCTGCAGAATGGTCTTTTAAAGCTGAATGGACTGCAATTAAACATGGAAGTAATGTCACATTTAGATTGAGGATTGGAAACTAAAACTACTCCCTTTTGTTGATTCATTCATTATCAGGGAGTGATGATTAAGAAACTCAAGGCTGGCCAAGTTATTCCATGATCATTGTCCAAAAATGAAGAATTCTAATTAAAACGTACTGTGGTAGCCTTGACAATCCTGCAGCCTGTGGAATGAAAACCACATTCAAGAAAGATAGACAAAATGGAGAAGCAAAGGACTATGTACCAGATGAAGGAACAAGAGAATACCCCCCAAAAAAACAACTAAATGAAGTGGAGATAGGCAAACTTCCAGAAATAGAATTCAGAATAATGATAGTGACGATGATCCAGGACCTCAGAAAAAGAATGGAGGCAAAGATTGAGAAGGTGCAAGAAATGTTTAACAAGGACCTAGGAGAATTAAAGAACAAACAGAGATGAACTATACAACAAATGAAATGAAAACTACACTAGAAGGAATCAATAGCAGAATAACTGAGGCAGAAGAATGGATAAGTCACCTGGAAGACAAAATGGTGGAATTCACTGCCGTGGAACAGAATAAAGAAAAAGGAATGAAAAGAAATGAAGACAGCCTAAGAGACCTCTGAGACAACATTAAACGCACCAACATTCACAATATAGGGGTCCCAGAAGGAGAAGAGAGAGAGTAAGGACCTGAGAAAATATTTGAAGAGATTATAGTCGAAAATTTCCCTAACATGGGAAATGAAATAGCCATCCAAGTCCAGGAAGTGCAGAGAGTCCCAGGCAGGATAAACCCAAGAGGAAACATGCCGAGACATATAGTAATCAAATTGACAAAAATTAAAGACAGAGAAAAATTATATAAAAAAACAAGGGAAAATGGCAAATGACTTACAAGGGAACTCCCATAAGGTTAACAGCTGATTTCTCAGCAGAAACTCTACAAGCCAGAAGGCAGTGGCATGATATATTTAAAGTGATGAAAGGGAAGAAGCTACAACCAAGATTACTCTACCTGGCAGGGATTTAATTCAGATTCGACAGAGAAATCAAAAGCTTTACAGACAAGCAAAAGCTAAGAGAATTCAGCACCACAAAACCAGCTCTCCAACAAATGCTAAAGGAACTTCTCTGAGTGGGAAACACAGAGAAGAAAAGGACCTACAAAAACAAACCCAAAACAATTAAGAAAATGGTAATAGGAACAGACATATCAATAATTACCTTAAATGTGAATGGATTAAATGCTCCAGCCAAAAGACACAGGCTCACTGAATGGATACAAAACCAAGACCCACATATATGCTGTCTACAAGAGACCCACTTCAGACCTAGGGACACATACACACTGAAAATGAGGGGATGGAAAAAGATATCCCATGCAAATGGAAATCAAAAGAAAGCTGGAGTAGCAATACTCATATCACATAAAATAGACTTTAAAATAAAGAATGTTACAAGAGACAAGGAAGGACACTACATAAAGATCAAAGGGATAAATCCAGGAAGAAGCTACAACAACTATAAATATATATGCACCAAAATTAGGAACACCTTAATATATGAGGCAAATGCTAATTGCTGTAAAAGAGGAAATCGACAGTAAGACAATAATAGTAAGGGACTTTAAAACCTCACTTTCACCAATGGACAGATCATCCAGACAGAAAATTAATAGGGAAACACAAGCTTTAAATGACACAAGAGACCAGATAGATTTAATTGATATTTATACGACATTCCATCTGAAAACTGCAGATTACACTTGCTTCTCAAGCGTGCACGGAACATTCTCCAGGATAGATCACACCTTGGGTCAAAAATTAAGCCTCGGTAAATTTAAGAAAATTGAAATCATATCAAGCATCTTTTCTGACCACAACGCAATGAGATTAGAAATAAATTACAGGGAAACAAAAGTAAAAAACACAAACACATGGAGGCTAAACAACACGTTACTAAGTAACCAAGAGGTCACTGAAGAAATCAAACAGGAAATCAGAAAATACCTAGAGACAAATGACAATGAAAACATGATGGTCCAAAACCCGTGGGATGCAGCAAAAGCAGCTCTAAGAGGGAAGTTTATAGCAATACACTCCTACCACAAGAAACAAGGAAAATCTCAAATGAACAATCTAGCCTTACACCTAAAGGAACTAGAGAAAGAAGAACAAACAAAACCCAAAGTTAGTAGAAGAAAATAAATCATAAAGATCAGAGCAGAAATAAATGAAATAGAAACAAAGAAAACAATAGCAAGGATCAATAAAACTAAAAGCTGGTTCTTTGAGAAGATAAACAAAATTGATAAACCTTTAGCTAGACTCATCAAGAAAAGAGGGAGAGGACTCAAATCAATAAAAATAGAAATGAAAAAGGAGAAGTTACAACGGACACTGCAGAAATACAAAGCATCATAAGAGACTACTACAAACAACTCTCTGCCAATAAAATGGACAACCTGGAAGAAACGGACAAATTCTTAGAAAGGTATAACCTTCCAAGACTGAACCAGGAAGAAAAGAAAATATGAACAGACCAATACCAAGTAATGAAATTGAAACTGTGATTAAAAATCTTCCAACAAACCAAAGTCCAGGACCAGATGGCTTCACAAGTGAATTCTATCAAACATTTAAAGAAGAGCTAACACCCATCCTTCTCAAACTCTTCCAAAAATTTGCAGAGGAAAGAACACTCCCAAACTCATTCTATGAGGCCACCATCACCCTGATACTGAAATCAGAAAAAGATACTAAAAAAAAGAAAATTACAGAGCAATATCACTGATGAATATAGATGCAAAAATCCTCAATGAAATACTAGCAAACAGACTCTAACAACACATTAAAAGGACCATACACCATGATCAAGTGGGATTTACCCCAGGAATACAAGAATTCTTTAATATATGCAAATCAATTAATGTGATACACCATATTAACAAATTGAAGAATAAAAACCATATGATCATCTTAATAGATGCAGAAAAAGCTTTTGACAAAATTCAACACCCATTTATGATAAAAACTCTCTAGAAAGTGGGCATAAAGGGAACCTACCTCAACATAATAAAGGCCATATACAACACACCTACAGCAAACATCATTCTCAATGGTGAAAAACTCAAAGCATTTCCTCTGAGATCAGAAACAAGACAAGGATGCTCACTCTCGCCTCTATTATTCAACATAGTTTTGCAAGCCCTAGCCATTGCAGTCAGAGAAGAAAATGAAAGAAAATGAAGACAAATTGGAAAAGAAGAAGTAAAACTGTCACTGCAGATGACATGATACTATACATAGAGAATCCTAAAGATGCTACCAGAAAACTACTAGAACTAATCAATGAATTTGGTAAAGTTGCAGGATACAAAATTAATGCACAGAAATATTTTGTATTCCTATACACTAACAATGAAAGATCAGAAAGAGAAATTAAGGAAACAATCCCATTCACCATTGCAACAAATAGAATAAAATACTTAGGAATAAACCTACTTAAGGAGGTAAAAGACCTGTACTCAGAAAACTATAAGACAGTGATGAAAGAAATCAAAGATGACACAGATGGAGATATATATCATGTTCTTGGATTGGAAGAATCAATATTGGAAAATGACTATACTACTTAAAGCAATCTACAGATTCAATGCAATCTCTATCAAATTACCAATGGCATTTTTTACAGAACTAGAACAAAAAATCTTAAAATTTGTTTAGAGACACAAAAGACCCTGAATAGCAAGTGTAATGTTGAGGGAAAAAAAACGGGGCTGGAGGAATCAGACTCCCTGAAGTCAGACTATACTACAAATTTACAGTAATCAAGACAATACGGTACTGGCACAAAAACAGGAATATAGATCAATGGAACAGGATAGAAAGCCCAGAGATAAACCCATGCACCTATGGTCAACTAATCTACGACAAAGAAAGCAAGGATATACAATGTAGAAAAGACAGTCTCTTCAATAAGTGGTGCTGGGAAAACTGGACAGCTACATGGAAGAGAATGAAATTAGAACACTACCTAACACCATACGCAAAAATAAACTGAAAATGGACTAAAGACCTAAATGTAAGATTGGACACTATAAATCTCTTAGAGGAAAACATAGGAAGAACACTCTTTGACATAAATCACAGCAAGATCTCTTGACCCACTTCCTAGAGTAGTGGAAATAAAAACAAAAACAAACAAATGAGACCTAATGAAACTTAAAAGCTTTTGCACAGCAAAGGAAACTATAAACAAGACTAAAAGACAACCCTCAGAATGGGAGAAAATATTTTCAAATGAAACAATGGACAAAGGGTTAATCTGCAAAATATATAAACAGCTCATGCAGCTCAATATTGAGAAAACAAAGAACCCTATCAAAAAATGGCAGAAGACTTAAATAGACAGTTCTCCATAGAAGACATACAGATGGCCAAGAGGCACATGAAAAGCTGCTCAACATCACTAATTATTAGAGAAATGCAAATCAAAACTACAATGAGGTATCACCTCACACTGGTCAGAATGGCCATCATCAAAAACTCTACAAGCAATAAATGCTGGAGAGGGTGTGGAGAAAAGGGAACCCTTTTGCACTGTTGGTAGGAATGTAAAGTGATACAGCCACTATGGAGAACAGTGTGGAGGTTCCTTAAAAAACTAAAAATACAATTACCATATGACCCAGCAATCCCACTACTGGGCATATACCAGAGAAAACCATAATTCCCCAATGTTCACTGCAGCACTATTTACAATAGCCAGGTCACGGAAGCAACCTAAATGCCCATCGACAGACGAATGGATAAAGAAGATGTGGTACATATATACAATGGAATATTACTCAGCCATAAAAAGGAACAAAATTGGGTCATTTGTAGAGACATGGATGGACCTAGAGACTTTCATACAGTGAATTCAGAAGGAGAAAAACAAATATCGTATATTAACGCATATATGTGGAATCTAGAAAAATGGTACAGGTGAACTGGTTTGCACAGCAGAAATAGAGACACAGATGTAGAGAAGAAACATATGTACACCAAAGGGGGAAAGTGTAGGGGTGGTGTTGGTGGTGGTGGGATGAGTTGGGAGATTGGGATTGACATATATATATACTAATATGCATAAAATAGATAAGTAAGAAGAACCTGCTGCATAAAAAATAAATAAATAAAAATTAAAATTAAAAATACACACCTGGTTAGAAAAAAAAATGCAGTGTGGTAGCCTAAAGGAATATCTGTTCAAGTGAAGTTACTATATCAGTAGCAAGTGCAATTAGATAATTTCACATTTCTCCTTTTGTAAGTATCACAAAATGTGTAGCCAACAGCTAATTTTGTAAATAACTTAATGCCATATTATAGTAATATCAACTGGGGATAACTTGCCTCTAATCTGAATTTTGGCATCCATAATGTGGTTTCATGTACCAACATAATGCAAATTAATTTGACCTCATGATTCCTTTTTTGCCAATTTTATTCAAATTTGTTCATTTTTTTTTAATGGGAAAGAACTGGAAAACTACAAAGAACATTTTAATAGCAGTGACTGTAATGATAAAATCTCAATGTTGGTAAAATTTAACAGATGCCATATTTGAAAAAATATGAGCTTTAAACACTTCTGTTGAGCAACTTACAGCCTTTAAAATAATACTGTTCTATAGTTCATTATTATTTTAAAAATTAATAGTGCAAGAACAATTTTTTTAAGTTGTGTATGTGTTAAACATTTTTTTATTGAAGTATAGTTGATTTACAATGTTGTGTTAGTTTCTGGTATACAGCAAAGTGATTTAGTTATACATATATATACATATTCTTTTCCATTATGGTTTATTACAGGATACTGAATATAGTTCCCTGTGCTATACATTAGGACCTTGTTGTTTATCTATTTAATATATAGTAGTTCGTATTTGCTAATCCCAAACTCCTAATTCATCTCTCCCCAGTGCCCTTTCCCCTTTGGTAACCATAAGTTTGTTTTCTATGTCTATGTGAGTCTGTTTCTGTTTCAGAAATTAAGTTCATTTGTGTCATATTTTAGATTCCACGTATAGTGATATCTCATGGTATTTGTCTTTCTCTTTCTGACTTACTTCACTTAGTATGATAATCTCTAGTTCCATCCATGTTACTGCAAATGGCATTATTTCATTCTTTTTTATGGTTGAATATTATTCCATTGTGTATATATACCACATCTTTTTTATCCATTCATCTGTCAATGGACATTTATAGGTTACTTCCATGTTTTGGTTATTGTAAGTAGTGCTGCAATGAACATTAGGGTGTATCTATCTTTTTGAATTATAGTTTTCTCTGGATAAATCCCCAGGATTTCTGGATCTCAAGGCAACTCTATTTTTAGTTTTTTTAAGGAACCTTCATACTTTTTTCCACAGTGGCTGTACCCATTTACATTCCCACCAATACTGTAGGAGGGTTCCCTTTTCTCCACACTCTCTCCAGCATTTGTTATTTGTAGACCTTTTAATCATGGCCATTCTGACCAGTGTGAGGTGGTACCTCGTAGTTTTGATTTGCATTTCTCTAATAATTAGTGATGTTGAGCATCTTTGCATATGCCTGATGGCCACCTGTATGATCTTCTGCCCATTTTTCAATTGGGTTGTTTGTGGGTTTTTTGTTGTTTTTGTTGTTGTTATTGAGTTGTATAAGCTATTTGCATATTTTGGAAATAAAGCCCTCGTCATTCACATCATTTGCAAATATTTTCTCCCAGTCCGTAAGTTGTCCTTTCATTTTGTTTATGGTTTCCTTTGCTCTGTAAAAAATTTTGTGTTTGATTAAGTCCCATTTGTTTATATTTGCTTTTATTTCTATTGCCTTGGGAGACTGACCTAAGAAAACATTGTTATGATTTATGGTCAGAGGCTGTTTTGCCTATGTTCTCTTCTAGAATTTTTATGGTGTCATGTCTTATATCTAAGTCTTTAAGCTATTTTGAGTTTATTTTTGTGTATGGTGTGAGGGTGTGTTCTAACTTCACTGATTTGCATGAGGCTGTCCAGCTTTCCCAACACCATCTGTTGAAGAGACTGTCTTTTCTCCATTGTATATTCTTGTTCCATTTGTTGAAGATAAGTTGACCATAGGTGTGTGGGTTTATTTCTGGGCTCTCTATTCTGTTCCATTGATCCATATGTCTGTTTTAGTGCCAATACCACACTGTTTTGATTACAGTAACTTTGTAATATTGTCCGAAGACTGGGAGGATTATGTCTCCAGCTTTGTTCTTTTTCCTCAGGATTTCTTCAGCAGTTCAAGGTCTTTTATAGTTCTATATATATTTTAGGATTATTTGTTCTAGTTCTGTGAAAAATGTCATGGGTAATTTGATAGGGATCTCATCTACAGATAAATCTGTAGATTGCTTTGGGCAGTATGGCCATTTTAACAATATTAATTTGGTGGAAGAACAATTTTTATAGATACCTATTTTACTGGAAGAAGTCTTGTTTTTCCTTCATAATAACAGTCTCCCAACCCTGTTTTTTGTTTGTTTCTTTGTTTTTTCAGTAAACTAAAGCTGCTGATATAAGGCAGGAAAAGAACCCAAGTTTATTAAAAAAATCTGCTACAATAGCAGGCTATTTGCGGTGGTTTGATTGAAATAATAGTTCCAGTGAGATTTAGTGTGGTGCATATTATCATATTCTCTTATAAAGCTTTACATGCTCTTTTAAAAGTAAACCTTTTGAAGGCAGGATTCTGTAAAGAAATTACTTTCCCTGTTTCATCCACTCTGGGCACCTGAATTCAGATACTGATGGAATAGCAGTGGCCCTTAAACTTTTTTGGGTTATGGACTCTTCCAAGAAGCAGATAAAAACCTTTAAACCCTCTCCTCAGGAAAATACTTAATCATATATCCACACAAAATTTGATATAAAATTTCAACTTGCCCATAGCTATTACAGGGGGTCTGTAGATTTCATGTTAACAACTGCTGATGTGTTAGTTAACGATGTGTTGGAGTGGTTCTTTAACTTGAGACTTTATGAACACAATACAAAAGACCTCACTGAGAATAAAAAATAATGTATGGAATAAGAGAACATAAAGTTAACTCCCAAGAAAATAATTATTTACAATAATTAGATATAAGTAGAATTATGTACAATAAGTAGAATTATATGGTAGGGGTGATGTTAATTTCTAACGATTTACTGGTCCACTCCAGATTTCTTTAACTACTAAGTTTTGGCTTAACTTTTGATGTGGGCCACAGGCTAGTCTTTTCGCATGTTGATGCCTGTCAGGGCATCATTTACCTTTGACACAGTTTTTCTTGTAATAGTTAGACTGCTTCTACAGCTTTAATTATTTAAAGTTTACCCTAAGTACAGAATTAGGTTCAATTGATTTTGTTAAATTTTTCTGCCTGATAATATGGTCAACCAAATACCCTATTTTTTGTTTTCTGTCCTTTTTCCCCCTTCTCATCAAGTCATAGGTTTTCACTTCATATGGGATCATCACCTTTCTGCTTTGGGCCTGTACGTGACCCACTCAGGCACCTCCACACTATGCCTGTTCTGAAAAGATGAGAGGGTGATTTTATAGTTAAGCCTTTTGGTCTTGGTTCCAAGCTGAGACTGACTTATACAATGAAGGGAAGATGGATTCCATTGTATTTCCCTCCTTGTAAAAGCCATTTCACTGCTAAAACCATATGGAATTTTCAGTTCAATAGAGTTAGAAAATCTTAAGCTGTGTGAAAGAGGGAACCCTCTTGTGCACTACTGCATCCATGATTCCTAGAGGAGTATTTGTCACATATTAATGACCACGATATATCTGCTAAAGTTATTAAAAAATAAAGGTCATTGCTTTAACTTTTTACTGGTTGTATTTAAACAAATTGGGTCAAAATTCAGAGAAAGTTTATTTAATTCTTTAACACAAATCAAAGTATAATTTTTAGTTTGTGGTTCAGTTAAGCTTGATAAAATCTTAAGGTTTAAAAAACATTTTTTCATTAAAATATGTTGGAGACTTTTAGCTATGATAGACTAATTTTCATCAGTTGAGCCCTACCAGTGTGATAAAGTAGAAAAGTTGAAGGAAAAATAAAGATTGAAAACTTGATTTGGAAAAAAGAATTTGAGGGGCTATGATCCTGGAGAGAAGGAAAGCTTAGAGAGATGAGTGTGATATTTGGCAAAGCACTTGACAATTTTAATGTGACAGCTGAGAGGCTGAGAAGGCAAGTGGGATTTTGGAAGGTTGATGAAACTGAGAGCACAAAAAATTGCAGTTCAGGGATCACCAATAATGAAGAGCCTTGCTAAACATTCCAGACATTCAGCTGTAGTCCTGAAAGGCTATACCCCATGATTAAGGGCAAAATGGAAAGTGACAACCCCTCACAAAGGCTGGGGCTCAGCTTTAAATAGGCTTAATCCTTGATTGAAAAGTAAGTGACTCCTCTTCAAATACCTGCCAGAAGAAAAGTAAATACTCCTTGAAGGACAATACTATCATCCAGAGCCTTAAATTATCACTAAAATTTTTCATATACAACACCCAGCAATTAATCATATATGGACATTTATGACAACAGAGGTACTACCTAGCAGTATGCAAAACACAATCTTTTTGACACATAGTATTGGGCCCACTGAATACCCATATGGGAAAAAATGCCTCTTCATCAACGACAAATACCAATTCCGATGGATTACAGGTTTGAATATGAAAGTAAAATGATAAAGCTTCGAGGATATACCATAGGAGGATATCTTTATGATCTTGAGGAGGCAAAGATTTCTTGCAAAGGACACCAAAAACACTATATGTGAAAAAAACTTTGACCACATTAAAATTAAGAATTTCTACATTGAAGACACATTTAAAAAGTGAAAAGGCAACCTACATAATGGGAGAAGGTATTTGCAATACATATAACTAACAAAGGACACACACATAGAATATATAATGAATTCCCACATGTCAGTAAGAAAAAGACAATGCAATTTTAAAAATTGGCAAGAAAATTAAAAAGGGATTACATCAGAGAGAATATCCAAATTGCCAGTAAACATATGAAATGACGCTCAACTACATCAATCATCAGGGAAAGTAAGTCAATGAGATATACTACACACTACCAGGATGGCTAAAGCTTAAGCTAACTGATCATACAATGATTTTGAGTAACAGGAATTCAGATACTGATGGTATAATAGAACTCTAAGTTGATACACATGTTGGAAAACTGTATGGAATTATCTACTAAAGCTAAGCATATGCATATTCCATCACTCAGCAATTCCACTCCTAGCAATTCCAATATGTGTAAGAATGTTCTCGAAGTTTTGTTCATAATACCTTAACATTGTTAACAGCCCAAATATCCTTAAACATTAGAACAGATAAATAAATTGTAGTACAGTGTATTCATTCAATGGGACCTACACATCAATGAAAATAAAAAATTATTGCCTGGAGGAATAACATGAACATAATATGAAATGAAGGAGTTCATATACATATACATACAAAGTATAACGCATGATGGTAGTCATATAAAGCTCAAAAACAAAACTAATCTATTGTGATAGAAGTCAGACTAATGGTTACCTTTGGGGAGGAGGGGGGTAATGAATAGGAGGTGACCCTGTGGGTTTCTTGAGTGCTGGTAGTGTTCTATTTCTAGATCTAATTGGTGGTTGCATGATTGTGCTCAGTTTATTCATCAAGTTGTTCACTTATGATTTTTCTGTACTTATGTGTGCAATATATATTCCTACAAAGGAATATATATAAAATGCTCAGGACTCCTTTTTATTCAGGGCCATTCTTTTAGTATCCTAGTTCCTAGTGCTCAGGATAATAATCCTTCAACTACATTTAAACCAACAGAATTTGCAAATGATCCAAAACACCTGGGTCAGTTGCTCTTATTAATTTTGTTGTAGAAACAACTATACTTGTAATCTACACTATTTATGTTCATTTCTTTACTTTCATCTCAGTAGGAAAAGACTTGACAGATCACTCAGTGGGAGGTAGAACTTCGTTTTCTCAGTTACAGGAATCATAGCTCAATGGCATAGCTCTCAAATGGCAGGTTCAGAAATTCCTTTGTGGGAGGATATAACTTATCATTAAGTATGCCGTCATGCCTCATGCTGAATGGTCCTGTGGGTGGTACGATTCCTGCTATCACCAACTCAGTTCCTGGATTCCTTTCAATAGAGGGCCCAGCATCACCTGGCGCAAACTAAATACCACTTTGAAAGGCTGGATAAACGACCTTTGGATATTGCCCAACAGAGGATTTCTGCGTTTCACTGCTGAGCTCAGAGCTTCAATTCACTAATACAACGTTAACAGAACTTTGAGGCACTTTGTTTTCATTTATAGGGGAAAAGAGGAGGACAGAATTAAAGGAGAGAAGTGAAATCCCAAATATTCCACCCCCAGTACCAAAGGCTCCTGGGTGGACACTTTCATGCTGTAGCATCGTAAAGCTCTGAACTGTATCCATAAATTGTAGCTGGGCAAAGCTTCAGCCTTGAAATGTGTGCTCTATGTATTTTAAAGCAATTTTTACAGCTCCTTTTAAATTCATTATTTCTGATTTTTTTTTTCCTCCTTGAATAAACCCTGAGTGTATCAGTTTGGGTAAAAGAGAATGTTTTCCCTCATAGAAAGAAAACTGCATGGAACATTTCAACATTTGAAGAGATTTCAATTCTACTTTACTTCAAAGACATTTGCAATCCAAAATTCATTAAAACTGCCTGCAAAACAGGAAAGCTGATGTGTCTCAATTAATTTGGTTCAGTGAAAGAACAGCACAAGTTTCATTTGTACCTTTATTCTCACCCACTTCCCTTCTTCACCTCCCCCCACCACCAGTTTTCCAGGCTGAGATTTGATCTGTAGAAATATCCATAAATCTATCAGCCACAGGGGAAATGTGTCATCTTTCCACAGAATTTGCTACAGTGGATCTATGAAAGCCCACTTAAGTAACTTCTCTCTGGGAGGTAAATTAATCAGACACGGAAAAGCGAAGAACTAGTTATAACTCCCCCAATTTTAATCCATTCCAAGATCCAACTGCACATCTTCCATAAAAAGCTCCTTTAAAAAAAACTCCACATTTTAGAACATTTATGCCCGTGTAGCCATCTGCTCCAACTTTCTTCGTAACATTTTAGTTTATGATCTCCAAAACACGTATCACCCGTTTTCTGAATGGGCTTGCTCATACTCTTTGCTGTCTGTCAATTTCATCTAGCTCCCAAGTCCACTCTATTTGTGATTCGCAAGGGCAACCAATGTGCCCATCGTTTGAAACTGCATCAGCGGTTCAATCCTTAGGCTTAAACTTCTGCTGAGTGTCTTTATTACTCAGCTCCTCAAGAATATGGCTGAGGAGTGGGTATGCTGCTTCATCTGCAGCCTGTTACACTAATGAGTTTCCAGGCAGTATTTTATCAAGGCAATGTGTCAGAGCCTTTCCGTTATTGCTTCTTGTTTTGATGGGTTAGTGTTCGTTATTAAAGAACACACATTTTTTCCCTCTCCCTGACAGGCAAGTTGAGGGCTCTCAGTAATAGGTGACAGGAAAGGAACATCTGGTGTACGTTTAACGAGGCATTGTTGCATTGTTAACTTAAAGCTGTTACCCGCCTTGATAAACACATAATGGGCCTCAAGAAATTAAGAGAAAATTAAAATGTAAATGTTTACCCAGACCATATTTCCCTTTTCTTTTCATCGAGTCATCTACACCTGCACTTTATATGTAATTAAAAGAAAAGGTTAATGCAAAAATTCTCTTCTAACCTTCTATCGGTCACGTTTCCAGAAACTAAAAGAATTTTTTTTCCCCTATCCAGACCAGAGATTTCCCTGGGGCCAAAATGGCGCCATGGTGGTCTTGCTAAGTTATTTAAGTGCTGTCCGTGTTTTCTGAAAATAAGCTAGGTCATTTAGAAAATCTGCTTCTCCTGGACCCATACGAGGTTAAGTATACTGTAAATATGTTGGAAATATTTTCATCATATCACCAGTTTTCAGCTCCAAATTTTGCTCATTTATACAGGTGACGGTTAAAATGCATTGGCCTCTTTTAGCTACTTTGCTGGAAAAGCGCACTATGTAACAGCTGTTCCTACAGGGAAAATTCACAGGTCTGAGGAGAGAAAGTACATTTCTAGGCCATCACCAATGACTGGCTCTTTTTCTTAAAACATTATGCCTGTGCACTGTACAAAAGTGGACCTTTTCCCCTCTCTGAAGAAAGCCTGGGATGTAATCCTGCAAATTCATTGAAATAGTCAGAGATGTAAAAAGGAGGGAAGATGGAAGGGATGTAGGGAAAGAGGGGGGAAGGGAGATGTAAAGAAGGAGAGGAAGAAAAGGAAAAGTGAGGACAAAAAATTTTTTAAAGGTGCAATTTATAGCAGTTTTTACAAAATGAAACACTATTACAGTTGTCTTAATAAACCCTATAACAAGTAGGTTTGAGCAGTTTTGAATGAAAACTATATCCTCTCTGAAATGGTTACAATATGTCCGATGAACTGAACTTTGACTCACAGCTTCTTAATTTGATGTAAGCTGCCTTATATGGTGATTTCCATATTTCCAGTTTTTAAAGACATTTCAAGCCTATAGAAATAGTTTGACAGTGCTTTTTTTTGCTTTTCAATTCCCTCCTTAAAGTTATTTTTTATTTAAGAATGCATTTTGAAGAAGCTCAGTAGTTGGAGGTATGAGTGGCTGCCCTTGTGTTGTTATGTTGTACAAAGCAAACAGGAAAGGTTAGAAAGGATTTTAAGGTTTCTTTCTTTCTTTTTTTAAATAACCAGACTGAGATAAAACAATGAAACCAGTTTGTAGACATAGGCACAGCTGGAGTCACTAGCAGGACTATGGAAAGCTTTTTTCAGGAACTAAGAGCAAATAAAATGGTTTTTCTAGTTTGATCTTAGAGAATCTATTCAGCTGACACCAGAAAATGGGTAAAACAGCTTAATGAGTTTCTTCATTCTGCTTCCATCAGTCCTAAAAGGTGTTCATACATCTTCTGGCCACTCACTATATTAAAACCAAACAAATAAAACTGGATGCTCAAGTTATTTACATCCAGGCAATACAACAAAGACCATTTTATATTCCTGGCTTTCCTCCCCCATTATTTCATTGAAAAAGTGACTCACTTACATTTAAAGCTCTTCTTGGTAAAGATAATGCAGATTTTTTTCACCTGTAAAAGTTTCTGAAAATAGGACACTGACCAGTTTCCCTGAATGTAATTTTAAGAGTAGCCCAAGATTTCAGGGACTTCATTGAAATAAAATCAAGATAGCCCCCTGGAGGGGGCAAAACCGAAGAGGGACTAAATTTGGTAACTGAGTGTGAAACCAATTTTCAGGGAATTTAAAAATCCTTCAACGTGCCCCCAGGAGAGCCTAACCCTTAATTACCTTATTTCAGGTAGCAGGTAGGGAAATTCCTGTGGGTAAAAAGACTTCTCATGAATTCCTAATATGATGGGAAGGAATAATGGCCAAGACACTGACAATTCTTGGAGAGAAATGTAGTATTTTGTGCTCTTTTGAAAAATACCTTGATTTACCGCACAGACACCATTAATATTCAAGAAATGGAAAAGCTAGAGGTGACATTAAGAAAGCCAGTGAATACGCTGCTGTCAAGAAATCTTTCTTTGGACAGGGACTTCCGGGGAAGATGGCAGAAGAGTAAGACGCGGAGATCACCTTCCTCCCCACAGATACACCAGAAATACAGCTACACGTGGAACAAATCCCACAGAACACCTACTGAACGCTGGCAGAAGACCCCAGACCTCCCAAAAGGCAAGAAACTCCCCACGTACCTGGGTAGGGCAAAGTGGAGAGATTCCCGCACAGAGGATCGGTGCTGACCGGCACTCACCAGCCCGAGAGGCTTGTCTGCTCGCCTGCTGGGGCGGGCGGTGCTGAAAGCTGAGGCTCGGGCTTCGGTCAGAGCGCAGGGAGAGGACTGGGGCTGGCGGCGAGAGCTCAGCCGGAAGGGGGCTAATGCGCCACAGCTAGCCGGGAGGGAGTCCGGGAAAACTCTGTAGCTGCCGAAGAGGCAAGAGACTTTTTCTTCCCTCTTGGTTTCCTGGTGCGCGAGGAGAGGGGATTAAGAGCGCTGCTTAAAGGAGCTCCACAGAAGGGTGCGAGGCGCGGCTGAAAGCGGGAGCCCAGAGACGGGCGTGGGACGCTGGGGCTGCTGCTGCCGCCGCCAAGAGGCCTGTGTGCGCGCGCAGGTCACTGTCTACGCCACCCTTCCGGGAGCCTGTGCAGCCCATCACTGCCGGGGTCCCGGGATCCAGGGACAGCTTCCCCAGGAGAACGCACGGCGCGCCTCGGGCTGGTGCAACGTCACGCCGGCCTCTGCCGCTGCAGGCTCGCCCCGCACTCCGTGCCCCTCCCTCCCCCCAGGCTTGAGTGAGCCAGAGTCCCCGAAGCGGCTGCTCCTTTAACCCTGTCCTGTCTGAGCGAAGAACAGACGCCCTCCGGTGACCTACACACAGAGGCGGGGCCAAATCCAAAGCTGAGACCCGGGAGCTGTGAGAACAAAGAAGAGAAAGGGAAATCTCTCCCAGCAGCCTCAGAAGCAGTGGATTAAAGCTCCACGATCAACTAGATGTACCCTGCATCTGTGGAATACATGAATAGACAACAAATCATCCCAAATTGAGGAGCCAGGAGTCAGTGCTGTGCCTCTGAGGTGGGAGAGCCAACTTCAGGACACTGGTCCACAAGAGACCTCCCAGCTCCACATAATATCAAATGGAGAAAATCTTCCAGAGATCTCCATCTCAACACCAGCACCCAGATTCACTCAACAACCAGCAAGCTACAGTGCTGGTCACCCTATGCCAAGCAACTAGCAAGGCAGGAACACAACCCCACCCATTAGCAGAGAGGCTGCCTAAAATCATAATAAGGCCACAGACACCCCAAAACACACCACCAGACATGGACCTGCCCACCAGAAAGACAAGATCCAGCCTCATCCACCAGAACACAGGCACTAGTCCCCTCCACCAGGAAGCCTACACAACCCATTAAACCAACCTTAGCCACTGGGGACAGACACCAAAAACAACGGGAACTACGAACCTGCAGCCTGCAAAAAGGAGACCCCAAACACAGTAACACATAAGCAAAATGAGAAGACAGAAAAACACACAGCAGGAGAAGGAGCAAGATAAAATCCCACCAGACCTAACAAATGAAGAGGTAATAGGCAGTCTACCTGAAAAAGAATTCAGAATAATGATAGTAAAGATGATCCAAGATTCTATTTCCAAGATCCAAAATCTTGGAAATAGAATAGACAAAATGCAAGAAACAGTTAACAAGGACCTAGAAGAACTAAAGATGAATCAAGCATTGATTAAAAACACAATACATGAAATGAAAAATACTCTAGATGGGATCAATAGCAGAATAACTGAGGCAGAAGAACAGATAAGTGAGGTGGAAGATAAAACAGTGGAAATAACTGATGCAGAGCAAAATAAAGAAAAAAGAATGAAAAGAACAGAGGACAGTCTCAGAGACCTCTGGGACAACATTAAAGGCACCAACATTCGAATTATAGGGGTTCCAGAAGAAGAAGAGAAAAAGAAAGGGACTGAGAAAATATTTGAAGAGATTATAGTTGAAAACTTCCCTAATATGGGAAAGGAAATAGTTAATCAAGTCCAGGAGGCACAGAGAGTCCCATACAGAATAAATCCAAGGAGAAATACACCAAGACACATATTAATCAAACTGTCAAAAATTAAACACAAAGAAATCATATTAAAAGCAGCAAGGCAAAAACAACAAATAACACACAAGGGAATCCCCATCAGGTTAACAGCTGATCTCTCAGCAGAAACTCTACAAGCCAGAAGGGAGTGGCAGGACATAATTAAAGTGATGAAGGAGAGAAACCTGCAACCAAGATTACTCTACCCAGCAAGGATCTCATTCAGATTTGATGGAGAAATTAAAACCTTTATAGACAAGCAAAAGCTGAGAGAGTTCAGCACCACCAAACCAGCTTTACAACAAATGCTAAAGGAACTTCTCTAGGCAAGAAACACAACAGAAGGAAAAGACCTACAATAACGAACCCAAAACAATTAAGAAAATGGGAATAGGAACATACATATCAATAATTACCTTAAATGTAAATGGACTAAATGCTCCCACCAAAAGACACAGACTGGCTGAATGGATACAAAAACAAGACCCATATATATGCTGTCTACAAGAGACCCACTTCAGACCTAAAGACACATACAGATTGAAAGGAAGGGGATGGAAAAAGATATTCCATGCAAATGGAAATCAAAAGAAAGCTGGAGTAGCAATTCTTGTATCAGACAAAATAGACTTTAAAGTAAAGACTATTAGACGAGACAAAGAAGGACACTACATAATGATAAAGGGATCGATCCAAGAAGAAGATATAACAATTGTAAATATTTATGCACCCAACATAGGAGCACCTCAATACATAAGGCAAATACTAACAGCCATAAAAGGGGAAATCGACAGTAACACACTCATAGTAGGGGACTTTAACACCCCACTTTCACCAATGGACAGATCATCCAAAATGAAAATAAATAAGGAAACACAAGCTTTAAATGATACATTAAACAAGATGGACTTAATTGATATTTATAGGACATTCCATCCAAAAACAACAGAATACACATTTTTGTCAAGTGCTCATGGAACATTCTCCAGGATAGATCATATCTTGGGTCACAAATCAAGCCTTGGTAAATTTAAGAAAATTGAAATTGTATCAAGTATCTTTTCTGACCACAATGCTATGAGACTAGATACCAATTATAGGAAAAGAGCTGTAAAAAATACAAACACATGGAGGCTAAACAATACACTACTTAATAAGAAGTGATCACTGAAGAAATCAACGGGGAAATTAAAAAATACCTAGGGCCTCCCTGGTGGCGCAGTGGTTGAGAGTCCGCCTGCCGATGCAGGGGATACGGGTTCGTGCCCCGGTCTGGGAGGATCCCATATGCCGCGGAGCGGCTGGGCGCGTGAGCCATGGCCGCTGGGCCTGTGCGTCTGGAGCCTGTGCTCCGCAACGGGAGAGGCCACGGCAGTGAGAGGCCCGCATACCGAAAAAAAAAAAAAAAATTCCTAGAAACAAATGACAATGGAGACACGACGACCCAAAACCTATGGGATGCAGCAAAAGCAGTTAAAGAGGGAAGTTTATAGCAATACAATCCTACCTTAAGAAACAGGAAACATCTCGAATAAACAACCTAACCTTGCACCTAAAACAATTAGAGAAAGAAGAACAAAAATATCCCAAAGCTAGCAGAAGGAAAGAAATCATAAAAATCAGATCAGAAATAAATGAAAAAGAAATGAAGGAAACAATAGCAAAGATCAATAAAACTAAAAGCTGGTTCTTTGAGAAGATAAACAGAATTGATAAACCATTAGCCAGACTCATCAAGAAAAAAAGGGAGAAGACTCAAATCAATAGAATTAGAAATGAAAAAGGAGAAGTAACAACTGACACTGCAGAAATATAAAAGATCATGAGAGATTACTACAAGCAACTCTATGCCAATAAAATGGACAACCTGGAAGAAATGGACAAATTCTTAAAAATGCACAACCTGCCAAGACTGAATCAGGAAGAAATAGAAAATATGAACAGACCAATCACAAGAACTGAAATTGAAACTGTGATAAAAAATCTTCCAACAAACAAAAGCCCAGGACCAGACGGCTGCACAGGCGAATTCTATCAAACATTTAGAGAAGAGCTAACACCTATCCTTCTCAAACTCTTCCAAAATATAGCAGAGGGAGGAACACTCCCAAACTCATTCTACAAGGCCACCATCACCTTGATACCAAAACCAGACAAGGATGTCACAAAGAAAGAAAACTACAGGCCAATATCACTGATGAACGTAGATGCAAAAATCCTCAACAAAATACTAGCAAACAGAATCCAACAGCACATTAAAAGGATCATACACCATGATCAAGTGGGGTTTATTCCAGGAATGCAAGGATTCTTCAATATACGCAAATCAATCAACGTGATACACCATATTAACAAACTGAAGGAGAAACACCATATGATCATCTCAATAGATGCAGAGAAAGCTTTTGACAAAATTCAACACCCATTTATGATAAAAACCCTGCAGAAAGTAGGCATAGAGGGAACTTTCCTCAACATAATAAAGGCCATATATGACAAACCCACAGCCAGCATCATCCTCAATGGTGAAAAACTGAAACCATTTCCACTAAGATCAGGAACAAGACAAGGTTGCCCACTCTCACCACTCTTATTCAACCTAGTTTTGGAAGTTCTAGCCACAGCAATCAGAGAAGAAAAGGAAATAAAAGGAATCCAAATCGGAAAAGAAGAAGTCAAGCTGTCGCTGTTTGCAGATGACATGATACTATACATAGAGAATCCTAAAGATGCTACCAGAAAACTACTAGAGCTAATCAATGAATTTAGTAAAGTTGCTGGATACAAAATTAATGCACAGAAATCCCTGGCATTCCTATATACTAATGATGAAAAATCTGAAAGTGAAATCAAGGAAACACTCCCATTTACCATTGCAACAAAAAGAATAAAATATCTAGGAATAAATCTACCTAAGGAGACAAAAGACCTGTATGCAGAAAATTATAAGACACTGATGAAAGAAATTAAAGATGATACAAATAGATGGAGAGATGTACCATGTTCTTGGATTGGAAGAATCAACATTGTGAAAATGACTCTACTACCCAAAGCAATCTACAGATTCAATGCAATACCTATCAAACTACCACTGGCATTTTTCACAGAACTAGAGCAAAAAATTTCACAATTTGTATGGAAACACAAAAGACCCCGAATAGCCAAAGCAATCTTGAGAACGAAAAATGGAGCTGGAGGAATCAGGCTCCTTGACTTCAGACTATACTACAAAGCTACAGTAATCAAGACAGTATGGTACTGGCACAAAAACAGAAGTATAGATCAATGGAACAGGATAGAAAGCCCAGAGATAAACCCACGCACATATGGTCACCTTATCTTTGATAAAGGAGGCAGGAATATACAGTGGAGAAAGGACAGTCTCTTCAATAAGTGGTGCTGGGAAAACTGGACAGGGACATGTAAAAGTATGAGATTAGATCACTCCCTAACACCATACACAAAAATAAGCTCAAAATGGATTAAAGACCTAAATGTAAGGCCAGAAACTGTCAAACTCTTAGAGGAAAACATAGGCAGAACACTCTATGACGTAAATCACAGCAAGATCCTTTTTGACCCACCTCCTAGAGAAATGGGAATAAAGACAAAAATAAACACATGGGACCTAATGAAACTTCAAAGCTTTTGCACAGCAAAGGAAACCATAAACAAGACCAAAAGACAACCCTCAGAATGGGAGAAAATATTTGCAAATGAAGCAACTGACAAAGGATTAATCTCCAAAATTTATAAGCAGCTCATGCAGCTCAATAACAAAAAAACAAACAACCCAATCCAAAATGGGCAGAAGACCTAAATAGACATTTCTCCACAGAAGATATACAGACTGCCAACAAACACATGAAAGGATGCTCAACATCTTTACTCATTAGAGAAATGCAAATCAAAACTACAATGAGATATCATCTCACACCAGTCAGAATGGCCATCATCAAAAAATCTAGAAACAGTAAATGCTGGAGAGGGTGGGGAAAAAAGGGAACACTCTTGCACTGCTGGTGGGAATGTGAATTGGTACAGCTACTATGGAGAACGGTATGGAGGTTCCTTAAAAAACTAAAATTAGAACTACCATATGACCCAGCAATCCCACTACTGGGCATATACCCTGAGAAAACCATAATTCAAAAAGAGACATGTACCAAAATGTTCATAGCAGCCCTATTTACAATAGCCTGGAGATGGAAACAACCTAAGTGTCCATCATCGGATGAATGGATAAAGAAGATGTGGCACATATATACAATGGAATATTACTCAACCATAAAAAGAAATGAAATTGAGCTATTTGTAATGAGGTGCATGGACCTAGAGTCTGTCATACAGAGTGAAGTAAGTCAGAAAGAGAAAGACAAATACCGTATGCTGACACATATATGGAATTTAAGAAAAAAAAATGTCATGAAGAACATAGGGGTAAGACAGGAATAAAGACACAGACCTACTAGAGAATGGACTTGAGGATATGGGGAGGGGGAAGGGTAAGCTGTGACAAAGTGAAAGAGCGGCATGGACATATATACACTACCAAACGTAAGGTAGATAGCTAGTGGGAAGCAGCCGCATAGCACAGGGAGATCAGCTTGGTGCTTTGTGACCGCCTGGAGGGGTAGGATAGGGAGGGTGGGAGGGAGACGCAAAAGGGAGGGGATATGGGAACATATGTATATGTATAACTGATTAAATTTGTTATAAAGCAAATAAATAAATAAATAAAGTGGCCCACAGTTTCCTCCTTAGCTACAAGTGGAGGCTGACCTTGAAAAAAAAAAAAAAAGAAATCTTTCTTTGAAATAGTGTTTGATTTCTAAACATCAGAAGTCCTGATGGGGAAAGGAAAGAAAGAGAAAGACCAAAAATATGTCTGTATATATATATATACATTTATGTATTTATTTTATTTAGGCTTTTGGACTTAAAGGAGAGAGAATAGAGATCTACATGTCTTTCCTAATTTTAAAGAAATGCTTATCTCTTTAGAATAATATGACATGGCAGGGTCTCCTGGAGGGGAACCACTTCTTCAGATGTTTCACTGTAAGATTTATAACAAACGTTTTTTTGTTCGTATCTGGTGTAGTGTATGTGCTGTGATAGTAGTGGGTTTTTTTCCCTTTTTTAATCTAGTTCACATAGTAATGATTAAGTAAAGTGGAGGGAAAGCATCCAGAGGAGAAAAGAATGTACAAAAGAAAACAGAAACATACAGAATGGAAATTGAAATTACGTTGTATCTTTACTGTGTCATTCTTACATGGTCCTAGGACATAGTATAGAAATTCCGTAGATATCTAAGGACTATATATCTAGCTTCAAGGATCTGCTGTCGTAGAGAAGACTTATGGAAGGGGAAGGAGCAGAAAAATGTGCACCAAACATACCCACCACATTTTGCACAAACATTCAGTGACTCATTATCCATCACTTCCCTGACCCTTCCTTCCATAACTTCATCTCAAGCCCATTCCAGATTATTATAACTCTGATGTACTAAATCAGTTATAACATATGTATTATTTTCTCTTTTGTTTTCCCCTTTTTAATTTGTTAACTTAATTTACCTTTGTTCTAATATTATAGTTGCCTTATATATATCTTTGTATGCCTTCTAAATCCTTTTTGAAACAAAGAATGTTATAAATAAAAAATAACGTTAAGTTAGTTGCTGATCTTTGAAAAAATGATTAGTGCTACTGACTACCAAAAAAGGAAGGAGAAAAGTTTCCTTTAGAGTTTAGATAGACTCACATAAATTTTCATTTCCAGTGGGCACTGCATTTTCTTATATATTATCTTTATGAATCAGTATTGCATTATAGGACAGGGATTTTTATCTTGAAGCTTAAACTCAAGGCTATTCTTAGTATCAGGTATCTGTAGGGATATACACTGTTTGGAGGGAATGTATAGGCACTTGTATAACCATTCATGGAAGAGGGGGAAAGAGTGTTGCTGAATATATCAGATTGAAGGCAGATGGGGGCCTTGTCCATGAAGTTACTTTATTTGGATAAAGCACATTCTTATAGAGGCATAGATAGCATATGTGCAAGGGATTATTTTAAAATAAGGACAAATATACTACAAAGCATCAAATATCTGTTCTTTGGAAGGCACTCCAAGTTAGGCAAAGGGAACCCAACAAGAATAAAAATATTGTTGACTTTTTATTTAATAATATGGTCAATGACTAAAATTGTAGGCAGTTTATACATAATGGCTGTTTTCAATGTTATGGCCCAAACCAGTATTTAAAGACAAGAGCATGGGCTTCCCTGGTGGCGCAGTGGTTGAGAGTCCACCTGCCGATGCAGGGGACACGGGTTTGTGCCCTGGTCTGGGAAGATCCCACATGCTCTGGAGCGGCTGGGCCCGTGAGCCATGGCCGCTGAGCCTGCACGTCTGGAGCCTGTGCTCCATAACGGGAGAGGCCACAACAGTGAGAGGGCTGCGTACCACAAAAAAAAAAAAAAAAGACAACAGCATCACCTGGCAGGTACAGACATACAAAACCAGTGCTTTCTAAAAGTTAAATACTTAAGGCTACTGCAATATTCCTTTTATCTTTTTATAACTGTGCTTTCACTATGTCAAGGCTGAAGCTGGGAAATATTCCTTTAGCTTGTTGGCTAATGCAAGGTATTATGTGTAGTAAATTATTGCTACTGTCACACAAGAGGAGGTGTTAAATGTTTAGAAACAAAAAGTGTACCTTAAAAATTTCCCAAGTCCTAGTTCTATACAAATTCTAATACAAAGAATTTGAAAGACTGCATAAAAATATCTTTTTATTTAGCTCATTAGTTTATAAACAATTTATAAGTAAGGAAAATAACAAGAGGGATAAAAGTCAATTCTTTAGATCATCAATGGGGAAAAATAATAAAACTTTTAGTCCAATATTACTTTCTCATCAACAAGCTGTTATTGCAATTGTTTTTGAATTATTTTCAGTACTTGAATTATTTACGGCCCTTTCCTAAAATTTCCCTCCCTTTTCTCAACAACCTTGGCTGATGCTTCGATTATCTTGTTTAAAATAGTGACTTCTTATATTACATGATTTTCCTTGTTAAGTCCAAGGGCTTCTCATTGTAATCATTATAATTACATGTAAGTGATGTGCTCTGCTTTGGTGGTTTCCTTCAGAACAAGAACATCTAATTCCTCACTCCAGCCACGTGGCTAATCTCCCTTGATCCATAACAGTGTACAGATCAGGTCACAAAAAAGAGATGATGTTAAATACTTTGTGTCAAGAGTTAAGTGAGTTTGTGCCTGTTGGTTTCTGTATTACACATCTCTTTAATTTAATCTTCTGTGAATTGCCTTTAATACAATACATATATTCATTTCCACTGTTTATAACTAAGACGAAGTTGTTTAAAACTTGTAACAGTTAATTTCTTCTAAGCCCCTTGAAAATGTCATTCTATTTTTATAAAAATACTTTCTGCAAACTTAAATGTAGCCATAAAAGTTCATCTTTTGGTAAGATGCCATTGAAAGTGTTTTTTTGTTGTTGTTTCTTTGTTTTGTTTTATTTTTTTGAGGCCAGCCTTCCTTTGCCCTCCATAAAAGCTTTGTTTATAATTTGGTGGCTGTAATGGAAAGAGATTTGGAAAGAGCCTCAAAAGGACTGTCCAGACCAGGGAAGTTTAGGGTCAGATAACCAGGCTGTCAGGGCCAGTTGGTGCAACATGACAAAGTGTCTACTAGTCTAGGAATAGCAAGAACTTATTATCAGAAAGAAAATCTGTGATTAAATCAGGGATAAAATAGTAGAGGAAAGCAAACCTTGTTAACTGTGACTGGAATGGGATCCACAATCTGTGATGTCTAAGTAATGATGGGGTAGTGAACCAGGGCAAGTCAAAATGGCAACTAATTGGCAGAGACCCCAAAAGACAGGTGTTTGGGCGTAAGGAGACCTGGCGATAGGTCTCCTGGTTGAAGAGCACTGAGGCAAGCTGGTTCAAGGTGTAGGGGAAGTTCTAACTGAGGGGGATGCTCCTCCAGACCTGGGTGAATTTTAATCAGTATTCACCTTCAGCAGCAAAGGTCTGTAGTTAGCATAAATTTCATACCTCGTAGGTCTGAATTCCTTTCCCCTGCTCTTCCTTTACAGCATCTTACATCTCTAGTATCTCACTTTATTTATTTATTTTTATTTTTTTGGCTTGCACAGGAGAATGGTGTTCTGGGAAATGTTTAACAACTGGCTCTCTGGGTTAAAAAAGAAACCCGAACAACTCTGATTGTAGTATTTGCCTTCTTCTGTGGTATAAATAACCCTACTATGGCCAATTTCAAACTACCAACATCACATCATTGGACAGAATTGGGAAGAAAGGTGCAGCAACAAAGTATTATATAATATTTCTATCAAACATGTGCAATAGGCACAAATAACCTCAAGATCATAGACAATAGTAAAAAGTAGCCAAATAATTAGAAAGGGATGAGTTTATGCATTTACTACTTTGTTTTTAACATAATTCTTTTTTAATATTTTTTATTTTTATTTATTTATTTTTAAATTATTATTATTTTTTTGGCCATGCAGCATGCGGGATCTTAGTTCCCTGACCAGAGATCAAACACATGACACCTGCAGTGGAAGTGTGGAGTCCTAACCACTGGACCACCAGGGAAGTCCTTTCAATATAATTTTCTTAACTGTAAGTTTATATAATTTATTTAAAAATAATTGCTATAGGGGCTTCCCTGGTGGCGCAGTGGTTGAGAGTCCGCCTGCCGATGCAGGGGACACGGGTTCGTGCCCCAGTCCGGGAGGATCCCACATGCCACGGAACGGCTGGGCCCGTGAGCCATGGCCACTGAGCCTGCGTGTCTGGAGCCTGTGCTCCACAACACGGGAGAGGCCACAACAGTGAGAGGCCCGTGTACCGCAAAAAAAAAAAAAAAAAAAGAAAAAAAAATTGCTATGTTTAACAACAGGCTCACAAATTCCTGAACATTTAACAGTTGGCTCTCATGAGCCAGCAGGAGCTGTCTCTGGCTTCCCTGAAACGGCCCTCCCTAGTTTGTCTACCTTCCCTTCCCTTTTGCACCCTAGGTGATGCCTTTGGGGGGGACAGCGTCTTCTCTAATATCCTGTTCTCCCTGTTTCCATTCTCTTTTGTGATTGGGGTGCAGGTAGATAGTCAGAACTGGGATTTATCACTGTCCCTCTATTTGCTGTGGGAGATCCAGGTTATCTTGGTGTCTGCCCTATAGGTTGCTGGTAGAAGTTGTAAAAGCATGGATAGCACCAAGAAGTACAAAACTCTGAACTAGAAGGGAGGTCTCAAAGGTTGATTGGCTAATTTCTATTAAAAGCCCAGATCATCACAAAAAAAAAACTTGTGGTGAAAGTCAAGTTTGCTGGCTTTCTGCTTCATTTCTCCTGATGACAGACCCTATTGCTTATGAGGGAGTCATGTAGACTGCTACGGTGATGGGGGATGAGTTAACTGGGAGGGAAATGGAATAGATGTGGAGAGGGGATGGCAATGTGGAGAGGGGATTAGTCTCGATAAAATGTTGTAATAAAAAGCTTACTAGTTTGAGCCAGGCTCTAGACCAGTGCTGTCCAGTTGAATTCTCTGTGATGATGGAAGTGTTCTATATCTTTGTTATTCAACATGGTAGCCAAAGAATGAAGATGATCAAACCATTTGCAGTCATAGAGAGGATCAGGGTTGGAGTCTGTGCATGAAGCTAAGTTTGAACTCTCCAAATCTAGGTTTAGCACTGTTGCTAATTGCAGCATTTTGTTACAAAGTATTCCAATCTATTTTCTCTGGCCAATTCTCTTTTTATTCCCCAGCTTTACTGAGGTATAACTGACAAACTTGTGAGGTATTTAAAGTACATTTTTTTTTTTTTTTTTTTTTTTTTTGCAGTACGCGTGCCTCTCACTGTTGTGGCCTCTCCCGTTACGGAGCACAGGCTCCGTACGCGCAGGCTCAGCGGCCACGGCTCACGGGCCCAGCCGCTCCGCGGCATGTGGGATCTTCCTGGACCGGGGCATGAACCCGTGTCCCCTGCATCGGCAGGTGGACTCTCAACCACTGCGCCATCAGGGAAGCCCTAAAGTACACATTTAATGTACATCGTGTGATTTGATATACATATATATTCGGCCAATTCTTGACTTATATAAGATCCTTAACACTAAAATTTACCTCCTAGAAAACTCCAGAATTAGGGATACATTTTAATTGGCCTTGACTATGCCTACTGAAAACTGTTAAGATTAAAACTGCAGCATTAACAGCTCATCAGTGATCTGAGGGATACTCTTTTTTTTTTTTCTGATGAAAATAGTGTTTTATTTATGTGGTTTCAGGGTCCACAGTTGTCCTACCAACTGCTGCCTATTACTCTCTCATCCTTTGTGTCTCTAAGGGAGCTCTTGTTCCAGTCACCTCTGGAAGCATTATGGTCAAACCCCACTTGTGGCTGGGTAGGTATCTTGGAACCACACTGAGGGATACTCTTTAATGTTTCCTTGGAGCTATTACCAAATAGTTCCACAGACTACTTCAGTATTCAGGGCCAGAAAGCAAATGTGGGCAGACAGATCAATAAAAAGAATTTGGAGTCAGGCTGGCTACAGCATGAATTATTCCTCTGCCACGTTATTACTTGTGAACCTTGGGCAGGTTACAAAGTCTGTTTCCTCAATACCCAAATCGGAAGAATGTCTGCCTCATTAGCTGCTGTGAGAAGAAAACAAAATGATGTATCAAAGTGCCCAATACAGTGCCCAATCTTTAGTTAGTAAATATGTAATAATTTAAATATTTAAATAAGTGCCCAAGATTTAATTATTTAAATATTAATAATCTCTAATGAAAATTAAAGGTAATAAAATACGGGGAATATGAAACAAATTATCTGAATTCTACAAAGTTGATTTTATAATTGATTTATTATAATGGTAATCTTTCCCATTAAAACTCAGGGGCAAAACCTAGGAACACTGTCAACCCTACAAGGCTTGGGATGGTCTCCTCCTACCCCTCTCCCACCTCACTTTCACCTCTGCCCAAAGCCTTCCCCTGCTGCCTTCAATGTACTGTGTTCTCGCTCACTGGGGAGATTTTACACCTGCTGTTCCCTGTCCCTGTCCTCCATCCCCTGCCTTGGCCCCATCCCCTCTCACCCTGCAGTGTCAACTCAAGCTCCCCTGACCCTCCAGCCCCGGTCAGTTCCCTTGACCATGTGCTCTCAATGAACTCTGCTCTCTTCTTTTGTATCATTTTCTCAGTGTGTAGTTTATACATTTATTTGTGTCATTATTCGGATATGTCCATCTTGCTTACCAGACTATAATCCATGAGGCAGGCACAGAATCAATATCTGATTAGCTACTAAACTAACTAGTAAAGCAATTCATTTGTGTCTTATTTTTTTCATGGTGTAACACTGGCTTATTTTTTCAAATGAACTTCATAACATAATTGTTGGTCATAAACTAAATGATTAAAAGTACATTTTGTGATTTGGAGTTTGTTTTGGGACTTAGAACTCACTCAGCATACAAGCCTGCTTCATCTTCACTTGAAATATAACCATGTGGCAGCTGCTTAGCAGACCACTAACCAATGGTTCTATCAACGTGACAGAGTCCAGTGGCCAACCCAGACTACAGGAGTCATTTCCTGCAGGCAGTGTAGACTGAAGTCATTACCCTAGCTGGAATTCGGTCATGACATTGAAACAACACATCTCACCCTAAGAAAGCCTAGAGAATTATTTTTCTAGTGCAGCCATTGGCTTGATTTTTCGATACCTTTTCTTTATGAAACCCCATTATATTTACTTTGCTTTGGTATTTCTTCCCATGATTGAACAGAGAAAAACTAAGGGCAGCAATAAAAGCAAATTTTCAAATATTAAATATGTTTATAGCATAGAAAATCATGACAAAGCTGAGATAATTCACTGTTTTGCATTTGCAGTGTGCACATGAGTGAGCCAAATGATGTTTAGATTTTTCTTGGTTCTTTCTCAATAATGGGTCAGATAAATCACTGTCTGATTGCTTATTATGTTCCTGAGATTGCACTGGGAATGACTGGCAGTAAAAGCCCCCAATTCAGACTCACTTGTATGCAAACAATAAACATTGTTTACCATTTTTATATTTATGCCAATGATTATAAAATAGTCAACAGCTAAAAGGTACTTAGAAAAAAGCAGCATCTTTCCTATAGAAAGAAATATTTGTCAAAAAATGTTCTCCATTTCCACTTGATTATGCTATTCCACAGCAAGGCAATAATGTGAGATATGCAACAATCCCCAAGCCATTTACAGCTTTGCTATCAATTACAAAATAATAAGCTAGGGAATATAAACATGCTGAATACTAAGGAAAAACAATACCTTTGTTTGGTTCAAATATTATATTTCTTAGTGCATATTTCAGAATCTCTAGATTGACCCAGTTTGCTGTACAGATCTTTTTCTGTGCCTAATTTCCTCCTTCTTTATTTATATAATATTGGTGATTACCCACACTTACATCACTTATGAGGCCTTTGCTCATTTATTCTCTCATTTGATTTAGTATTGTGCTTCTAAAAAAAAAAAAGATGAGGAAAACGATTTCTAAGACATGTAAAATAACTTGTCTAATGTTTGGTTAAATGGCCAAACACAGCCTGAACTCAAATCTCATTACTCCAAACCCAAATCTATGCTTTCAGGCAAAGATAATACTGTTTGGCAAACTTAAGTCTCAGTGTATGACTTTCTGGGTCAGTTTTCCAAATTTATGTATCTATGCATTGATTGATCAATTGATGAATTGACTTTCTTGGTCATTTACCCACTGGCCCATCAGTTTTGTAGGTATGGTATCTTGTATTCTATGGGATATCTGATCTTTTGCATGCATGATGTTTTACTAAGCCCCACAAAGAAAACAAAGAAGAGATAGTATTAACCCAAGAACTCAAACAATTATGAAGCAACTTTTATGTAGGTATGTGGGGCTGGAAAGAGAAGGCTTCTAGTAAAAAACAGATTTAAGTTGGGTCTTGAAGGGAATGATGGACTTACATTATCAGGGAGAAAGCAGAAGGGCATCCCAGGTGGTCGAGACTGCATGAAGCATCTCTAGGAAACATTTTAATGGCTGTAGTGAGTAATTAACGTGGTTATTCCCTAGTATGTCTGCACACTTTGCATTTTATATGATAATTTATCATTATAAGTAGTGTCTGATCCTCATGAGTGTTAGTTAAAAATTATTCCTTAAAGGTTTCATTAATTAAAAATTATCAACCTTCAGTATAATATAATCTTGAAATCTTTTAGGGTCCCTTGGGGTAAATCCAAGTACTACATACCACAAACCAGTATATAGATTCAATTTTGGTGAGGCTCTGCATGAGGGCGGTGAACTGTCAGAAGAGGGTTTTACTTCTGGGGATTTTCAGGGGCAGAAATGTGGCTGCTGTTACCCTGTTAAAAATCATTGCTCCTTGGGTGACACAGAAGGATTCTTGTGACCCTTTGCATGTGGATTTCAACCTCCTGGCTTCTTGTGAGCAGAATCTGATAATACTCTGGGCAGCTCAGTGCCCACATGGAGCAGGGACAGAGGCAGTAAGGGCCCCTGTGTCAGGGTGCACAGGTGGAGGGGCCGTGTGACGTTCTGTCCCCTGTGCGGGCTGCATGTGTTTGAGGGAGCAGGAAATGGGTTTCTGTTAATTCCTGTTGCCAGCTCATTGCTCTTACTTCCATGGTGGGTGGTCATGGCAGCACTCCAAGGACACAGAGTCAAGAGAAGTTCAAAGTGAATCCCAAGGATGAATCAGCTCAGTGTACACCCTGGAGAAGTGGCAGCCTGAATGGGGAGAGGAGATGAATGTTTCCAGGAAGCAGGATGGCTGGTGGTGGGTGAGACTGTAGAAGAAGGGAAAAGGCGAGCCACCTTTTGGGGTATGGGGAAGAGGAAGAGGGCCTGACACCCTAACCTTGAATGAGGCGGATGGGAGAAGGGTGATGATGCCAGGCCCAAGATGGAGGTCCAGCCAACACGAGCTCCTTCAGCAGCTCTCTTTCAGGCCTGGACTTGAGGCTAGTGGCCCCAGTGTTGTGGAGGGAGTGTTGGCGGAAGGCAAGGTTGCTGTGACCTCAGATGACTTGGGAGTGGCCACCAGCTTGGAAGACCAAGAGAGTAGTTGGAAGCCAGCAAAGGAAGGTGGTTTCTGCAATCACTCTCATATCGCATCCTTACTTCCAGCCTAGTTTCTAATTACACCTTGGACCACCACCCCGGCTAGTGATTTGGTCTTCATTAAACCTAATATTTATTAAATATTTGTTCAAAACTGACTTAGTTAAGGAGGGGAGGAAGTGATTTTCTATTAATAAAAGTAGTATGTAGGTAATGAAGAACTGATGTGCCCTTAGTTACCCCAATTTTCACTCATTTGGATTTCCCTTTACTTCTATAGTTTTTCCATCATACATACATGGGTAGTGTTTGGCCTCCACACCCTGTAACAACAGCAGAAATGTACATGGATGTGGGTACTGACTCGTTGCTGGTGAGCAGCAATACTTAGTTTCTGAATTTTAATTGACTCTGACAGCTGACGTCAGAGGCTGTCAGGTGGCTAGTCTCAAGTTGGTGAGCTGCTCCGAATGTAGACGTTGTTGTGTGGGCATAGAAAAATTATTTAACAGAAGTTGGAATGTTCTGGTGAGGATTTTTATTTAGCTTTCCACTTTTTACCTGCGGATTCTCTCTTCTTCCCTAGGAGCAGGACCAAATTATATTGTAGGTTAAGGAGTCATGTGTGAGAACATGTCCGATTTACTCCTGTGGTGATCCATCTCTTTTCCATTATGGGTAATGGAATACTATCCAATGCCTTTCAGCCGGCTGCCCAGGCCACCCTGTCCTTAATTCAGGTCAGGGGATGGGGAGTTCTGAGCCTGGGGTGGCCCATGAAACCAACTGTTCCCAAAGACATGGGAAGAGAGCTTTGGGAGGAGATTTCAACAGAGAGAGGTTTGGGGGTGTGTGTGTGTATGTGTGTTTGTGGGGGTGGGGTGGGGTGGAGGGGTGGGAAGAGCTAGGAGTGGATGAAAGGAGGGTGACAGAGAAAGAATTGAATAAAAGTCGAGTCTTTACTGTCAGCAGTCCTTCCTTTCCTGCTGCCACTAACAGGGAGATTAGCACCTGACCCTCTCCTTCCACGACGAGAACGGGATCAGTACCAGCATCCTGATGTTTTATCATTCTCCTCTTTCTCCTTCATTGAAGGCTAGTGGTTGTTACGGCATCACTGATCTAGATTTCTATATCCTCAGCAAGGCTATTTTACGGCTGCCGATCTGCCTGAGAATGTAAATGAGTACATTTAAATATCATGTTCTCAACAATTTTATGTTTTGTTCTAAGCTCAAAATAAAGCTACCCAGGTGTTCTTTTATAAATAGGACTGCATGAATTTGAACAAACCTTTGCATTATTCATTGCAACAAAGGAATCGGAGTTCCTTCTCTACATATAATTTTAACACTTTTTAAAAGTAATAAACTACTGAAGGTAATTAGCACATCAATGAGCATTTTCTTGAACAGATGTATCAAGTTTGACTTGGAAACCATTTTGTTGGATAAACAATTATTCTGGAACCCACTAAAAGTTATCTATCAGTGGTTTTTGGCCATGATGACTTTATATTATCATAAATTATTTTTAATTCAAGCCTTTGGCAAACAATTTAAACGAGATTTGCAATGTAGCAGTGCTGATCTCGTGGCTGAAATATTAAAACGTCATGCATGGGAGATTTATCCTTTTAATAAGATCTATCACACTGGACATCACTCACCCTCCCCAATTAAAACCCACTTAATTCACAAACAATTTATTAAAAAATCTGCCTACTACGAATGCACATTAGTATAATAGGTTTTCTGCTCCATTTAAGGTGGGCAACAACTGGCCATACCTAAACTCAAGATCTTCTTGCCCTGTCAACAATTCTTTATTTTTTTTTAACATCTTTATTGGAGTATAACTGCTTTACGATGGTGTATTAGTTTCTGCTTTATAACAAAGTGAATCAGCTATACATATACATTCTTTATTAATAGAAGTTGACATTTTAAGTCTAAAACAAAGCTTCTAACAGTTTTATAAAATGGGTTTTGTTTATGAAAGAGCATGCAGTAATGAACAGTTTAATTCAGTGGGAATTTCCCACGTTAAATGCACACATGCTCACAGCTGACAGAGTTTGGGCATTTAGTCATTTGTTTATTAACATTACCTTGGGGCAGAGGTCTCTGTTGGAGGAATACCTTTAAATGGTCCCTCTTAGACTGGACATGTAAGGCAAGTGATACTGTTCCAGGGAAGAGTGTAATAGGACATCTGTTGGCCTGACAGAGGCCCTGTTTGCGCATCCTTCTTGGTTGTGGAAATCAAGTACTGGTGAGGAGGGAACAAGGGACATTTGCATGGGAGCCACGGGATCTCCTTGGAGGAGAGGGATTAAGATTCTGATGCCTTCTGTTCTGAGGTTCAGTGTTTCTCTTGCAAGGAAATGGCCCTGATAGAGAAAAAAGATCAAGGGAAGATCCCAGAAATTTGTGAAAGGAAATTTACCCTAAGGATGAGGGCATCTGAGAACAAAGGAGTGGTTCTTGGCACATTTCCTAGTGATAGCTGGAAACCTAGCACTGGGAAAATTTAGCTCTGTGTATGTGTGTGTAGTGAAGGTGGTAAAGAGGGGCGGGGGTGTTTATTAACTGAGGAACTACAATATTGGGACCCAGGAACATGGTAGCATAAGGTGATCAAGGCAGAGTTTAATATTGGTAAAAGAGACCTCCTTTTTCTCCATCTTCTACCCTGAAAAACTACAGTCCTGGACTGCCAGTCTACACTGCACAGCAGTGTACACAGCAGTAGCAGTGGGGAAAGAGACGGGACTGTTCAGAATGCCCAATTTTCTCCATAACATTGCATGCTTGGACATAGAGCCGGCTAACTCAGTTCCCAAGTGCCACACCTTACAAAACTGGCAAGACATCAACTGGTGCAGCACCAGTTGGAAAACTGTTCTCTTCAAAAACAAAAGAAGACACTTCCTCTCCATGCAACCATGTCTGCTGTGGATGTTGGGATCACAGACCTGCATCCCATGTCCCACGACCTACCAGTAGACAGTCCCTACTCAGAAATTGTAGATAGTTGAAACAGGAACTGGATAAAGCATGCATTGGTGATATTCCCCAGGAATAAATTGTTTATTTCATTCACCAACTTTAAATCTTTTAATACATTTCTCAAGAAGTTGCCTCATTTGAAAAAACATGCATAAAAATCAAATCAAAGAGAGAAAAGTGAAAAATATTTTGCCAACATGAAGCTCAAAAGAAAAGAAAATTAAATATATTTTGAGCATACTCATGTAAGTGAAGTTTATTTTCAGTGAGTTTGATGACTAACACTATTGAGTTATGAGTGGTAGAAAAACTGTGATGTGAAGAATTTTAAATATGTTAAAATATGGTGATACATCAAGAATGAAATAAATACCTCACACTGAATTTTAACAAAAAAGTCTGCATTTTTTATTAATAGAAAATATTTTTTTCCAACATGCTCATTAAATGAATGTTGAACAAATATGTGAAAACTAGCCATTTAAGGGGGGCATCAAGTCACCAGCCTCTCCAGGCTGCCCACACGTCCCAGTTCACCCTGGGTATTCCCAGAAGGAAATCTGGGCTGTCTTGTCAAGTGATGCTGCTCTGAGGTCCTAGCACTACTGCAGTCCAAAGAGGGCACCATGTTTATTTTAAACCAAAGAAAACTGCAGATGATATATAACCATGCCTCCTTCCTCTCAGGCATCTTCTCCTCATTACCCTGTGTCTGATCATCCTTATCACACTAAGAACTTTAGCTAACCGCTGTCTCAATTTACCAAGCACCTCCCCACATGCCCAAACATTCCCAAGTCAGTTCATAACTATACTAGACAAACGTTTGCTATCACCATTAAAGTATCACGGTGTGTCTCAGAACCTCAAGGGCAAGAGTTATGCTTAACTTGGTTTTACACAAAGGTCTCCCTAATTCTTTGGGAGAGGAAGTCATTGGTTGATTGATTGGCCGATTCATTCATTCAATATTTACCAAGCACCTACTATGTGCCAGGTACTGTTCTAGGCACTGTGAATGCAGCAGTGAACAAAAAGACAAAATTCTCATCCTCATAGAGCTTACCTTCTGGTGAGGAGATTGGAGACAGACAATAAACAAATAAACAAGGAAAATGTAGTGTATTAGAAAGTGAAGAAAAATTAGCTAAGGGAGTTACCTAGGGAGAACTGGATGTGATTGTGTGTATGTATGCTATACTTTTAAGAATGGGGGGCTGGGGAAAGCTTCCCTAACAAAGCGACATTTAAACAAGCACCTGGAGGAGGTGAAGAGTGAGCACCACACCAGGGGCATCTAGGGGAAGAACTTACAGGCAGAGGGAACTGCACATGCAAAGGTCCAGAGGTGGGAAAGGACCAGGGTGCCTGGTATGGAAGCAGGGAGGACAGTCAGGAGGCCAGGACATAGATCTAGGTGAGAGATGATGGTGGCTTGGGTTGGACGTACAGTAGGGGTGAGGAAGAGTGGTCAGATTTTGGAGATACTCTGAAGATGGATCCTGCAGTGTTTACGATTAATTGGATGTGGAGTGTAAGAGGAAGACTGGCTCTATGCAGGACAGCTAATTCTAGATGTCCATAATCCTAGCACATCATGCTTCCCTGACCTCTGTCTGCTGCCCCGACTCCCCTGCCTCCAGACTGCCCATATATGCCCTTTCCTCATTGGATCACCTGAGACCCAGTCTCTCGCTAGGTCTTAGCCTTCTCTTATTGACACAATTCCCATAGTCACATATTTCAGAGGCTTACTCCAGACTCCACCATTATCTGCAAAGGATAGCTTGGATAGTGATGAGGTAGGATGCTTAAGAAAGGCAACTCATAAGACTCCTGGAGGAGTATGCTGTAGCTCTTTGGGTCTATTGAGATAGATTTGGATGTTTAAGCAGAAGCTCACTACAGATCCTTGGACAGGAGTGACATAGAAATTGGACAAGATGAAGTCTTAACAAGTTTGCAAGGAAACCTGTCTACAAGGTTCCTAACCTGACAAAGATGCATCAAAGTTCTCTGTGGGCAATTGAAAAGGATTATATGAAGCTCTGAGATAGAGCGGGGAGGGAGAGGATGCCTTTCATTTTTTAGTGAAGAAGTCAACGCTGTAAAACCAAACTTTGTTCTAAAAATGTGGAGGAATATCTACTGAGGGCATGGATAGGTCACATATGCACTGTCCAAGTGCACGCCTGCCCATGTCCACCTTGTGCAGGGGCTTGACATTTCTACATGGTGCACAGTGAACCAGATCTCAATGGATGCTAGACAAACAATCAAGTTAATTGATGAAGGTGATAACATATGCAGGGGCATGATGAGACTGAAATCAGTGCCTTTTGAGGAACAGAAGTTGTATAATAAGAGGATATTGACGTTCCTGCATCAGGAAATGCTGAGCTGGAATTAATCCCCAAGGCACAGAATACTCATGTTGAGCCAGACTACTGGGGGATTCAGAAATCAAGCACAGATTCAGGAACAGAGCATGAGGAGGCAGTTCTTCTTTTCCTGTGTAACTGGGTTACAGGAATAATTGGGGCCTCTGTCACATTGTATTTGTTTACTGTTCTGACTTTTAAATGGGCAGACAACTTGAGGGCAGGGAGCAGTGTCTTATTCTGCTTGGCTCCACTGGCTGGAGGAATGTTGGCAGGTAGAGTGCTCAGACACTACTGGGTGGGTGGATGGATGGGTGAGTGAATGAATGAATGGAAGAGTAAATAAATGAATGCATGCAAGAGTAAATGAGTGATCACACTGTAAATAAATGTTCCTGGAAAGGATGCTGAATCACACACACATACATACACATTTACACACATATCCTACCACACACTGATTCCCTTTTTCCCCATTTTAATCAGATATTAATTTTTTGAAAAACAAAAACCAAGTTTTAATTTTATTTCCTAGAGTTTTTCTTTGAAAACCTAATTTGCTTTATGAAACAAATTTCAAGAGAAAACGAGATGGAGGAGGAACCTTGCAATATAAAGCAACATAAGAGACAAAGCAACAGCTACAATGTAAGTACCTTATTTGAAACCTGATTTTAAAATGAGCAAGACAAACTATGACGTTTATGGGACAACTGGAAGTTTGAACACTGGTAGCATATTTGACAATATTGAGGGATTATTAATGATATCTTTTTTCAGGTGTGAAAATGATAGTATGGTTGTGTTGAAAAAAAAGGGTCCTTATCTTTTAGAGATACATACTGAAACATTTATGGATGAAATGTTATGATATCTGGGATTTGCTTGAAATTAATACAGAAGGGGAAACGCGGTTGGGGGTGGTCACTGAGGCGAGGTGATGGGTACGTGGAGATTCCTTACGCTACTCTATTTATTTTTGTGTATGTTTGAAATTCTCCTTGCTAAACAATTAATAATAAAGAGCTAAAGTGGATATTAAGATCTGGAAAACTGGTAGAGCAGACACTATGGTGCTCTAAGTTAACCATATCAGGCACACTTCTAAATTCTTCATTTATCTAATCTACTGCTACTGTGTATGCGTAATCACAGGCAATAGATGCCTGGGTGAAGAAGGCATTTATTTTTATCTTAAAAGTCATTGAAATAAAACAAACCTTTAAAACATTCTCTTTCTTGCTCGTCATATAAATCACTTTATATAGGACATCTTAAGACCAATGCCTTGTGCTTTAAAAGAACTCTATATTACTTGCCAACCTTAGCATAAATCCTCTTGATATGTTTAACTAAGATTTACTAAAATAAAACCTCAGGCCTATTTCGAATGACAAAGGTATGTGCTTATACTCCTATCATTTGTTCAGATTTCTCCTGAGGGTTTTGCTGTCTTTACTCTGCTTGATTGTATTTATGTTGCAACTGAAAAGACTTCAGAACACCTATTTCACAGGCTTTAATTCCTGCATGGTCTTGCATAAGTAACTGCCTGCAGAATTCTGACACCATACCCAGATATATGTCTAATTACACTTTTGAACTTAATGAAATGAATATAATTCTGTCCTCAGATCACAGGCTAGATATTTAAAATTTTTAATTGGCTATTATTTTTCCAAGTAAGCTTATTGCAGTTAGAGTTTGAATTAAATTGGAAAGTATGTGTGAACAAAATTCTTGTACTTCTTGTTTGAAATCTGTTGTTGCATAAATTTCTAATACTAGATTAGCAATTATATTTGTAGCTATGCATATTTCATACACAAATTATCTATATATTTATGTAAACATATTATGGTAAAATCTTTTTATAATGTAGAACTGGATAGGATGCACCAACTCAGAAGCCCTACTGCTATTGATTTATTTCAGAGGTCACAGCTTGATTTTCAGTATATCTAAATCTCTGTTATAATTCTGTTCCAACAGAATTCTACTATTATTTCTGTGAAGAAACAGTACTCAGAGTGGAATTTCAAATTCAAATCCTGACAGGGATCAGGTAGGTAACATAAATGAGTGAAGCCATGTAGGTGGACTATATAGGTGGGACCTGAGGTACCTGCTCTGTCTGAAGGTGGCAGCACTCTTAGCTCTAGTTGGTGGTACCTTGCGGGCATGGTGTTTCCAGATGTCCTATTGTTTTTCCAAGAGAACACATAAACCTAGATTGTTATACTAAATCTCCCAATTAAAAAATGTGGGCCAAAGAAGTCATGCCTGCTATTTGCATAGAGCAAACACTGATGTAGGATAAGCTGCACTGGAAGGGTTTTGCCTCTGATTGCTTGCTACTGTAGAATTTCCACAACTTACTTAATTTCTCAATATATGAATGTATTTCTTTTAATCAGGATGAGAATATTTGTCCTTTAATCATCTCACAGGATCTTCTGTATGCTGACTGTACATGCCCAAGGGAGACATGGGGCCACTTTGTAGATTCAGCCTAGCAGTGTGGATTAAAAATAACTAGGGGCCTCCCTGGTGGCGCAAGTGGTTGAGAGTCCGCCTGCCGATGCAGGGGATACGGGTTCGTGCCCCGGTCTGGGAGGATCCCATATGCCGCGGAGCGGCTGGGCCCGTGAGCCATGGCCGCTGAGCCTGCGCGTCCGGAGCCTGCGCGTCCGGAGCCTGTGCTCCGCAACGGGGGAGGCCACAACAGTGAGAGGCCCGCATACCGCAAAAAAAAAAAAAAAAAAAAAAAATAAAATAAAATAAAATAAAATAAAATAACTAGGAAAGTGGAAAAAAAGGCCCTTTCCTTAGATGAGGGTGGGAGGGTAAATTGGAACTTTTTTCTTTTTTTCGGTACGTGGGCCTCTCACTGTTGTGGCCTCTCCCATTGCGGAGCACAGGCTCTGGACACACAGGCTCAGTAGTTGTGGCTCACGGACCAGCCGCTCCGCGGCATGCGGGATCCTCCCGGACCGGGGCATGAACCCGCGTCCCCTGCAACGGCAGGCGGACTCTCAACCACTGTGCCACCAGGGAAGCCCTGGAACTATTTTTACAGAAAGCAGTTTGGCAATATGTTAAAAAAATTTTTTAATACACACATTTTCGCTCAACAATTATATTGCCATAAATTTATTCTCAGGAGACAATCACAGATGTTAAATGACATAGGTTTAAAATCATAGAGGTTCATGTAAGGTTGTGCATCTCATATTGTTTATGATAGTAAATAGTGAAAACACCAAAATGTCTAATGATAGCGAATTGGTGAAGTAAATTATGATGCACTACATCACTTCTATAATTAGATAAACACATAATTATTATTTTAAATGAAAGAAAATGGTCTGTATGCTGATGGCATGTTCTAAAACATCATAAGGAAACTTTGGATCTAATTCATAGTTCAAGCTGTCAGTGATACAGAATGCAAGGCAGTACTAGTAAACCAAGAAAGAGAAAGTAATGAGTAGGACTAATAAGTCTAATGGAAGGCACACTAGAAGACAAAAGTGGTCCCCGTAGAGCATCAGGCTCTAGGTTAATCTAAGGGCTTAGATAGGGCACCTATGGAAGATAGTACTTTATTGTCTTTGGCTGTTCCAAAGCTGGTGGTCACGCCTGTGGCTGTCACATCAGACCATGTCACACAAGCCAGAGCTTCCTTTTTGAGCTGGCAGATTTTTATTGCCCAGTGCTTCACACTACAGTGTCTTGGAACACCAGACTGCTTAGAGCTCCAGGATACGCTAGACTCTTTCTTGTCTCTGTACTTCAGCCATTACTGTCCATCTGCCTGGAAAGCTCCTGTCCTACCTTTTCTCCATGGACTGCTACTCATGCTTCAGGTTCATTTAGGCACAGTCTCTCCTCAGCCCTCAGCTCGGGGACATTCTCTTCTGTGCCTATGGCTGTCTTTGTACTCTCAGCTCCTTTTGTAAGGATGTTTCTGTTTCAGTTGTTGTGCTATCTCCTCCACCGAGCTGGGAGTTTTTTTGATGAAGGAGATTATGCGTGTCTCATGTGTACATCCATGCAATAGCGCACTACCCGGTACCCTATGCAAGCACACAGCTCCGTACTTTCCCTGTCATGGTCTATGTGAACTGCACCATGAGATGCCGTGCTGTGCCCCAACTGCACAATGTAGTTGGTGGCCCTGGGCCCCAGTGGTGTTTAATTGCATGTATATATGTCTTTTTTACATGACTGAAAATGCTTTGAGGGCCTGCTCTCTGTCTTTACAGAGAGTAAATACCCATTATCCTCCTCCTAATGCCTGAAACTCAGTGCCCAAGATACTGTTTTTACAACCTCAAGGCTTGTAGCTTTTTATGACCATATATTTTTATCATATAAACTCAAATTTCTTTAAACCTGGGGCACTAAAGGCCTTCATATTTTACCTTAAAAGAAAAGAAAGAGAAAGGGAGCCATTAACAGAAATATGCTGTTAATTATTTTCCAACAAAAATAATTTTTTTCTAAAAAACTTTTTTTTAGTATTTTATCTGTGGAAAGTGAGTCTCCTGTGATCTTTTTTTTTTTCCTAAGTAATTTGGAGTTGAATAAGTACAGTAATGCAGAAAACGACGATGAGTTCTTGGGATCTTTTGAACTTATGTTGGGATATTTTGGACATTTAGGGCAAATTGGCATTTTAAAAAATCAAGTAATTGTTATATAATAATGAGGTAACATATGCTTTTTTCCTCTTGTTTCTCAAAATAATATTATTATTGTCATTTTGCAAGTGAGGAAAGTGAAGCTAAGCAAAGTTATAATGATGTGTCCAGGTCATGCATATAATTGGATACTTCCAACCACAAATTCTCTCCTCTTTACACCATCCCCCAAAGCTTCCTTTAATTGCTTCTCCTCTTTTATTTTAAAGCGGCAAACATGGCTTTTTAATGGGCTTTGAATCCATTTTTTGAAATTCACTTCTTCACCTCATCTTAAGGTTAAAGATTCCACTACAAGCCTTAGAATGAACTATCTCTGCTAAGTTGGTAATATTTTGTTTTGTTAACAATTGCTTCTCGAGTTCTAAGACATAGGTGAACAATGTTAGTATTATAGAATTTGGTTTCTTAAATGGAAGTCATCTATTAAATAAATTAAAAACAAATATTTCTGCAAGTTAAACAAACAGAAATCTTTCATCATCTTGGTTTAGACATGTAGATTTTCTACCAAATTTTTACTTGGGTCTTTTGGAAAATCTAATCTGAAATCAACCTGGACACGATTTAATGAGAATGGATTGTTTTATCATTACTAATGCATTTTTGTTTGATTTTCTTATGGATGTGGAAGACGTGGTACTAGATATTATTGGAGGGATAGAGAAAGATGCTTAAAGTCCAAAGTAGAAAATACTGACTAGCTCCCACCTCCACCTCTACACTTCTACCTGACTTCAAATCCTGAAAAGTTATATCCCCCCAGGTGGTTTATATCCCTTCTGGTATTTTATATTTCACACTCTGAGGGAGTTTCCTCAATGGTTAGAAAAACATGATAACCCACACTTTCTGAAAGCCACAGCAGTTTCATGCCGGGTTTCTAAAATTAATGAAGCATCTCAGAATGTTTTTGCCATGGATATAAGTCTACAAATTTGTCACTGTTGTAATTTCCTCAAAGGGATTTTAAAAGAAAACCATCTTCAATAGCAGAAAACATTTTTCATTATGAAATATTTCAGGTGTACATAAAAGCACAGGGAACAATAAAAGGAAAACCTATGTATCCACCACCCAGGGTGAGTGATCAAACACAAAAATAACCATTAAAGCCCTGACAATACCTTCCCCAGATCCCATTCCTTCTCTTCTTCAGAAGCAACTATTATCTAAATTTGGTGTGTCTCAGCCCCATGCGTTTTTACTTTTATTACATACGGGTATACCTAAAACACGTTTGATGTTATTTTATAGGTTCTGAAATCACATACATATGGTCTCAACACTTACATATCATTCTGCAATTTGCTTCTTGTTTTTGCTCAAAAATGTTATATGATTGCATATAGCTCTAGTTCCTTCATTTTTGCAATTGTATAGAATTACATTGTATGAATAGACCACAATTTATTGTCCATTTCCATGGTGGTGTATATTTAGGTTCATTCATCTTTTTTGTAATTGCTAACAAAGCACCATTGAACATTTGCTCAAAAATGTGCGGCTCCAAATGGAAAAGTACATTGATACTTGTACTTAATAAGTCTTTTTTTCATCCCTTCCATCAGTTATGCTACAGTTTTCTATTTTGTTTTTTTTAAAAATGGATACCTTCCCTGAACCTGTATTTCCACTGAATGTCAATCAATTAATTTTGGCAACTATTTAGGTTTTGTTGTGGGATACACACACACACACACACACACACACACACACACCCCTAGACACACACACATTATCATCTATCTATCATCTATCTATCTATCATCTATCTATCTATGCAAATTGGTCAAAAAAACCCACTGGAATTGTTTATATGGAAAATTTTAAAGCAGGTTAGAAAATCGAATTCCAAGTTTTTAAAAATGTACAGTTGAGGTATTTTAACACGTGATACACATCATATCAGCAATAACATCTAACAACAGTGAAAACATCTCTACACTTCCATTCTTAAAAAGCCCTCTCCAGAGCAAAATTTATTTGGACAAACAGTTAATTTTTTACTCATGATTCAAATACCACCTTTTTTGAAGGTGTGTTTCTATTTCTTCATTTTAAAATATCTGCAGGGGAGCAGGGTCTTCAACAACCATATTTTCCTCACGGAAAAGACCAGAGGTTTCAGAATCTTATCTTTTTTGAAAGAAAAAAATGCCAACTCAGCTTTAAACTTGCCAACTCTTTTCCCTGAACTTTTGTATAATAAAAAGATTTTATGATCATTGCTCATCTCAGTATCAAGCATAATAAAACTCTCCTTTTTCTCAGAATGTAATCCTTAAAACCACTTAATCAGGCACATTTAGACTAAAATTTCCCACAGTATGCTGGAACCATGAAAGAGTGAGAGCACCCCAACACTCATTGTTTGGGGGACTGTCCTCTTGCCCTCAGAACAACTCCTGTCTAATAAACCACCTGAGTGAGGCTGTCAGCATCAGTCTGCATGTTACATATTAGTAAAGCTCAGTATAAAAAATAAGGAAAAATGGAATTTTCTTTTCAAATTGTGCCCCCAAATGGATTATCTTGTGCATCCCCCGTAGTGCACACACATCACTTTGGGGACCACTGACTAACGTGATGAGTAGGGTTTGGATGGATGGAAGGGAGAAGTGAGGGCTTCTGATGATGGCCACGATGAGCAGAGGCTTAGGCTGGAATGCGCAGTGAAAGTGGGACAGACAGAAAAAAGAGAAGTCTGAGCAGTGGGGAGGGATGTGCAGGGGTGAGGTGAGGATGGAAAGGAAGACTGGGGTCATGCTGTGGAGCATGTTTATTGCCAGGACTAGGGGTCATACTAAAGGCAAAAGGAGAACATCTTGGGACAAAATGAGGGATGTGATCAAAATCCCACTTTTAAGAAATTTATCTAGCAGCAGAGTAGAAGGTGGGTTGAAGAGGTGGAGACAGAGAGAGGTTTTTAGAAGGCGGTTTCACAAAAGGTAATATTGAGTTAGGGGACATGAAGATGGTGGAAAGGAGGAAAAGGATTCGAGAGAGGTTATGGAGGTAGGTCTGACAGGCTGTGTGTCTCCAAAGCTAGAGAAGCAGGGGCAGGAGGTGAAGGCCATTGAAGTGTCAAGTGTTGGAGGCTTGGGCAAAGGAAGCAGGGGAATGAGTTCATCCTGGACACCTGGACTCTGAACGTGCACATGGAGGTGTCCAGGAGTGAAGGCAGTGGGAGTCTGCCCACCCCCAGGTGAAGATTTGGAAGCCAGTCACTGGGAGGAGATAAATGAAGCCGTCAAAGGGTGTTCTGAAGTCAGCGGACTGGAGAAGGGGCTGCTGGCAGAGCCTTGCGGGCGGCTGATGTTTAGGATTCCAGAAAAGGGAGCGGAACCACCAGGGAAACCTAGGAATGGTCTGAGAGATAGAAGATGTGGTCATTCCTGACTCTTCTATCCAAGATTTCACCCCAACTCCTCATATCCTCCTTGCCTGCTTTATATTTTTCACTTGGCACTTACCTCCAAATACTATAAATTTGTCTCATTTATCTTATTTTGTTGCTCTGTACTAACATTTAGCTTTGTGCGAGCACAAATTTTTACCTTCACTACTGTACCTCCTGTGCTAAGAACAGTGCCTGGCACAAAGTAAGTGTGCAATAAATGTTTGCCAAATGAATGAATAAGTGAACTAGCAAAGTTTACTGTATCACAGATACCAAGAGGCTTTATGAGAGGTGAAATGTTCAGGTGTTTGCTGCTGCTATTTAAAGTTCGTAAAATAGTTTTTGCTCCATGTAAGCTTGAAAACTATACAATGATAAACAAATAACTCCCTTAAAGATGAAGAAATTATAATAAAAGCAGCTCCCTTATATTGATCACAAAATGTATGGGATAGTTTATATAATTTATTTTCTTTCACAATCACTGTGTTATCTCCATTTTAGAGATAAGGAAATGAAGAAATTAAGTAAGTAATTGGCTAAGTAAACTATTAAGAGGTTGAAGTGGATTTTAACCTTGGCCTGTGCTCTTCCCACAGGACTAAGCTGACCTTGACACCCAGAAGCAGAGCCCATGATTCATTCATTCATGGAGTTAGTCAAAGAGGCCAGTGACAAGGAGAATGGAAATAGATGAGGTAGTGTTGGCAATGGGGGCCCCTGATCTGCTTGTGTGATGAATGAGATGGAAAACTACTAAAGGGTTTTGAGCAGAGGAGTTCCATGATCTGTCCTAGTTGTTTAAAGGAAACACTTTGACTTCTATGTTGAGTATAAACTAGAGGGGAGCCAGGGCAGAAGGATGGATGGAAGTTTTGAGACTATTAAAGTAATCCATGCAAGAGATGATGGTGGATTAAAATGGGTCACAGTGTAGGAGGTGCTGAGATATGGTCAAATTCTTGGTATGTTTTAGAGGTAGATAATAAGAGGATTTCTTGAAATATTGAATACAAGCATACATAGATATGATCTGAGTGAAAGAAACAAGTTGAGGAGGATAAGCTCTGAGGTTTTTGGCCTGAGCAATGAGAAGAATAGTGTTGCTAGTAACCAAGATGGGGAAGACCGCTAAATTAGAAGCAGTTTTGGGGTAGGGGTGAGAAGATCTGTTTTGGATATGGTATGATTGTGGCATCAATTATGCATCCTAATGGAGATGCTGAGCAGGGAGTTGGATCCCCAAGCCTGTTGTTCGGGGGAAAGTATTGCATTGGCCAAAAAGTTCATTCAGGATTTTCCATAACGTCTTGCAGAAAAACCTGAATGAAAATTTTGGCCAACCCAATACAACATGTTAGTTGTATTTGAGGCCATGGGGTGGGTTGAAATTCCAGCTGTATTTAGAAGCAATGAATGAATAGTCTTCAATAAAAATAATGTTTAATGCAAAATACTCTGGTGACCCTCATCCTTTTTATAATAGAAGGTCAGCAACTACAGACAATCTGAGAAATAACATGAGAAAAGAGAGCCACAGCTTCACTGCACTTCCTCAGCAATGAAGCACTGGCTAATACATTCATTCAAAATGGTAGAACTGTCAGGTGTAGCCAATGCTGACTCTGCTCAGTGAAGGACGATTTCAATTTGCTAATAAACCATGTATGCACTGAACTGAAGCCTTGTTATTAATTCATTATAAATTACTTTATGAACAAATATGTAATTCCTTTCAGGAGTTCATTTGAACTAACTGAATGCATTATAGTGACTAATTCCACCTAATAGTTATGAAAATGTGTCAGCGAATAAGAATTTCAGTGTAACATCAACTGATATATTTTTTGCACTTCTCTTTGCCAAACAAAAATGGAAAGGCCTTTCTGATGCACGTTTGTAGTTTTCCATGATGGTGGCAGTTTTCTGATCCCTTATGTTGTGGGCCTGCCCACGGGGGTAGCTGGTTAGCCTGTGAAAGGGGCTTGGGCTTAGGAAAAAAGGGCTGCTTCCCAGATGTCCATAAGTTAATTCCACTGTGTAACCATTATCATGTCCTTCTGCCTAATGCAGGGTTCATTTCACATCTTGCACCTGAATTACTACCGAGCTCACCTAATTTGTTTTTATGGGATGCTGTTGTCAAACGGGCACAGTGTTTTACACCTAAAGAGACCAACCTTTAATCATGCCCTGAGTGGGGATTTGAAACACTGCAATGCTAGTGACAAGGACTGCTAGGATTTGAAATGTGTGAAGAGGGAGGGCAATCAGCTCCCCCCACCTTATCAGGGCATTTCTGCAGTTGCTCGAGTGGGTGGTACACGGTCTTACCCCACTGACTATCAGCATCTGCTCTGGACACATGCTATTTGCTCTGTTCTGTCTGCAGAGCGCTATTTGGAGCAATTTGGAGCCCCTTTCTCCCTTCAATAAAGCCATTTCAGACCGTCTCCATGGCACCAGTTCTCTCTCTAACACTGAGTGGCAGCTGGGCTGGTGGAAGTCATGGTGAGGGTGAAACAGCTGGTTCCAGTCCTGGTTCTGTCATTCAATTTATTGGCCCCAGGAAAGTCACTTAATCTAAGTCTCACTTTGTCCTCCATCTAGAATAATGCTACTAGGAAGGTGAAAAGAAATAAGAAATGCAAAAATCCTTCTTGTGTGAAATGTGAATAAATATGTCTAAGCAACCTGTAATTCAAACAGAAGAATATCTGCATAGAACTTAGCAGTTTTAAAAAGTAATGAAATATTCCAGGCACTTAAAAAGATATTATGAATGATATAGCAAACATCTGTGTACCACTCATCACCTAGCTTGAAAATAAAACAAAAAATATATAGTAGAAGCTGTCTGTGCACTCCTCCCAGATCAAATTCTCCTCTTCTTCTTTGCATGAGAGTGACTACAAAATTGTGAATCTATAGTTTATCCAGTCATTATATATTTTTTTAAAAATGTAATTACATCTATAAGTACCTCTAAATAGTATGTGGTAGTTTTGCATATTTTAAATTTAAATGAATCATATCTTGTGTGATTTTACAACTTACTTTTTGTGCAAGAATGGATTTTTGAGTTATCTAATTTGACACATGCAAGTATTTCATCCATTTAACCGCTTTATTACACTGTATGACTAAACCATAATTTATGTATCTATCTTTTTCTATTATGAACAACACTTTATGACCATCTTGCACATGCCTCTCTGTGGACAAGTATGGGAGATTCTCTAGGGCATTTAGGAGGTGGCTGAATTTTCCTGAGCTGAGCTGTGAAAATGCACATTTGAAAGTTTGCTTTTTATTGCCAAATTGCTCTCCAAAGTGGTTAACAATTTATACTACCCTAGTAATGTTTAGATACCCCATATTTCATCAACACTTGATATTCTCAGAATTTTAAAATTGTTGCCAGTCCAATGGGTATGAAATGTTATCTCATGGGGTTTCAATTTGCATTTCCCTGATTAGTGAGGTTAACATCTTCTCGTGTTTATTGGCCATTCAGACTTTCTCTTCTGGCCATTTTTTATCTTTTCCACCCTCTCTGCCTCTCTCCCTGTCTCTTTCCTTCCTTCCTTCCTGCTCTTTCTCCATCTGTCATCATTTTTCTATATATTTTGTTGTTGATGTTGATTTTGTAGGAGTTCTTTCTATATTCTGGACACTAATACCTTGTCAGGTATATCTGTTGCTTCTGTTTTCACTTCTTAAAATGGTGCCTTTTGATGCACAGAATTTAAAAATTTAACATAGTCCAATTTATCAATTTTTTCCTTTGTAGTTTGAGCTTTTTTATGTGTGTTATGTTTAAGAAATTCCTCTCTAGTTCATAAATCTATTCAACCACATGTTCTTGATAAAAGATTTAAAGTTTTTGCTTTTTATGCTTTAGTTTTGAATCCTTCTATAATTGTTTTGTGTGTATAATAAGAGATAAGGATCCATTTTCTTTTCCTTATAGAAAACCAGTAGTCCCTGTGAGTCAGTCTGGGACCTGGGACCCGGGACCCTTTGCTGCAGTGCTTGCACCTGGACAAACATCTCCTTGAGCAACAAAATACAAAGAAACTGTAAGGGACTAAAAATAACTGTGTGCATGTGCAGTTGGGGCAAATTGTGTCCAACAAGATACAAAACGACCAAAAAGACCAACTGCCACTTCTGAAGAGCCAGGAGCAAAAACAGGGTACTGTGCATGCCCCCCTGGACACAATGCCACCAAAGAGGTGGGCAAACTACCTAAGCCACCCCTCCAGCCTGACCCCTGGACCCACCTCTACCCTCTTCCCATATAAGGAACCAACTTGGCCCCCCTGGGGGGGTGGTGAGCAAGGGAAACTGTTACTTGTTCTCACTCCCCCTTGCTGCAGCAGGGGCCCCAATAAAGCCTTGCCTGAATTTCTTGTCTGGCCTCTGATCAATTTCTATTGATTAAGGAGGCCAAGAACCCTGGTTGGTAACACCTGCACCATTCATTAAAGAGTTTTTCATTTCTCCTGATGGGCATTGCAGGGTTTGTCAAAGGCCAAGTCCACATATTCACATAAGTCTGCTTTGGGACCCTCAATTTTGTTTATTTGACCTATTTATCTATTCTTATATCAAAACCACACTGTTAAAATTACTATGGCTTCATAAGAAGTTTTGATTTCAGATACACAAGTCCCCAATCTTGTTCTTCTCCACAATGGTCTTGGCTAATGTGTTTCCTTTCCTTTTCTGTATAAACTTTCAAACCATCTTGCTAAATTATTTTGAGATTTCCATTGGATTACACTGAATTCATAAATTGCTTTGGGTAGATAGACAGGACGCTAAAGCAAGCTGATGTACAGTGGTTCATTTATTCAATCATTTTTGAGTGCTTACTTTGTGCCAGCCCCCGTGCTGATATTATTCAGGGAACTTCATGATCTGGACCTCGCTTATCCAGCCACCCTTACCATTCCACATTCCCATCTGGCTCTCTGCACCCCAGCCATCAGGAACCTCTTTCCTGTGAGCAAATGTACTGTGCTGTCCTCTGTCCTGGTCTTGGCAGATGCTCTTTCCTCTGAGTGGCACACTCTTTGCCCCTGTTCATCTCCCTACCTTCTACTTGCTTTTAGTTTTACTTCCTTGAGAAGGCTTCCCTGCCCTCTAGGTGTGGATTAGATGCTGTGCTCTGGACCTCCTTAGCATCTCCCACACCTCCCCTGTCATAAGCTTCCTCACATGTATGGAGGATTTCCTGTCCCTACTGAACTGTCAGTTCAGGGAGGGCAGGGATTAGTATATGTTGTTCATGGAAGTCTCATCAACACTTCATCACTGAGTCCCAGTATCTGGCACCTGGCTGGTTCACAATAAAAAATATTGTTGGGTGTATAAATATCAAATGTCTACCAGAAGAAAGTCCCAGAGGCAGGCAGTTTGGTGGGGGATACAAAAAATTAAACAAGCCCCTCAGCAGGGGAAGCTTACAGTCTGGTGGGCTGATTAGACTTGTGTGTAGAAATTATAATACAAAGCAAAATGTAAGAGCTATTGGATTAATAAGCATATTAATAGGCAGTTAAAGATGGTGGGGTAGGAAGGTCCCGAACTCACCTTCTCCCATAGTCACCACAAATCTACAGCTACATATGGAATAATTTCTTCTGAAAAAGACCTAAAAACTAGATGAACAGCACCTCCACAAAAAAAATGATAAAAGGGCTGCAGCAAGACAGAGGAGAGGCAGAGACATGGTCTCACCAAAATCCTCACCCCAGGTGGACGACCCATAACCAGAAGGGATCTCGAAAATACAGAACATTACCCTGAGGAGCAAGGAATTTCTGACTCACATCAGGCACCCCAAACACTGGGTCTGACACTGAAGAGATGAGCACTCAAGACTGGCTTTGAAAACCAATGGGATCATACCCAGGAGAACCATAGGGCTGTAGGGAACAAAGAACCCACTCCTAAGGGGCTCTCACTTAGGCTAACTTGCCCTGGGACCCAGCATAAAATTAGCAGTTTGAAAGTACCCAGACCATATGTGAAGGAGACTTAACTAACTAATTTTAATGTACAATATCTGCTAGAGAGGCAAGAATCTGTTGGGACTCTCTCCAGGGAAAAAGGTGCTGGCAGGAACCATTTTTGCAATTTCATTCTACCTAGCTCCTGCCAGTGCTGGTGGCTGCCATTTTGGCACTCTCTCTCTAACCTTCTGGTGCCAGTGGGTAAGCCCTGCACTCCCACCACAGCTGCATCACTACCAGCCAGTCAAACACTTTGCCTCTCCACTCCAGCTGCTGTGGCCCTGCCATAGTCACATGCAGCCCACACATGGGACGCCCCTTGAGTGCCTTGTACTGGTGGCCAGGGAGGATTGTGCTCTTGGGCTCCAGTGGTCATCTCCTATGCAAGGCCATTCCTTCAAGACTGGGAGAGGTAACTGCTTCCCCTAACACATAGAGAAAAACAGAGTCAGGCAAAATGAGGAGATGGAGGAATATGTTCCAAATAAAAGAATAAGACAAAACCTCAGAAAAAAGACCTTAATGAATGGAGATAAGTAAACTTCCTGAAAAAGAGCTCAAAGTAATGGTTACAAAAATGCTCACTGAGGGCTTCCCTGGTGGCGCAGTGGTTGAGAGTCCGCCTGCCGATGCAGGGGACACGGGTTCGTGCCCCAGTCCGGGAAGATCCCACATGCCGCGGAGCGGCTGGGCCCGTGAGCCATGGCCGCTGAGCCTGCTCGTCCGGAGCCTCTGCTCCTCAATGGGAGAGGCCGCAATAGTGAGAGGCCCACGTACCATAAAAAAAAAAAAATGCTCACTGAACTTAGGAGAAGAATGGATGAACACAGTGAGAACTTCAATAAAGAGAAAAACAATATAAGAAAGTACCAAACAGAAGTCACAGGGCTGAAGAATACAATAACTGAACTGAAAAATATACTAGGGATTTCAACAGCAGACTGGATGAAGCAGAAGAAAGGATCAGCAAGCTGGAAGACAAAGCAAGGACATTCACTCAGACAGAGCAGCAAAAAGAAAAAAGAATTTCAAGAAGTAAAGATACCTTAAGGGACCTAAGGGAAAACATCAAGCAGAATAATATTTGCACTATAGGGGTCTCCAGAAGGAGAAGAGAAAGAAAAAGCACCAGAAAACTTATTTAAAGAAATAATAATGTCTGAAAAATTCCCTAATTTGGAGAAGGAAACAGACATCCAGGTCAAGGAAGCCCAGAGAGTTCCAAATAAGATGGCCCCAAGGACATCCACACTAAGACACATTACAATAAAAATGTCAAAAGTTAAAGAGAGAATCCTAAAAGCAACAATAGAAAAACATCACCCTAATACCAAAACCAGACAAAGATGCCACAAAAAAGAAAACTACAGGCCAATATCCCTGATAAACATAGAAGAAAGAATCCTCACAAAATATTAGAAAACTGTTTTCAATAATACATTAAAAGTATCATATACCATAATCAAGTGGGATTTATTCCAGGGATGCAAGGATGGTTCCAAATTTGCAAATCAATCAATATGATACACTGCTTTAACAAAATGAAAAATAAAAATCTTATGATTATTTCAGTAGATGCAGAAAAACCATTTGAAAAAATTCAGCATCCATTTATAGTAATAACTCTCAACAAAGTAGGTATAAAGGGAACATACCTCAACATTATAAAGGCCATATATGACAAACCAACAGCTAACATCATACTCAATGGTGAAAAGCTGAAAGCTTGTCCTCTAAGATCAGGAACAAGACAAAGGTGCCCACTCGCCCCACTTTTAATTCAACATAGTATTGGAAGTCCTAACCATGGCAATTAGGCAAAGATAAATAAAAAAAAGGCATCTAGTTTGGAAAGGAATAATTAAAACTGTCACTATTTGCAGATGACATGATATAATATATACAAAACCCTAAAAACTCTATCAAGAAACTACTAGAACTAATAAATAAATTAAGTGAAGTTGCAGGATACAAAATTAATATAAAAAATCTGTTGTTTCTATACACTAATAACAAACTATCAGTAAGATAAATTAAGAAAATAATTCCATTTACAATTGCATCAAAAAGAATAAAATACTTTGGAATAAATTTAACCAAAGAGATGAAAGACCTACACTGAAAACTCTAAAACATTGATGAAAGAAATTGAAAAATATACAAATAAATAGAAAGATATTTCATGTCCATGGATTTGAAGAATTAATATGTTAAAATGTCTATACTACCCAAAGCAATCTATGAATTCAATGCAATCACTAAAAAAATTTCAACGACATTTCTCACAGAACTAAAACAAATAATTCAAAAGACCAGAATAGCCAAAGCAATCTTGAGAAAGAACAAAGCAGGAAGTGTCATGTTCCCTGACTTCTACAAAGCTATCTATCTACAAAGCTATGATAATCAAAACAGTATGGTATTGGCATAAAAAGACATATAGATTAATGGAACAGAATACAGAGCTCAGAAATAAACCCACACATGTATGGTCAATTAATTTATGACAAAGGAGGCAAGACTATACAATGGGGAAAGGATGTCTCTAATAAATGGTGTTGGGAAAACTGAACAGCTGTATGCAAAAGAATGGAACTGAACCACTTTCTTATACCGTATACAAAATTAATTCAAAATGGATTAAAGATTTGAATGTAAGACCTGAAACCATAAAACTCCTAGAAAGAAACATAGGCAGTAAACTCCTTGACATTGGTCTGAGCGATGTGTTTTTGGATCTGACTCCAAAGATAAGGGCAACAAAAGCAAAAATAAACAAATGGGACCACATCAAACTAAAAAGCTCTGTACAGTGAAGGAAACTATCAACAAAATTAAAAGGCAACCTCCTGAATGGAAGAAGATATTTGCCATTCATATATCTAAGGGATTAATATCTAAAATATATAAAGAACTTATACAACTCAATAACAAAAAACAAACAATCTGATTTAGAAATGGGCAGAAGATCTGAATAAACACTTTTCCAAAGAAGATATACAGATGGTCAACAGGCCCATGAAAAGATCCTGAACATCACTAACCATCAGGGAAATGCAAATCAAAACCATGAGATGTTACCTCACACCTGTCAGCCTGACTAATGAAAAAAAGACAAAAATTAACAAGTGTTGACGAGGATGTGGAAAAAAGGGAACTCTTGTGTACTGTTGGTGGGAATGTAAATTGGTGCAAACACTATGGAAAACAGTCGGGAGTTTCTTTATAAAGTTAAAAATAAAACATATAAAAATAAATAAATAAGTAAATAAAACATATGATCCAAATATTCCACACTGGACACCTATCCAAAGAAAATGAAAACATTATTTTAAAAGATATATGCACCACTATGTTCATTATGGTGTTATTTACAGTAGGCAAGATATAGAACCACCTAAGTATCCACCAACAGATGAATGGATAGAGAAGATGTGGTATATATACACACAATGGAATACTATTCAGCCATAAAAAAGAATGAAATCTTGCCATTTGTGACAGCATGAATGAACCTTAAAGGTATTATACTAAGTGAAATAAATCAGACAGAGAAAGACAAACACCATATTATTTCATTTCAATGTGGAATCTAAAAAAACAAAACAAAGCAAAACCCAGACTCAAAGATACAGAGAAGAGTGGTGGTTGTCAGAGGGGAGGGGGATAGAGTGGCATAATGGGTGAAGGGGATCTAGAGGTACAAACTTCCAGTCATAAAGAAATGTCATGAGGATGCAATGTACAGTGTGAGGAATACAGTCAATAACATTGTATTAACTTTGTATGGTGACAGATGATAACTGGACTTGTGGTGATCATTCTGCAATGTATACAAATGTCAAATCACAATGTGTTACACATGAAACAAATATAATATAGTATGTGAGTTATACTTCAATAAAAAAGATAAGCATATAAAATGCTAGAGTGTTAAGCTGGCTTCCCAGATTTATTAGAATCAGTTTTCTATTGAACGAATGTAGTTTTACTGTAATTTCTGGTGTTTTATTTTAAATGTAAATATACTTTGAAGTTCTACTGATATTTTCAGCAACCAACCATGATTGGTGAAAATTACAGAAACTTTTAATTCCATTGCAAGTAGGAACTGGTTCTGGTTTTAGATGTGAGATATGCTATGGGAGAAGAATTTTGGCAAAACAATTTCTGGTTAGTGCCCAGGTTAAAGACTCTTCCCATTATTTCTTCATGACACTTCTAATCTTTAGTACAGAATTTTGTATTTTCTAAACATGATTTAAAAACTACGAAAGTGGCAACTTCCTCTTTTAACTGCCTGAACTTGAGCCCCTATCATCTTTCTCACTGATTATTGGTATGCTGCTCCTTTCCCTCTCCTCTGTCCATTGTCCTCCATGACCCTAAACTTAACAGCACCCAAACACCAATCTGAACAGTCTCTCCTTTCCTTAATAGCCTATGATGAATAGCTAGTGGCTAAAGGGTTAAGTTCAAACTTCCAGTTCAGCATAGAAGATCCTGCACTTCTTGTATCAACTTATCTTTCCTTCCCTATCTTTCACTTTGTAACCTAATTATTCACTTTTATAATTCTCTCCCTATCTAGACCATGAGTTCCTCAACCATAGGAACCCTGTGTTATTCCTCTTTTTATCCATGATGCCTGGCATCTACTGGTTACTCAGTAAATGTTCAGTGAATTACTTTTATACGACTAGGGAGGCTTCTGTAAATTCTGAATGAATTTTGGTGACATCAAATTGAGAATGTCATATTAATTGAATGTTGAAGGGTATTATTTGTATTATTTGGTATTATTTGTTAAAAGAAAGTTCACTTAGTAAAATTCTCAATGATCATTTTTTTTCTTGAGAGCCATACCATGAACAGCCACTCTTGTGGCTAACACTCTGAATGCCATATGAAAGGGTTGGGGTGAGGCTGAGCCAGTAGGACTGAGTCCAAGAGGCCAGGAAGATCCCCTTGTGGCTTCCACAGATTTCTGATATGATGATAGTGGTGCCTGAAATTTTGTGATACTGCCAGAAGAATATACACATGCATTGAGGAAAGTAGCATCTATAAATATCAGAATTTGAAAGCTATATGGTTATGTCACTAAGTCTTTACTCTTATTCACCATGTGCAGTAAGACTGATGAAAGGAAAACAAAATCTATTCCATAGATTCAAGCTGGGAGGGGCCATAGTTTCATATTGCCTCATCTATCTCAGACTTTTCCAAAGAGAAGGGAACAAGCAAATTAAAAGTTTATGAGCTGTTAAAAAAGACATGTCACCGTCCTCCCAAATGAAGGGTGATACCTCCAAATAGTACTAAGCCTAGAGGAGCCACCTGTCCATAAGGGATACTCTTCATCTGTCCCCAAATCTTGATTAATGTCAGGGAGAAACACTTTACCTTCAACACTCCTCCGTGTTTCCATGGAGCAATGGAATAATGTACTCCTGAGGAAGGAAAAGTATGGGGACACTTCCAGTGTCTCCCCAGGGGAGAAGGCATAACCATAATTTAGCCCCTTCTAGAGTGTCTTTTCTTAGAGTCATCCTGTCTGCTTGTGTTTTCTGCCCTTCTTCCATGAGTGAGTCTACAGGGGCCACTCTGCCACTGCCTGGGGATCCTGTACCTGGGCAACTCAATCTACTTAATTAAGAGGCAAATGATAGAAAGGCCACTGTGGCTACACATTTAAGGCATATCCACATACCCAGACCTTGTCAGTAATAAAGCTGATTTTGATCACTATATGTCTGCTCTATAACTCATTTGGTTAGACATCTGGGAGGAGAATAAGATGTCATTTACGGTCCTTCCGCCTCTCCATTCCCAACTCTACAATCACCAATTAGGTCCGTCCATATGTAAACAACAGAACAGACACCCTTTCTCTACCCTTCACACACACATACACACACATTACATTATAGATGCACCAAAAGTCTACATCTCATCTGTTTTCCCTCTCCCCAGAAGTAATCAGTATCATAGGTTGATGTGTCTTCATCCCATGCAAATTTGAGACTGGGTTAGTAGTTGGCTAGGAGACTTCTTTTTCCCTTTTGTACTAACATGTTAATTCCATTATTAAATTAGTTTTCTCAAATTCACGTTCACTGTGTTTCTACAAACTAGAAATATTCTTTATCAAGTTTGTTAGTGGAAATAATTAGTGGAAGGGGCAGTGACCTGACTTATGGTTAATGATGGACTATGAAGTTTGAAGTGGATTGTCAGGAGACCTGAGTCAAAACTTGCTGTGTGACTATAAGCAGGTCAGGCTCTCATTGTTTCCTCATCTGTAAAATGAGAAGCCCTGTATCCATCACACTAGCTTATAGAGTTCGTGTGAGAACCAATTAATCATGTATATAAAATGCTTTAAAAAACACAGTGTTGGGTTTCCCTGGTGGCGCAGTGGTTGAGAGTCCGCCTGCCGGTGCAGGGGACACGGGTTCGTGCCCCGGTCCAGGAGGATCCCACATGCCATGGAGCAGCTGGGCCCGTGAGCCATGGCTGCTGAGCCTGTGCGTCCGGAGCCTGTGCTCCGCAATGGGAGAGGCCACAACAGTGAGAGACCCACATACTGCAAAAACAAACAAACAAACAAAAAACCCACAGTGTTACACTGATATGCCTAGTTTTTCAAATGAATTAATATATTAACTAGGAAGACAGAGAGCAGATAGTATACTAATCCTGTTATATGTGATCATTAACTTTTAGAATTGCTGTATGTGAAACTGAGGAAAGAGCATCACTCTAGTGAAAAAAAGAAAGTATTATTTTGCTATACTACATGGTTTACTAGTAGAAACTTCTAAGACCTGGTCAGAAGTCTATGGTATTTGCATATATTGTGAGAACAACACCTAAGTAATTAATACATAAATGGAAGCCCATAGTCTTGCACCATATTTCAAATGCTGACACTGTTTTTCTGGTCACCCTGGTCAAGTGGTAATTAGACAAGTCTCCACTGTGTTCTCTATCAGCAACAAAATGTGAATGTGTTTCTCGGGAAAATGGTAAGGTTTGGGATGATAAGGGTTATAAAATAAGTGAATCTGTCCTAAATTAGTGACGCTACAGAATTTTTTTAGTTTCTATACTTTAAAATCAGGCACCTGTTTACCATCCTTTTTAACAGATGAGGAAATAAATATCTCCATCTGGGGGGCAGTAAGCTTTGAGAAGTCACAGCAATAAGTGAGAACACAGCCAGAATCAGATATCACAGTCCACTGTGAACAAACAATACAGCTTCCTCCCCAAAGTACAAAATATCACTTTGCCCTGGCCCCAGATGGCTGAGATTTTCCAGAAAAATACTGAATTTACAAACTCTGTTTTTCTGAAAAATCCCAAACTTTATAATAAATAACTGCTTATGTATATCCCTATCAAGAGCATCACTAATAATTAATTGATTAAGAGAAAAAAGAATTAAAGATCTAATTTGTGGTTGGGACCTGGGATGGCCTACACGAGTAGCCCAGCTTTAATTTGTAAATAAACAATTTAATACATGAGTATATGACAAAATTATGAAAAAAATGGGGTTGAGGGGAATCCCCCAAATAACAAATTTGCTTTTTAGGCAGGTACTCTGCTACTAAAAAGGTGCTAACAGTTTGCAACTTATTAGCAGATACTGGGGTCAATAACATTTTTGGTCTTTTTTTTTCTTTAGGACATGAAATAATACTTGTTTTCAAGGAAACAATCACGTTCTGATACAGTTGGTGAGCTAAATACTCAAGGAATGTCAAAAACATAAATCTTAAAACCAGTGGGCACCTCCAGTTTGAAATACCCTGGCACATATCTGAGGTCCTTGAGTATTCTGGGGGAAAAAATGTTTTTTCCCCTGGAAGCAAACACATATTCCGAGAGTGACATTTCACGTGTATCCATCTGTTACTTTGAAATCAGTGTGTCTAAACTGAATTTAGGGCAAGTGAGGTGTGATGGAAATAGTCGCAGACTAGAAGCTTCACGATTTCAGTCCTAGTTCAGGCTCTTGAGTTAAATATTTGACTCTTGGCAAGTCCCTTTCCTTCTCTGGGGAATCACTTTTTTAAATCTAGAAAGAGAGGCAATAAACTAAATGAGACTGATAAGCATGTGATTGACCAAGTGATTGAATCTGTGGCTTAACAACATTGATGTCTCAAAACAAGAAACCTGAGTACAGAACAAAACTAAGCTCCTTAGCTTCCCTGGGCCTCAGTTTCCTCATTTATAAAATGAATGTGGTGCTACCTCACTGGATTATTGATTTTTAAGTAATATTAGGCACAGAAAACACCTAGCAGAATGTCTTTTCACATGCTATGTATTTAGAAGTTGGTAGCTATGATTATTACTATGTGCCAGATGTTTTGAATACTTTATCCCAGTGTTTCACAATCCTTAGCATGCATCAAAGTCACTTGAAGGTGGTGAGTTCTTTCATTTGTGACTGAGAATCCTTTAAATATAACTTTTTTAAATGGTCAAATGAGATTCTATTACTGGTATTTTTTATTTTCTAAGAATTTTAAAAAGCATTTTAATGCTTCTGAAACTAGGATATGCAAAATGATCAATGTCAAAGAAACATGCAGGTGACTAGGCAGAGGAGTACATTGTAAAACAGTTGTCAATACCTGAGACTATCTGATTTTACCTAAGAGTAGGAAGTACCTGTCCATTTGAGTATCATCTCAGTGGATTTGGCAACAGCAAATACATTTGAATTTTAACTTAAATATGGATTCCTAATGATTTCCTAATGACTTCAAAAATACCACAGTATGATGGGGCTTTGAAAGGAAAAGTTATTGTGTATGCAGAAGAAAGCTGGCCATATCCTGAGTAATGGAATTAAAGGCAGTAGAAATTGTCAAATTCTTTAGAGTAGATCATAGCATTTTCAAGGCTGGGAGAATAGATGTGCCTGATTTATGCACTGTGATGGTCTATCACTCAGGCACTGAAAAGCTCGGTCAAAAACTTCCAAATTGCTTTGAAGAGAAGCTATTTAATATATGGTGTGAGTAATTCAGGAGAGGGAAGAACTTCGAGTTTAACCAAAGAGAAAATGCAGACAGAACTCGGATACTTTTTCAGACACCTGGAAATTGAATGGACCTTGGTTAGATAAGCCGTTATGTCCCTGCTAAGCCACACAGACAGCCCTGGGCCACAGGACCCAGATGTAACTTTATCCTAGAAGAGGAGGTAAAGAATACTCCAACCTCAACTGTGAGAGTGTGTAATTGTACAGGTAAATTGTAATGTTGGTTAAGTTAAAAAATTTGATGAATATGTAATATACTGTATCTTTTTCCCTCAAAGAAGCCTGTAAAATAGGATTGCACCTTGCGGTAGATAGCATCTAAGGATCTAAGAAATATGATATATATTTGCACCCTTAATTTATTTAGTCACTCTTTTGTTGAGTTTAGTAATTTCCAGTTGTTGCTATTACAAATAGGACTTCTATGAGCATATTGGTACTGAAACATTTTTTTTTTGTAACTGATTACTTCTTTAGGCAAAGTGTGACTTAGTCTTGAGGAAAGAGGATTTTGAAGATATGTAGGTAGGAACACAACATTGTCCCTCTTCCCCAATGTTGGAGGATGGACATTCCTGAATTTCTACATAGAGAATCCATCACATGGCTGACACTTCCTCCACTCAGCTCTGTGGGTTATGCTGTAGGAAGGAGAAACCAGAAACCAACTCTATTTATTTTTCCTCTGACATTTATCTGAGCAAATTTTTAGATTATTTTGGTTAATCTTCTTAACCTTTTCTTTCTTTTGCAACCTGAAGCAATTTTCTCTCATAGTGTAAGGAATTATTGGCTATTCTTCTTTTGCATCTTTTTTCATATTCATGGATATAACTGCTGCCCTTTGAACAAGACAATTATTCCCTAAAAGACAGAAATGAGTTTACTTCCCCCATGGTTCTGAAGTAATTATATAAACAAAATTTTAGAATGCAAGTGAGAATAGCAAAATAGAAAGAGCGGTTGGCAGAGTTAATTGGCTGACCTTCTTATGTAGATCTCATTTGGGATGTCACTTGAATTTTTGGAAATCATTGCTTATTTCCTTTGAGAATTATTTATTGCTCTGTGTAATTTGAATGTATAATACATAGTTTGTTCACTTCTGCATTATAGTTTGATTGAGGAAAGCTATTTCTATCAGGGAGAGATAAAAAATATTTTGAATCACTTTTTTACCATTCCAGTATTGGTTTAGAGAAAATATACAGATGTAAAATGAGACACAATGAATTGTCAGATTTATCACAGTTTCATTATTTCCTGACACTGGAGAGCCAGCAGAGCCACAGTGGGAAGAGTACTTTGGGGGTGTGAGCTTTGTTCTGGGTTTTGCCACTTGCTAGTTGACCTTGGCAAAGTTTAATTTTAAACATGTGAAACAGTGAAACTGACAATAGTGTTCCTTCCCTTCCTTCCTCCCTTCCTTCCTCCCTTCCTTCCTCCCTTCCTTCCTGCCTTCCTTCCTTCTTTCCCATCTTCTTGGTCTGCATCTTCTTCCTCCTCTTCTAGGAGACAGTACAACAGCTTTGAAATTAGACAAACATCGTTTGGCATCTTAATTCTGCTGTGTGATGACACTGGCGATTTGCCTGACCCCTCTGGGCCTCAGTTTCCTCCACTGTTCACGTGGTAATAATACATACTGGCAGGGTGATTTTGAAGATTCAGTGAGATAGTTTATGTAAGCAGCTGGTATGATATAAGTACATATTAGACCCTTAATACATAGTAAGTAACTGTTATCTCACAATGTGGCCGTGAAAAGCATGCGATAAAATATTATAAAAGCCCTTTCTCCACATAAAGAGTGGTGTAAACTTGAAATGTGGAAGGAGTGAACCCCTGGCTTATCTTGCATGTCTGACTCTCTTGAATGTGTAGTGCCCGGGGCTCAGCCCTCACACTGCTCTCTTTCTGCCTACCCAGAACTTGCAAAACGTCTACTTCCAAACTACTACTAAATTTAATAAGTTTATAAACTTGTAAGTCAGATGGGTCTTATTATTGAGTAATTCCCTTAATGTTGAAATTCAAGCCAGGATCTTAATTGGTAAAACTGAGAATTATCTTAAAAATCAGATTCTAACTTTCTTCTTGGTGTAGAGCCATACCCACTTACTGAATCAACTTTCCTTCCCTTCTCGGCATCTCTCTGTATAGTTATAACTGGCCATATTGCCAGTTATCTTACAGATGAGAACCTAAGATTAATTCCTCTCACTCCACCCTATGACACCCAAACCTGCCTCCTGTGGTTTGCAGTGTAAATCTTAGACAGAATTAATTTCCTCCTCATATATAAGGGCTCCTTTCTATACCCACAGCTTTGGTAGAAGTAAATAGAACATCAGTTTAATCTTAGGTTCATTATTTCCCCAGTGTTTATAGTTTTGTGTGTATGCACTTGTACATTTATCTTAGCACTGACAAGTTTTAAGCACATAATAAATATCAGTTGGGACGAAGCTGGGATGAAGTGAGAGAGTGGCATGGACATATATAAACCAGCAAATGTAAAATAGATAGCTAGTGGGAAGCCGTCACATAGCACAGGGAGATCAGCTCGGTGCTTTGTGACCACTTAGAGGGGTGGGATAGGGAGGGTGGGAGGGAAATGCAAGAAAGAGGAGATATGGGGATATATGTATATGTATAGGTGATTCACTTGTTATAAGGCAGAAACTAACATACCATTGTAAAGCAATTATACTCCAATAAAGATGTTTAAAAAAATTTTTTTAAATAAATACTTGGATAAGTGATTGAATGAAGTTGAATGAAGTGTGTGTGCGTGTGTATGTGTGCTGTTTGGTAACATATCTAGCTATAACTCATTTCATTACTCTTCCTTCTACTTTATCTTCATAATATTTCTTTTTTGTATATCAACTTATGGTACTCACAGATGCTGGTTATTATTTGAAAGTAAAAATTGTGCATACTGTTTTATTTTGAACCTGAATAAAGTTAGATCTAAGACACTAAAAAAATTATCCAACAAATACATGAATGCATTTTCATGTAAAGATTCAAATTACAAAAATTTATCTCAGCAAAGTGCTAAAGATCCTATTCACTCAACCCCTCTTCTCCCCAGAAGTAACCAGAATCGACAATCTGGTGTACTTCCTTCCAATCCCCTTTTATAAAATTACAAACATATACAAATATATAGTTTTTCATATGAAGGAGACCATACCATATGTATTGTTCAATGCTATCACCTTGTTGATCAACGTGTCTTGTACTCTTTCTACTATCTATTTTAGTCGGTACAGAATAATCTGAAGTGTGGCTGTCTTGTAGTTTATTTGATCACTTTGTTCACAATAAACATTTAGATTTTCCCCCTAATTTTTGGCTGTTATAAGCAGAATTGAACATTCATTGCTGTATTGGGTTGGCCAAAAAGTTTGTTTGGGTGTTTCCATGTTTCCATAACATCCACTTTATGTTATGGAAAAACCCAAATGAACATTTTGGCCAACCCATACATATATGCAAGCATCTCAGTAGGACAGATTCCTAGGCATGGATGTTAGTCATAGAACATACATACTAAAAAGGTTGATACGTGCCACCACATTGCTTTCCCCAAAAGCTTAGCCAATTATTTACATTCTCACCAATAATTTTTCAGAGAGCCCAGAGCATTTCCACTCTAAAGAGGAATATGGTTAATCATCTCCTCATTACAAGTCATGACCTGATAATTCAGTGATTATATATACACTGATTGTGTATGTAATGCAGTGAGTTAGCACAGGATATTGGCTCCATTATATCAGATTAATATTAAAAATCCCCTTAAATAAGAAAATGTTTCTGAGTTAGTGGTTTCACTTAGTAGGACTACAAATTCATAGATAGAGGGAGTTGACATGGGCTGAAGGAAAGGGGAAGGCAAACACTTTACTATTCATCAAGATATGACTATCAGCACCTCATTCTTAAAATTTAAAAACAATATACTCAAAAAGTATTGCGTGATTAAACTAAAAGATGGAAAGGACTTTTATATTGTTTAAGCAAAATGTAAAATTAATCAGTGTTATGGCCTGCATTCTATCATGGCATATAGAGGGGCAGGAGCAATTAAAACATTACATTAGCTCAACACTTATGAAATTTGGGCTATAAGCATGTACTAAGAAAGCACCCTAGAGAAACATGGAGGGTTAGAATTATCTCTTTATTCAACATGAGCTCTATTATCTTGGGGACTCCAGAATCAGTGGCAAAACTTTCACAGCTAGGCTAATTACTTTAATAAGATCTGCTTTACTTAAAAATAAATCCAAAGCAGAAGCCAGAAATGGACCTGCTAACAAATATTTATCCTCTTTGTGGTGTTTCTTTTTCCTGTGGTATTGCATCATGGGTTCCTGATCTCCACTTTGATGGTATCAAGGGCAGCATCATTCTTGGCAAATGCATGCAATAGGATGCCTATTTTCTTTTCTTTTTTTTTTTTTTTTTTTTGCGGTACGCGGGCCTCTCACTGTTGTGGCCTCTCCCATTGCGGAGCACAGGCTCCAGATGCACAGGCTTAGCGGCCATGGATCACGGGCCCAGCTGCTCCGCAGCATGTGGGATCTTCCCGGACCAGGGCACGAACCTGTGTCCCCTGCATCGGCAGGCGGACTCTCAACCACTGCGCCACCAGGGAAGCCCAGGATGCCTATTTTCTCTGGGGCTTTTCCAGTCTTCTTTCTGTGCCCTTTCTCCCCAGATATCTAGTTTCCTCACAGCTGCCAGGACCTCCCCCTACAGAGTCATCTGCCATGTCAGCTCTGCCCTCCTCAGAGCCTCCCATTCCTCATTCCCACATCCAATCCCCTTCATTAATTTGGGCCAACATTCACTGACACAGACTCTGTGCCCAGCTGCCCACATCATGCCAGGTCCTTTGATGTAGGAAGAAAGCCCAATTCCTGCTCCCAGGAAAGCCTCAACTTAATGGAATTTTCTAGAGTTAATTTGATAAACTTTTTAAAAAATTATTATTTATTTATTTATTTTTGGCTGCGTCAGGTCTTAGTCCCAGCACGGGGGATCTTCGTTGAGGCAGGCAGGATCTTTCCTTGTGGTGTGCGGGCTTCTCTCTAGTCGTGGCAAGCGGGTTTTCCCTCTCTAGTTGTGGCACACAGGTTCCAGGGTGCATGGGCTCTGTAGTTTGTGGTATGCAGCCTCTCTAGTTTAGGCGTGTGGGCTCAGTAGTTGTGGCTCATGGGCTTAGTTGCCCTGCAGCATGTGGGATCTTAGTTTCCTGACCAGGGATCGGACCTGCATCCCCTGCATTGTAAGGCGGATTCTCTACCACTGGGCCACCAGGGAAGTCCTGATCAACTTGTTTAAGATCAAGTGTTGTGGAAGATAAAGTTTAATTAATATGTCACTTATAACATCCATAATTTTTTTTTTTTTTTTCTTTTTGCGGTATGTGGGCCTCTCACTGTTGTGGCCTCTCCCGTTGCGGAGCACAGGCTCCGGATGCGCAGGCCCAGCGGCCATGGCTCATGGGCCCAGCCGCTCCGCGGCATATGGGATCCTCCCAGACCGGGGCACGAACCCGTATCCCCTGCATCGGCAGGCGGACTCTTAACCACTTGCGCCACCAGGGAGGCCCTAACATCCATAATTTAACAGGGACCTTAAAAGACTAAGTAGTAATAAAAACTTCAGCCACTGTGTCAAGGCTGGTGGAGCACACTTTTTATTTTTCTTGTGTTGAGAGCCACATTCTTACTCAGAAGGTGACTCCATCTCCTTTGGAGATCCTCTCTAGCAAATAAGAATAGACATTTTTCTTAGGTGGGCTTATATCACACAGACCTGTTACAGATGTTAATATTTATTTTTTGTATTTACAGCACTAATCTCAGTTTTGTGCATTTGATTTATCTTCCCTTCTCAGACAGAGAATTCATAGCAATACCGAAGCCCTTTGTGGAGTTACGCCAAGATTATTTGAATAGGATTTATATTTCAGTCAAGTGCTCCCCTCTTCACATGGAAGAAAGCAGCTCCAACCACGCAAGGCAGGGCTACTGCTCACATGGCACCTGAGCTGTGCTCTCCGCAGCAGGACATCCATAGATTACAACAGAGAGGTCTGGGGGTGGGATGTAGATTGCTGTGGGGAATGTCCACACTTACCCTGTGGAGACAGACCTCCAGCCATGGATTGCAGGGACAAAGCTAATGAAAGAAGTGTGTCAGCCTGGACACTTGAGGTACTGCAAACCTCAGAAGAACGAAATGATTAAACCAAACCAAACCAAATCAATCACCATAGATATGAACTGCTTTTCTCAACTGTAGACTTGCCTTCCCATTTCCTGTAAGTAAAGCAAGAAAAGCGAATAGTACCTCATTCCACATGTAACAGCATTGTATGATACATTTAAAAATTTAAGAGGACAGATCTCATGTTATCTGTTCTTATCACAAAAAAGGAAGGCAGTCTGAATCTTAGAATTTCTAGAATTTTCAGTGCAAAGTCATTTTCTGTAGCAACTCAAACAGACCTCTGATCTGCTGGAGGGGCCACCAGCTCATTCTCACCTGCACCCCTTTCAGGAGTCCAGACCATTGTGGCAGACAGTGCTAGCTGCCAAAAAATATCTACACTCCCTTTCTTCCTTACTACTAGAATCCCAACTTCATTTAGGGCAACAACATGTCCAATTAAACATTCCCCCCAGAATCCCTTGCAGCTAGGGGTGGCTATGTGACCTAGCTCAGGTCTGTGAGACCTGCTCTACCAAAATGTAGTCCCTCAAAGATTTCTGGACTGCTTTTCCCTCCACTAATATTTATTAAGTGCCTACTAGGTGCCTGGTCCTATGTGTGTTACTCCTATTTTACAGATGAGGAAACTGACCCTCGAGACGAAGGAATTATTTGAAGCCACCCAGAGGAATAAGTGTATGACTGGAGATCTGAACCCAGGTGGGCTGGCTCCACGCCTCTCAGACAGGATAACACCATTCTGAGACAACACGGAGAAAGGCTGATTACCCAGGAAGTGTGAGGAGGCAGGGGAGAAAGGATTTTCTGCCATTTCCTTGGAACCAAAGGTTGATTTTGAGAACTCTGCTTCTGTTTGGCTGAAAGGGAAGGCTTGGATTTGTTCCTCAAGGTCAAATATATAAGGTACTAAAGACAGAGCTGTGAAATTACTATCCATGTTCTGGATGTAAAATGTCCATTTACTTTCTAAAAACCAAAAGGGAGAGGGGAACACAATCCACTGAAAAACTAAATGTTATCATCCTTAATAACCCGGCTTGGAAATTAACGAGCTGTAGGAATTGAAAGAGTCATTTTGCTTTGGCTCCAGCAGAAAACACTGATGGAATTCTGTGCGAATGCATTCCAGAGCTTTGTAATTGTTCCCCTAAATGCTCAATAGTTTTAATTTGTATATAATATGTGATTTTAATCAGCCTAGGCAACTGTTTATGCAGGGTTTTTTTTTCTCCCCACAGAAGCTGCAACATGAGTGATATTTAAGTAGAGTCTCTCATCTGATTTTTCAAAGAAGACAAATGCCTGTATTAAAGAAAATAGAAACCTTTCTTTACGTTGTTTCAATGAATGAAATGAGATATCTTCATACCACACGATGACATTACCCACTCAATTTTGATTCTGAGTTAGAAAAACTTCTTGGCATCAACTGGCTATTGCCATTTATGCCACTGAGATTTTTATCTGTATTTGGAAGACCCCAGCTACCATGAGGAATTCAACTCTGGCTATCATTACCTACCTATCAGTAGGTCTAACTACACTGATTCCCTCTTTAACTTAACTTTCATGTTTTAGCCAGTTTTAATGATGTTGTATTGATATAGCTTACGGATAAGAATTAGAATATACTTTTTTTTTTTTAAGTTGAGATATACTTGACATATAGCATTATATTAGTTTCAGGTGTACAACATAATGATTTGATATGTGTATATATTGCAAAATGGTCACCACAATAAGTCTAGTTAATCTCCACCACCATTCATAGTTACATTTTTTCTTCTCCTTGTGATGAGGACTTTTAAGATCTACTCTTTTAGCAACTTTCAAATGTGCAGTTCAGTATTATTAACTAGAGTCAATAAAACCGCAGTGAAATTTTCATTTGTATTAAATGTTTGAGAAATGAGGTAACTAGTTAGTTGAATGATCTGGTTTACCAGCTAATATGTAACATGCATGAATTATACTTTTCAGCTACTCAGAATATGATATAAACCCCTATGATTATACCTTCTCACATGTAATGTGATTAGTGATCAGTTCTGGTCCCCTCCCCATCTGCATCCCCATTCCCATTTTTTATTTTTATTTTTTTTTGTGGTATGTGGGCCTCTCACTGCTGTGGCCTCTCCCGTTGCAGAGCACAGGCTCCGGACATGCAGGCTCAGCAGCCATGGCTCACAGGCCCAGCCGCTCTGCAGCATGTGGGATCTTCCCGGACCAGGGCACGAACCCGTGTCCCCTACATTGGCAGGTGGACTCTCAACCGCTGTGCCACCATGGAAGCCCCCCACCCCCATTTTTAAATACAGGAGCAAGTGATGCCTCTTTGGAACTGTCTTAGTTCACAGTACGGTCTGTAGGTACAATAGAAGTTTCACTCTTCTTTTTTTTTTGGCGGGATTTTGAGGGATTATAGACCAGCTGAAAATACTCTTCTTGTGTATTCACTGTGTAACACAGGTACCCCACTATTTGGATGTTTTGACTCTACTTACCACATCGTGATTTGTTGTACACAGTAATAATAATGGTTACTATTTACTAAGCAACTACAATGTGGCAGAACATTACAAACATATGTATGTTTGTATATATATTTACTTGCATTTATTTACATATATAAATCCCTATCCAGCCATGCGTATACAGTGCATGAAGACTGTCACTTATACAAAAGGCAAGTATATATATATTTTAAAACATCACTTTTATCACAAATTTCACTTCCAATTAATTGGGAACACCAATGTGTCTCTATTTAAGGTAGAATGTAAGAAGTTAAAGAATAATTTATATTTTATGAGCTTTCTGGAAACTTTAGATTGCTTTCACTTCTCCCACTGCTTTCTGCCAATTAAACTGAATTATATCTAGGACCGGTAAAGAAAGTGAAATCATTATGTCAAGCAATCCTTTGTCTTTCAGTTAGAAATCACAAAAATAGCATCTTTGATAGGGAAGGGGAAATAAAAGCAATTTGAGTGCCCATACAAGTAATTCCTAAATTTGAATTAGTTTAGAAAAAATCCCTCCAAACAGCTGCTTGGTTAATGGCTAGCAAAAAACCGTGGGACCTATGTCAGAGATCCCCACATTGCAGCTAAACTAAGGTTGCTTTGAAGACAGATAAAATGTATGGGTTAAATTATATGAAAAGTTACAAATGGTTCAGGAGTCATGAACTGCTCCTCCGTAAATCAACACAAGGCAATCCAGACCACTGAGGCCCCTTTCCCCTCGCTCTTCTTTCTGTTCACCCACTGCCCATCATCACACTGCCAGGCCATCTGCACACCTGTCATTCAACAAAAATATACTGCTCACCATCAGGCACTGCCAGACATGTGACTGCAGACCCTGTTCCACCGTCACTGACTTCTGCCTAGAGGTGGGGGTGGAGGGTAGATGAGGCCATTTGGTCTCCAAGTGGCCCCATGCATGAATCACTCTCCTAAATTCTCTTGCATTCCAAAGGGAGGAGTTGGGGTAGCATTGGCTGTTTGTGTCTCTCTCCTTAATCCTTAGTAGTGAGAGCATGCATATAATAGAAAAACAAATTCAAATATAAACTATTTCTATTACCAGCTAAGAAATCCATGTTTAGGTAAACTAGTTAAAAAAACATGTTTGCCCTAATGTTCACAGTACATTATAATTAGTACCTGTAGGTGGGGATACTCAACAGGATGATTAAATTCATGAACCACATTCAGCTGAGTCTCTCTTGACCCCTATTGTATCTCATGGAATCAAAGCTTCAGTGGCTTGCTGTTGGAGGATTCCCGCTCAGGATTTAATTCTAAACTCCTCACAGTTTAGGATGAATTTCCTCACTTTTTAAAAAGGTATTCATGTCTCCTTCTTGAAGCAAGGGGATAGGCAGTAAATACAGTTCGGTGTATTCTTTTTTTTTTTTTTTCCGGTGCATTCTTTCACCTAAGTGGGCAAGACAGAGATGACGGCTTCATCAAAGAAGCACAAGTAGCATTGGGAGGGGTAATACTGACATCAGTGCCGAACTCCCGTCTCCAACATTCCTTTCTCAAAGAACATTTTTGTAATAACATTAAGGTGAAATGTAATTTATGTAAAGACTCATGCATTGTATCTGACACCAGTAGGAACCCAGGAAGTATTAGTTTCCTAATCTTTTACGGATCCTTTCCCACCTATCCAACCATGCACCTATGTGTGTACACACACACACACACACACACACACACACACACACACACAACTTGACTAAGAACTTAGCCCTGGCTTATTCAAGGCATGCTGGCTGCCACTCTCTGCACTTTAGCAAATCATCTTTCCCAACCTCCATCTTATTTTATTTCACTCTGCTTGATTTTTCTGAAATTCCCCCGAGGCACTAATGGGGAGGCTACCTCGTGTTTTTCTAATAGGCTATTAGGTTAAAAGGGGGAGAAAGGCATTATCCTTTTCTGTGATACAAAATAAACAAGTAATGTTAAGTGTAGTAATTACTGTTTTCCCAAATCACAGCATGCAGCCAAGTGCTTATAAAAGGCACGGGCATGAATGACATCGTGCTTTCTTCCCAGCTTGACCTGCTGCAGAATCAAAACAAGAGAGGCCACATGGTCCCACCAAACTGAAGCTACTCCCACCTCTCAGAGCCCACTTGTAGAAAAGCGGGATGGTGCTGGTGATGGGGTTGCCAGATTTAGCAAATAAAAATACAGAACTCCCAGTTAAATTTGAATTTCAAATAAACAATAATATTTTTTTACTAGAACCATGTCCTCAGTATTGTATAAGACATACTTATATTAAAAAAACTTGTCGTTTACCTGAAATTCAAATATAACTGGACATCTTGTATTTTATCTGATAAACTTAGTTACTGAATATGTAAGAACTAGATTACTAAGTGCACTCTTTGTGATCTCTTTAGATCTACATCTGGTCTACAACACCTAACAGATATTTTTTTTAAAAAAGGAAATAATTTACATGCAGGTGGCTCTCACACTTAGAGTACCTAAGAATCACCTGCAGGGCTTTTCAAAACACAGTTTGCTGGGCTCCTATCTCCAGGAGTTTTGATCCAGTAGGTCTAGGGTGGAGCCTAAGAATCTGCATTTCTAGTAAGATCACAGAGGATGCTGATGATGCTGGTCATAATAGACATCAAGGTGAACTTTTTTTGCTCAGGTCCTCATGAGCCAATCCGTACACAATGAAAGAGGTTGGTTTAGCCAAAGAGGAAGATGGGAAGGAGGAAGAGGGTGAAGTGGAGCAGGACCCTCTGGTCCTTGCCTCCCTGCACCCCAATGTCCTCAGCCTGCCTTTTGTCTGTGGAAAAACTTTAGCCAAAGAATAAGCTTAATCAGAGAAGTGAGAAAATGCAGAAACAAAGGAAAACAGTCAAAGGAGACCAAATAAAAATAGTTTAGTCATTAAACAAAATCAAGCACCTTTAGTTCCTTCTCAAGGGCTATAGATAATATCCTGAGCCATATATCCTGTGAGCTGTCTTGTAGATACTGAAACCCCCAGCAGGTGGAAGAAGTTAACTACGTGATGACCAGGCTGTAGCCATGACATAAGCTGCCACAATTCTGAGAACTGTCCTCAAAGAAATGGAAACAAACCGACCCGGGAACTGAAGACTAACTGTACCTAAAACAATCAAGATGACGCTGGTCAGACCACTGATGACCAATTTCAAGGTGACTGTCAGAGCTTACTGTGCTGTTTCTGCATGTGGCCCCCTCCCTCTGTCTATAAAAGCTCTTGCCCTATGATTGTTGGGGGAGGGGTGTCAGCCAAGTCAGCATAGAAACAGTAAGAAAACTATATTTACCTCACTATGTTTTGGAATTGAGGTCACATGTGGAACAGTTACTGAGGAAACAGGACCAAATACTAGCGATGGCATCTTCCAAGGGAGGAGTAGTTTCTAGAAGATTGTGAGAAAAGTGAGGCAGGAGATAAATATACACACTGACAAACACTGAACCAGAGGAAATATCTTCCATTCTTGTCTCTTTCAGGATGAAGTAATGATTTTTACCTCAATCCTCCTGCCTAAGTAGCTACAATTGAGGCAGGTGGGTGAATGTGCCATTCTCAAGGGTGCTGGTGATTGAAGGCATGAGCTTAGCCAATGAGGCCAACTGTTCTCTCTGTTCAGGAAGGTGGTGGGCTTCAGAGTCAAATGGTCTATGTGGAAATTCTGGGTTGGCTAGTTATTAGCTGGGTGACCTTGAGAAATCTTCATAACCTCTCTGAGCCTAATAATTTTCCCCAGTTCTGAAATGTGGCTGGAAATAACATCAGCACAGCATGGTTGTGGGATTCCAAGAGATGGTATAGGGAAAGGAGACTTGCACAGACCCTGGCACATTACAGAGGCTCAGTGAACATTAGTCCAGATGGATCATGAAACCATATCTATGGGGGTAGTCTGAATGTGAAGCATGGATGCTTGGGATCATTTTTATCTCCTACACACATAGCCTCATAGTTGCTCAGTCTTTTCCTTCCCTAGCTTTTCCTCTGACCAAAAATACGTGGTTTTTTGGTAGGCATTTGTGTTAACTACTAGAAAATGGCAAGATATTTCAAGCAATCTTCAATGAATAGAAAAGCTAACTTTTAAATTATGGTAGTCATTTTTTATCTGTCATCTTTTGTTCTACAGATCCTGGCAGCTGCCAAATCAGGACTGCTGGAGTCTAGTCTTCATTCTCTCACTAATCAGACTTTTGCCCTACACCCAGTTGACAAACTTCCTTGGGCCTCAGTTTTCCTATCTATAAAATGCAAGTGGAGAGTTGGCCTGACACCTAGGGAAATCCTTCTTTTAAGATAGGGCTTATATGTCTAAATATTGGGTGCAAAATGTAATTGAATCAAATGAAAACAAACTAGCCAATCAGTTGCCTACTATTTGGAAAAATAAATGACTTAATTGTTTAAAAGTTAAGCAACTTGTTTAAGCACATTCATGATCAATCTGACCATATGTGGGAAAAAACAGGGACAGCTTTCTTGGAATATTGCAAAATTTATGACATAAAGGCTATTCCACGTGCTGAATACAGGATTCTGCTGTCTTAGCCTTTTTGTATATGCTCCACAATTAAGCCAGTGGCACCTGGGAGATTCAGCACTCTCAGACCCAGATTTTAGATTTTTTTTTGAACTCTATTTTATCAAATATTTGGGGAGTGTTTTGAGTTAAAAAAAGTAATACATGAGAAAATTTGGAAAATTCAGAAAAATATAAAAAGGAACATAATAATCAGTAGTAATCCCACTTCCTAGAAATAATCACTGCTAAAACTTTAACATTAAATTCTAGTCTCTATTCTTAACTTTTTTGGATGCATAACCTATAATATGAATAATAGCATAATATATAAAATTTGACAATCTCTTTTTCTGGCTTAGTTTTATATTAATTCATGTGGATTTCCTCATGCTTTTAAAACCTCTGTAAACATTATTTGAAACACTGATGCATAACTTCTCATATATATTTGCCATAATTTATGACAACACTTTAAGTTGGGACTTTATAAAATGTCCATTATTTTCATAAAGAGATCTGTTCTTTGTTTTGCTTTGTTTTGCTTTTGGTGGTGTAGTCTGCACATCATAGTGCATAAGACAGCGTCAATAAAAATTAAAACTACTGACTCTGTTCTTACTGTACCCAGCTATTTAGAACCTCTGTCGACCAAAGTCAGCAATTCCCTCCCCAACCACAAATGGCAAGCCCTCTATAAGGGAATCTTCAACTGAGGAATTTAAGAATTTAATTTCCCCTTATAGGAGAAATGGACTGGGAGATGGAGATTAAAGGCATTATAAATATTGAAGACAATGAACTCAAGCCACTGTGACCTCAAGATCATATCAATGGCATGCTATACATCGAAAATTAATGCTAGTGAGTACAATACAACCGAGTTTGATTTACCAGCCCTTGACTGCCTTGAAACACCTTGGATTCTCCCTCAAAGTCTCATTAAAGTGTCTATAAAGTCATTTTGAGTGTCACAGAGGAGCTTCCCACTGGGAGGCACAGTTGTTCTTCTCTGATTGGTACTTCGACCCAAGATGCTTTTGAGTTTTTCTAACTCTGAGCTGTCGACTTCCAGAGGCTTCTTACATCCTACCTAGGCCTCGAGTGGCAGCTTCAAGGCACAGCCCTTCAGCCTCTGACTTACACAGCTCAGCATCTGCCTTCCTACAGATGCAGAAGTGCAGATCCTTGCCCACCTTACTTGCCCACAGCTTCCTTTATTTCTCTCAAGACCTCACTCTAAACATTTTAGCTACTACCTTACTTCCTGTTCCTATTCCCAGCTCTCAGATTCTTCATTTCCTAATCACCTCCAACTGCAGTGACTCCCAGATAATGGAACAATATTTTTGAACTTGCCAAAAAGAGATGCAGAAGTGAGACTAATATATGAAAAACTTTAAAATAAGAAACTCAAAGATGGGTAATGGGTTTGAGCAGGGGGATGTTCTATATTTGTCAGCATGAAGCTTTTAAGAGAAAATAAAACCAGTAAGTAAATAAGCTCTTATCAAGGCTTAGTTATTTTTATTGAGATACAATTAAAATATGATAAAATACATTCTTTTAAAGAATACAGTTCAGAAGTGTTTAGTACAGTCACAGACTTGTGCAACCGTCACTGCTATCTATTAATTCCAGAACATTTTTTTCACTCCCCCCAAAAACCGTGTACCTGTTAGCTATCATCTTCTCATTCCTCTCCTTGCCCAGCTCCTGATAACTATTAATCTACTTTCTATCTCTATGACTTACCTATTCCAAACATTTCATATAAACAGAAACATACAATATGTGGCCTTCTCTGTCTGGTTTCTTTCATTTAGCATAATGTTTGCAAGGTTCATCCGTGTTGTAGCAGTACTTGATTCCTGTGTTATGATTGAATAATACTTTGTTATATGCTATACCGTATTTTGTTTAATCCATTTATCAGTTGATGGACATTTGGGTTATTTCTGCACTTTATTTATGAATAATGCTGCCATGAACATTAGTGCACAAAATTTTGTGTGGATGTATGTTTTGTAGTCTCCTGGGTATATACTTAGGATGAAATTGCTGGGTCATATGATAGCTCTATGTCTAATTTTTCAAGTAACTGCCAAACTGTTTTCCAAAGCAGCTGCATCGTTTTATATTCCCACCAGCAATGTCTGAGGGCTCCAATTGTTCTGCATCCTCATCAGCACTTGGTATTGTATATTTTTTTTATTATAGCCATTTTAGGGGGTATGAAATCATATCTCATTGTAGTCAAGGCTTAATTTTTTTTTTTTTTTTTTTTTTTTTTTTGCGGTATGCGGGCCTCTCACTGTTGTGGCCTCTCCTGTTGTGGAGCACAGGCTCCAGACGCGCAGGCTCAGCGGCCACGGCCCACGGGCCCAGCCGCTCTGTGGCATGTGGGATCTTCCCGGACTGGGGCACGAACCCGTGTCCCCTGCATCGGCAGGCGGACTCTCAACCACTGCGCCACCAGGGAAACCCAAGGCTTAATTTTAAAAGTAACAGTCAAGAGGCATCCTGGGATGGATATAGGACACATTCAGTTTGACCGTCTGCACTGCAGGTCTCTGATTGGTGTCTCTCGGGAGCCAGATTTGGCCAGTGGATGGGCTTCACTTGGCCATTAGGTGGGGCATGAATTCTAGTCCTTCATGTGTCTTAGAGCCTCCCCCCAACTTATCTAACTTCTGTCAGGATTCACCGCTTCATGTCACCTGCCTGGCTCCTATGGGCATGAGTTTGGGACCCCATCTATACTTTCTATTTCTGTATCTGGACATCTTTATTCTATTACCATTAAAAAAACTGAATCAGGATATAGTTTAGAAAGATTTCGAAATGTTTTGGAGATCAAGCTTTCCGAAATGCAAAAGTTAAGTTAACCAATATGCTTAATTTTTTAGGATTTTCTGTTGAATCAAGGCCTGAAAAAATGCTTCTCCAATTATAGTATGTTTTGACACATAACCTTTGGGATTGTGAAAAACCACTGACCAAAGACTCCCAGGGGCACACCTTGCAGACACAGCCCATCTTCCTAACTGTGTTGCTTTCAGAAGTTTTGAGGTTTGCTAAAAGATTCCATGATCTGACAGGTTCTATGAAATGATCAGAAACAAGGCAAAGCTGAAATCACATTTAAAAAACCAAATCACTGATGATTAGAGGTACTTTATAAACTGGGATATTTTGGTTTTATGTCTGTAATCAAAAGACTCTAGGACATCAGACAGATAGTGGAGACAAATGATTACCAAAACATGCTTCAAGGAGGTCAATACACTTAATAAGAGATAAGAAACAGCCTGCTTTCAGAGTGAAGCAGTGTCCATCAGAAAGCAGATATTTTTTATTTAGAGGCAATTTTATCCATAGTTTGGAATAAGAGGCTGTCTGTACTTAAGCTTGAAAGACAATTGGCATGGAAGAGAAGGAGGGAATCAAACTATTCACAAAGTAAATAATCTTTTCAAAATATGTTATATGAACTACTTAGCACTTGAAATATTAGCCAAACCAGTTTCTTCTTTTTTTTTTTTTTTTTTTTTTTTTTTTTTTGCGGTACGTGGGCCTCTCGCTGCTGTGGCCTCTCCTGTTGCGGAGCACAGGCTCCGGACGCGCAGGCTCAGCGGCCATGGCTCACGGGCCCAGCTGCTCCGCGGCATGTGGGATCTTCCCAGACCGGGGCACGAACCCGTGTCCCCTGCATCGGCAGGCGGATTCTCAACCACTGCGCCACCAGGGAAGCCCCAAACCAGTTTCTTCTTGTTTTCACTGTTGAGCTTCTATTTGAAATTCAGTATGTGTATAAATCAAAAGTAAAATGTTTGCAAATCTAGATGCTTTATCCATTCGATGTTTATGAACTTTTAGATTTCTGATGTTTTGGTGTTTCTTGTTTCTTATTTTGTCTGCATGTTTAGAGTCTTATAGTCACATTTCCTGTAGGGTGGATTTCAGGGCATTAGAAACCTCTGTTTCCTAAATTCAATAAAAATAGGTTTTCAGCATCAGACATACTGCAACAATTGTACAGGGTGTAGCAAATTTGCTTTTAAGAATTAATAGGATTTCCCAAAGGATATATTTTTCTGTCAAACCTAATCCTCATGATCAACAACTATAGCTACAAGTAATTCCTTATGATTTTTTTTTTAATTCACGTTTTTCTAAGCTTATTCTTACACATCCTCCAGGGTAACTTTTATTACAGGAATTGCTGGCTTTTCTGCCAAAAAAAGAAAATGTGCTTTATATTTAGATGACAAAGTAAGACATTTGACCCAACTGCATCACAACCCACTACGTAATTCCACAGGATATACTTGATTCTTCCATTGAATCTTAACTGATTTCAGAGGGAGACACACTCAAAAAGCAGGATCCTGTTCCCCTACCCCACTGTACTTGCGCAGAGCACACACTGGCTTCCTTGCTGGTCAGGTCAGAAGGACAGCTGGATTCCTTAGACTTGTAGCCTGTGGGCAGTTTCTGTTGGTGTAGACTGGTTGTTGTGATTCCTTCATTTCCCTTCCTACTTTCCATCGCTCCCCCTGAAGCCTTTAAATGCCTCCCACACAAACATTTCTAAAGTGCATGTTTCATTAAGAATATTACAGGGGGCTTCCCTGGTGGCTCAGTGGTTGAGAGTCTGCCTGCCGATGCAGGGGACATGGGTTCGAGCCCTGGTCTGGGAAGACCCCACATGCCGCGGAGCAACTAGGCCTGTGAGCCACAACTACTGAGCCTGTGCTCTAGAGCCTGTGCTCTGTAACAAGAGAGGCCGCGATAGTGAGAGGCCCGCGCACCGCGATGAAGAGTGGCCCCCGCTTGCCACAACTAGAGATAGCCCTCGCACAGAAAAACAAAGACCCAACACAGCAAAAATAAATAAAAATTAATTAAAGCTCACACCAATCTCATGATTAAAAAAAAAAAGAATATTACAAAAAGATTGGAAAATAAATGCCACAGGTAGTATTAACACAACTACAGCCTAACACAACTAACATCCATTTTATTTCAGGGAGTACAGCACATTGAGACACTATAGGATAATAGGTAAGAGATGGCCTGTGTTCAAATTCCAGCAATTGCACTAAATAACTGTGTGACTTTGAACAAGTTACCTAACCTTTCCGTAGCACAAATTCCTAACTGACAAAATGGAAGTCATGGAGTTGTGAGGATTCAACCAGCAAATACACATAAAGATTTTAGAGTACTGCCTGGCATGGTGGGAGCTGTATAAGCATTTGCTGTTACCCTTAAGCAGTATTTTCTGTCTTTTTTCTCTACTGCATGACTCTAAAATTATAGTTGAGTAGATAACATATGTACAATGTGTATGATTCTTGTTTCATTTAAGATCATAACAATTGCTTCCCATGCTGTTTTATTGTTAGCATAATTAAAACTGTAATGACTACTTACTGGTCTATCTAGTACAAGGGTTAACATTAAGTTGATTTCACTTTCTTATTGTTATAAATAATGCCACAATGAATATCTTTAACTAAATATTGTTTTCCTTTATTTGAAACATTAATAAGGCAAAAAATGACCATAACAGGGGATGCTTTTATACTTCAGAAGTATCTTTCTGATGGGATGCACAAATTTCTACCATCAGCAGCAAGAAAAGAACTCATCAGTGTTATTGAACACATAAAAGAATAGCATGCTATAATCAAAACAATGGGCATTTTTCTATTTATTATATTAAAATATTTTCATAAGTTTGGTTTGATAGTTATATCTACTTTTTTGTAATGTAATGTAATTATTTTACCCAATTATCTATTGCAGTTTTAATATTTTTTCTTATTAATTATACTGTATTGTAGGATTGCAAATATATAACTCTTGCTCTATTTAATATCTTCTTTTACTCAGTCATTGTTTTTCTTTTTTAAACTTAATTTATATGAGAATATATGTCTAGACAGTTGGATCTATTTTTGTGATTTATTTATAATATTTCTAAATGTTTTAGAGTCCTGGCAAATGATTTAATTTTTAAAAAATTGATGCTGATTTTATAATGTAACTTATTTTATGGTATGTGAAGTATAAATCTAAACTGTGAAAGTGTTCACCAGTTAGTATTTTACAACAATTCACTGAAGAATCTTTCTCTTCCCCACCCATTATTTTGGAGGGACCTCTTTTTACCCAGTCTTTAATGATCACGTACAGTGGGATTGACTTCGTGCTCTTATGGTCTCTACCAGTGATCTGTCTATCCTCCCATAAACAAGCCACTGCTTTTATGCTTTTCTTTCAAACACATTTTAACATCTTAGAGGAGTAGAGGCAAACAACTCCTTTCCAGAAGGGACTTTTAATAGCTCACCTTTTTTTAAAAGTATGTGTGTATGTTTTGCTTTGTTGTTTACTTAAGTATAATTTACATACAGTAAAACTGACCCTTTCTAGGTATATAGTACTATAAATCTGCACAAACTTACATAGTTATATAACCAGTACCATCCCCAAAAGTTTTCTTGTGCCATTTTGTAGTCAATTTCTTCTCCCCAGCCCTAGGCAATCACTGGTTTGATATCTTTCCCTATAGTTTTGTCTTTTTCCAGAATGCCATATAAATGAAATCATATATTAGGTAAACTTTTTGAGTCTGGCTTCTTTATCTTAGCATAAGCTATTGAGACTCTTCTGTTTTGCTCCATACATCAGTACTTCATCCTTTTTTCTTAATGAGTAGTATTCACATTATATGGAAGTACCACAATTTGTCTATCCATTCACCAGCTGATAGATGTTTGGGCTAGGTACAGCTTTTGGCAATTATAAATCACATTTCAACAAACATTTGCATTCTAAGTTTTGTGTAGAAAACTGCCAGTTGAATTTTCAAAAAATAATTTTCAGTTCTAACAAGAATCCTATCAGAAATTTGATCAGGATTAAATTATATCTATATATCTAAAAATATCTCTATATTATTGATATACATGTATATTTAAGGGGGAGGTAAAGGACATCTTTTGGCATTTAGTCTTGTCAACCAGGAAAATAAATAGTTCATGGCTCTTCTGTTTCTCAAACTCTTATTTTACTGTGTGTGTGTGTGTGTGTGTGTGTGTGTAGTTTTCTTCAAGTAGGATATACATTTTTAACCTAAGATTATTATTGGGCACATTATAATTCTGTTGCTAATGTGAACAAGATATTTTAAAATGATACTTTCAAATAGTTATTGCCAGAATATACAAATATCATTGATTTTTTATGTTCATCTTGTATTCAGCTACTTGTCTGAATTATTTATCATGTCAAGTGGTTGTTTGCTTACATCTTTGAGTTGTCTATGTACATAGTCATGCCACTTTTCTCTTCTTTTCCATTGTATAAAACTGCTATTTCTGTTTCATGCCTTTGATTTAACATTACTTTGGAAATCTTGTTCAATGCAATAATGGTAACCATAAAGACTTTTGTTTTGCTTCTAATTTTAATAAAAAATAATGCTCGTAGTTCCTGATTAAATGTAATACTAACTAGTAGTTTATAATGTTAAGTGTCTTTTTAATACTATTTTTAATATTTTTAGGAAGGATGGTATTAAGTTTTATCAAATTCATTTGCTGCATCTATTGATGATCATGTAGATTTTCATTTTTAACAATTTGATGTAGGATTATATGTAAATATTCCATTATATTGAATTATCCTTGCAGTACTAGAATAAAACCTACTTGGTCATGTTGCATTATTATTTGACTCTCTGCTCTTTGAATATATGAAAGTGTTAATCAGGGTCTCCAACAGAAGCTTTTTCAGCATTGTTTTGAACAAGAGATATTTATTTAATAAAACTCCTGGCTTTTTCAAGATGCCATTTTCCCCAATTTGCCTGTTCCCCTTTGCTCATGGCAGCCTGCCTCTAAGACCTGCCTGCTCGTGAACATTTCCATCCTCAAGAAAGGAAATAAATAAATACTTGTTGAATGAGTACTGTCAATTTTAATGTTAACTATCTCATTATATTCTCACAACTCCTTGCCAGGAGAGTATTATTGGTACTAAATGAGAAGATAGAAGCTCAGAGAAATTAGGAAATTTCCCAATGTCACACAGCTAATAAATGACAGTACTATAATTCCAACTCAGGTTGTTTTTTTCTATCATACATACTCCTTTTTACCTCTGTTGATGGAAATAATCAATAAACAATCTGTAATAGGAATAGAAAAGAGTTTTATTTGAGCCAAACTGAGGACTATAGCTCAGGAGACACAGATTCAAGAAGCATTTGAATTGGGTTCCACCGGACTACAAAATGGGGGAACTGTATAAAGGCAAAAACTGAAAAATTATATAAGTTGTTTGTCAAGAATTATAATTAGAGCTAGCAAGAAGTAACGGGCCTTGTTAAACAAGGATTGGCTGGGGTCCAAAATGGTTGCATAGTTACAAGGGGAGTCCTTGAGACCACAAGGTTACAGCTGGCAGCTGCTAGCAGTTACTGTTTTGAGAATGGTTGGTGTTGTCCTTGAGTCTGATACAGTTCAGAAAATTCAGGTTCTCGGGGATGCAGAAACATATCTGAAACTGCATCCACAATGGCCATCTAGCTCCATTTCGGATGCTTGAACCACAGTTACTCCAATTTGATTTTTAAATGCATTTATTTCTTTAATGGTTAAAGAAAATGTACAATGTATGTTTGATAGGCCACAAAACACACTGTTCTAGTTAGCATAAGATTTAAGTTAAATAATGTATAAGCCAGGATGACTTACCCATACCTCAATGTGTGAAAATTTCTTCCATAACCTCCAAGACATGTGGGATTTAAAATTCTCCCCTTTTACCTTTTTGTTTGTGTTTTATGTGTGCAATAGTTTATATTTTCATATTTTGATTTAACATTGAATGTCTTTCCAATAATATTGGCTCCCAGAGGTTGCAGTTTTAAAATTGGTCTTGTTTATGAATGGATAGATTTATTAAGAATGTTGTATTCTTTAACAAAAGTGCTCAGTATTTCTCTGTTGACTGACAGTGCATATTTAGCATGCAATGACTGCAACTAATTTAAAATAAGTTTATTATTTTAATTTATTTTTAAATAAAAAATAAAAAGTTTATTTTTCTTTAGACTATTGAGGTTATTTAATCTTTCTGAACCTGTTTCCTCATATGTAAATTGAGGAGATTGGATTAAATCTGTGCTTGCGTAACTAGTGACACAAATAACACTTTTAATGGGTACTTTATAATGGGTACTTTATAAAAATGAATTTCAAGGTCAAAACAGTCTGTGAATGGTTTCATATATTATAGGATTTTAGCACATGTGGGTTCATGAATGTCCCTCAGTAAAGGACATTTACTGAATAAAGGACATGTCCTGCTATTTATCCCAGGATTTCCCAAATTAATTTATATCTGCTCATTTATATTCCTTTTTTGTATTATTATCTGGGGGCATATATACCTTGAGGGCCAAATTTTGGGAAATGATAAATCAGGATTTTTCTAGTTCTAAATTTTTTCAAATGATATAAGGAAATTACAGGGTTTAAGTATTAGATTGTCATACAGAGGGACATAATCCAATAGGACAGAATCATCAAATCCAGTCTACTATGATAAAACTAAGAATTAAATTTAAAAAGTGACATAGATTCTGACAAATAAACCAAATTCAGCAAAATCAACTAGTACTGATAGGTCAAGAAACCAAACACTTCGCAATAAGCAGCCACACTTGAAACAACTGAGGTCATGTTGATGGGAAGCTTCTTACATAAATATGACAACAAGATAATGGATCACTAAAAGCATAAGTTATTCACTATAGTCTTAGAAGAAATGAGAGGAGAGAACTGAATAGACTGGATTAAAATGTTACTAGCCCACAAGTTCTCCATACAAGAGACTTCCAGTGATCAGTACAGTTCAACATACCACAATAACTCATCAAAATGTCAGACAATTTGTGCTAGAAAGTCAATTTAGTTGTGAAGTCAGGCATTTAAATGAAAAAGTTTGATTAGCTTAATTGGCAACACTTCTTACAACAAAACCAATTTGATAATTTTTTCCCTCTCCATAATTTTTTTCTATTGTTAAGACATTGCTCTATGTAGAGTTACACATAACTATTTCTAATTATGTATTCCTACTTTTGAAATTTTAGTTTTGAACATTAATTTTAAAAGGATACTTGTGTTATTTATTCATGAAAGTTAAGATTGGGGAAAGTTCTTTCAAAAAAAGTTTTCTGTTACTCCCAAATTCCTAATTTATCCCTCCACCCCACCTTTCCCCTTTGGTAATCATAAGTTTGTTTTCTACATTTGGGAGTAACATAAACACACTACTATACATAAAATAGATAAACAACAAGGACCTACTGTATAGCACAGGGAACTATACTCAATATTTTATAATAACTGTATGGGAAAAGGATCTGAAAAATAATATATATATATCTGAATCACTTTGGTGTACACCTGGAACTAACACAACATTGTAAATAAACTATACTTCAATTAAAAAATAAGTTTAAAAAAGTCTTCTAAGACAAAATGTGGTAATTTTATGTGTCATTTCTAGTTCTAAATACCAAAATTGTAAATGTGCATGTATTATTTGATCCCTCTATTCCACTTCTAGGAATTTTTCTTAAAGAGATCATCCTATGTGGGTCAAAATGAATGTACAAGGATGGTCACTGTAGCACTGTGGCACTTTTTTTTTAATAGAGAAAAACTGCAAACAACTAAAATGTCATTAAGGAGTTTATTAAATTGTGTTGATAAACATGTATACAATAAAATGTGCTAAACCCATTTAAATATAAAGAAGCTGTTCTTTGACATGGGAAGATATTTATGGCATATTGCATATTTTTTCAAAGAAAAAATGAAATTACAAAAAGCATGTACAGTATGATCTTATCTACATATTAGATAAGTGTATGTGTGTGTATGCATGCACGTGCACACACGTGTGCAAGAATAGGGAGACAGAAAGACAGAGAGATACATAAAAGTTTAGAAGGACCTTCACCAAAATATTGACAGAAGGTTATATATTAACTGGAAGATGAGACTTCTGGTGATTTTCCCTTTTCTTATTTTATTTTGTTTACTTATTATTTAAAGTTATTTTTCATTGAGGGAAATAAAACAGGCAGAAGAAGTGCTAACAAAAGAGACCAAGAAGAAATGGTTGAAAAATATTAGAAAAACCTGGAGGAAATGTTAATATGACAATTAATCAAGAAGAGAAAATTAAGGAGGATGTGGTTGGGGCCATGGCTGAATAGCTGACTTATTTTATTGGCAGTTGTAGTGCTCATTACTTTTAGTTTTATATATCAACTAAAAAAAACCCCTATTTTTTTGACAACCTCAAGTTCAAATCCTACCTCTTCCTTGAAGAGTTGACTGACCATGCAACCCACCTATAAGAGCTTTCTTCCATGAAATTAAGGCAAAAATATTCTGTTTCATTAAAATTCAGTAATTGTGTACCTCCTTGACTCGCCTCCATGTGTGTTTTCATCTGTCACTTAAACAATACATCATTAAGCTACCACTTCTGGAGGGCTCTCCTTTTGCCAGGCACCTTTTCAGTGCTTTACAGACTCATCATTCTTATCATGATCTTATGAGATCAGATTTATTATCCCCTTTTTATACAGTAGGAAACTAAGGCTCTGAAAATCTTGTTGAGGTCACAGCGACAGAGCTGGAAATCAAACTCATTAAGATTCCAAAGCTCGTGTTTTTAACAGCTCCACAATACTGTTATTTGCATGTATCTATTGTTTTCCTCATTTAGATTGTAATCTCCTTGAAGCTGTATCTCTATACTGTTCCTAGTTCCTAACCAAGTGACAGTCAGATAATTTTGACTTATTAAGATATAGTTATTTTTGGGCTTCCCTGGTGGCGCAGTGGTTGAGAGTCCGCCTGCCGATGCAGGGGACACGGGTTCGTGCCCCAGTCCGGGAAGGTCCCACATGCCGCGAAGCGGCTGGGCCCGTGAGCCATGGTCGCTGAGCCTGTGCGTTCGGAGCCTGTGCTCCGCAACGGGAGAGGCCCGCGTACTGCAAAAAAAAAAAAAAAAAAAAAAAAAAAAGATATAGTTATCTTTGAAAGCAAAAATCTTTTTCTAAAAAACTGTTTCTGTAAACAATCTCTCAAAAATTGTATGACACTGAACATGATATGAAAATGAGGGGAAAAATTAGCTCAATTACTAATTAGTGTCATATTTAAACTTTTGTTAAAGCTAACTGTTCATTTTATGTCAGTAATGCCTGCTCATTGATATATTTAAGTAACTCAAGCTTTTCATAAATGAATTTCTTTCACCTTCTATTTCACAATAAGGACTCAGGCTTAATCAACCTGATTTATGCCAACATCTATCATCAGATCTTGCTTAAACCAACAGTGATTGTTCTTTATAGCATTAAATATAAAAGCAAGATGCCTTAGAATTAGCCTGATAACTTTAGTGTCTGTTGTGGCCTTGGATAATGTTTAATCATTAGCTCTAACATAAAATCTTATTTTGATGTATAGAAATATTTATTGCAACTCAGAGGAAATGTGGACGTTGGCTTTGCCTTAGCCAATATTTATTCCCCCGGCTAGGTAAATTGTAGCATTTACCTGAGCAGAAGTCAAAATCTATCTACTATAAGTCTAGGACATCTCAGTTAATCCCACACCAGATAGACACACATTATCCAGTGAACAACAACACAACAATTCAATCAAAATTATTAAAATGCTTTCCACTTCCAAAATCCTAACTGTGGGTCAAAATGAATGTTTTCTCCCTCTTTGTGTGTCTCTCTCTGTCACATGAAATCACAACACAGCAAACACACAAAACACAAACACATCAAGCTAGGAGTGTAGGAAAAGGACCTTAAAACGTACATTTAAAGTGTTTCTCTACTGCACACTTCTTTTTGTTCAGATTTCGGTTTGATCTCTGACCAAAGAAACAAGAGTGTTTCTTTTCAGGGCAGCAGTAGAATACTCTGCTTCCTGACAGTGAACAAAATTTTACATTTAGAAGAATCACTGTCCTGACAACATTCCTTATTTCTGGGGAGAGGAGGGCAAGATCCCTGGACTGAGTCGCTAGGGGCTGAGAGAGTGAAGGTGGCTGTTTTAATGCAGGAAGAAAGGCTGTAGTGTCTTGCTTTAGGCAGTGTTCTTTTTGACATGAGTAAGACAGCCAAGCCCTTATATCATCCCTGGAAAACCGTATTTCCAGTGAATATTCTGCAGTTCTTAGACCAGTGTTTATCATATGTATATTCTAGTATTAAATGCTTAGGGGAAAATGCAACACCATAGAGAAGGTTAGCTGTGCCCTCTTCTATGTACGAGCATGCAGCAAAGCAAACAGATGAGTTTGGATAAATGAAAATCAATACACTCGAAAAGGTCTCTTTCATTCAATTGATTCAAGCCCAGTGGGTAATAGCACAGCAGAATGGGAAATGGTGTTAATGTGGCCCTGGCATAAATCCCATTTACAGGAAATACAGTAACTAAAGTGGATAAAAGCATGAGGGGATCTAATGAACCATAATGAACTCTTTACCATGGACCTTTTTAAATGCTTTTAATATGATCTTATCACCATATCATTTGAACTTTCAGTGAGACAAGATAATGCTTTATGGTATGTATGTTATTTTTGAAAATCTAAAAAGTCAGAATAACAAACGGTTATTCTTGTCTTTAGAGTTAAGAAGCACTGACTGCTAGAGCTGGAAGGATCTTATTTACAGAAAAGGAAATGGAAGTCACCAGAAGCATCATTTATCGCTCAGCATCACACAGCAACTTGGTGACCAATAATTCACCACAAGTCGGGCAATTCACAGTGCAGTGTGCTTTTTCTCTACAAGTCAGTTTGGAGATGGTGGAATTAGCAGTGTGTAGACAGTTGCCAACACCTGGGGAGGCTGTGAGTGGGGAATTGAGGCCACAAGAGTCCAACCAGCTGGTTCCTAGATCAGATTCACTTAGCACAGCTAAAACTTTTTGGAATTCTGATACAGGAAAAGAAAAGAAAAAAAAAACCATAGTTTTTGACCTCATAAGTCTTTTTCTGGGAATCCATCTTGCAAAAGCAATCTCACATGTGTACAGACATAGATTTAAATGAGGGTGCTCATTCTGGTATTGTTTATAATAGTAAAATTTATAAGCATAAATGACTGTCCATGGGGTGGGGGCAGGTAAATGATTAGAGCACCTCCATACAAGTGATTACTATGAAACTGTTAGCAAATGTGTCAAGGATGATTGATATGTACAGTCATGGGAAGATGCCCGGGATGCACTTTTAGGTATAAACAACCAGATATATTCATAAAATAATATAATATACAGAATGATGCTATTCATACTGAAAAATGAAAACCATTATATGTATTTCTGATATGTTTCTCACTCTATTCTCTTCTTCCTACCGTGTCACACTTCTGGATATGGGGACAAGGGAAGGTTTTGAGGAGCAGAGCAATTGAATGTGACCATATAAGACTGGGAGAACATATTTTAGTAACTTTATTCTTTTTGTAAAAATGCTACTTCATTATTATGTAACATAATGTCTATAAGTATGGTCTTTGGAGTCAGAAAGACAGAAGTTTGCATCCTAGCTCTGTTTCTCACTAATGGTGTAACTCTGGGAACATCTCTTCAGTCCCCTGACCCTCAGTTACTCTTCTATAATAGGAGGGTGATGATAACCTTCTCAAAGTTTGGTTGTAAGAACTAAATGAATTATTTTATGTAAAACACCAGGCATAGTACTTGGCAAATAACCCGCAACAAATGGTAACTTCTATAATAGTGGTTGTGTTTATAAACATTCAAATTAAACAGAAAAGTACCAAGAAGACAAGACAAATCAAAATTCTACCACCTCTGTTATTATTTGATGTGTGCTTTAAAAAAACATTATCTATAAACTGCGGTATGACCTACTTTTTTGATTGGTAATATTCCGTAGACTTTTCCCCACGTCTGTATAATAAGCTATACCTATATCATTTTAACAACAGAACTGGAATACTGTGTGTACTATAATTTATTTAATCAGCCCCTTACTGGTGGACATTAGAGTTGGCTTTAATTTTTCCCTATCATAGACTTGACTAAAATGAACATCCTCGTGGAATCATTTTCTCACACTTGTGCAAGTATCTGGAGGAGGGGAATTATAATGGTTGAAAATGCTTGAGTGACACAGTATTCCTGTTAGAGGAAACCATGTGAACTAGAAATGAGAGGAAGAAAAGCTCCTAAGGGAACAATGAAAAGTTTAGTTTCAATTCAGATCATGGAGTTCGGCATTTCTTTTATAGGCTATGGGGAGTCACTGAAGGTTTTTGAACCAGATCAGAGCCAGGTTTTAGGATGGTTGATCTGGAGGCTGTGCGGAGATTGGATGCAAGGAGGGAGAGAGGAAAGGAGTGGGAACCCCTTAGGAGGCTATAGCTACAGAGCAGGGGTGAGTTAATGAGAGCTCAACAAGGGTGATGGCAGTGGAAATGGAGGGTGACAGGTTCCAGAGACCCTGCAGATGTGCAAGTGATAGGAGGGTTTTGCAACATACTGTTGGTCTCTGGCAGGAGGGAAGACCCAATTCTGTGGTTTCAGTATCTACATCAGCACAGGGGCCTGGGGGAGGGCTGGTAGGCTGCTACCCAGACTGCTAACAGTGGTACCTCTGGTGGTGAAATTTCAGATGGTTTTCTTACTGCTCTTTATGTTTATCTGCAATTGAAATTTTCTACAATGAATGTGTATTATCTTTATTTGGAAAATAGTTACATAAGCTAATTCTATAAACATTTAAACAATAGAGATGTATATAAAATAAAAAGTAAAAGAATCCCCCCTCCCAGTTTCCCACCAGACATCCTCCAGTTAATAACTGTTAAGTTTGGTGTATTAATTACTGGACACTTTTCCTATATATTTTCGTATATGTAAAAATACATATATATTATTTTTACAAATATGGGATCCTTCCAAATATCCATTGTTTGCCACTTTGTTTATTCCAGCCCTTTCTTTTCAGTGGCTGCAGTGTATTCCATAGCATGGGATTGGGTGACTGGGAGAATAGTAGCATTCTCAGCAGAGGTAAAGCAATGGACAAAAGAAGTAATACTGGGGGGAAGATGAGCAGTTAGTGGTTGATATAATGAGTTTGAATCCCCAGGTGGGCAGTTGGAAAATGAAGGTATGAAGAAGTTTAAAAAAAAAGAGAGGGAGATAGTTTTAAGAGACAGGGACACAGAATGAGTAGTTGAAGGCAAAGAGAGAATCCCAGTTACAAAGGTAAGCTTGTTAACCAAGAATCAAGTAGTATTTATGGAGCCTCATGATATGCCTAGCAGAGTGCCGACCTTTGACCCCAGGGATCAGTGCTTCTGAGTCAGAAGAGTTGGCCTGGAACTTTCTGCTATTCCCAAGTGCTATACAGCCCTCAAGTCCCATGAATTTCCCAAAATCTGTCAAATTGCAAAATGTCCATGAAATTCATACTATGAACATAGAGTCCCTTTACCCTCTGTGGAATAATGTCCTACAACTTACTTTTTCAACATGGCAAAGGAAAACTACAGATTTTCTCTCTAGTTCAAACTAGTGTGCATGAAAACCCCTTCCCAATTAGTCTCAGCCAAACAGTCCAATATTATCTCCAGACATTTTGCCCCATAAACCTTGCTCATAACTCCCCAAAACATATAGTGACCAACCATCCCAGTTTTTCCAGGACTGAGGGGGTCCTGGGATGTAGGACTTCTGTTTTGAAATAGATATAATCTTGGGCAAACTGTACCTGTTTGCCTGGAACTAAGGCTAAGGGACAAGTTGATCACCCTACCAAATACAACAGGCCCTTTTGTGCTTTCTGTCCCCTCACAGAGGCTGTGTCCTTTGTCTGGACTGTCCTTTGAGCCCTTCTCCACCAAGTGAATATCTATTAATTCTTCAAGATCCATCCTAATTCCCCTTGGAGTTCCTTTTGCTTAGCTTTCCTAGGTGGATTTATTTGATACCTTTCTTTGAATCTTTGTGGGTTATCTCCATATCTGTCCCTCACTAACCTATCTAAATTTTCCTTTGGGGACTTTACCTTATGTGGTTTGGATGGATATGACCCCACTCATCCTCAGGGGTGGGTCCTGGTTGGCTTAGGCCAATCCATGGATCCCATCCCCAGGCATACCAACTCTTCAGACAAAGGCATAGGAGAGAGTAAGAATCCTAAAAATTGTGAAGAGCTACTACAAGCTTCCTCTTGCTACACCTGGAAGATGTAGTGAGAAGTTGTAAAGTCTGGCATTGCTGATGGTATACTGTAGGCCCAAGAATGGTGCCAAGAGTTGATGGGGAACCACCATGGAGCTTGCAAAGATATCTTGTACTAGTTTGCTACGGTTGTCATAACAAAGTACAGTTGACCGGGTGGCTTATCAACAGAAGTTTACTTTATCACAATCTGGACTAGAAATATGAGATCAAGGTGTCAGCAGAGCTGATTTCTTCTGTGGCCTCTCTCTTTGACTTGTATATGGCTGTCTTCTCCCTGCATCTTCACATGGCCTTTCCTCTCTATATGTCTGTGTCCTAATCTCCTCTTCTTAAAAGGACACCAGTTTGATTGGATAGGACTCACCCATATGATCTTATTTTAACTTAATCCCCTCTTTAAAGACCCTATCTCCAAAAAGTCACATTCTAGGTACTGGGGGTTAGGACTTCAACATAAGAATTTTGGGGAGACATAATTCAGCTCATAACATACCTGTATTGTGGAAGGCAGAGCAGAAAGATAAAGAGAAGCCATGACCTTTGCTATATTTTGAGCTGCTGGATGCATTCTCACCTTGGATCAGAAATATCTATTTTAGTTATGTGAGCTGATAAGTTAGCTTTGCTCTTTGGGATACCCTGAATTTTAGTTTTACTTTGTGTCATTTGCATTGAAATATTCTCATGTGATACAGCTTTGTCACTTTTTTGTTATATAGCACTTTTCGCATAGTATTATAACTTGTTCAGAGGTCAACCTACTGTACTTAGTTGTGTATAAACTATTTCAGGAAAGGACTATGTTATTCACATCTCTTATCTCCAGCCCCACAGTAGGTACTTGGTAATGTTTGTCCAATGAATAAACACTGATAGCATTTTGAGCAGGTAGCCTGGAAGAGCAAGACTAAGAAATGCTCCTCTCAACTTCCATTTTATTCATTTTATTAACTTTTTTGATTAGTATTTTCTGGGCCATAACCTTAAAATGGCTGCAATTAAATCACTGAGCTTTGATCCCAGCATTATAAAACCATGACTAGGCCCTGGAGACAAAGCACCTGGGACAGCAGCAATCAGAAGCATGGGACTAGTAAGGTGGTAGAATATGTAGGAACAGCAAAAATGATTGATACCATGTTTGCAGCAACAGAAAACGTGTCTTCACTACATTTTGCATAATAAAAAAAGGAGAGAAGAGAAACTTACAATTATCCTCTTTGAATTGTCAAATATATGTGTAATTTTAGATGCCAAAGGTTAGAACAATGATAACAGAAATAGCATAAAGGTATTCAATAACAATACAGAAGTACACATTAAGATGTATGTTAAAGTGTATTTTTTTAAAAGCTCTTTTTTTTCATCAGAGCACAATTTCAGGGAAATGCCTGCATTTTCCAGGGAAAATTTAGCTCCCCCAGTATTTTGGTTCTTCATTCCAAAGCCAGATAAAAGAAGTTTTACTTTTCTCTCCCTCAACTTTCTAGCCCTTATGGATTAAACATTAATTCCCGAATGGCTTTTCACCATCATTTATCATGATAAAATGTCGTGACCTCTTCTTCTTTGGTGTATATATTCTCTGAGCAATTACCTTCCTGTGCTTTTCCACTGAAGGTAAGTTTGGCTTCAATCCACAAAGTTCTTTTACTATCTATTACAAGGAGCTATTATAACCATCCCAAACCATTAACTCTTTTTTTTTTAAGCCAGTTCATCTGTTATGAGGCTGAACTAAATGTATAACTTTTGACAATCACCTATGCTGAGTCCAGTTACTGATTTATTCTTTGCTTCTAGGAGCCAGAGAAGAAAAAAATCCCAGGTGTCATTCTTGTGACACCTTCTGATACCTAGCACACTTCATGAGATTGCCCTCCTGGGCTGTACTCCTCTTTTGGCTTGGGGAGGATGTAGCTGAACTCATACTCATGGGAGTGTACTTGGGGACCAGAGGGAGGTCTGGGAAGAAAGTGAATCTTTTTCAGGAGAAGGATGCATGTGAGGTAGGTTTGGCCATCTGTTCCTGAGAAAGGACCACCACTGGGGAGGAAAAGAGGGGTGTCGCTGGATCAGTGCCACAGAGTCACATGGGTGGACACACTTCCATGATAACAACTCGTGATGATTTAATATTATTTTTTCCTTTTATGTTTCTTTTGGATTATTTCTTTAGAATGCTGTATCATGATAAGGTGCTTTAAATTCCGTACATAGAAGACATCCTCAAAAGTTTTATTAATTGTTAAGCCAATTTTGAGGTTTAGTATATATTTGCTAGCATTCTTTAACAATGTATTTTTTCCCTTTGACATTTCCTATTTTTCTTTTTTCTTTTTTTTTTTTTTTTGCGGTATGCGGGCCTCTCACTGTTGTGGCCTCCCCCGTCGCGGAGCACAGGCTCCGGACGCGCAGGCTCAGCGGCCATGGCTCACGGGCCCAGCCGCTCCGCGGCATATGGGATCCTCCCAGACCGGGGCACGAACCCGTATCCCCTGCATCGGCAGGCGGACTCTCATCCACTTGCGCCACCAGGGAGGCCCCCTATTTTTCTTAATGATACAATTCTGCTGAACCAACACCTGATACATGATATTTTAAGTTAAATATTAATAAAACTTAACATTCTCTTTACAGCCTCTTCCCTCCCCTTCATCAAAGGATCTTCCATCAAGACCTTCCTTTGCTTATCCAACCAACTCATACTTGCTTACTAGATTAATTCTCCCAAAGCACAACACCAGTTATGCAACTTCCCTATCCCCAAAATAACATACATATTTAAAAAAAGGAAACAACACATACGTAATAGAAAACAACAATTACCATGAATGTGAAAGACAGATATTCATCATATTTCTACACCAGGATATGACTTCATACATTTAACATTCATTATTAGCACAACTCACAAATAATTTCTAATTTGTTTATAATGATCTTCAATTAGATAAGCTATTATTCTTGGCAATTTCCTACTTTTTAAAAAGCAGCATCCCCTAATGAGAAAGTTGAGCTAATTACAGGCATGGTTGTCAGTACCCACGTCCAGAATTTCTCATCATCTCTTATTTTAAAAATATCATGTGTAAGTGATATATTTAATTCTTATAGAGACAAAGGAAACAGTGGTGTCTACAAGCTTATTTAACTTTTGGCAGAAATTCTTATTTCAAAAATATCTCAAATCATAATTATATTGAGGGTTTTATTTTGCCACTTTAATTATATAAATTTAGGTCGATAAATATATACTGTGCAAAAACAACATTATTTTGTTTTTAACAACCCTTCCTGGTATGGTTGTGTGCTTCTATAAAACCTTTTATTAGACATCATGATCTTTAAAATTTTTCTACTTATTTTTATGAGTATACACTCACATTCAAAATGGCTAATATGGCCTTCTCCCTCTTTGATACTTTGATACTTCCAAGGCCAGGTCAGAATGACCAACAGGTTTTGGGTAGAAAAGTGCCCATCAAGAATTTAATGAATTATTTTATGAAGTGGAAGTCTGTTATCCTCTCAATCTATAATCTCATTCTAAATACATATTAATAATTTTCCTAAAATTTCATGTGCTCTTCTGCCCTCTCCCCCTCCCCTGCCCTGGCCCCGGTGATCCAGAAAGTTTATACGTGCATAGGCATATTGATTTAGTAATGTACTATATGTGAAAAATACAATATGTGAAAGTGTTTTCCACTTTCTTTTGAACAGGATCTTCTCAATGTGAATTTTTAGATAGGGGAATGATGTAGTCTATTCATTGGGAAGACTATTTTAGTAACCAGATATAGAATGGGTTTTGCAAGCAAGGAACTGGAAAAGGGAGACTAAACAGAAACGAGTGAGGAGACCACTAAAATAATCTAGAATGAGGAAATTATAGTGTAACAATAATAATAAAGTTAAATTTGTTGAGTATTTATCATGTGCTAGGCCCCCCTAACACTTTACATAAATTGACTAATTTAATATTTAATATTTTATAGACAAGGAAACTGAGGCAAGTGAGGTTAAGTAACTTGACCACAGGCACACAGATGGTAAGTAGCAGAGTCGAATTCCGACCCAGAGAGTCGGACACCAGAGTCTGCACTAAAGAATTATCCTGTGTTCACAAACACAGGATTTATTTTTCTCTGTTAGAGCCTTTGTATTAATTGATGTATAAACATATCATTTTAATTGTGAATAAAGATTACAATCTTCACAGGATGGAGAGAGCACAGTTTAGATTTCCTATAAGATCACTTTTGCACAGAGATTTTTCTGGGGAATGAAGCATTTAGTTGGTTATGAGTTTGGGCTCATCTTTCCAATTCAGAGTATGAAAGCTTCCAGTATCCACACAAATGAAAAGATCAATTTATCTGATTTTCTCTAAAATGAAGTGCATTATTCTATCTTACTATTCTCTCAACATAGAGAAAAGGCACAGAAAAACTTTCACTTTTTATGTTAAACAATTTAAGTCCCACAATATTCATCCAAGTTTAACAGAGACACAAACCGTAAGGCAACATCATTCAAATCCTGCCACCAGCCAATCCAACAAGCTCTAGTGGAGGGAGGATGAGGGAGCAGCGGAGGAATGTGATCAGTCATCCTAAGCTGGTCTTGAAACCATCTGATCAGAGTGAAAAATTCCATTAAGTTATTTTATTAGGTCGAAGCTACATCCGAGTGGTCATTTCAGAGACAGGCTCAGCTCAGCTGGTACAACCTGGGCAAATAGACAAGCCAGAAACACTCACTCTAATGGCACCTCTGCCTCCAGGTTGACTGCAGTGCCGGATGTCAGCCCTACCTCTATCTCCCTCACTACCTATGAGCTCGGGTGTCTCACAGCCAGTCCTGTCACTGGGGAGTGCCAAACCCACTTCTTAGTGCTATTCTTGCCACCTCTGGCCTCCTGGATTCTCAACCCTACCTACCTTTCTTTGCCATGAGGCATCTGGGCTGTGATGGAAAAATAGGCTCTGGATAGGAAATATGAACGTTGGTCATTTTCATTATCATTACTGCGTGCCACCTTGACAAGTCACATGATCTTGCTGAACTTCAGTTTGGGCACCTAAGAAATGGGTATCTCCAAATCACAGGGCACTCACAGAGTGTTTTTTTCTTTTTCTCTTAAAATAGCTTGAGTTTTTTCTACCTATTTTGTGACCTTTGCTTGATTTGTATACTTTCCTAAGACATGGCTATAACAATGCCTTAAAGTGTTTTATAAACTGTAAAGTGAAATGCCAGGCATTATTATTATTGCCTTGTCTGTCTTCCTGTTTAGCCAAGCTCCTCCAGGAAGCCATCTTCTGGTGACTCACGCATGGCCTTGACACTTACCTACGTGGAAATATTAAACACCTGCTGCAGTCAGCATCCAACTACAATGAGTCCTTAGACCAATACCCTAGCTTTAGGTGAAAAATGCATCCCACCCTGCTAATTACACTCCCCCAGAAATCACAGAACAAAGATATCAGAAGCTCTTACTAATTTCTCTTTTGCTAACTGAAAAAAAAAATCCAAGGAAAAACTCAGATTCATTTTATCTTCTGTTTCCCCTTAAAATAAGTGGAAAGCACCTGGCTTTCACCTGCTGGGCCCCCTCTCTTACTAAAGTATCTTGCTTTACAGTCTCAAAGTGAAGGAAGAATTTAAAATACATCTGCACCAGTCAGAAATTTTATGAACAGCATAATCCATTTTAAGAGAATTTTCTACATAGTTCGTGCCTTCACAATTTAAACACGTGATACACAAAGCCCATGATCCCATGCCCATTGTTGGATGGTGGGCTCCACTCTTCACCAGACTCTACCTCCAACTGTATGCTGTATGACCTTGGACAAACCGTTGTCCTCTCTGGGCCTCAGTTTTCACAAGTGGAAAATGTAAAAGTTGGCCTTTGAGGCTCCTGCTGCCTTCATCTCTGATTCTTTATTAAAGACTTTGAACACAGGGAAGACCAAGACTTCCTGGGCCCAAAGTGGGTGCAAACTTATAGATATGCACAAATAAAAATAAGCTAAAATCTTACATTTAGGCCCATAAAAATTTTATTCTAGTCTACCATAGGAAACACCATGTTCACTATCTTTAACTATGAAGGAACTATCTTCTCAAACCCAGATGGAATATAAATAATGCGTAGATGGAGACGCAGATTTAGCCCTGCCACCACCATCCCCCTCTTTACTGAGTTCTGCTACCTGAGCTCTAGTGATCCTGTTGGACTAGGTTGCCATTTGAATCAGTCTCCCTGGGATTTGGCTTCAGGACCGGTATTGTGAGTGTTGAACACGTTGTTTCTTCTTCTTCTTTTTTTTTAAACATCTTTATTGGAGTATAATTGCTTTACAATGGTGTGTTAGTTTCTGCTCTATAACAAAGTGAATCAGTTATACATCTACATATGTCCCCATATCTCTTCCCTCTTGCATCTCCTCCCTCCCACCCTCCCTATCCCACCCCTCTAGGTGGTCACAAAGCACCGAGCTGATCTCCCTGTGCTATGCGGCTGCTTCCCACTAGCTATCTGTTTTACGTTTGGTAGTGTATATACATCCATGCCACTCTTAGGACTCATTTCTGCTGTAGATTTTGGCCTCCACCCCCAGTGCAGGTAAAATGTGGCTTGTTGCCAGCCCTCACTCCCAACCCAGATTACAACTTGGCTAGAACAACCTCCAAATCAGTGATTCTCAACCTTGGCTACCTATTAGAATTACAGGTGTAACTTTGAAAAGCCCTAATGCTTAAACTATACTCCAGACCTATTGTATCAGAATCTTTGGAGGTGGGGCCCAGGCATTGTTATTTTTTTTCATGTCGCCCACGTGGTTCTGGTGTGCAGCCAATGTTGGGAACCACTGAGCTCTATGAACCTTCCATGCATGAAGTCAGATGAAAATGGCTGAGAATTTTGAAAGTCTAAGCAACACACAGTTGCCAGCCCAGGGCAAAGAGGCCTGGAATTGTCAAGACCTGAAAATATTACGGCCTGACTGAGTTCAAGTTCAGGGCCATGGAGTAGAAGTAGTTTGATTTTGAAGTAGGATTCCTGAAGTGATGGGCATGGCAGAGCAGGACACTCCAGGGTAGGGGCATATGCTGGATCAGCACTCAGTGGGCTAGAACCAGAGAGACGAGCAAGGCTTGAAGCATGAGCAGAAGCCTTGAAGGCTTGAAGGTCGGAGTAGGTGACGAGCTATACCTAGGGAGCTGGCCAGGGGAACAAGGATCAGGCACTCAATCAAGGGGTCTGGGTTAGGAATGCAGGCTTGGAGCCTCCATATGGGCATAACAATGAATATTTATGAGATGATTTACGTTTGCAATTTGCTTTCACAACCTTTTATCATCTTTAATTACTATAGTGAACCTTTCACATAGGGCAGACACAACTATAATGCCCACTTTCTAGATGAGAAAAATGAGGCTCAAGAAGGTCTAATAGCATCTTTGAGGTCACACAGCAAAGAAGAAGCAGCATAAAGAATGGATTTGTTGACAAAATAAAAGAGCTTTGCTTCAGTGAGGGAGGTTTCTTGTTTAGGGCAGGAACAAACTACCACGGATGATGGTGGTGACACAGATATTCACTGATATTTAGGCAGCACTTCACAGTTTACAGAGCACTTTCACATTGTGGCTTATCTCACTGGACATTCACAACCCTCTAATGTAGGCACGGCATTGTGCAGATGAGAAAACTGAGGCTCACAGATGAGACCCTATTTGTCCAGGGTCACCTGGCTGGTAGAAAAGCAGAGCCCTGATTCCCTGTCTAGGTAAATTCTCCCATCTTGGTCCCATGCTGGCTCCACTAATGGCTGTCTTGAGGTCTGCAAGTATTTAGAATTGGTTGGGAGTCTCTAACTGGAATGAGCAGCAAAAGATGAAGAAAAGCAGCTACTGACTCATAGGTCCTGCACTGATGCAACTCAGTTGTAATTTTTGTGCCCAGTTTGATTCAGAGGCCAGCTCCATGTGGCAAGGTTTACAAAGTTAAATAGAGAAAACCTTGGTTTTATAAGAACCCTGAGCTAAATTCTAGCAATTTAACTTCTGGCATCTAATATTGTACTAACTTTCTTTCTGCATTTTTGTATTTTCTCTTGCATTGGCAATGAACCAAAATCTGTTATAAGAGATATTTCAAGGGTTGTTTTTTGGCTTTATCGTCATGGCTAAAATGAAGTTAGAGAATTTAGGTGAACTAATTGCACACAGTGCAGACCATTTGGCCCATGTGATTCACTTTCTTGAACACTTTTTTGTATAATCATCTTCACGGTAAGATTATGAAAGCTGGGATTCTCTTTTCTGGAAGGAGAAAAAAGTAAATTTATTTGGAGGTCAAAATCTAACCCTCTTTTCGGTACCCACCCTAATCTCACCTGCTCCTCAAACCTTCTCTGATATCCACCTCCTGACAGGTTCCAGTCAAACCCTCTTCTCAGCTCTTACGGCACTTTGCTTATGTCTTCCTTGTAGTACATTCTGCTTTATATCATGGATCTCCATGTACATCTTATTTTCTCTTCTAGATTATGAACTCTCTCAGGGCAGACAGTGTTATCTTTGCAGCTTCCATAGCACCAGATTATTCGGTCAATAAACGTGTTGACTAGGTGCTTGAACTGTTGTGAAGGGATTCAGATGTCAACTAAAAACTCTTGGATGTGACTTTTAAAGAAAATATTGATTTAATATTGTCAGATAAATACAAAAGAAGTGGTATAATCTAACTTACAATGAAGATCAATTGAAACATGCCTTTCTAATTGACTGTCTACTTAGTTAAACCTAAAATGACAAAGTAAATATCATTATCAGATATTCACAGTGGAAATGTGTGCTTTTAAAGAGGATGTGGATGAAGGACTATGATTTTCATGTGGTTTATCCATCTTCTCTCCCTGTTATTTTGACCACAGTGGCTTTGCCTAACACTCTCCTGCCCGTTAACACAATCAGACAAGTGTCATCAGGGTTAAGAGGGGTGGCGGTGTGTAACCACTAACTTACAAACAAATGACCACCCACGTGTACTATAACAGTTACCCTCCAGATAGAAGATAGTGTTCCTCATTGTATGCTTATAGCAAAATCTCAGCTTATTACAATGATTTAATAAAGTAGTTCAAAATCTCATAGCCATTATAAAAGTATTAAATGTGCAAAGTTAGGCATTTTGTAAGTTTTCAAATGTAATGATTTTGTTTCAGTAAAGGCTTTAAAATTTTGTTATAGATGGTCTTACAGGAGGCCATCGGATTGAAGGGGAGAAAGCCAGCTGGCTCGAAGCTGCATTTGCAAAGCAAGCACCATGCTTCCGCTTTGACTGTACGTCTATTTGAGGAGTTTTTGGAGAAAGAAGCTGAAGGAGATTATGAGGGGGCATTTTAATACTATAGAAATCCAAACTTCATGGTTTGTAACAGATGTGTTATCAAAATGTGCTTCTTGTCCCAAATCTGACTTGACTTCCAAAAGCCCTAGTTACCATGAGGAATACTAAAAACACTAGCTACGAATGATGTCATTGCTTCTTAGAACTATGCATTTAGAAGCATATAACTAAAGTTTCCTATTGACATAATAAATGCTTCCAAAGGCATCCTGGAGTTAGAGGTACTTTGCTGATCCTTAGATGTGGGCAATAGAATTCACTGATGAAATGCTGCTCATTTCATATGCCTCATAGAGCCACTTAATTGTGAATTTATGGTATGAACCCCTTACTGTGATTTTACTGTCAATCAAACACATGGTCAGGTAGAACATTACTGAATGTGGGACATATTTTAGCACGGGAGGGTGAAAACACTTTTAAATAAGTAGACTGATTCACTGAACTTGAAACCTTGAAATCTGTTAATTAAAAACTGAGTCTGGGACTTCCCTGGGGGTGCAGTGGTTAAGAATCCCCCTGCCAATGCAGTGGACACGGGTTAAAGCCCTGGTCTGGGAAGATCCCACATGTTGCGGAGCAACTAAGCCTGTGCACCACAACTACTGAGCCTGTGCTCTAGAGCCCGTCAGCCACAGCTACTGAGCCTGCGAGCCACAACTTCTGGGATCAATGTGCCTAGAGCCCGTGCTCCGCAACAAGAGAAGCCACCGCAATGAGAAGCTCGCACACCGCAATGAAGAGTAGCCCCTGCTCGCTGCAACTAGAGAAAGCCCACGCACAGCAACGAAGACCCAACGCAGCAAAAAATAATAATAAATAAATAAATTTTAAAAAATGAGTCTGATCTTGCTGATTAGAAAGATGTAAAAGCTTACTATGAAGAGGCTTTGATTCCTGCAGGTCACTAGAGGTATGCTCTTCCCTCTCTTCTTTCCCCTTTCCTTCCCTCCTCTTCTATTCCCTTCCTTTTCTTTCTTTTTTCTTCCTTTTTCTTCTATTCTTTCCTCCTTTCATTCTTGCTTCATGCTTCAAGCTCACTTACTTCACCATCTTCACTCCACAGACAATTTATTTCCCAGACCGGGAGATTGAAGTTCAACCTGTTTCTTAAAGATCAGGCTGAGAATTCCATTTCTAGTTTGAAATTCACACTCTAAATGGCATTGCACAAATCATTTTGAAACGGGGACACTTTGAAAGATACCCATAGACTTCAGGTTCTACATAAAAAATGAAATATTTGGGTTTAAGTTTCATCTGGTATCATGTATTTAGTTCTTATTTTATGATCTGGAAAAATGACATACATGGGCCTTTTCTCCTCCAAATAATGAAAATATCCTGTGAAGTATTATGATATATGACTGACAAGAATTCCTACTCATGTTATTAGGGTATTTTTCTTCATTATTGCTAATGTCTTTGGTCCTATTGGAATCTTGAGCCTCATTTGCAACAGGGCACAATTAAATCATTATTGACTTCCTTTTTCATATCTTTAATAAAAAGGGGGGAGGGTAAGGAAATATACTGGTTCTCATTAAGGAAACTTCCTCTCTTCTGCATGTATGACCATGTCTCCTTGAGCTGTCTTTCAAATGGCTTTGATTCAGCTCATGGGCTTACATTCTTATCCAAGATCTACACACAATTTCACAAACGGAATCAAGAGAGGTACATTAGATTAAATATTGATTTAAGTGTAAATCCATCCTTTCTTGCATTTGGGCAAAGCAGAAGGGCATCAGGTTAGCTGCAGGTAAGGCCACCTTTACACAGATGATTAAAGCAGGGCACGACTTTGCAAGCTAAGGGCAGTGGAAATCTGGGAGTGCAGTCTCAGCTGAAGACACGGGAAGGAATGGCCATGTTCTGATTTCTTTTTTCTTTCCCATTCCAGCCACCTTTCAGAATCTGAGCTGAAAAATAGTTTTAGATAGAGATAGACAAGGAAATTGACAGGGTCATACAGGGAATCAGAAAACCCACATCCCATTTCTGGCTCTATTGATGACCAGGTATGAGTGATTTCACCTCTCTGAATCTTGGATTTCTCAGCTCCAAATGAGGGCAATCATCCCATCCTAGACCACCTCATGATACTACTATGAGGACCACATGAATTCATGAGTGTGTAAGGGTTTGTTGGAATGGCAGAGGCTGGAGAGGAGAAAGTTTCATTGTAGCACAGGATGACACAATCAATCTGCAAAATGGTTTCGTTTCTTTGTTTGACCTCAGTTTTTGTGTTTGTTATTACCAGACATGGTTCCCTGCAAAGAAAGCTCTCCTGGTTTCCTGGACAACCTTTAAAACAGGATATTCAATGGTAAATCTTAAAATTATACAACTTAATCAGAACATAGCATACGGTCTCATCAGACATGTATGCCCACCCTATCCATCGACTTCCCACAATTCCCTTGTGATTAATTCGTAAGAGGAATTGATTAAAGAATAATGTTAAAATTCTTTTAGTTTGCCCTTACACACACTTACACACTCATGAGATTATCTGATTCGCACAGTTACATCATTAGGTGGCCAAAGGGGAGATGAGTACCTTCACTGGGAGCTGAGGAAACTGAGATTCAGAGGTTATGTTACTCATGGCAATCATCAGTGGGCCAGGGATTGGTTTCCAATGCCCCACATAACCCTGTCTCTTTCCCAGTCTGCCCCTGCCTGGATCCCTAATCTCCTTACTCCAACAGGGCACCATGAGACCTTGATTCCCTTAAGGAAGGGTAACCTTATAGTCCCAAGGCCCCAGTAGTACAAAATTGACACATGGTTGAAAATGAATGCAAAAGAGAAAAGTTTGAATGTGGGCAGTTGGGGGTTAGAGAGAGGGGTACCACGACACTACACATTTATACGATAAATATCACCCCCTTCACTTATAAATTAATGTGTTTTTGCAAATATGTGCAAGGCAAATGTTGTGATGGTCTTATTGAGACTGGAGAACAGGGTGGGAGAAAAATCAATATAGAAATAATGCTCATGACATTATGTTGAGAAGGATTCTGAGAGCTCATCCAGGCTTGGTAAGAAATAGTGATCTGTTGGTTTGATAATGTCTGCCAATCGCGTGGCATGGCAATGGGTAGCCCAGATAATGGTCTGGAACAGTGGCTAAAAACCATGGTCCAGCTGACAGAATTTGGCCTGGAGACATGTTTTGTTTGGGGAGCCCAGTGTTCCAAATATTTTTAAATTTGAAGACCTTTATATTCTCCAGATCTCCCACAGTCTACACCACTCCCTATTTCTTATCCTTGACCACCTGAAACTTTTACCAGCTCCTGAAGACATTTTGGTTTATGATCTTGAGCTATAGGCTAGATTACTTGGTCTGGCACTGAAACCCTTCTGCAACCTGAATCCTGCTGCATTTACTGCCTTACTTCCCATTAATCCCTAACACAATCGTCTTCTCTGGCTTGACTTCCTCATTGTCCTATTTATTCATACAGAAGCCAGGCTCCTGTTCCTCTCTAAATGATGATCTCTCAGCCACTCTTGAAGGCCAAGTTAAGCCCTATGTCCTCCATGAAACATTCTTAACCATTTCCTCTTATAAACAATTACAATATTCACTATTATAGTTTGTCTTTGTTCTTAATCTATACTATCTGGTAGCATTACTTAAATGTTTGCCATAATTTATATGTGCATTGTTTAAGTAACATTTATATATATATATATATATATATATATATATATATATATATATATACATATACACACACACACACACATACATAGTTTGTCTTTACATATAGACTGTAAGATACTTAAAGAAATTTTACACTTTTCTGTGTCTGCTCTATACCTTGCATTTATAGTATACACTCAAAAAATGGTTGTAGAATGAATGATTAAAAAAACAAAAGGGTAAGTATGTAAGATAACATACCATGCTCTAGAAAGAGGGATTGAAGCACTATACAATATACTAATTCTCATAAATTTCAGTCTTACATGCCAATTAAGAATATCTATATATCTATCTATATATATAGATATATATATATGTATATTACATTTTCCATAAGAACTACACCCAAAGTTAACAGATATAAACTCCAGTGTGCCAGGAACTTTCTTTATAGAGAAGACCATAGCTTACTGAAGAAATGGTCTGATTTCACCTAGAATTCCTAGGAGATTTGCCTTGAGTGACTTTCAAAATATGCTCCTGAGGGCACCTGAGTGATAAAATGTCTAAGATTTCTCATTTATTAAACTCAACTAAGGGCTAAGAATTTTAAAAATATTGTATCATTTAATCCTCTCAACTCTGCAAGATAGCTCTTTTTATCTCCAGTTTTATAGGTAAGTAAACTGAGACCAAGATGAGTAACTTACTAAGGCCACAGTGTATTATGTATCTTTCTGACCCAACACACAAATGGGGCCTTTGTGTACAGATGAAGTCTAAGACATAGTTGTCAAATGCATATTGATGAATGCTGATGGGAAGAGTCTAGGTTCTTTCTTCTATATCTATATCAAAGGGAGTTCTGTCTCTAGTCTCAGAATATCCAATTCAGTTTCCTTCTTTGCCACATGCATAAGTAGTCTGGCAAATGGCCTCAACACACAGTTGTGTGACCAGAAAGTCCCTAACCCATGAAGACCCATGGAGGACCCAACTCACTGCTCCTGCTCTTAACGACAGAGTCAAGGGCTGACATGTTACTCTTCTTGGAAAAACCTTGAAATGATTTTCAATTGTCTTAAGATGATTAACAACCCTTTTTGGGGGATTTCTTGACACACTTTTAAATATTAAGATTAAGAAAAAGGCATGTGGCCAGTTGAAAGTATTGAGTGGATTATATCTAGTGCCACTGAACTATTTACTTGATTGCCTTTTGCATTTGAGATGGTGGTTGAGACCTCCCCATTGTACTGTCCGTGCTTGTTTATATACACAAAAGGCAGCATTCTCTCACATTACAGGAAACATTATCTTGTCATTCTGTTCCACCTCTCTCTACCTGTTCCTTGAAAGCTGTACACTGCCCCACACTGTGACACATGACCCACTAGGCTTACCTGAAAGACACCATGATAACAGTATGTATGTATTATGTGTGTGTCTTTGTGTGTGTGTGTGTGTCTGCTTCAGCAAAAATAAATTTTAAATTTTAATAAAAAATGTGATAGCATACCCGTGAGGGTTGGTGACACCCCGCTGTGCCTGGTACACCAGTTGCAAGGGCAAAGGTCAGCATCCTGAGTCTGGTATTTAAAACTCTTCACAATTTGGGCCCAACAGAACTTTCTCATCTTCCTCCAACTGCTCACCTTCACTTCCCCAAGGTCAGGTTAGATTGAGCCGAACCTTGTTCTTCACTTTTCATCCTCTGTGTCTGGGATGATTCTGTTTCCTCTGCATGGAATGTCCAGCCTCCTCATCTCTGAATATAAAAGCTAAGTGCTGCCTTCTCCAAGAAGTCATTCTTGAGTCTTTCCCCTCCTTCCTAGAGATTATCCCTCCCACCTCTCACTCTCTGCATGTAACTTGTTGGATTTCCCATCACTTTGTCTCTTGCATTAGACTTACTTGTAAATATATCCTAACTCCTGTATTAAATTGTAAGTGCTTTCAAGTGTGATCCATGGCTGACTATCTACTCTGTCTCACTCAGAGAAGAAATCAATCCACCTCATTTAACATAATGGGAAGTTCTTTAAGGATATTCATTGCTCCTTGTTTTGTGGTTTTTTGGGTTTTTTTCAGGCACAGCAATTAATTTTTCCTAGTTCATTTTGTATCAGCTGTTGTTTGTATCTTCTGGAACTTCTGCGGAGGTAGCCTGATGATGGTTCCTGTGCATGCAAATGGCTTCTTGAGAACATTCTCTGACTGCAAGGGCATGCTTGGCCTGTGATGGCATGGTGGGGGGCAGACTCAAAGTCCTGGGGCTTTAGCACCCAGGGGTGACCTTCAACAAGTGAGGAGTAGGTGGATAAATGTCCTGGCTTCCTTCCCCCTTGGTGGGACAGTTCTCAAGTGTGTCCCACAGTCTCCCCGAGGGTGCTCAGCAGGACGGAACTCCCCTAGTGCACAGCTGTCCTGCTCGCTAAGGCTCCTGTCATTGCCCTTTCTCCCCTCCTGCTCACTTCATCAATCCCTCTCAGTCTTCCTAAATAAACTTACTGCTCCCAAATTCTTGTCTCAGAGTCTGCAGTGGAGGACACAAACTAAGACAATTTCTATCCTCTCCCCACAGTCCTCTGGTAATCAGATCTGGGATTAGTCTATGGACCACAGTGAACCTAACTGACCAACAAAGAAACTGGCCTCATTATCTCCTGCAAATCCTACAAGGTAGGACGTGTCCAGAGGATACAAGAGACACAGCAGTGCTGTTAGAATCTAAGTTCACTGGAACTGTCAGAGCTGGTTGGGCTGTGGCCAAAGGGACTTCTCCTTGAAATTACTGCTGTTTTTGGTGTTGGAAAAGTGATTGGCTGCACTGAATGTCTTAAAAAATATACCTATTACTGTTTGGAAAATACAATAAAACCAGTTATCATAGTTTTAGGAGTTCTCAAACATGCTTGCTTGTAACCCTGAGGATTCCAGAGTCAAAATCTTATCTTAGCTCAAAATCCAATACCTGATCAGAAAGATTAATGTTCTTCACAGTAATGACATTTTTACCATTACAAAAAGAGCAATTTACTTTTCCAACTTCCTCTTTTTCACATCCTAGCCTGTCAGAGAAAATCACAGTCTCACACGTGAAATATTTTCAAACCAGAGGTGGCAGGTTTATGGAAAATTACTCTGAATGTATTTGGGCTCAGACAAACTCTCCCAGCTCTATATTACTCATGAAAAGCATGACTTCCAAGCCTTGGCTTTGTCAGATTTTCCTATTAATTGTTTTTTTTAAATAGATCTTTATTGGAGTATAATTGCTTCACAATACTGTGTTAGTTTCTGCTTTACAACAAAGTGAATCAGTCATATGCATACATATACCCCCATATCCCCCCCCTCTTGAGCCTCCCTCCCACCTTCCCTATCCCATGTCTCTAGGTCATTGCAAAGTCTCCCTGGAGTGTGTGTTATTTTCTCATTTATAAAATCATAAGCCTTGGGATAATCCCTCATTAGATCAATAATATTCTCATCAAATGAATGTAATACTGCCCAAGTGAGGAATATTATAGATAACCGTAGTGGTGGAGTGTTATTCCTATCACCTTATGAGTTTGTCTCCCCACCTCCATCCATCCCCACACTCACTCTGAAGGCAGCAGTTCTCACCTGGAGCAAAGCAACTGCCTCTTAGGCAGACCAGTGACCCTCTCCCAAACTTCTCTGAACCACCCTCCATGTTGTCATGGCATCCAGATCATGTGACTCCCCTGCTCTGAAATCACTGACAGTATTGATATATGGAGGAATTAAAAAAATAATCTACCCTGCATTCATTTTCCCCTCCCAGCAGAGCCCCTCTCTTTTCTTGTTGGGCCAGTACTCTTCCCTTTTGTGTGAAAAGCTGAAAAGTCCTCTGATGCTCTTCCCACAGCCATTTTCTCTCGGACCTAGGGACGATGGGGTGCTTAATCTCACCAGTGTATCTATCTTTCTAGACTCTGGATCTTCAACATGAGATGGGGGACAGAAATAATGGTTGGAGCTCCCGTAACCTGACCAGACCCTTCCTGCTAGGGAACCATTCTTGATATTTCCTTTCCTGGCCCTCTGGAGCTACTATTCTAAAAGCAATTCTTACCAGTCTTCCAAGGTTGGTTCTCCAGTCTTCCCATTGACTTTGCAAGCTCCCAGTGTACATTTGTGAGTTCACTTGAGCTTAACATAGAGTATGTTTCTGTTGCTTACAAGTAAGGAATTCTGGCTGATACAGCTCACTACTGCCTTAAGGATAAAGACTCATAATCTCAGTTCTTGCCTGTTCTCCCATTTTCACACCACACTTTGGCCACATGAGCCTAATTATCACTCCCTGGACACAACACATAGCCAGACAATTGTCCATGCTATTTCTTACTGGGCCATCCTTCTCCCTCTTGAGAATCCTTACCTACCATTCATTGAAGTCTCACATACCTGGGTTCAGATCCCAACTCTGACCCCCAAAAGTTGCTTGGCTTTGTGCAAGTTACTTGAGCTTTCTAAGTTGACTCACCTATAAAATGGAAATAACAGTGCCTACTTTACAGGATGTCTGAGAAGGTATAATAAAGCCTAGGTACTCAAAAAATGTTTGTTAAAAGAATAACCAAACAGGTTCAAGTTACCTCTAGCATCCTGATAAGAATAAATAATCCAAAAATGAAACACGTAGAGTCATTTAACAGTAATTAGTAGCACACATATTCCAAGGAATTATAAATATGCATGTGTGTGTTTGTATGTGTGTGTGTGTGTCATTTCAAGACCCCTCTTTCAGTCAAAGTCTAGAAAAAAAAACTAATGGGAGAGACTGATTTTCTGTAACCACTCCACATGATCTCATGTGTAATAAAAAATCTAAAAGTTCCTACCCTACAACCGGGGTGATTACAGTTCTCTGGACCCAGTCATACAAAGATTACTCTCTTGTCTCTTGAGAAAATAACCTATAGAGCTCTACAGTGTGCTACTCAGTCAGAAAGCTGTGCTCTAAAAAACAGTGATATATTACTTTCTCCATCAAAGTGAACTTTAGTTAGTAGTAAAGGAGCCATTAAGTTGAATGAGGATGCTAACCCACTTCAAACATCTCTGCTGAGGCAACCAAGTGAGCAATGGGGATTCCAGGAAAGGCTGGGTTGGTTTACGTGTGTGTCTAAATATATAATAAGATAAAATTTCTGGCTTAATTACTCAGTGTAGTTGAATACAGTATAGCCCTAGCCTATCTGTTTCAGGACAATGTGATGAATTAAGGGTGAGGAAATTCTTGAGATATTGGCAAAAGAAAGAGTGAATTCCAGTTCTAATTTTACCAAGATGGGCATGGCAAATTGCACAATAAAATCACATCTTCATTTGTTGTCCCTCTTTCTTCAGACTCTAGGATATAAATCTTGGAGTCTGCAGAAATATACTCTCCCACTGGGCAGAAGACAAGGAGGTACAATTGCATCATGGAGCAAAATTTTTGAGGGGCCACTCAGAAATGACTGGCAGAAGAGTGGAACCCAGCTCCTTCTGTCCTAATTGTGAGTCCTTTGGCGGGGGGGCACAAGGTAGATGGAGAGAGCTCTGGATTGAGGAACAGGTGACCTGGGTCCCAAGAGGGACTCTGCTGCTCAACTGTAGGGAGCTATTCAAGAGAAGGCTGGGCCCTAATCTTCCTTCCAGAAAATGAGGGGCTTTGGGGTGTGCTCAGAGTTTCTCAACTAGGCTTCTACAGCCCCAGGGTTCCAAAGAACCCCTCACGAGTAGGGAGGGAGGAGCTATGGACTTTGCCCAGCCTCCTCCCCCCATCTCAATAACACAGGTCTGCATTTATAAGTTACATATATGGGCTTCCATGTAAGACTGTGCAAAACAAAACTGCAGCTAAATATTTAGGAAAATCCTGGTCTAGACAATTGTGAATGGGAACAAACGCTTATATATTGCTTACCATGTGCCAGGCTCTTTTCTAAGCACTTTACATACGTCAGAGCATTTGATCCTCACAACAACCCCTATTAAGTACTATTATTATCTCCATTTTATAGTTTGAGAAATTGAGCTATTAAGCAATTCACCCAAGTTCAAAAAGATCGTAAGTGGCAGAGCTGAACATATGAACTAAGGCAGTTTGGCTCCACATTTGGTGTGCTTAATGCCTATGTTATATTACTTCTCCCCAGCATCTTTCTATCTCAAAGATTCCACGATTCCAGTGTCAGAAACTTGGTCTCATCTTTAAATATGAATCTTCTCTCATAAAACTAAGTTTGGTACCCAAAATACTCTCCACTAGGGGCTTTCTTGGATCAAGAATTCAGGCTTATGGCCCTTTCATTAAGGGTGGGCAAGAGAATGACTTTGGATTCCCTTCACAGGAAGTAGACTTTTGAAAGACAAATGGGGATTAATTTTCCTCTTTCACTCTTTCTTTCCTTTTTCTCACATTTACTGACGATGTGCCACAGACCAGGAAACAAATGAAGCAGTGGAGATAAGGGAATTGAAGTCACAGTTCCTGACACCAAGGACCTCAGAGTTTAGAGTGAAATAAAAATCTATAATTCACAGATTAAGTCCTGAGGCAGCCATAGGCCAGGATGACATGTCAATAAAGAAGAAGATAGGAAAGAATCCTACAGGAAGAACCTTTATATAATTGAGGATGATCACAGGAGGAATTAGCCAGATAGACAAAGCAGGAAAGGCTAACTCTGGCTAAAGGTAGAACACATTCAAAGGCATGAAGATGACAGATAACACCATATTCTTAGGGCTCTTCAAATAGTTAATGTGACTGGAAGCTATTGGATATCTGGGCTATCAATGAAGATGACTCAAGAGAAGAGCAAGGGCCTGGTAAAGGAAGACGTTATATACTAAGGAGCTTGGATTTTGGAGTCTCATAAACTATAGTATGAACTTAGCAAAGGGCCACAGGAGATAAGGGTGGAAAAGGATGAACAGTATTTCTATTACCAATCAATCAACAGTAATTGGATATATGGAATTCAAGGCTAAGAATTGGTAGGAATTGGTCATGCTCACCATGGATCATTTTACATCATAGTTCCTTAGAAATGCTTAGGAAACAGATAAAGAACCCTAGAGATGGATGGCCCCATGAGACTCTTGGCACATGCCATATGTACTGACTGGGAGGTAAAATGACACACAGGCAGAGAAAATCTCCTTCTACTTTATCTGGCACATAAACCCTACTGCTCACTTGCCCTCTCAGCATTTAATTCCCTTTGCAAATACCTTTCAGGTAACCTTGGATCCCAACCATTCTTTATGTTCTATAATGTGGTTGAAATAGACTCTACCCTCCAAATTTAAGGCCCAATAAAATAACTGGAGTGTTCATTAGCTTTGCCAACAATTAATTATTTTAGCCATTAATATGTGGAAAAGGGCCTCCCTGGTGGCGCAAGTGGTTGAGAGTCCGCCTGCCGATGCAGGGGATACGGGTTCGTGCCCCGGTCTGGGAGGATCCCATATGCCGCGGAGCGGCTGGGCCCGTGAGCCATGGCCGCTGAGCCTGCGCGTCCGGAGCCTGTGCTCCGCAACGGGGGAGGCCACAACAGTGAGAGGCCTGCATACAGCAAAAAAAAAAAAAAAAAAAAAAAAAAAAAAAAAAAAAAAAAAAAAATATGTGGAAAAAAAGCGCAGGCAAGAAAAAGTACAAAGCTCCTCTAGTCCCGTTCATAAGGGAAAGGTAGAGAACTGTTATTGATCACTGAGGATGGAGGCAGACTGTCTGCTAGATTCTCTCTAGGGGTTATTTCGCTTAATCCTCAAGGCAACCTGGTGAGACAGCCATTCTTCTCATTTTACAGATGAAAAAACTGCAGTGCAAAGAAGTAATTGTCACTCAAGTCTGTGCTGAAGGGATCCGAGCCCAGATCTGCTTGACTGCAATGCCTGTGCTACTACTCTCCACACACAGTTTATCTTAAAAGGTTGGAAAAGGTTAAAGAAATTCTGTGCAAGAATGTGCATGGATGTGTGGAAAATTCCAGCACTATAATTTGGATACCAGTGCTGACTGAATCACTTATAATATTGAGGGGTTACTTAAGATGACCACACCTGTAGAGCATTTCTAGCAGCTTTCGTTTCTCTATCATTTTCCAGCTGAAGCTTTCAGGCAGGGCTGTCAGATTCCATCAGCTAAGACACACGCTTAGGAGGCATTTTATCATGCAAAAAGGACTAATATGCTCTTCTTCCTTTTGGTCTCGCTGTCTGTATCTCCTGCAGGGTGATATGACTCAATAAACTTGGCTCTTAAAGAAATTGAGTTAGATTTAGGGAATTATTACACTCTCACCTCCCCTCGAATATCTCCAAGGATTTTTGAGCCTGATATGAGAGAAACTTGCACCTTGGTGAGAGGAGCCGCACACATTCAGTCTGGGGAGACGACATCGCCTAACGTGTGATATTTCTGAGAGCATAACTGAACACAAACATGGCCTTCTTACTAGCATGTTTCAAATATTTAACAAGATCAAGACTACATTTACATGAATAATGTCTGAAATAATGTACCTTCTGTTATGAATGAACCTTGAAATTCTGAGCTGCCCTAAGGCAAAGTTTTTCACCTGCCTTTCTCGCTTTGTATTTAATCTTTCTGAAGATCCCAGAAGTGCAAGGGAACACGCTAAAACAAGAGCTCATGTGCTAGCACCTGTAGTCAGAAAACTGACAACTGTGATGGCAACGATCTCAAGGTTCCCCAAGGGGCTAGTATTTGTCACTGTAGGTGCAGGGGGAAGTATTTGGGGCTAGTTTTGAGTGTTTTAAACCAATCACATCAAGATATGATTGTCTTGATAGCAGAGGTGTGTAAAGTGGTGATAATATCTATTCTTCTGTCAATGGACACAGGTTATTTCTATATCTTGGCTATTGTAGATAGTGCTGCAATGGACACGGAGTGACGATATCTCTCTGAGATCCTGATTTCAATTCTTTTGGATATATACCCAGAAGTGGGATTGCTGGATCATACGGTAGTTCTATTTTTAATTTTCTGAGGAATCTTCACACTGTTTTCCATAGTGCCTGAACCAATTTGTAGGTTTGAAGTGATATCTCATAGCTTTAGTTTGCATTTCCTTGATAATGATGTTGAGCATCTTTTCATATACTTGTTGTCCATTTGTATGTCTTCTTTGGAGAAATGTGTGTTCAAGCCTTTTGCCCAATTTTTAATCAGGTTATTATTACTTATTTTGCTATTGAGTTGTAGGAATTCTATAATCGAATGAATGAAAAATGTGGTAGATACATACAAGGAAATATCATTTCTTTCAAAAAAGGAAATCTTGCCATTTGTGACAATGTGGATGAACTCCAAGGACATGGATAAGAGAAATGTCTATCACAGAAGGAAAAATACTGCATGATTCTACCTATATGAGGTATCCAAAATAGTCAAACTCATAGAAATAGAGAGTAGACTGGTAGTTGACAGGGGCTGGGGTTAGGGGAAATGGGGAGTTGTTATTCATTTGGTATAAAGTTTTAGTTATTATGCTGAATGAATAAATTGTAGAGATATGCTGTACAACATAGTGCCTATAGTAACAATACACCATTGTACACTTCAAAATTGGTTGAGAGAGTAGGTCTCATGTTTAGCGTTCTTACCACAGGGGAGAAAAAGAGACAGAAGGAAACTCTGGGAGGTGTTGGATTTGTATAGTATCTTGATTGTGGTGATGGTATCATGAATGTCAAATTATACACATTATATATGTGCAGTTTTTGTATATCAATTATACCTCAATAAATCTGTTTTATTAAAAAAGAGGTAATAAAAACAGCTTACAAAAAACATCCACCTCAAATTCTTCCTGAAACTTAGCAGACTATAAACAAGTAAACTGCAAATAATATTGAATATTTCATTTAACCCTCAAAGCAAACTTGCTGGGTGTAATGATCTCTATTTAAATGATGAGAACTCTGAAACTTGGAGAAGACATGTGACTTGCCAAAATCCAAGGCTACAACTAAAACCCAGACCTTTGGACTCCAAAGGTTCTGCTCTAATGCAGCAAAGTGTGCAGAGTACAGGGGTGCATAGTAATTACACACAGAGGTGCAAGCTGATGGTGATCAGGCCTTGCTGTTCATGGTCATGAATTAACTGATTCTAGAAGAGCAAAGTAGGATGAACTCTTTAGGATCATTCACTCTTTCGCCTCATTTTACAGATGGAGGACAGGATGGGGTTAGGGGACAGAGTACCAAAGAATACCTGCTCACACCTTCTTCTCAAGGTCAAGGGAAAGGAGAAGGGCACGGGTAGTCCAAGAGCATCAGACTCTGGTCGTTGACCACTGAAAATCCATTTCCAACCTCCTTTAACTCTGCCACTTCTCTTTACAGAAGGTGCACAAAATAGAAATGCAATTCCCTTGAAGGTAGGGATGCTGTGTGGCCCCACCTTGGACAATGATATGTAAGGGAAAATCTGATGGGGAAGTTTGGGGAAAGATAATTTCTCCCTGTTAAAAGGAGAGAGGCACATGGAAAACCCTCTGTGTTCTGTTTTTGGAGATTATGGTGTGAGGATATGATGCCTGGAGCTTTGGGAGCCATCATGCTACCTTGCGGGGAAGGCCAATAGAATTGCTGCTAAACTAACCTATCACCCTGACCCTGGGAAACTAGTGAACCATCTTCAGAACTATCTAATGCCAGACTTTCTATTACTTGGACAGTATGTGTCCTTAAGGTTTAAGCCACTTTGGATTTCTCAGTATACAGTCTAATACAGGCTGACTGATGTGGAGAAGGAATCAGCAGACATTGTTCCTTGCCTTTCCTTCTCTTTCAGTATCTTGGAGGGATCCAGGAGTCTGGAAATAGCTCTACTGGATGGTGAACTCCATTAGAGCAAGGGCAGTGTCTGTTTTGGTCACTGCTGTATTCCTGTACCTAGCAGTGTTCCTGGTACATAGTACATGCTTGACAAATATTTTCTAATTAATTTAAATTAATTAATCAATTACTCTGTCCACAAATATTTATTATGCACCCCTATTATATGCCAGGCACTAAGATAGATACTGGTGATAAAGAGATAAATAAGACATGCCCTCTATCCTTAACATGCTAGCAGTTCAAGTGGGGGAGGCAGATATGGGCCACAATTAGGATGTAGTGTGAACAGTGCCATAACAGAGGAGTGCCGTAACTGTTACCCAAGAATGGAGTAACTAATGCTGTAGTGGGGGGCAGGGTGAGGATGAAGGAGTAACTTCTCCTCGCAGTTCCGGCTCTAATTTTCAGTCTTGGTGTTCAGTTCAAATATCAAATATTCATTCAACAGCCACTCTGTGCATGACATCATTCTTTGCAATAATTAATAGTCATCATAGAAATACAGCTTTACAGTGCTTATGGTGCACCAGTCACTGTTTTTTGTGACTTGCATATATTTATGTATTTCTTCTTCACAACAGCCCGATGAGGTAGGTACTCTTATTGTCTTCATTTTACAGATAGAGAAACTGAGGGAAAGATGAAGTTAATTTACACAGAGACTAAGTAGCAGAGCCAGAACTGAATCCAGGCTGTCTGGCTCTAGAAACCAGGTATTAGCCAGTATATGTAAGACATGTTCACTGTTTTCTAGATATTTCCAATCATTTGATAAGACTAGAAATGGACGCTTTCATCCCTGCCTTGGTTCCTGCATTTGATCTGGACACACATTTTGCTGGATTTCCGTTCTAGCCAAGAACACAGCATCAGCCATGCTCTTTCTTCCTCAAGCAGTTACCCCTTTCTTGCAAAGCATACAAATAACCTAAATCATGACGACATTGATTTCCATCTTTATTTTAAATGTGGTCAACAAAGGACCAAGTGCAGGGTTGGGCTGAGAAAGTCTTCTCTGTCTGTGGAAAATGAGTTTAAAGATACATTCCACTAAAGACATTTTTCCTTACAAAATTCGAAAAATGTGAAGTCTAATTACCTAGCTGTGCCAGATATGCTTTTTCAGCTTCTGCTAGACTTAGCTCAACACAAACTGTGCTTACCCTTGCATACACAATGAGTCTCATTAATTCCTTCTTTCTTCCAAGCTCACTGAAGGAACATGGAAACAAAACTGGGGGCAAATTCTTCTTTTTAATGTATCTGTGTTAGAAACTTCACCTCAAACCTGGTTCTTTCCACTCTCACAGGGCTGCCCTGCTCTGACCAGCTGGACAGGCAAGGTCACGAGTTACAGAAACTCTGTGACTAACAGTATTGTTTCTCCTGTGAAATACAACACATAAGAACACTCCCTGAGGAGATCGGCAAAGAAATGAAGTAACAAATGGAGCCATGGATGCATCCACTCCCTCCCCTGTCATCTATCCATTCCATTATCAATGCAAGCCCTCACCTGTACTATCTGAGATATCACAGCAGATACCACCTAGTGATATTATGCTCAGAATTACACAGATCTTCTCAGGCACGTAGAGCAGAATAACATGACACGGTATGTAGACACTTCATTATTTTACACACCTAATGAATCTCAGCTCATCTAAGTAAGTTAAACACTTCCAATGTGAGATTCCCCAAACTTCTGAACTGCATCCACCTCAGGTCCTAACTGCCAGTTGTAGTTTAAAATGAGGACCACAAATTCTTTGACACCCCTTTCTTTAAAAGGTAGAGCCCAATTTCCTTCTCTGTGAGTGTGGGCTCTATTTAGGGACTTATTTCTAGCAAAGAGAATGTGGTAGACATGAGGGTGTGTGACCTCCAAGTTTAGGTCATTAAAGGATTTGTAACTTCCTCGTGGTTCCCTTTCTCTCTCTCTCTCTCCCCCACCCCACTCCCTCCCTCCCAGATCACCTGCTCTGGGGAAGCCAGCTGCCATGTTGCCCTCTGAAGAGGTCCACGTGGCATTCCTAAGCCTCCTGCCAACAACCTGAGCTAACTTACCAGGTGTGATGGTGAGCCACTTGGAGATGGGTCCTCAGCCCCAGGCAAGCCTTCAGTCCAACATATGGAGACCCTGAATCAGAACCACTTAGCCAAGTTATCCTAGGTTCCTGATCCTCAGAAATCATGTGAGATGGCAAAGGTTCACTGTTTCAAGCTACTACCTGTTAGAATAACTTGTTATATAAAAATAGAAAATTAATATAGTGCCAGAACAAAAAGGTAGATGACCTAAAAAGGAATGACATCAGACTGACAGCAGACTTCTCATCAGCAATAGTAATGACTGAAGATAATAAAATATCTTAAAACACTCAATAAAAAGTCATTGCTTGACAGTTAACTCCCGCTACTCCCCACCACAAATCACACCTGGATTTTCTTGAAAGTCTCCGACTGTCTTTACCTTCCCGTGTGTGGTCCTCATGCCTTAGACTCTGCCCATTCTCCTCTGATCCATCTGGTTAACCCCCAGACTTCCCTTAAAGTCAGCTCAGGCTTTTTCTCCTCTAGGAAGACATCCTGATGAGCCAGCCTGGTTTAAATGCCCTTCCTCCCACTGCGGTTTCCATCACCATGTGCATAGAATGGCCATAGCATGGATTACCCCATGTTTTCCTCATTGATTTAATTTCCAGTTTCCCTAGTAGCCTGGAAGCCCCTCGGGCTTCTTATAAGATATTCTTATCTCTTGGATATAATATATACCTTATACATGCTATGTCTCAATATCTGTATCTTGAATGAATGGAATGTTGAGTAATTCATTGTAATGAAGAAAAAAAAAAGTCATTGCTTTTACCTACCCCTCCCAACGTTAACTCCTCCACCTACATTTGAATGCAATCTTTCCTGCCTCTTCCTGGTTTTTGCTGCATCTGTAACTGCCATTTGAGTTTCAGCGTCTCTTTCCTTCTCTCTATGACTTCTTACCTACAAACATATAAAAATCTCTTTATCTTAAGACAACAAAACAACCACCAACTAATGACATGCTTGATCCATCTGGCTCCCCCCACCCCATTTTCCACCTTCTCCTCTTTCTCCCCCTCAGCTACCTCTGTTCCTTCACAAACCACTCCCTTTTTTTTTTTTTTTTTTTTTTGCGGTACACGGGCCTCTCACCGTTGTGGCCTCTCCCACCGCGGAGCACAGGCTCCGGACACTCAGGCTCAGCAGCCATGGCTCACAGGCCCAGCCGCTCTGTGGCATGTGGGATCCTCCTGGACCGGGGCACGAACCCGTGTCCCCTGCATCAGCGGGCGGACTCTCAACCACTGCGCCACCAGGGAAGCCCAACCCACTCCCTTTTGAGGTCTACCTCACAGCCCTCACACATACACTGAAACCACGCTCCCAAGCATCACCCAACACTGCCTAACTGTCAAACCCCATGGCCTCTCAGACTTCACCATCCACAGCCTTCAATGGCAACCAAAATTGGAAAACAGCCCCTTGTTCCGGGGGTGCCCTGTCCCCCACACCTGCCATGCTCACAGTTCAGCCCTGTCCACTCTGCCCATCTCACTACCCATCTTCTCCTACCTCCTTTAGTGGTTCTTCTAAATGCTGTTTTGTTTTCCTCCTTGAATCAAATGCTTTCTCCTTGACCTCTCATTAAGCCTCTCTATAGGAGTCACTCAACACAGACCTCAAATTAGTCTTAAAATTCCCAGCCCCAAGGTAGATTCTCTCTACCTTGGCTTTGAATTCCACTTACCATCCCAGCTTTGAGTTCCCTCTTCATTTCCAGAATCTCAACATATCCTCTGCTTGCTTGGAGCACTGCTCTGTATTTCTGTTAAATGTGTTATTATTTGGGGACATTTCTATGTATTGTGGGAGCACTGGGGTGGAGCCCCTCCTGAGCAGTTCAGTCTACTCTATTGCAGACTATTCTCTTGGTCTAGCTCATAATTTAGACATAAGTCTACTGACTCATCTCTTCCACTCTATGGAAATTCCCCTAGGGCAGTGCTCTGTTTTATTCTTCTTAGGTAGCTTCTGTTATGGGGCTTTCACCCCAGCAGTGAGATGGATAGAAAAAAAATCAAATATTAAGCATCTTAATTTCTCTTTTGAACAAACTTATCAAACCTGATAGCCGTTTATTTCCCCTCCTTAATTTTTTTTCTATTCAATGCCCTAAGGAGCCTACAGTGCCCTTAATATGCACAAGAAAGTCCCAGGAAACCAGAGCAAGCTGCATGCATAGAACCAGAGCAGCATGTAGCCTCAGGAAGAATTCTTTTTTGTCTGGTATAAGTACTAGTTGTGATGACTTTCCTGGCTCCTGGTTTTACAAATGTAGGTTGTATCTAAAATTAAAGTAGATTACTCCATATTTATAAATCACAAACATAAAATGACAGAAAATTTCTACAGGCCTAGGCTTTTTCCTATTAGGAAATAATAACTTAAACCAAACTTGATTCATGGTTAATACCTGGATATAGACAACTAGAACTTACATGGGATACGTTTTTTTTGTTTTTAAAGACAGAAAAAATTCATAACAAAAGGCTCATTTCTAATCACAAACATGTAAAGAAATAGACATCACTTTGTTTTCTATATATTTACAAATTTAAATGTTATTTCACCCATGCTCTCTTTTCTAACCAATTTAAATTATTTTCTCTTTGGATTGGGAGAAAAATGAAACCAGAAAAACCACCTTAATAGCCTTTGTTGGTCCCATGTTAGAAAACATTTAGTGATTTTTTTCTTCTCAGGGTTCTTACACAGCTCTCCCAGGAGCTATGGCATCATTGATATTCATGAGCAACCACTGTGACAGTTTAGCAAACAAACCTGACGATAAATCCATCTTTCCTGTCATATGTGACAAAAATTCTTCAGAGGCTTTATTTATGCAATTTAGATCTGCAGGCTTAAAGTATGTGGTAATTTTATTTCACAAAAGCCCCAGGCATCAAAGTATTTATTTTACACTCCTGGACCTCATCAAGGAAATGGCATAACCTGTTCTTGTGTTTATCTTTTTGCAAATGAGCGACATAAGATGGAGATGCCACCTGCTTCATGGTGGGGAGGAATGGTGGGAGAGCAGGAGGAGAAAGGTGGAGGATTAATTAGTTAATACCTATGAAGTATCTTGCAGATGGAGAGTGATATGCAAGTGTGAATTTTAATTACCATTCCCTGCCCTCCTTGGCAGATACAAATAGGATAATTTCTTGGAACAAGAAGCAATGGTCTAACTTATCACATAGATGCTTTGATTCTGGAGAGTGAAATTCTTTGTGGGTTTTGAGGCGATAGAAGTATCTATACCTCACCCTATTCCTCTATGGAAGAGACAAGGAAAAGAAGTAGCTATACCTCACCCTATTCCTGTATGGAAGAGACAAGGAAAGGTGTTGAGGACATGTAATTGAATTCTTCATGGCAGCAGAAGTGGAGGGCACTGTTTTGTAGTTCTCTTATGAAATCATCAAGTTTATGGCTATCACCAGATTCTACTGCCTTCACATGTTCTTTTCTCCTTGATACATTGGTATGTTTTCCTTTTCAGAGAACAAACAGTCTAGTTACAGAAAAGCATCAGAACCTGAAATTCCACTCTTAGGTATATAACTACCAGAATTACCTACATATTTCCACCATAATTCCATACACTAGAATGTGCATGGCAGCATTATTTGCAATAACCTTACTCTAGAAACTGTCTAAATTCCCATCAAGCATTGGAATGATACATAAATTGTAGTATTTTCTACAGTGGATTCCTACACAGCAATGAGAATGAATGATCTGTAACTAAATTTAATGAAAAAAAATTCCATCAACATAAAAAAATTGAAAGCCAACACAAAAGAATACAAACCATATGATTCCATTTATATAAAGGACAACAAAGTATGGAGAACCAATGCATGCTGGTACTTACTAGTCAACATAGTGATTACCCTTGCTGGGTAGGTAGAGATTGGAAGGAGTCACAAAGGGGTGCTTATGAGCTTCTGACAATGTTCTGTTTCTGGATCTGGGTGTTGTTGCACAGGCATGTTCATGTCATGAAAACTCATTGACCTGTAAGCTCATGTAAGCTTAAGCACTTTTCAGAACAAATTTCAATAAAAGATTTTTAAAAGAATAATAATAATTAATCCACCAGTATTAGGTTAGTTGGATTTCAAAGCAGCAGGTGCTTTTTATTTCTGGCCTATAATTTGCTAGAAGTACCTGACAAAAGTGATGTAAACTGGGAGACTTCTTGTGAAGTTTGAGGAGTTTTCCAAAAAATCTAAGTCAAAGGATAAACAGGAAACATGCTCCCACTCTTTTCATCCCCAAGGTAGTAATTCAATGATGAAATTGAACAAGCCATACTCCGATTTCTGCTCGGCAAATTACTGTCCACACATGGTAGATAGAGAGCCATGCCAGATAAAAGGTCTACAGAATGTTTTTCCCAAGAAGATGCTGAGAATGACCCTGAGAGTTTAAGTTCGGCAACTGAATAACAAAACATAATGCAACTCTCACCTAAATATATGGCATGCATTCTCAGAAGACAACTAGCATTGGAAAAATTTGTCTCCATGTAGCACTCTTTCTGTCACAAGCCTCTCTTTGAAGTGTCATATGTTGATAAAATTCCAACATGACTTACTAGTACCCTTGAAGGGCTTTAGAGAAACATGCAGTGGACTTCAATGTGAACTTAACTTAAGGGGGTGGGTGGTGGCTGGTTAGGAATTCCTTATAAAAGCTGCAGTTCAGTAACTGAACTGTTGTATCAAATTTGGTTGTTTTGCTAGTATATACAATCTCAATCCCAAACTCCAGCAATTAAGAAAAATAGGCAAGTCAGTTTTTGTAAATGAGAGATAAAAGAATATATTCAGGTGTTCTTCTGTCACCTTTTCTAAATCAAAACTCCATTCTGGATATTCATCAAGTGAAGAGACCTGCCCCGGTATCATTTGACACATCCAATGACACAGTGCTATGCATGTGTCACATATCAACCAATATGTAAAAAAATTTTAAACTTTAGTGGTTCTTCTTTTTTGTAGTATCATGTCATAGATTCCAAAAACAAAGAAACAATGAAGCCACAGAATAAGATGTGGAATTGATCCCCAGAGTGTAACAGTCCTCTCCACAATACCCCAGACTTTTGTTGTTGACATCACTCATCCAAGAAATGGTTATTCAAATACTTGGAATTTTCAGACTTTAGGCACTGTTCTAGACTTTCGTGATGCAGTAATAGAGCAGACCCTGCCCTTTGGAAGCATATATTCCAGTCAGATAAGACACACAATCAACAATAAACTTAGTAAACAAGTATATAGCTGTTAGGAGATGACAAATTCTACAGGAAGGAACACAGCAGGGAAAGGGGTCTAGAGTGTAGGGTTATGGTGGGAAGGGGGGCAATTTTTAATAGATTCGTCCAGATCTAATAGATTCGTCCATTAAGGTTCATCCTTAATGGACCTTATTGAGGTGAGAAGCTCACTTAGATTGATGGGGTCCCTTTTTCAGCATAAGGTAGGTTTGTCTTAAGAAATGGCATGATCTACTACTTAACAAGTAATTGCCTCTATCTTAAAAGTTGTACACCATAAGGCCAGGATGACATGGAGTTATGTGATCTTCAAAGCAGGTATTGCCAATTGCCTACCATGACCATAAAAATGTCTCATCGAAGCTTCTTGGTAACCAAGTGAACTGACTTGCTTCCTGGGGTTATCAAATTGAACCAATTACATTTAAAGGACATCTGCCAAAAAATAATGATCTCCATTTTTGAGTGGTTGACAATTATGCCATTGTTTCCAGTAGTAGTCAGATAGCAGGACAAATTGTCTTTTGAGAACTCTTCTAGCTCTGAACAATCAGGTCAAATCATCCATGAAGAAGAAATTTCCCTCCTATTTTCGATGGCCTAAATGGCAAACATCCGCAAACATTCACATCATTAACTTATGAATTAAAAATAAGGAGGGATATACAATGAGACTTTAAGGTCACAATCTACCCTGTCCCTAACTTACTGACCACACTACTTTGTGCTTCCTTTTACCTGATACTTCAATCTAAAGAGACCTCTTACGTATTTTCATACCCTTTGGAGTTTTCCCACTGTTCCTTTGTTCCAGCCATCCCACATGCCAGAGAGATCCCCCTTCTTTCCTAAGTTCTATCCTCATTTTAAAGCTTCATGATGATTTTCCTTCTTGTGAGGCTGTCTCTGAACCCTCACCCTCCCAGTCATCTCTTTAGATCTACAGGCTTAAAGTATGTGGTAACTTAATTTCACAAAAGCCCCAGGCATCAAAGTATTTGTTTTACACTCCTGGACCTCATCAAGGAATGAAGCATTTATACAGTGTCTGTACTATTTCTTGACACCAGACACAGACTGTCTTGTACAGTTAATTATGTTTTATATCTATGTCCTATTTCCCTGGTGATACTGTAAGATACTCAAGGACTTTGCATTTCTGGGTCTTAGTCCAGATTCCTTCAGCTGTTAGGTGCTTAATAAATGCTGGGTGTAACTGAGGATCATGATAATGGCACTAGTGGAAATAACCAGCTTTCAGATGATAAGTAGGAATCCTAATCCTGGTCCTTAAATGGTCTCTGAACTGAGACACTGAGAGATTTTAGTTGTCCACTCATGTCACCAAATTCCCCATGCACAGGCAATGACAATTACACTATGACTGCAGCCTGGCTGATAGCACTTAGAAAATATCATTGATATTAAGCCACAGAGCATTATCAGAGATGTGAAAATGTGAGGAATGGGCTCCCTAAGTCACATAAAGTACTGAAGGAGAGAAAAATGAGGGAAAGTAACACCCACACATTTATGGTCATGAAAGCCACATAAATAAAAGTACTAAGTACTACTACTGAGTACGGACTGTGTGTCAGGCCATGTGCTAGGTGCTTCACACAGAGTACTTCCAACCCTCACAACCAGCCCTGCAAGGTAGGAGCCATATTTCTATTTATAAGAGAGGAAAAAAAGTGCAGAGAGGTGAAATGACTACCCTCAATATCATGCAGCCGATAGGAGGCATGTTGAGATTTTCATCTCAGGTTTGTGATGCTCTCTCCACTTAATAAAGGCCATATACAATAAGCCCACAGCTAACATACTCAACAGTGAAAATCTGTTTCCTCTAAGATAGGGAACAAGACAAGGATGCCCACTTTCATTGCTTTTATTCAACACGGTATTGGAAGTGCTAGCCACAGCCACCAGACGAGAAAAATAAATAAAGGGAATCCAAATTGGAATGGAAAAATGTAAAACTGTCACTGTTTGCATATGACATGATACTATACACAGAAAATCCTAAAGGCGCCACCAAAAAGCTACTAGAAATTATCAATGCATTTGGTAAAGTTGCAGAATACAAAATAATATACAGAAATTTGTTGTGTTTCTAAACACTAACAATGAACTATCAGGAAGAGAAATTAAGAAAATAATCCCACTTACAATTGTATCCAAAAGGATGAAATACATGGGAATAAATATAACTAAGGAGGTAACAGACCTCTACTCAGAAAAGTATGACACTGATGAAAGAAGTTGCAGAATGCACAAACAGATGGAAAGATATACTGTGTTCATGGACTAGAAGAATTAATACTGTCAAAATGACTATAATATCCAAGGCAATCTACTGATTCAATGCAATTCCTATCAAAACTTCAATGGCATTTTTCACAGAATTAGAACAACTAATTCTAAAATTTGTATGGAAACACAGAAGACCCCAAATAGCCAAAACAATCTGAGAAAGAAGAATAAAGCTGGAGGAAACACACTGTTTTATTTTAAACTATACTACAAAGCCACAGTAATAAAAACTGTATGGTACTAGCATAAAAACAGACACATAGATCAATGGGAAAGAACAGAGAACCCAGAAATGAAAACACACTTACATAGGCAAATAATCTACAGCAAAAATACACAATAAGGAAAAGAAAGCCTATCCAATAAACAGTGCTGGGAAAACTGGACAGATACGTGCAAAAGAATCACAAAAATCAACTCAAAATGGATTAAACATTTAAATGTAAGACCTGAAGCCACAAAACTTCTAGAAGAAAACATAGGCAGTAAGTTCTTTGACATAAGCCTTAATAATTTTTTTTTGGTATGTCTCATCAGGCAAGGGAAACAAAAGCAAAAATAAACAAATAGGACTACATGAAACCAAAAAGCTATTGCACAGTGAAGGCAACTACCAACAAGATGAAAAGGTCACCAGCCAAATGGGAGAAGATATTAGCAAGTGATACATCTGATACGGGGTTAATATTCAAAATATACAAAGAATTCATATAACTCAATAAAAACAACAACAACAACAAAACCCCCAAACAATTCAATTTAAAAATGGGCAGAGAATCTGAATAGACATTCTTCCAAAGAATAAGTATAGATGGCCAACAGACATGGAAAGATTCACATCGCTAATCATCAGGAAAATGTAAATCAAAACCACAATGAGATATCACCCCACACCCATCAGAATGACTATTATCAAAAAGACAACAAATAACAAGTGTCAGTGAGGATGTGGAGAAAAGAGAATCCTCATGCCTTGTTGGCAGGAATGTAAACTGGTTCATCCACTATGGAACACAGTATGGAGATTCCTCAAAAAATTAAAAAATAGAACTACCGTATGATCCAGCAATTTCATTCCTGGGTATTTATCTGAAGAAAACAAAAACTCTAGTTAGAAGAGATATATGCAAACCTATGTTCATTGAAGCATTAATTACAACAGCTCATATATGAAAGCAACCTAAGTGCCCACCAATAGATGAATCGATGAAGAAGATATGGTGTATATATATATATATATACACACACACATATATACACACACAGTGCAATATTACTCAGCCATAAAAAAGAATGAAATCTTGCCATCTGTGACAGCATGGATGGGCCTAGAGGGTATTTTGCTAAGTGAAATAAATCAGACAGAGAAGGACACATATTGTATGATATCAAATGAACAAACATAACAAAACAGAAACAGAGTTACAGATACAGAAAACAAATAGCTTCTTGCCAGAGGGGAGGGTGTTGGGGGGAGGAAAGAAATAAGTGAGGGAGATTAAGAGGTACGAACATCCAGTTGCAAAATAAATTAGTCATGAGTATGAAATGTACAGTGTGGTGAATATAGTCAATAACTACGTAATAACTTTGCATAGTGATGCATTCTAACGACTTACTGTGAGGAACGTTTTGAAGTGTATAGAAATATCAAATCACTATGTTGTGTAACAGGAACTAACACAATATTGTAGGTCAATTATACTCAAAAAAACCCAAACAAATAAACAAAATCATAGAAAAAGAGATCAGATTTGTGATTATGGTGGGTGGGGGAGAAGGAGTGGGAATTGGATGAAGGGAGTCAAAACATACAAACTTCCAGTTATAAGATAAACAAGTACTAGAGATGTGATGTACAACATGATACATATAATTAACATTGCTGTATGTTGTGTATGAAAGTTGTTCAGAGAATAAATCCTAAGAGTTCTCATCACAAGGAAAATTTTGTTCTATTCCTTTAACTTTGTATGTATGTGAGATGATGAATATTCACTAAACTTATTATGATAATCATTTCATGACATATGTAAGTCAAATCATTATGCTGTACACCTTAAACTTATACAGTGCTGTATGTCATTTATATCTCAATAAAACTGGAAGAGAACAAAAAAGATGGTGTCATAGGTTCAAAAGAGCAACCCCCAATGCAAAACCCTGTTTGAAGCCACTGTTCTTTGAAATCTGCTATCATCCCATTAGCCAGAGCAAGTGGTGTGTAGCTGAACCCAGTGTCAAAAGATGGAGGTCAACTACCCACAGCAGGAGAGCACTGCAAATTTACAGGAAGGAGTGAAGAATTAGGGCCGTCACTGCAATCCGCCACACTATATAATTTGAGGAATCATACTCATTGATTGATCCTATTACTATCCAAGTATCTATCTATTTACCTATGTGTTAACATAGATAGATATATATTGGTGCATTCTTAGAAATTTTCTATAAGGATGCCAAGAAAACTTAGAATAGTGGTTACCTCTTGGGAATGTAGGTTTGTAGAAGTAAGTGGGATAGATTTTAAAACCCAATTCCCAGCCTTCGGGACTTCATAATTTGCATGCTTATCATAAACAAATCTTAATTTTAAAATTTAAAAAATACTTTATTGAGGCATCAAAGCATATGAGATTCAGATTGATTGTGTGACTCTTCACAATTGGTGACTTTGAACCCCACGTTCCCTCTGTCAATTAAGTCTCCTAAGCTCTGAATGGCCCTCCAGATTCTCCAGGCCCCAGCTTGGGAGGAGCTTCTCTGGTGGAGGAAGGGCACATTACTGAGCAGGATAAATGACCCCCAAGACTTGTCTTGAAGAAATCCTGCCAGATGAAGTAGACCAAGGAGACTGAAATATGACACGTTAACAGCCAGCACCGGGCTACTGTCTTGGCCTGAAATCCAACACCGAGCCTGTCTTCATTTTCAGCCACATACAGCTTGAAGTTGGCCAGAATCATTGTAGAGTTTCTATTTCTTAAATATGACTGTGTCTGGCTGCAATTTTCTGTCAGGGATCCATATTGGCCTTATGTAAAACTAAAGACTGCTTTCCCTTGTAGAAGCAACGGCACTAACCACATGTGAACAGATCATGTTGTCTGATGCAACCTCAGGTGTGTTACTGGTATTCTGTGATTGTTATCTAATTTAATGCCCTGCCAAGGAACCCTACATTTCCACACCATATGCATGTGTCAGACGCCAAGACTGCACAATTAATAGCTTCCTGTTTTCAGTGGATTTTTCTACAATAGAAACAATAAATCAAGGTTTTAAATTTGGAAATCAATACAAATGTAAAATTTACTCAGGTATGTTGATGAATCATTGAATATTTGGGGGGTACCAGAAATTTAAAAAAGTCCAATTAAATGAGAAAATAATATTTATAGATTTTCTTCTAATAGAGTAAAAAAAATTCAAGATATTATAGGCAGCAAAAGGCAAGTTTGCTTATTCATTCAGCATGTATTTAAAAGCCTGTTATATTCCACTGTTGTAAGCTCTGGGAATATCACAGTAATAATAAAAAGATGCCTGCCTCTTAGAACTGACATTTTTCTGAGTGAAAACAGACAATAAACAAGAAACTAAATAAATAGATAGCTAAAATAATTTCAGATAGTGACAAATGCTATAAATAAAATGAGTCAGGGGCTTCCCTGGTGGCGCAGTGGTTGAGAGTCCTCCTGCTGATGCAGGGGACACGGGTTCGTGCCCCGGTCCGGGAGGATCCCACATGCCACGGAGCGGCTGGGCCCGTGAGCCATGGCTGCTGAGCCTGCGCGTCCGGAGCCTGTGCTCTGCAACAGGAGAGGCCGCAGCAATGAGAGGCCCGCACACCGAAAAAAAAAAAAAAAAAAATGAGTCAGGGTAATAGGATGGACAGTGATGGGTAAGGGTGGGATCATGATCTGAGATGGGGTAGTCAGAGGAGGCCTCTCTGGAGAGATCACATTTGCTCTGAGACCCAACTAATGAGAAAGCACCAGCCATGTGAAGATTTTGGGAAAGAAGGAACAGCTGATGCAAAGGTCCTGGGGATCAGAGAATTTGGGGAGCTATTATGAAGGCCCAAGAATAGTAAATAAAGGGAGAGTGGTATGAAATAAGGTCAGAGAGATAGGAGGGGCTAGATCATGTGAAATAAGGTCAGAGAGATAGGAGGGGCTAGATCACTTTCAGTCAAACTGAAATATCAGTTTGACTCTATTTGCCACTGGAAGGGTTTTAGCCCATTATAACCCCATCAGCATCTTTCACTACTGAGAATATACCTGTAAAGCAAAACAAAACAAAACAAAAGTAGACCTTGGCATGTGCACTGAAAATATTGTTGTTCTTTCTTTTTAATAAGTTTATTATTGAAGTATATGTTTTCTTGAATTAATAATAAAAATATTTATTGAGTACTTACTATGTGCCAAATATTGTTCTAGGGGTTTTACATATTTTAATTTCAATATTTAATTTGTATATTTTTATTTAACCCTCAAAAATATCCTGCAATGTATATTTATCTGGTATTACAGAGGATGATGGAGTAATGCACCCAAAGTCACATTGCTATTAAGTGTCCAAACTGGTATTCAAGTTAAGTCTTTGAATCTACAGACTCTGTTCATTCTTCTTCACCATGCTGATGCCAAATCAATGGTTTCCTCATTCATTTGGGCTAATTCCTGTTCTGGTCTCAAAACCAATCAGTCCTCAGTCATACAATTTAGCCAAGTTAGGTAGACACGGGCTATGACCATTTAAGAACAGCTAGCAATATTTGAGTCACTGTGCATTTACCTATACCTTCACAACTGGGTGGCACACATGCATGAGGGCTGGGAACAACAGACTGACATTGAAACCATAATGCACAGAAGGCTGGAAGAACTTGTGACCTGAACCCAACTGGGTCAGTTACCTGCTAACGTGAAAATATCAACATTCTCCAAAGGATTTAAATAAGACTCAGAGCCTCAAATGTTCAAAATATGTGGAACATAATCTAAAATTACTCAACACACACACAAACATACACATACATGCAAATCAGGAAAATCACAACACACCTGGGAAAAGACAATCAGTAGATGCCAATGACAACACAACACAGAAGTCAAAATTATCTGACAAAGACTTTAAAGAAATTTTCTTTAATCAAGAGCACTTCTGTATTTAAATATAATTAAATTCTGTATTTAACTATAATTATACTATGAGGAACCAACAGTTAGAATTCTGGATTTATAATTAATTTGGAGTCTTTAAACTGGATTAAATACATAGGGGTAGCCCAGAAAGAGTGTGGCTCTATACTCAAAGAGCATCTCAACTCTGCCACTTCCTAGCCACTTCATCATGAAGTTTACTTTGCCTCTTTCATCCCTTGTTTCCTCATCCTTAAATGGAAGCTAACAGGGCTTGCCACATATACTTCTTGTGAGGTTTAGAGGTCATGTTAAGTCATTGCATAGTGCTGACATGCAGAATGGGAGCATTAATGCACATTTTCTCTCTCCTCTCCCTACATTAGCTTGCCAGTTGCTGCCAGTCCTGACCTTGAAATGGTGAGATTTTCATCTTATTCTGGAAAAGGGCCATCATCTTGGTGTCTACTTCATTTCTGTACTAAGAATAATAAAAAGGAAAATAAAATTTCTCCTTTAACCGTGGTGCCATGCCACTGCATGGTTTCTCTGGGGTGTTGGTTTACATAAGGCCCAAAAAGAGCAGGCAAAAGTCTTTTCTGATGCACCTTCCAGAGGCCAGAGGAAACGTTTGCTTCATGTTGGATGCATAGCCACACTTCCTGATTAACTCCTCAGTTGATTTATGTGTTTAACCTTCTGATTCGTATTCAGTGTACGGAAAAAAGTCAAATGTATTGCTTTGAGATGGATTTAGAGTTTTAGTATTAAGAATGGAAAAGTTGAAGAAAGAAAGGAACGGTTGAAGAAATTGTCCTTCACACCAACCTGATGAATATGACAATGGGGTCATGGAATTTTAGAGCCAGAAGAGATCTGGGGAGGCATCCAGGTCAGTGCCCTCATTTTGCACTTGAGGGACCTGATGGCTAGAGAGAATATAGAATATGACTTGGAAAAAGATTGTTTATATAAATACCTTTTCAAAGTGCCTTTTTCCATAAAAGCATGTAGACATACTCAAGAATGAGGTCAGGGAATGTGTCGTGTTTTCTGCTACATCCCCAGCTCCTAGAAGACCTCCTGGAACACTTGATGGGCTCTCAATAAATATCTGTTAAATGAATGTAGAAACCTTCAGCTCCCAGAGATAAGTTCCATATGTTTTATGATGATTTAAAAGAATATCCAAGTAAAAGAGTTTAGAAAGTTCTTTTTTAGTCCATAAAAATAATTACCATAAACGATCACTATCTGGAAGGAATCTGCACAACTAACATGAAGGATGTCCCAGCTTAGCTCTGCAGCCTCATTTGGCTCTGTCTGCCCCTATCCCAGCATCTGTGCCTCCACCTCTCTTGCCTGTGGTTCTGCTCTGACATCTTTGTCCAGCCTGGATCCAGGCTATCCATGCAGATGCTACAGCTGTGCCTGTCCCCTGTTTAGCAGAACTGCCTTCCTACTGGGCCCGGGGCATTGGGAGTTGGCTTTGTAACTAGCTCCTAACCTTTCATCACTGACACAAAAGTCCTTGCCTCTGTGAAATTTCATAGTGCAACCTTGCTCCACATAGCCCCAAAGCGCCATTTTGGACCCATGCAATAGATTGGTCCTTTTCAAAGCAGAAAAATAGATTTTCTCCAAGTGTGCTAGAGGTCTGTTAACACATCACTGTATATCATAATGGTTACCCAGCAGGTGTTTGTGGTATGCCATCTAAGCTTGTACTCCCAACTACAATACATACTGGTATGTAAATTTTTGCTACATATGTATCATGATATGGATATGAATATATCCATATATATGGATATCCACATATCCACATATATGGATATGTATCATGTCAGGATATGAACTGATCATATGTCCGTGTTTGCCTGGGACAATCCTGACAAACGCACAATAAAAAAGAGTGCCCTCTTTTACCATAAAAAGTATCTCAGCTTGAGCAATAACCTTTAGGTTAAGAGATGCAGTCTGATCTCTGATAGGACGCTAGCTGATAGGATATTAAATATGGAATGCAGTCATGGAATTGGTTAGTGGTTAAGAACATCAGCTCTGGGTTCAAAATCTGGCTTTAGCACTCACTAGTTGAGTGATCTTGAGTGAAATTGCTTATCCTTTAACACCTCAGTTCCTCAGCTGTAAATTGGGACTGATAATGTAACTGCCTTATTGGTTTGTTTTGAGGTTTAAACAAGATAATATATGCTAAGCAGTTAGCACAATCCCCGGTATTTAATAAGCACTTGATAACTGAGAGTTGATTTTGATAGTTGTATGAAGTGATAAGTGGTCTCATTTCTTGCCCTCATTTTGCTCTTCTCTTTCATTTCAACTCTGGACTTTCCTCTATGACTGTACTTCATTTTCCCTATAATAAAAGGTGTCACAGTCTTGGTCTTCACGCCTCATGAATGGTGTCTGGTTCAAGAGCTTGAGTTTTACAAAGTGACTTTTGGGTCTGATGAACACAGACCTCAATTTTAATTGCTGTCACAGGGTTATATGAGAGCAATACTCAGTGTATGATCTGTGGCCCAGTGCCAAGAGTCCATAATGGCCTGAGAACCAGGTCAAACGTGCAGGTGTTTCATTTTATTGTTATGGATAAATGACATGTGACTTCATAGACTTCAGTTTAATAAAGAATTAAGGGTTTTTTTTTTTTTTTTTCGGTACACGGGCCCCTCACTGTCGTGGCCTCTCCCGTTGTGGAGCACAGGCTCCGGACGCGCAGGCTCAGCGGCCATGGCTCATGCGCCCAGCCGCTCCGCGGCATGTGGATCTTCCCGGACCGGGGCACGAACCCGCATCCCCTGCATCGGCAGGTGGACTCTCAACCACTGCGCCACCAGGGAAGCCCAAGGGTTTCTTATTAGCAGTTTTTAAAGGCTATTATTTATTTTGTCCTGGATTATTTAATTAATCCTTCAGTGTATACTGGTGCATCAACATAATTTTTGACCTGCTATTTTCCAATCAATACTCTTTGACAGTTACGTGCTTCAGTGCAAGTAGGAATCATCCATACTCTTATTGGTACAGTAGCTGTATACTTACTTTAAATATAAATTTAATGTATAGTTAAATTATAATTCATTAACTAATACAAAATTATTGTAAGTTTTGTTTCTACAGAGACATTTCATGGTTATCCCTACGTCCTCTTTGTTAATTAAGGAATGGATAGAGCAGGTGCGCCATGGGATCTTTACTCCTTGTCACTGGGCTTTGGTCAGTTTGAGAGTCACTGGACCCTGGTCTTTCATGACTCCTCGGTTAGGTACAATATTATCCATGTGTGCGTGGGACTCTCATGCTCATAAATGTTTGGATATTCAAGGGATGTTTCTATAAGTAACTCACAATATGTGTGGATAGGAGGATTAAAAGAGTATAAGTTTTAGAGTCACATAGCCCTGGATTTGAGCCCTGGTTTTAGTACCTGATGGTACCTATCATCTATGGTTGGCATAAGGATTAAATCAAATTATGCATGTACCAGGTGTATAACAAGAAGGTAACAAATGGTAGCTGTTTTTATAAGTATTATCTAAATTATTTCATTCAACCAAGAGATATCATTCAACACTGGTTACATTGAACTACCATCACACTTAGTCTAGATCACTCAAAGGCAGGGCTCATGTATTTTGAATTCTGCAAAACTTCTCACCACCAAATGCAGAGCTCAGCATATATGAGAACTCTGGATATTTACTGAAAGTGGAATTACAGTTCGTTCACTTACTTATTTGTATAAAATTATTAAGTATGGAAATATAAGAAGGTATGTCTTAATGCTTTAAGCTTTCAGGTTGCTTAAAGTGTAAGATATCGCACTGTTAGTAGGGGAACAGACAAAGGGCACATTAAATACTGTAGGACAAGAGCTGTGATCACCAGCATTTATTGAGCCCTTACAACGTGTCAGGTATAAGGATAGGAGGTTTGCAGGCATAATCCTTTCTGATCCTCACAACAAATTTCCCTCTATTAGGCAAATACTATTATTATGTTCATTTAATAAATGAGGTCTCCAAACTTTGGAGAGGTTAAGCAACTGGCCCAGAGTCACAGAGCTAACAAAGGATAGGGAAGACCTAAAAGTCCAGAGTCTGCTCTCATGCATGCCCAAGAGATGGGTATTACATGCTTATGTCTCAAACATGGGAATTCCAAATGAAAGGGAGTTAAGAGAGGAGCAGAGGTGTGATATTGTGATTTATAAGTAGAAATATATATTTGGTCTTCGCCCCAGTTCCTGGCACAGAGCTCCTAAAAAATCTTGGAATTTTCTAAATAATAAAGAGTAATGGGTCTGTTATACAGAGTGAAGTCAGAAAGAAGAAAAACCAATACTGTTTGCTAACACATATATATGGAATCTAAAAAAACAAAATGGTTCTGAAGAACCTAGGGGCAGGACGAATAAAGACGCAGAGGTAGAGAATGGACTTGAGGACACGGGGAGGGGGAAGGGTAAGCTGGGATGCAGTGAGAGAGTGGCATTGACATATATACACAACCAAATGTAAAATAGATAGTTAGTGGGAAGCAGCTGCATAGCACAGGGAGATCAGCTCGTGACCACCTAGAGGGGTGGGATAGGGAGGGTGGGAGGGAGATGCAAGAGGGAGGGGATATGGGAATATGTGTATACATATAGCTGATTCACTTTGTTATACAGCAGCAACTAACACAACAATGTAAAGCAATTCTACTCCAATAAAGATGTTAAAAAAAAAGAGTAATGGGAAATTCTTTTGTTATTTAGGTATTTTGTTCCTGAAATAGCTTTAGAAAGGTGAAAGGAGTATCTTTTGGTATTCATAACTAGCCAGTTTCAACCACACCTGAGTTTCTGTTTATGAGGTGATTTTTGGGAAAACCCTAGATGACTGATGGGGGCTGGCTGCCAAAAGGAACCAATCATATGATTAGATGTTTGGAATTTACAGCCCTACCTCCCAACCTCTAGGGAGGAGATGGGGGGGTGGAGTTTGAGTTAATCAATTATGGCCATACCTGTGTAATGAAGTATCTATAAATCATGCCTGTGTAATGAAGTATCTATAAAAATCCCCAAAGTATGGGGGTGGGAGTGAGGGCTTCCAGGTTGGTGAACACATGGAGGTACTGGGGGGGCGGTGCGCCTAGAGTGGGCATGGAAGTGTCACACACCTTCCCATATACCTTGCCCTATACATCTTTTCCATCTGCTGTTCCTGGTTTGCATCTATTTCTTGTTGTTGTTGTTGTTGTTGTTGTTGTTGTTTTTCTGCTTTATAACATCTATTTCTTATAAACCAGTAATCGAGTAGGTAAACCGTTTTCTTGGTTTCTGTAAGCCATTCTAGTAAATTACTGAAACTGAGAGGGGTCACGGGAACCTCCAATTTATATCCGGTCGGTCAGAAGCACAGCTGACAACGTGGACTCATGATTGGAGTCTGAAGCTGGGAGACAGGCAGTCTTGTAGGACTGAGCCCTTAACCTCTGGGGTTGGTGCTCACTATGGGTAGTTGGTGTCAAAAATGAGTTAAGTTGTAGGAGATCCAGTTGGTGTCCAGTGAGCACTGGAGAATTGTTTGATGTAAGAAAAGCCTCCACCACACTTGGTGAGTGTGGTAGTAGTGGAGAGTAGAGGAATAGACGTTTTCCCTTTCAAGAGGTAGAGTAAAGAGGGAAGGATAAAGTGGCATTCCATCGATTGCTTACTCCTTCCAGAGCCCATGTTAGGCTGACTCCAACTTACTTGGAGGCTGAAGGAACCTAGGGGTTTCTGGTGGGCAGAGGACCCCACAATCAGACTCAGTCACTTTGGAAAGGCATCATACTGGAGTAGAAAGACCAGGAGTTTGGAGCCAGACAGACTCACATTGAGTATCAAACAGTTACTAGCTGTGTACTCAGAGTCCAGTAATCTCTTTTGAGCCACAATTTTCTACTTTGTCAAAAGGAGAGAACAATACCATTTTACAGGTTGATGAGAAGATTAGGATAATACACATAAAGTACTTGGCATTTAATAGATACTGAATTTATTTCAGACACTATTTAATGAATAGTCTAACTGCTCAATACACCACTCTGCTCTCTAACAGGAACCAAACCAAACACTTCTTAACTAAGTGCCTCTCAACCAGTTATCACAGGCATAGTACTCTCCTCTACCAAGTGTGCTTGCCATCCTCTCTGTACCAATCCGAATCTTCTCATCTATTCAAGGCCCATCCCCATCACCTCTTCTGGCCCTCTTTTTCATTGACCTCTTTCTTTCTTTGACTCACAGAGTGGTGAGGATCAGGGCTCCCATATAGAGATTCTGATGCTTCAGAAAGTCAATAGATGGGGCACCTAAGTGCTACAGAAAATATTTATTGTGTTACAACAAATACTTATTTGGTGCCCACTGTGTACCAAACACTATTCTGGGCATTTGGAATAGTGAACAGTGAACAGACCAAGATTCTTACTCATATAGAACCTCCATTCCTGCAGAGGGAGGGAGACAATAAACAATAGATATAATGAATAAATACATGATACAGCACAAAACAAAGTGATAAGATTTACGGAATAAAGAATAAGTAGAGCAAGAAAAGGAAGAGCAGTAATGTGTGCAGGAGGGAACTGGGATCATAATTTTAAACAGTGAGGTCTTGGTAAGGCCACACTGAGAAGAAAAAATTTGAGCAAAGCCTTGAAGGAGTTGGCCATACAGATCTGGGGAGAAGAACATTACAGGCAGGGAGAATAGCCACTGCCAAGGTCTTCAGGCTGGAATGTGCCTGGCGTGTTGGGCACCCCCAACAATGAAGCCAGTGTAGCTGGGGTGGAGTGGGCACTAGGAAATGAGGTTAGAGCAGAAACAGGTTCTCTGAGCTGTGCTGTAGCCTGAACATATTGTCCATGCCTGTTGGATGATCTGCTACATGTCTAAGTTCCAGATAGTGTATCTGACCATCTATGGGACATTTCTACCTAGGTGACCTAAGGTATGCAAGTTCAACGGGAAGAAAAACTCAACACATTCCCCTCTAAACCTGCCATTCTCCAGATTTCTCCATTTCTATTAATGGAACATCTACTCAGTCAACCAAACCAGAAACCAGGGAATCATCTTTGAGTCTCCTGATCCCACACTCCCCCTGTCACCAAATTCAATCAGTCATTAAGTCCTGACTATCCTACCCACAATACCTTCCAAATCTTTTCCCTTCTCTGCATTTCTACTATCTCTGAGCTTGGGTCACCTACAGAGACCACCAGGATCACAGCTTCTCCCTCCTAACTATTCTCGCAGCATCCAGTCCTGCATTCACCAAGGCTACCATTTGATTACCACTTATTCTTCCAAAGTTACTTTTTCAAAACAGCCAATCAGATGTTTTATTATCCAACTTAAAACTCCTCCATGACTACCCCTGAACTACCAGAACCTTCACTGTGGCTCTCAAAGCCTTTGCTAACTTGCTCTAATCATAGAACTCCTTAAGAAGAGTTCTGAAGGGCATTTTCTTAAATTTCAGTCATATTTACCTGTCTTTATTAGAATACTACTTCAGACACTGGCTTGACTGTATTGCCACTAATCTTGCTTTGTTGAGGGCTCAGAAATGACACTGCCTGCTAGGAACTAAAATAGATGAGTTCATGACAGGAAGCCAAGGAGATGTATATTTCCTCTGAGGTGCTTCCAAGAGTATGGCACTTAAGGAAAAAAAACAAAAGGTCTTTTGGAATTTCTCTCTTTTGCCTCCGGAAGAAGAGAAGCCAATGGGTCTGGGCAGGTTGCCCTTTACCAGTATTATAGGAACACACCTGAGAGGTGCTCTGGCACAATGAGAAGGCCACTGGATTTACAGAGGGAAGACCCAGATTTGCCATCTGGCTGTCATGCCATTAACTTGCTGTGCAGCAGTGCACCAGCCACTTCCAAATTCTAGGCCTCAGTTGCTTCATCTGTAAAATGCAGAAATTGGCTTTAATGGCTGTTAAGATCCAGCTATGTTGTTCTATAAATCCATGATTCTGGGGTAAGTGGAAAAAGGACAAAGGGAAAGAAAAGAACAATTTACCTTTGCTTTTCCACTGATGGAATAGAGTAATGGATGAATGGATGATGTTTTCTATGTACTCATTTGTTCAATAAATGTTTATTATGTGTGTACTATGAGCAAGATCAGGGGCTAGGACCTTGACCTAAGAACTGGACTTAAAAGTACACTGAGTGCAGAAATGGCTTTTATACAGATATGCATTGCACAACTTAATTGCTTTCAGACAAATGCCCTACTGAGCCTAGATATCTAAAGGTTTTCCTTAGAGAATGTATCATATTTTAAAACTCTAAATGGCTTCAGTATTCTGTATTAAAGCCCTGCAATAAATGAAAAAGAGGCTCTGAACTGCCACCTTGAAATCTAACATTTGGATGAAATAATTTTAATTCATGAATTCATCAGGATTGCTATCAAAATGATTGAAGGCAGCAAAAAACTTCCAGGAGAACTGGACCTTTAAGAACTGATTTTTTTGTTGGCAGAGGAAACATGTCCACTATAATGGGACAATTTAAATGCATAACTGTTAAAACAAACTCTTTAAACTATTCCCTGCATGTCCCAACATTCATCATGTTGACTAGCAAAACATCAATTTTTCATAAAATACTTTATAACTGCAAAGGAGACATTTAAAAGAGAGGAAAAAATTGAATTTTCGGTTTTAGCTCAGGCTCTGATGATTTCGGCATTTTATAAGGTGATTAACTGATTGTATGAAGGGAAGAAGCAAGTGGTTCTTCACAGAGCTCTACAGATTGAGTTCTCTCTTCTGCTTTATTTTTTTTCCTTCCTTAAGCACCTTGATTTTTCCCCCTCCCTGAGGCACTGCATACATGGCAAGAAGAGTGAGTTGGCTACATGACGAAGTCTATACTATGGTGCCTTCACTTCTGCCTCAACAACTGCCAGTTTTGGCAGCCCACATGTGGCAACATGGATTAGAACAGGGCACAGCTCTATTTTGCTGAAACTGAATACCCACAATGCATTTTACATTGGCAAAAGGAAAAAAAAAGGCTAAGGATAAAAGTTTTTACAAAATCTTTCAAGAGCTATTCCTATTTTTTTTTAATTATCATGGGATCTGGATTTATTATTTTCTTTAATGAGTTCACTCCAACTCAATTTTTTGGTGTCCACAGTCCTCTTCTCCTTCAGCATAAATTTCATGTGAAGCCTGTGTTGAAGGACTTTTGGATAAGACAATACAGAACCTCCAGGAAATGTTCTCTGGTCCACCTTGTTTTTGTGTACAACAGACAAGCCTCATCATTTTCCCAATGTAGAGTTAAACAATATCACCAAATAAAAACTTATTCTTATCCAGGGCATAATATAATTTATTTTGATTTTGAATAAGAACAGATGGTTAAAGCCATAGCAAAGATCATGCAATAAGAACTTCCTGTCTCGGGCCTCCCTGGTGGCGCAAGTGGTTGAGAGTCCGCCTGCCGATGCAGGGGATACGGGTTCGTGCCCCGGTCTGGGAGGATCCCATGTGCCGTGGAGTGGCTGGGCCCGTGAGCCATGGCCGCTGAGCCTGCGTGTCCGGAGCCTGTGCTCCGCAACGGGGGAGGCCACAACAGTGAGAGGCCCGCATACCGCAAAAAAAAAAAAAAAAAAAAAAAAAGAACTTCCTGTCTCATAAAAAGCAATGACTTTAATATTATGCTGACACATAATTTTCAAAAGGTACAATCCTGACTCTATTGCAAATATAAAATGACCACACGTCAAAGATTGTTTTCAACTCATAAATTAATAAGGAAATCACAATAATGTGTTAAACCCAGTTCAAACTTGAAGAACAAACATTATATAAATAGGCAATCAGGAATGGTGAAATGAATGTGCTAATAGATGCAAAACTGGTTAATATTCCATGGGACAATTAAATGTAATGTTTGAGGTTATCTTTTTTTCATTGGGTGGAAATCAAATGCTTTTCTATGGGACATAACTCATTTACATTCTTATGGACAAGAATCATTTGCAGTAATATCTATCTTTTACAACTTAACTTCTACTCTTTCAGAGCTACAGAATAGCCTAGTCAATAGAAATATAAAGGTGCACACACCTTATGAAATCAGATAACCCATGGAGAGTTCACTGGATATCTACACTCCATTGAAAGAACACATAATAATCTCTTTTGCCCATTTCCAATTCTTGGACAACTTTTCCAAGCAATTTAAGATGATAGAGTCATCATATTTCCCTGCCTTACTCTTGGTTTGTCTGAATATTGCAACATTTAGATTGTTCCAACTTTTTTTCCTGTAAGAAGCAATACTTCACTGATTATATTTATGCATATATATTTTAATACATATTTACTAGTATTTATGGTGGAGAGTTTCCTATAAGTTGAATTACTAAGTCAAAATATATGACCATTAAAGAGTGATCAAATAGCCAAATTATCCTCCAAAAATGTGTGCTAATTTTATTTCCAATAAAAAGTATATGTGGGTGGGTCACCACATCCCCAAACATTGCTAACACTTAATATTATATATCTTTGAATATTTTTCCAATTTGGTAGAAGAAAATTTTTGTTTTAACATCCTTTTTCATAATGATTAGTAATGAGGGGGAAAATATATCAGAACTGCTGTGATGATTAAACAAATAAAGAACTTAAAACAGTCCTTGCCATTTAATAAAACACTCAATACATATGTAGACTTTGTTCATTTTCTTCTAAAAAAATTGTTTAAAATTCTAATTAATTTTAGGACCTTTTTCTATACTGGGGATATTAAACCTTTGTCCAATATAAATACTGAGATAAATACTGTGTGCGCACACATTCATTTAGGTCAAATATTTCAGTATTTTCTTTCTTGGGCTCAGGGTTTTATGATTTCCTATGAAATGTATTCTTCAACCAAAGCTTATGAAAATATTTTTCTAATGCTTTTATAATTTTTTTATATTTAGATTTTTAGTCCATCTGGAATTTCTTTTATATATGGTGTGAGGAAAGGATATGCATTTACTTGTTTTCAGATGGATAAACAAATATCAAGATAATTTATCAAATAGTTTATCTGTTCCTCACCAATTTGAAATACTACTTTTATTACAAATATCTTTTTATTTGAGTATACCTTTGAAGTCTATAATATGTATCACTGATCTATTTGTTTATTTTTTGCAACTATATAACACTATTTTAATTACTGTAGCTTCATAGGAGTTCTAATATTTGGAAAGGCAAGTCCCCCTCAATGTTCTTTTTTTCTTCACATTTTGCTTAATTCTTTCGCATTTAATCTTCCCACTGAATTTTTAAAATTTTTTAATTTTTTTTGGTTGTGGTGGGTCTTTGTTGCTGTGCGTGGGCTTTCTCTAGTTGCGGTGAGAGGGGGGCTACTCTTCATTGCGGTGTGCGGGCTTCTCATTGTGGTGGCTTCTCTTGTTGCGGAGCACGGGCTATAGGCATGCAGGCTTCAGTAGTTGTGGCACATGGGCTTAGTTGCACTGTGGCATGTGGGATCTTCCTGGACCAGGGCTTGAACCCATGTCCCCTGCATTGGCAGGTGGATTTTTAACCACTCCGCCACCAGGGAATCCCCCACCCCCACCCCCCACCCACTGAATTTTAAAATCACCTTGTCCAGTTCTGGAAAAGGCCTATAGTGGTTTGGAGTAGATTTACATGGAATTTATAAATATACTTGGAGAAAATTTTAAATTTTGTTATTGAGTCTTTTATCCAGAAACTTAACCACCACTTAATTTATTTGGGTATGATTTTGTGCCTTTTAGTAAAGTTTTGCAGTCTTATCATTTAAGTTTTATACATTTCCTGTTAAGTTTACTTCTTGGCATTTTTAGTTTCTGATCTTTTGTGAGTGAAATATTTTCCATTACATTTTCTAATTGTTATTGCTGGTATATAGCAAAGCAATTGTTTGTTGTTTTATGTTAACCTTATGGTTGGTTATCTAATTCAACAAAGTTTTCAGTTGATTCTCTTAAATATTCCAGGTAAAGGGTCATACTACTTATAAATAATGATAGTTTGGTCTCCTTCTTTCCAATATCCATAAAACATTTCTTTTGCTTTCTCATTCCATTCGCTAGGATTCTCAAAACATCATTGAATACTGGAGGTGATGCAAGGCATTCTTATCATATTCTTTATTTCAATGTTGCTGGAAATGATTCTAATATTTTGCCATTAATTTAACTATTTCTTATATGCATCTAATAGCTCTTCTTTTTCAGTAATGACTCTGTGAGTGAAAAGAAATGGCAACTATTGAGATAATAGATTTTCCTGTCCACTCACCTTATATCTATACCTATATCACCTGGTATCATTTAGAGTAAGCACCACTTACTCTAATGAGTGTGAATTGCAGGGATTGACAAACTATACAACTCAGCTCATGGGCCAATTCAATCTCACCACATGTTTTGAGGTGGATGGACCTAGAGTCTGTCATACAGAGTGAAGTAAGTCAGAAAGAGAAAAACAAATACCGTATGCTAACACATACATATGGGATCTAAAAAAAAAAAATGGTTCTGAGGAACCTAGAGGCAAGACACGAATAAAGACGCAGATGTAGAGAATGGATTTGAGGACACGGGGAGGGGGAAGGGTAAGCTGGGACGAAGTGAGAGAGTAGCATTGACATATATACACTACCAAACGTAAAATAGATAGCTAGTGGGAAGCAGCTGCATAGCACAGGAAGATCAGCTTGGTGCTTTGTGACCACCTAGAGGGGTGGGGTAGGGAGGGTGGGAGGGAGAAGCAAGAGGGAGGGGATATGGGGATATATGGATGCATATGGCTGATTCACTCTGTTATACAGCAGAAACTAACAAAACATTGTAAAGCAATTATACTCCAATAAAGATGTAAAAAAAAAAAAAAAAAAAGAGAAACCAAAAGAAAAAAAGTAGTTTTATATTAACATGTGCCTGTTTATTCACACATCGTGTGTGACTGTTTTGCACTACAATGGCAGAGTTAAATAGTTACAACTGAGACTATATGGCTTGCAAAGCCTAAAATATTTTCTGTCTGAAGGTTTACATAAAAAGTTGCCAACCCTCAATGTATTGGATCATCCGGATCATTTGATAGTACCCTTAAGAATCATCTAAATTCATTGGTCAAGAATGCTCTAAAGATACCCTTCCTTAAAAAAAGCTAAATTAGACTTTTCATTTTTGGCAAATGTTTGTTGGTCAGACAATCCTGAACATTTCTTTTCAACTTTTTTTTTTTTTTATTCAGGGTTGCATTTTGCAACTAATTTATCTGGTAGAACCAGTCCTGCTCAAAATATATCATTTTAGGGATTTTTATGATAGAAGTAGATGATTAACTCTTATGCTCAAAGATCTTTTGTGTCAAAGTTACTTCTTCCATGCCCGATGATACTGGATTCTGGAGTCTAAAATAGAGCAATTCTCTGAGAACTTGGTATATTCAAACTGCACTTTTGTACTTTAGTACTTTGCCTTCAGTCCATTTCTGCTCAAGGAGTACATATATGCATATAAAAAGGAATAGCACAAACTTACTTTCAAAACAAAGCTACATGTATATAGAATTGCAGGTGTTTTCTACCAGTGGGGAACATCCCTTCTTAATCATTAAATACTGCTTAGGGACTTCAAATAATCTGAAATAATATTTTAAACATTTAAATAATATTCAAAATCCTAGATAGATAGTTAACGTTCTAGAGAAAGAGTTTGAAGGATATGCCCAACGTTAGTTATTCTAGATTTTCTCCACTTGGTTACCCTTCGGAATGGATTACCAGAATTCTCTATATCTGAATTATCTGTCTCCTCAATAAAATGGACTTTACAAAACTACAGATTGATACAATCCCCTGGCACTTTAGTCAAAGATTGCTATAAGAGATGCCCATAAAAAGACACAGAGCATCTTTTGGTAAAAGGGCCAAAGTCTAACACAGTAAAGAGTGATGTGGGTTAAAGCTTTTTTCTCTTAATGAACTGGTGTGAACTTTACTTAGGCAAACAGAGCTATTGAAACACTTCCTTTATTTTCTGCCTTCATTGACAAGTAGCTTAGATCTAAGTTGTGATATTATTACTTATGTTCACCTATATCAAGTTCTTCTCTATTTCTGATACACAGATTATAATTTCCTGTTCATTTGGAGGTAGGTGTGGCTATATGACTTATTATACCCCCTCTGCCATAAAAAAGAGGTGACTAGAAGTAATATGAGTCACTTCTAGGCCAAGGCATTTAACTGCTAGAGGTCAACCCTCCAGCTCTTTTTCCCAGGCTGTAGTAACCAAGAAAGCTATGGATAAGAGATGCAAGAGGGAGGGAATATGGGGATATATGTATACGTATAGCTGATTCACTTTGTTATACAGCAGAAACTAACACAACATTGCAAAGCAATTCTACTCCAATAAAGATGTTAAAAAAAAAAAAAGATTTAAACTATGGTGAAATCTGTCAGCCTGGGCCTAAAACTTACCAATTAGAGGCAGAGGCAACTCTCAAACTATATTGGATGCATAGCACGAGCAAGAAATACATTTATACTGTATTATGCCATTCATATTTTGAGAATATTTTTTACTGCAGCATAGCCTCGCATACTCTGATAACCTAAATGTTATGTTAAATTTATTACAATATTGTTTTAAAAAGTATATTCCTATATACACCTGTTATTTAATTTTATGCTTTTTAAAAATTCAATTACTTATACTTAATTTTTTTAAAAATGATAATCTTCCAGGCTCTGTTATTTATCTTTTACTTTTTCCCTTGATTTTCATTATTTTTGGTTTGATCAATCAGGATCTTTGAAAGTAATCTCCCCTCTTGTGTTTGTTTATAATCCTTTTTGGAAGCAGGTAGAATATAGTCAATATGGGCACAAATTTCTGACTGTTGGGTCAATTTGGTCAAACTGATTGGCTCGACTTAATAATATAAAAAGATAAAAAGAAATCTGATTGTAGGCATTATATGTTAAGTCCATACTAGGGTTTGTTGTTGCTGCTGCTTGCTTTTATCTTTTATAATTGGTTAGCTACAAATGGTGACCCTCTTATTACTGTTTTTATTGATGGTATCCTAGTATAGATCAGTGACTAAATTTTTTCTTGCTACTTCTGTACCTCTTCTGTGTGCCTCTATGACTATTTCTTTGTTAAGGAGTGTTTATCATATCTACTGATATTGGTATTGGTATCATTTCACGCTACTGTTGCTTTGAAGAGCTACTTTTACCACTGGCATCAAAAAGTAGAACTAGGGGGCTTCCCTGGTGCCACAGTGGTTGAGAGTCCACCTGCCGATGCAGGGGACACGGGTTCGTGCCCCGGTCCGGGAAGATCCCACATGCCGCAGAGCAGCTGGGCCCGTGAGCCATGGCCGCTGAGCCTGCGCGTCTGGAGTCTGTGCTTCGCAATGGGAGAGGCCACAACAGTGAGAGGCCTGCGTACCGCAAAAAAAAAGTAGAACTGGGAGCAAACACAAAAGTCACTGTTGCTCTTGAACATCATTTAATCTTTGGAGAGCAGGAAGCCCTCCAGATGTAGAGCCAGGTCAGTCCTCTGCATTCCAGAAAGAGCCAAAGGTCTATTATATTCCTTGAATGGCCATTTGTGTCAGAGACCAGGCAATGATTCTAGTGCTACTTTGGTCCAAAATGTTAGTCAAATGCCACCTTTGTCTAATATGAAATTATCCACATGCACAAACATACATTACATTTACAAAATATCTATCAAATATTGAAATATAAGGTAGAACTATTATTTTATTTCATTACACTGGCACCCACTTTTATTTATTCAACACTATGCAAACATTTATTGAACACCTATTATGTGCCAGCCACTTTTTCAGTTCCTTGAAACAGATTAGTTAGGGAAATGAAGTTCATGGCTCTCATGTGGCCTGCATTCTAGCAGGTGGAGTCAGACAAGAGGCATAATAAATAAGTTGATAACTATTACGTAAAAAAAAGTAGTAGAATAGAGTAAATTGGCAGGTTTCAATGTTAAAGACAATGGAAGGTTAGCCTCACTGGGAAGGTGACATCTGATCAAAAACTTGAAAGAGGTAAGACCATTGGCTAGGCAGATATTGAGGAAAGAGTCTTCCATCCAGGCAGATGGAGCAACCAATCGATGTGAAGGCCCAAGGGTGGAATATGCCTGGGTCCCCAGACAACAGCAAGGTGGCCAGGTGACTGAAGTAGAAGAGTAAGAAGTATCATAGGAAATGAGGGCGGAGAGTCAATGAGAGGAGGAAAATCCCGTAGCGCTGTAGGCTTTTGCCCTGAGAGAGATGGGGAGCATGGAGGGTTAGAGAAGAAGAATGACTCGCTGACTAAAGTTTTAAAAGAATAATTCTGGCTGTCATGTTGAGAACAGACCCTGGGGATAGGGTTGAACCAAGAAGGCTAGTTAGAAGGTTATGACAGAAATTTAGGCAAGAAATGATGGGTAGAACTGCAAAGTGGTAAGAAATGTTCATGCTCTCAATATATCTTCAAGGTGAGCCAGCAGTGTTTCTGGATGGAAAAGCTGTCAAGGATGACTCTAAATTTGGAGGCCTAAATTAAGTATGATTTAAAAAATTCGGAAAAAAGCAAACCTATGGTAAAAAAGTTCAATTCAGAGTTTCTAAAACAAAAAGCTTTATATTTACTAAAAAGTTGACCCCTGATACCTGTATCAGGGTTACAAACAGGAATCAGGGCTAAGTTCAGAGGTAAGCTCTCTAGCACTCATAATCCACTATGTCCACCTTGTGCTGGCTGGTTGCTTGAAATTTTTCTTTTTGTATTTTATTAATCCACTCCTTGTGTAACAGTGAAAATAAACTGCCCTAAATGATTCACCTCGCTCAAGAGCACTCATAAACAACCCATAGTAAATTAAGCATCTCCTTGTAAATGTAGTTCATGAGGTTGTTAAAATTTGCCCACGTGAAAGTGACACTTCCGAACACTTATGAACAGATATGAGCAGTTATGAACTGCTGTAGACTGTGCTGTTCCATATATAACACATCTTTTACTAGTGTGTGGTCCACTTTCCAGGAGAGGGATGCAGCAGAATCTGGTGAAAACTGCCTGAGTTTTGGAGTCAGACCAGACTGTATTTGAATCCTAGATTTGATCATTACTAGCTATGTGACACTGAAAAAGTTGCTAAACCTCTCTGAACCTCACTCACTTTCCTTATCTGTAACCTTGGGACAATTTCCATCTTGCTTGGATATTGTGAGGATTTAAAACAATGTACATAAAGTCTGTCATCTGGCAGGTGCTAAGCAAATAGAGATATTATCATAATATATAATATAAAATTATTAATGTATGTTATCATATATTGTTATATAAAGTTATTATATTTTAATTTGTCAGTACTATATTAATAAGTTACACATATTAATATAATAATAATAGTAATAGTATGACAATGATATCTAAGGCAGATTCAAAGCAGAATTGATTCTATATATTTTATTAGAAGACATAGGAAAGTTCTATCTGACATCTCATATCTAGAGTTTTGGTGGCCTATGTATCTCTGGTTGCTTGGAGAAAAGAGATACACAAAATGAAAATGTGTCAGCCTTAAACACGTCAACAACTGATGGTAAACAAAGCAACCAGAAGCTGTTTCCTGATATAATGATGAGACTGCAAGAGCTGGGAGAAAGATTATTCTATCCAAGGCCCACTTGCAAATGGGATTTGTGCTGTCAACCACCCTCTTGGGATTTTAGGACTGCCTATCTCTAACTGTCACAGCATTTTTTCAATGAAAGAACTTTGCAAATATTTCCAGAAACCTCACACTCAAAGAAACTTTACTTACCATTTCAAACTAGATATGCATGGTTTTTAAATTTCTCCTTTCTGCCATATTTTCTCTAACATTGATTGATTAGATTGAGATTTGAATTCAAATTATAAATTAAAGCCACATCTTAAGCATCAAATAGGGTTCTGAAATGCAAATTTTCATTTGTGATTCCCTGCTAGAAAATAAAAAGGTGATATTTGAGGACTTCAAATGGGCCAAAGCACTCCTGATTTTTCATACCATTCTCTTGGAAAAGTTGAGGACAAATCAGACCACTCTCTGGCACAGGTTGCAGGTGAGTGAACAAAAGGTGCCTAGATATACTAAGCACTTTTTACTGAACCAGTAATTGTGTACATCACTGTCATAGGCATCCTCTCATTGGTCCTCAGAACAAGCTAGATCTGTAAAACTCCCATTTTACAGATGAGGAAACTGATGCTGGGAGAGATTAGGAAACAAGCCAAAGTCCACACACCTGGTACTCGGTACAGCTAGGATGAGAACAGATCTCTCCTGCTTTCCCAGAAAGAACTCTCTCCCCACATTTCTTCTCATATTTCATTTCTTCTTCCCATCCCATCTTTTCCCCAGAATACCAGGCACTGTCACTATGGTGGCCATACTCTGAGTTACAGGACTAATGTAACCCCCAGTAAAGGCCGAGAAAGAAGCTTACAGAAGTTCCCCAAGTACACAGTGGGTTGTAAGCACTAATAGGGGACTATCAATGCACTATTTTGAAGTCAACTTGAGTCTTCCAAACCATATGAAAGCTCTAAATATCCATTGGGGGAATTAAAACTAGTTATTTCTAGTAATTACAAATTATATCACTCCATTTTATGCATGCATAGTTATAAAGCCACCACAGGCTATAAAATCATTGGCTAATGAAAAAAACATCCTAAGGTTGTCCCTGCTATCAGAGATGACCATAGCCACCGCTAAAAATGTGTAAACAACCTCACTGAAGGTTTAATGTGCTTTTATCACAAGCCTCCATTGTCTGCTACCCATGAGATGAAGCTTTGTGCTCCTGTGCATTTGGGTAATTAAAATCCTTTCACTCAATAGAGAAGCAGAGACAGTTATCAACTAATTTATGAAAGAAACAGGAAGACTCATATTACTAGCAAGAGCTGCAGTAGGAATTTTGATTTAGGTGTGGACATTATTAATTGCCACTGCGAATTTAGAGGCAGACTTCTCAGATACAAAACCTTCATAAGAGGCTGTGTCTAGGTGATAATAACAGAAGATGGTGAACAGATCCAGCTTCCAGAGCTGCTTTCAATTACCTGCTTTCCTCCCTGAGAGAGCTCAGAGGTTTCCTGGGAGGGCTGTACCAGGAGTTCAAAGAGTACAGTGTAAGCCTGACATAAAAACAAGGTTGCGCTCGCAAGCCCCGTGACCTGACACCAATCAGGGCAATCACACAACAGAAAGATGCAAATTCACTACCTCTTCCTCCTTAGAGAATGTTTGCCTGTGAGACTGGTCAAAAGATCTAACAATTCCCAAGTATTTTGAAAGTTAAAAACAACCAACACAGGAGTCAATGATCTGTTTGATATTATACCTCCAGGAAAGGTTTCCTGAAAATCAACAACCTCCCTTCAGGAAGAATTATTGTTTTTATCCAGATACCTCTACTTGCCACCTTATTGTGGCTGGAACTGATTGCCTGGTGTGGCAAAGCTCAGCAAGTCCCAGCTCTACAGAGTGAATTACTGACGACACACAAACACTGAGATTAATCTTAAATACTGCCTGGGCTGCTCCCCTAAATACTATAAATTAGGTGATAAGAATGCAGTTGTGTGGGACTGCTAAAGGCAGTTTTTTCAGCTTCAAATCACCCAAGAAAATAATTTTGCCTTTGAAGAGTTCTCATTGTTAGGGATGGATCCTGTTTTCAAAGGGAAAATGTCACAGTCATTGTTTCTGCTTTCCTAATCTCTTAACCATTCCTAAAACCCAACCCTACTCTGGCTCCACAGGCCACCCCATCCGACAGAGCAAAACTGACCAAACTGACAGAAGCCAATTGACCGAAGACAGTGACAATTAAGAGGACAGAAGATGCAGTGCATGTTCACCTTCCTTGAGTCTGATGGCCATGGTTACTCCTATCATTCCTCTCCTCCACTGTCTATGGGTTCATATGGCCCTTCCTTGGGTTTATAAATTCTAAATCAGTGAGATTTCTCGTAGGAAGCAGACTTGTTAATAATACACTTTTCAGAAGTGTCTAAATACCACAGGATGATGAGAGGCTAAAAACACAAAATTAATTTTTCATTACACAGTTCCAGATGAAAAAATAAACATTGCTCCAATGTAAATGATTCATTATCCCCTGGAGAAGTATTGTTCTTCAATTACTTAAAAACCAGTCACTTCCTTGAGTTACTCAGCATCTCAAATGACTAACAAAAAATAGATGACTGACACAGCAGCTGACAGCCCAAGCCTGAACAAAGCAATGGATTCATGATTGCCTGTTCTTCCTATTTAACTTTATTTTCCCCATGCTTATAGGGCATAGGTCTATAAGATACAACAAATCACCTGCAAAAGAAAAAGGTAAGCACGCCCAGTCCTTGACCAAGGTAAACCTGTGAAACCCAAGGTCTGACCATGAAGAAAGCTCTTGGAAGAAAGTACTTCAGCCACACTGTTCTTTGGTGAATGAGGACCAGGATCAGACACTGGGTTCTTTGGTGATAGGTTAAAATTGTCCAGCTTGTCTTGGTTGGAAACCAGGCCAGTAAGCAGGAGTATAGAGAAAATGGGCTGTTTGTATCAATGAAAGTGCTTGGCTTTCAGAACTATTCATGCTACTTTCCACAGTCTAGCTGAACAACTAATTTACTTCCAACCCCCAGCAATCAAGTCTAGTTTCTGGTTCAAAAGAATTAAGGAATTGAAAAAGAACAAAGTGAAAATTGAAAAGTTCAACCACCTTTGAAAATTCAACTTTAGTGTTACAATGGAGTACTTTGCTATGAAGAATAAGTTTAAGGGAAGAATAAGTCTAAGCTCATAAAAGTAATCAGATACCACAACTAAAAACTAAATAGTAAGGCTCAAAAACAGCCTTTTCAAAAGCGTGTGTTTTCCTGACTTCTCAAACGGTGTACTCTCCTCAGCGAGCATTTTCAACATGGAGCCTAAATTGGGGCTATTGATGCAGAGATAGAGGGTGTACAGGTCCGTCTACTGCTGGGCACTGGCCCATGGGTAGAACGAGACCAAGAACCATGACATGTTCACTGGCATAGACATAGACAAGCATAGCAAGGGAGACAGGTAGGACAGGTAACTGGAGTAGAACAGGCATGGAGAGAAAGAAGATCCAGACAAAAATATGAAGCACAACACCTGGACAAGATGAAAGAAAATGGCAGGTGCCCAAATAGGAGATGCTGAGGTTCAAAGTAAGTGCTTTTTCAAACCCTATTTACCAGACCTGGTGTCCAAGCTCAGAACATGTATGACGTGATATTTAGTCAAATAATGTGCTAAATTAAGGGTCTTTAAAGTGTTTTCTACTTAGAAATCAATTGGCTCCAGGATGAGGGGTATAGCTGAAGCTTTTCTTGGGGAGTCAGGTGGTCATAGCTGTTGGCAGAAGGCTCTTCCATTAGGAGTCAAGCATAGTTATGCCAGGATGATTGGCTCTCAGTACAGAACTGGCTTTGAAACATGATTTTCTTACAAAGCCCTTGATGTTATGGTCATTTGTCTTTTTCTCATGAAGACTACACAAATCACCTAAAGTTGCAATGTCTCTTAGACAGTGAAATGTTACCTGATTTTTGCATAAATAATTAGTGAATTACAACTGAAGGAAGTAGGCTTTGTCCAAGTAATTTTGCATCCTCCAAAAAACCATTTTCTCTCTTAGTTAATAGGGCCTTTTGACTTTTCAGCACCTTTCTAAGCATTGTTTATATTTTATACACCACACAGCAATACTATGGGCACTGCTCTTCTGGTTGCCTAGCCATTTTGTTGATTCATGGATCCACAGCAAAGGAATAATCAATATCATTTCTAGAATTCACATTAGGCTATTTTGAAGAAGGTTCACTCCAAAGTTTATGAGTACTTTTTCAACATTATTGGAAGATGGCACATTTTTTAGATGTGAGGCCAGGTCCAAATTTCCTCCAAACTTTCCTTAATGCTACTTCCAAAACCCTTCATCAATGGCCCCTGTCTACCTCTCTAGCTTTTCTTCTCTCATTCCCACAAACCCACCGTAGTTTAAAATATACCAAATTATTAATAGTTTCCCAAACATGATATGCTATTTCAAATGAATGTGCCTTTGCACATGCTGTATTCTTTACCTGGAATATTCTCCCCTGACTGAAGTTTCTCTCCTGCTTATACTTGAAGATTCAGTGCAGCAATTATCTCCTGCTGCAGACCCCTGTGGCTTGCCTGGATGCTACCAGAGCAGCTCATGTTTATAACTGTCACCTGCCATTCTTTGTTTACTTAGTCTGCCTAAAACATGAGCTTCCTGAGGGCACTCCTTCTATCTTCCATTCCAGTGCTGTCCAATGGAAATATCATGGGAGCCACATATGCAATTTAAAATTTTCTAGTAGCCACATTATAAAAGGGAAAAGGAAAATAAAAGTCATTTTAATAATATTTTATATAACCCAATAGATCTAAAATATTTTTTCAACATGTAACCAATATAAAGAACTATGAATGAAAACTTCTACATTGTTTTTTTTCCATTGTAAATCTTCAAAATCCAGTGTATATTTTACACTTAGAACACACATCACAAATAAGCAACATTATACGATATTTTTTTCTCCTTCTGCCTTACTTCACTCTGTATGACAATCTCTAAGTCCATCCATGTCTCTGCAAATGGCACTATTTTGTTCCTTTTTATGGCTGAGTAATATTCCATTATATATATGTACCACATCTTCTTCATCTATTCCTCTGTCGATGGACATTTAGGTTGCTTTCATGTCCTGGCTATTGTAAATAGTGCTGCAATGAACACAGGATGTATGCATCCTTTTGAATTCTGGTTTTCTCTGCATATATGCCTAGGAGTGAAATTGCTGGGTCATATGGTAGCTCTATCTTTAGTTTTTTAAGGAAGCTCCATACTGTTCTCCACAGTGGTGCACCAATTTACATTCCCACCAACAGTGTAGGAGGATTCCCTTTTCTCCACACCCTCTCTAGCATTTATTGTTTGTAGATTTTTTGAAAATGGTACAGATTAACTTATTTGCAAGCAGAAATAGAGTCACAGATGTAGAGAACAAACTTACGGTTGCCAAGTGGGGAAGGGGTATGGGATGAACTGGGAGATTGGGACTGACATATATACACTACTATGTATAAAATAGATAACTAATGAGAGCCTACTGTATAGCACAGGGGACTCTGCTCAACGCTTTGTGGTGACCTAAATGGGCAGGAAATCTAAAAAAGAGTGGTTATATGTATACATATAACTGATTCAACTTTGCTGCACAGCAGAAACTAACACAACATTGCAAAGCAACTATATTCCAATAAATTTTTTTTAAAAAAATAACAAACATCACAATTGTGTTTGGACCAGCCACTACTGAAGTGCTCAATAGCCAATATGTGGCCAGTGGTCACCATGTCAGACTACATAGCTCTATGCCATTGCTCCTGGTGCAGTGTCTGGAACCCAAAAGATACTCAAGGAATGTTGCTGACAAATGAGTCTCAGGCACAAGCAACATTAATTATTGCATCTTTAATGTCATAAGGTTCAAAGTTCCATGTAAAGTCATTATGATAAAAAATTTTGAAGTTAAATCTTCCTATAACCTCTGGATTCTTAATAATTCCTTGGTGCGTGGATTAATTCAGTTAGTCACGTCTCATCATAAATAACAGTATGACCAATAATCTTACTGTTTCAGTTTGCCCCTTCATGATGTGTAGAGTTACTTAGGAAGAAAAAGCTTTTCCTAGAGTTAATCTTCTTCCTAGGGCCCACAGATTCCCACTGGGCTCAGCGATATGCATGCTTCTTTGACTCTAATATGCTCAATTTTTTAAAAGTGTTTTCTGTCAAATAAGTTGCTCTGCCATCACCCTGCTCACTTCCTGTATCCCTTCTGTTTCTCAGTGATTGCTCTGTTTTTCACCTTCTCTAACATTGTAGAGCAGGAGGCAAGAGTACAAATGGAGCCTCACCTACTACATATATAAATACTTAAAATTAGAAGCCAAGTAAATGAACTGTTAAATAAAATATGTTCATTCCTTCACCACTGACAAACATACACTGAAAAAAACAAAATTCAAAATATACATGTAAAGCTATGGTTTTTATAAGTTCTATTAATGGGCCAGTGATATTCAGAAGAATAATGAAAATTAAAATAGATGATTAATTGTTTATTTAAAATATAAATAAGTTATTTTTCTTGAAGATATACTATGTTATTATAATCAAGGTTTTCCCATAATTTGTGTTCTACTGAAAGGAATGATTGAAAGCAGGAGTCAGCAAACTTTTTCTGTACAAGACAAATAATATTTTCAGCATTGTGGGTCATATAGTCTCTGTTGCCACTACTCAACTCTGCTGTTGTCATGTGAAAGCAGCCATAAGCAACACATAAGCAAATGAATGTGACTGTGTTCCAATAAAACTTCACTTATCGACATTAAAGTCAGAATTTCATATAATTATTATATGCCACAAATACTACTGTTCCTTTGATTTTTTTCCAACTATTTAAAAATGTAAATACATTCTTAGCATGCAGACTACAAAAATAGGTGCAGATTTGGTCTGTAAGGCATAGTCTGCTGACCCCTGATCTAAATGATTGAAAAACGAAATGCAATTGATTTCAAGTGTGCAAAGTTTGAGTCTAGTATAGAAAATGTAAATTGAAATAAATGTAAAAATACAAAAATAAACCATTTCTCATGTTTTCTAAAAAGTTATTTTTATTCTAAAATATTAAAAAAGTGAATGCTAAAATAAAAAGGCCAAATACACATTTCCATCACTAAATATAAAATTTTAAATCAAAATTATTTAAATATTTCAGAAATTCTCAACTTCCATTTCAGCCCCATAATTCTTAGTTTTTTTTAATGCCAGTGCCAAATATGGCCCATATTCAGCTTTAATTTGAAGTGGAAGGTCTTTATTTTAATCCCCTTATGTTCACTTCCCAATTCTAATTAACAATTTGTACACTTGAGAAATATAGCCTGGCTTAAGACTAATCTTTTTCAGTGTGTCCTACTTAATTTGTACTCAGCCTGAGAAATTAGAGATAACAGCTTTTAATTACTGAAAAACAGGTATAAAAATGCTTAGGCATGCTAATCATTTCATACATTCTTTGACAGATATTCTTTGACCAATATGAATATCTCAATTTTGATCATCTATTCCAGTAAAACTCAAATGTATATGATTGTCTTTTGCCATAAAGCTGTATCATGGAATGTTCTGTGAGACGATGCCAATGGGAAAAGAAAAATTAACACAGGTAGACAATGATAATACATACACTCTATTATTGCATTAGTTTGCAAAGCACTTCCGTATACATTATTTCTTTTCATTTTTAAAATTTTGTAATGTCAGAAGTGCCCCTATACTTCCTTCTCCCCTTAGTATTTCTGGCTTCATTCAATTGATGGAATGCTACACGTCTCAGCTTGAAATTCCCTTCCTCCATGAAACCATCCCCCGTTTTATAAAAGTCTGATGCTCCAACCTCCATGTGACCAATACTCCTTGTATCTCATGAAACTAAGCAAGCTGTTTGTCAAGAGTTGGCTTATATCTGCAGACTCTGACCTTCCTAAGGATTGTTATTTTATTCATGTTTGGATCCTCAGCAGCCAGCATGATGTATATCAATTTACACACGCTCAGGAAATAAATGATCAATTCACTTATTCATTCAACAAATATCTGTTAAATGCCTTTTATGTTTCAGCTCTTCTAGGTGCTAGAGATACAACATTGAACAAAACAGACAAAAATCCCTGCTCTTGTGGCACTATGAAGAGAGATAGACAATCAAGAGAACAAACCAGGAAAGTGTACAGTATGTTTGATGATTATAAGTGCCATGGAGAAAAACTGAGCAGAGAAGGGCATAAGGAGTATTGAGACAGTATTACTTCATTGAGAATGTCACATTTAAGTAAAGACTTAAGGAAAGAAGGAAACGAGCCACACAGATAACTGGGCGAAAGAAGGAGGGAGTGGGCTTGGTCTATCGGAGGCCAGTGTGGCTGGTACAAGGTGAGCGAGTGAGAATCCATCAGGGTGGAGGTCAGAGAAGAGACAGGCATCCAGATTCACAGCCTCAAAAGTTACTGCAAAGACTGAAATCCATTGGAGGGTTTTGAGCAGAGTAGTGACGTATTCGATTGAGGTTTCAGCAAGATCACATTCATAAAAAGCACATACACGTGGAGAAGCTGATACATAGAGGAGAAAGCATTTTACTTAAAGTTCACATTAATACTCGGGAAATGTGGGACCAGAACTTGGGCTTCCTAGCCTGTCTGATGCTTTTTCCAACGCTGTTCACCCAGAGATAGTTCTCAGGAGTTTGAATATGGTTGAAAAGAATGATTTTTGTTTCCCTGTAAATTGTTCATTGATTATGTCTAGGGCCAGTTGATTACTCGCAAGAAAAGGAAATCAGTCAATCCTGATATTTTAACTGGATAACCCCAACTTTCTACATATGTTGAACATTTAAAATGTGCATATGTTTGGCATTGTCCAGACAACACATTTGGATGTGAGATAAATTTTTCACTTTTCATTTACCTGCCCTTGGGTTATTTACATACCAAATTGGTCTTTTCCATTTTATTTATGTTCATGATAAGTATCACTTGGGGGCAGTTATCCATGAATTTGAGAGCTATATGGGGACTTCCCTGGTGGCGCAGTGGTTAAGAATCCGCCTGACAATACAGGGGACATGGGTTCAATCCCTGGTCTGGGAAGATCCCATGTGCCACGGAACAACTCAGCCCATGCACCACAACTACTGAGCCTGTGCTCTAGGGCCCATGTGCTGCAACTACTAAGGCCACGTGCTGCAACTACTGAAGCCTGTGCGCCTAGAGCCCATGCTCCACACCAAGAGAAGCCACGGCAATGAGAAGCCCACACACTGCAAAAAAGAGTAGCTCCCGCTCGCTGCAACTAAAGAAAGCCAGCACGCAGCAACGGAGGCCCAACGCAGCCACACACACACACACACACACACACACACACAAAATTGAAAGCTATATGGCATTCCTTTCTAAAAAAAAAACCTACATATATTTGTACATAGTAATATCAAACAAATTTGTTTTATTTTCCCTCACCCTGCCCCCAACATTTGGATCCCTAGCTACAGATTGTCAACCTGATGCTTAGGTTGTATAGACATGACATTGATCACTTATCTCCCTGAAATACTATCTCTGTTCTTGAAAGGAGAAAGAATATCCACTTGTACAGCTGACAAATGGTACACAACATGAGGTATTATCAGTATTACAATATTGCTAAATTGCCATTATTGAAATAAAATTCCTGAATATCACATTTATATTATTTAACATTTCATTGGCAAAAGGCTATCATGGATGATGGTTAAATAAATTATTGAAATAAATTAAAGTGATGCCAGAATAGTGATTTAAACAGAGTAAGAGCTACAAATTGTTAATGAGTTTTCATTGAAGACAATGGACTTAAAAAAACCCTGAAAACTAATTGTCTTTGATATCGTTAAATCTTTTAAAATTTCAGCTTTATTGATGTATAATTGACATATAAAATAGTAATATAATTAAAGTGTACATTGTGGTGATTTATATGTACACATTGTGAAAGGATTCCCCTCCATCTAGTTAACTAACACATCTATCACCTCACATATTTATTTTATTTTATTTTATTTTAGTGAGAACATTTATTTCTACTCTTTTAGCAAATTTTAGTTATACAATAGAGTGTTATCAACTATAGTCAACATGTTTTACATTTGATCCTCAGACTTTGTAGCTGAAAATGTGTACCCTTTTACCAACCTCTCCCTATTTCCTGCAAACCTCAGCCTATGGCAACCACTTTTCTACTCTCTGTTTCTATGAGTTTGATTTTTTTAGATTCTACATATAAATGATAACTATGCACTATTTGTCTTTGCCTGGTTTATTCACTTAACACCCTCAAGTTTCATCCATGTTGTTGCAAGTGGCAGGATATACATATCTCACATGTTCTTTATACATTCATCAGTTGATGGACACTCAGGTGGTTTCCATATCTTGGCTATTGTGAATAATGTTGCAATGAACATGGAAGTGCAGACATCTCTTTGATATCCTGCTTCCATTTTCTTTGGATATATACCCAGGAGTAAGAATACTGAATCATATGGTAGTTGTATTTTTAATTTTTTGAGGAACCTTCATACTGTTTTCCATAGTGGCTGCACCAATATACATTCCCACCAATAGTACACAAAGGTTCCCTTTTTCTCCACATTCTCACCAACACTTATTTCCTCTCTTTTTGGTGATGCCAGTTTAATAGGTGTGAGGTGACAGCTTGTTATTTTGGTTTGCATTTCCCTGATGATTTGTGATGTTGAGCCTCTTTTCATGTATCTGTTGGCCATCTGTATGAATTTTTTTTGAAAAATATCTATTCAGTTCCTCTGCCTATTTTTTTAATCAGTTGTTTCTTTGTTTTGTTTTGTTTTGTTTTGCTACTGAGTTGTATGAGTTCTTTGTATATTTTGGATATTAACCTCTTATCAGATACATGATTTTCAAATATTTTATCCATTCCATAGCTTAACTTTTATTTTGTTCATGGTTTTCTTTGTTATGCAGAAGCTTTTTGATGTAGTCCACTTGTTTATTTTAGCTTTTATTGTCTTTGCTTTTGGTGTCATATCCTGAAAGTCAACATCAAGACTAATATCAAGGAGATTACCCTCTGTGCTTTCTTCTAGGAGCTTTATGGTTTCAGGTCTTAAATTCAAGGCTTTAATCTATTTTGAGTTGATTTTTGTGTATGGTGTAAGTTAGGGTCTGGTTTCATTCTTCTGCAGGTGGCTGTCCAGTTTTCCCAAACCATATAGTGAAGAGACTATTATTCCCTCCATTGTATATTCTTGGGTCCTTTGTCATAAATTAATCAACCATATGTGCATGGGTTTATTTCTGGGCTGTCTATTCTGTTCTGACCTTTGTGTCTGTTTTGTGCCAGTACCATACTGTTTTTGATTACTGTAGCTTTGTAATATAGTTTGAAGTCAGGGCACGTGATACCTTCATCTTCGTTCTTTCTCAAGATTGCTTTAGCTCTTTGGGGTCTTTTGTGGTTTCAAACAAATTTCAGGATTGCTTTTTCCATTTCTGTGAAAAATGCCATTGGAATTTTGATAGGGATTGTACTGAATCTGTAGATTGCTTTAGGAAATATGGACATCTTAATAACATTAGTTCTTCCAGTCCATGAGCACAGTGTAACTTTCCATTTCTTTGTGTCTTTTTCAATTTCTTTCATCAATGTCTTACAGTTTTCAGTGTACAGATCTTTCCCTTCTTTGGTTAAGTTTATTCCTATGTATTTTATTCTTTTTGATGCAATTATAAATTTGTTTTCCTAATTTCTCTTTATGATAGTTCATTGTTAGTGTATAGAAACATGATATTTGTATACTGATTTTGTATCTTGCAAGCTTACTAAATTCACTGATTATTTCTAACAGTTTTTTGGTGGAGTCTTTAGGGTTTTCTGTATATAATATCATGACATGTACAAATAGAGGCAGTTTTACTTCTTTTCCACTTTGGATGACCTTTATCTCTTTTTCTTGGCTAAGATTGCCCTTGCTAAGATTTCCAGTACTACATTGAAAAAAAAGGGCTAAGAATGAGCATCCTTGTCTTGTTCCTGATCTTAGAGGAAAAGCTTTTAGCTTTTCACTACTGAGTATGATATGGGCCTGTCATATATGGCCTTTATTTTGTTGCAATATGTTCCCTCTATGCCAAGTTTGTTGAGAGTGTTTATAAATGTGGAATTTTGTCAAATGCTTTTTCTACACCTATTGAGTTGATAAAATGATTTTTAACCTTTGTTTTACTAATGTGGTGCATCACATTGATCAACTTGTGAATGTTGAACAATCTTTGCATCCCTGGAATAAATCTCATTTGATCATGGTGTATGATCTTTTTAATGTATTGTTGAATTAGGTTTGTTAAAATTTTGTTGAGGATTTTTGCTTCTATGTTCATCAGGGATATTGGCCTGTAATTTTCTCTTCTTGTAGTATCCTTGCCTGGTTTTAGTATCAGGGTGATGGTAGTCTTGTAAAATGAGTTTGGAAGTATTTCCTCTTTTATTCTTTTGGAGGACTTTAAGAAGGATTGGGGGATTTCCCTGGTGGTTTAGTGGTCAAGACTTCACAGTCCAATGCAGGGGGTGAAGGTTCAATTTCTGGTTGGGGAGCTAGGATTCCGCATGCCTTGGGGGTCATAAAACCAAATCATAAAACAGAAGCAATATTGTAACAAATTCAATAAAGACTTTAAAAATGGTCCATATTAAAAAAAAATCTTTAAAGAAGAAAAGAACTGGTATTAATTCTTCTCTAAATGGTTGGTAGAATTCACCAGTGAAGCCATCTGGTCCTGGACTTCTGTCTGTTGGGAGGTTTTTGATTACAATTCAATCTCCTTACTAGTTCAGATTTTTTATTTCTTCATGAATCAGTATTGGTAGGTTGTATGTTTCTAAGAATTTATCCTTTTCTTCTGGGTTGTCCAATTTGTTGGCATGTAATTGTTTGTAGCAGATATCATTAAATTTTTGAAACCAGGAAAAAAGGTCCCCATTTTTTGATAAAAATATAAAATCCCAGGGATAAGCCCTCCAGTGGGTCAGGGTCAGGCCATGACCTAGACCCAGATGCTGTTACTCCTTTTCATTGCTTGTCCAAAAGCACCAGGCACTCAACTGAAACATTAGTAGGATGTAATCAGCTTCAGAATAGTAGAACTGTCTTATTTACATAAAGCTCAGAGGTTACAAAGTGCAGTCACATACATCATCTCATTTGTTGATATATCAGTTTGGGTACACTCAGTAACTTACCTAGTCTTAGAATTAGTACCTTGTGTCTAGACATACCTTTCTAGGTTTAAACATTCACTGACTCTCCAGACACATCTCTCTCAGGCCCAGCTGGATTTAAAGCTAAGCATCATCTGAGGGATTTCCCTGGTGGCACAGTGGTTAAGAAGCCACCTGCCAATGCAGGGAACACGGGTTCGATCCCTGGTCTGGGAAGATCCCACATGCCGCGGAGCAACTAAGCGTGTGTGCCACAACTACTAAGCCTGCACTCTAGAGCCCGCGAGCCACAACTACTGAAGTCTGTGTGCCCAGAGTCTGTGCTCTGCAACAAGAGAAGCCACCGCAATGAGAAGACAGCACACCACAACAAAGAGTAGCCCCTGCTCGCTGCAACTAGAGAAAGCCTGCGCGCAGCAAGGAAGACCCAACGCAGCCAAAAAATAAATTAATTAATTAAAAAAAATAAAGTTAAGCATCATCTGATAAAAGCTAAGCTACACTGTCTCCCTGCCCACATCTCCCACCACACCTGCTAACCTAGGTGTTGTTAGACACGTGGATTGCATGGATCAGCAATGTTTCAGAAGACAGTTTTTGCTGTTGTCATTAGGGACAAAGATTACTTTATAGGGCTGCCTTATTTTTATTTCACTAAGTAATAACATTTTTAAAAGTACCAATTTCTAGAATTACCATTTTACTCTGTGGTTTTTACTGTGTCAGTGACTTGTTGAAGGTTAGTTAGTATGGGTTTCTTGAGGATTTAAGTCTTGGTCTTCTGAATCCTAGGCCAGTGTTAACAAGTGAAAGTTAGTTCTAAAAAATACTATAGGGCTGCTAACCCAAAATCACCAGGATTAGATATCTGAAGCAAGGGGAAAATATGGTGGGTAGAGAAGCCAGGAGGTGGCTTGACTGGCTGGTGAGAGATGTTTAGTCATGGAAGAAGAGAGAGGCAACATCCTTATGGTAGCACAAAACCAGCTGGAAAAGGGCCATTTGGTAAGTCAATAAGTGGGATTTTGTTAACATTTATAGAGGATATGACAAACATAAGGCGGTGCTTGATGAAAATCACTGTATAGGGTGCATTTAAGAAGTGGAGAGTCTTGATCTAATTAGTTGGAAGGACTCAAGATAAGTAAAGAGGTGATGCTGGAGAGATGGTGGTTAGAAAGATTGCTGGTAAGATCAGTAATTAGACAAGAATCAGGTAGACTGGAATAGAAATTGAGGTATCTGAAAAAAGTAGCGAAGGCAGTAACATGCTGTTTTATGACTAAATTAACACAGACATTCAAAGTACCGGTGAGCACTCACTAATTCTGGGCTACTGAGGCATAGATTTTCAATGTCATTAATATGGCAATTAATCATATGCTATCTTGTGACATTCTTTATGTTGTTTGAAAAGTTATTACCTCTTGCATTATTTAACTTATCTGATTATATCATCTCTTCAGGATGTTCTGGGGCTGAGGACATTTTGGGCGAAGCTAGCTGGTGGGAGTGAAGTCTCATGATTCTACATGAGAGGAAAAAAATAATTCTGGTGTTAGAACAAATTTTGTCTGGAATATCCCAGATAGCCTATATGTACCAACTCTATATAGATTATACAAGCAAAGTGTCTAGTATGTAGGCATGTATCTATTCTTTCATGGAAGTGAGGAGATACTAAAGTGAACTAAAGCAAATCACAACATATAGGTCATAAAGTGTCATAGGAGATTAAAATTTCTGACAGAGTAGGAGTGACCATTAGAAGAGAACTTAAAGGAGGCTACAGAATCTTCCCTGGGAGATTTTAAAGTAGCTTGAGATAGTTTTGACATGATAAAGAAGGGACTGCAAATGCCAGACTGTCACCCAGTGCTTTTCTGTACAAAATTTTCACAGGTCTCCAGTGAAATGAGAAAAACAAAACAAAGGCAGTGGAATAGATAAAGACAAGGATTCATAGATGGCACAGTACAGATATACTTTCTAGATATTCTTTTTTGAGAAGGACTGTTCATTCTGTATTCCAAGATTTTATCCTTTCTAGATTTGGGAAGAATTAAAATACTTTTTAGTGAAATCATGGAGATAGTAGAAATTGGTATTTTTAAAGGTCATTAATTGTTAAGTAAAAATTAGCATTCTTATAATGTAACCGTTTTTCCCTATCAAAAAATGTCTTTTTTTTTCCAGTTGTCTCATAAATGCCACTTATTTTTTTTAGAGTTCGGTTATTTTTTAAAATAAATTTATTTATTTATTTATTTATGGCTCTGTTTGGGCTTCGTTTCTGTGTGAGGGCTTTCTCTAGTTTCAGCGAGCGGGGGCCACTCTTCATCCCGCTGCACGGGCCTTTCACTATCGTGGCCTCTCATTGAGGAGCACAGGCTCCAGACGCGCAGGCTCAGTAGTTGTGGCTCACGGGCCCAGTTGCTCCGCAGCATGTGGGAACTTCCCAGACCAGGGCTCGAACCTGTGTCCCCTGCATTGGCAGGCAGATTCTCAACCACTGCGCCACCAGAGAAGCCCCGGTTTTTTTGTTTTTTGTTTTTATACAGCAGGGTCTTATTAGTCATCCATTTTATACACATCAGTGTAAACATGTAAATCCCAAGGGCCCAATTCACCCCACCCTCACCCCAACCATCCCGCTGTTTCCCCCCTTGGTGTCCATAAGTTTGTTCTCTACATCTGTATCTCAATTGCTGCCCTGCAAACCGGTTCATCTGTACCACTTTTCTAGGTTCCACATATATGCGTTAAAATGCGATATTTGTTTTTCTCTTTCTGACTTACTTCACTCTGTATGACAGTCTCTAGATCCATCCACATCTCAACAAATGACCCAATTTCATTCCTTTTTAGGGCTGAGTAATATTCCATTGTATATATGTACCACTTCTTCTTTATCCATTCGTCTGTCGATGGGCATTTAGGTTGGTTCCATAACCTGGCTATTGTAAATAGTGCTGCAATGAACATTGGGGTGCATGTGTCTTTTTGAATTATGGTTTTTTCTGGGTATATGCCCAGTAGTGGGATTGCTGGATCATATGGTAATTCTATTTTGAGTTTTTTAAGGAACCTCCATACTGTTCTCCATACTGGCTCTATCAATTTACATTCCCACCAACAGTGCAAGAGGGTTCCCTTTTCTCCACACCCTCTCCAGCATTTGTTGTTTGTAGATTTTCTGATGATGCCCATTCTAACTGGTGTGAAGTGATACCTCATTGTAGTTTTGATTTGTATTTCTCTAATAATTAGTGATGTTGAGCAGCTTTTCATGTGCTTCTTGGCCATCTGTATGTCTTCTTTGGAGAAATGTCTATTTAGGTCTTTGGTCCATTTTTGGATTGGGTTGTTTGTTTTTTTAATATTGAGTTGCATGAGCTGTTTCTATATTTTGGAGATTAATCCTTTGTCCATTGATTTGTTTGCAAATACTTTCTCCCATTCTGAGGGTTGTCTTTTCGTCTTGTTTATGGTTTCCTTTGCTGTGCAAAAGCTTTTAAGTTTCATTAGGTCCCATTTGTTTATTTTTGTTTTTATTTTCATTACTCTAGGAGATGGACCAAAAAAGATCTTGCTGTGATTTAAGTCAAAGAGTGTTCTTCCTATGTTTTCCTCTAAGAGTTTTATAGTGTCCAGTCTTACATTTAGGTCTGTAATCCATTTTGAATTTATTTTTGTGTATGGTGTTAGGGAGCGTTCTAATTTCATTCTTTACATGTAGCTGTCCAGTTTTTCCCAGCACCACTTACTGAAGAGGCTGTCTTTTCTCCATTGTACATCCTTGCCTCCTTTGTCACAGATTAGTTGATCATAGGTGCATGGGTTTATCTCTGGGTTTTCTATCTTGTTCCATTGATCTGTATTTCTGCTTTTGTGCCGTACCATATCGTCTTGATTACTGTAGATTTGTAGTATAGTCTGAAGTCAGGGAGTCTGACTCCTCCAGCTCCATTTTTTTCCCTCAAGACTGCTTTGGCTATTCAGGGTCTTTTGTGTCTCCATACAAATTTTAAGATTTTTTGCTGTAGTTCCGTAAAAAATTCCATTGTTAGTTTGATAGGGATTGCATTGAATGTGTAGATTGCTTTGGGTAGTATAGTCATTTTCACAATATTGATTCTTCTAATCCAAGAACATTCTATATCTCTCCATCTGTTGGTATCATCTTTAATTTCTTTCATCAGTGTCTTATAGTTTTCTGCATACAGGTCTTTTGTCTCCCTAGATAGGTTTATTCCTAGGTATTTTATTCTTTTTGTTGCATGGGTAAATGGGAGTGTTTCCTTAATTTCTCTTTCAGATTTTTCATCATTAGTGTATAGGAATGCAAGAGATTTCTGTGCATTAATTTTGTATCCTGCAACTTTACCAAATTCATTGATTAGCTCTAGTAGTTTTCTGGTGGCATCTTTAGGATTCTCTACGTATAGTATCATGTCACCTGCAACCAGTGACAGTTTTAGTTCTTCCTTTCCAATTTGGATTCCTTTTATTTCTTTTTTTTCTCTGATTGCCATGGCTAGGACTTCCAAAACTATGTTGAATAACAGTGGTGAGAGTGGACATACTTGTACTGTTCCAGATCTTAGAGGAAATGCTTTCAGTTTTTCAGCATTGAGAATGATGTTTGCTGTGGGTTTTTCAGGTATGGCCTTTATTATGTTGAGGTAGTTTCCCTCTATGCCCACTTTCTGGAGAGTTTTCATCATAAATGGGTGTTGAATTTTGTCAAAAGCTTTTTCTGCATCTATTGTGATGATCATATGGTTTTTATTCTTCAATTTGTTAATATGGTGTATCACATTGATTGATTTGCATATACTGAAGAATCCTTGCATCCCTGGGATAAATTGCACTTTATCATGGTGTATGATCCTTTTAATGTGTTGTTGGATTCTGTTTGCTAGTATTTTGTTGAGGATTTCTCCATCTAGATTCATCAGTGATATTGGTCTGTAATTTTCTTTTTTTGCAGTATCTTTGTCTGGTTTTGGTATCAGGGTGATGGTGGCCTCACAGAATGTGTTTGGGAGTGTTCCTTCCTCCACAATCTTTTGGAAGAGTTTGAGAAGGATGGGTGTTAGTTCTTCTCTAAATGTTTGATAGAATTCACCTGTGAAGCCATCTGGTCCTGGACTTTTGTTTGTTGGAAGATTTTTAATCAGAGTTTCAATTTAATTATTTGTGTTTGGTCTGTTCATATTGTCTATTTCTTCCTGGTTCAGTCTTAGAAGGTTATACCTTTCTAAGAATTTGTCCATTTCTTCCAGGCTGTCCATTTTATTGGCATACAGTTGCTTGTAGTAGTCTCTTAGGATGCTTTGTATTTCTGCAGTGTCTGTTGTAACTTTTCCTTTTTTATTTCTAATTTTATTGATTTGAGTCCTCTCCCTCTTTTTCTTGGTGAGTCTGGCTAATGGTGTGTCGATTTTGTTTATCTTCTCAAAGAACAAGCTTTTAGTTTTATTGATCTTTGCTATTGTTTTCTTTGTTTCTATTTCATTTATTTCTGCTCTCATCTTTATGATTTCTTTCTTTCTGCTATCTTTGGGTTTGGTTTGTTATTCTTTCTCTAGTTACTTTAGGTGAAAGGTTAGATTGTTTATTTGAGATTTTTCTTGTTTCTTGAGGTAGGCTTGTATAGCTATAAACTTCCCTCTTAGAACTGCTTTTGCTGCATCCCATAGGTTTTGGATTGTCGTGCTTTCACTGTCATCTGTCTCTAGGTATTTTTTGATTTCCTCTTTGATTTCTTCAGTGATCTCTTGGTTATTTAGTAACATATTGTTTAGCCTCCATGTGTTTGTGCTTTTTACGTTTTTTTTCCCTGTAATTGATTTCTAATCTCATAGCATTGTGGTCAGAAAAAAAGCTTGATATGATTTCAATCTTCTTAAATTTACTGAGGCTTTTGTGACCCAAGATGTGATTTATCCAGGAGAATGTTCTGTGTGCACTTAAGAAGAAAGTGTAATCTGCTGTTTTTGGATGGCATGTCCTATAAATATCAATTAAACCTATGTGGTCTATTGTGTCATTTAAAGCTTTTGTTTCCTTATTTATTTTCATTTTGGATGATCTGTCCATTGGTGAAAATGGGGTGTTAAACTCCCCTACTGCTACTGTGTTACTGCCGATTTCCTCTTTTATGGCTGTTAGCATTTGCCTTATGTATTGAGGTGCTCCTATGTTGGGTGCGTAAATATTTACAATTGTTATATCTTCTTCTTGGATGGATCCCTTGATCATTATGTAGTGTCCTTCTTTGTCTCTTGTAATAGTCTTTATTTTAAAGTGTATTTTTTCTGATATGAGAATTGCTACTCCAGCTTTCTTTTGATTTCCATTTGCATGGAATATCTTTCCATCCCCTCATTTTCAGTCTATATGTGTTCCTAGGTCTGTAGTGGGTCTCTTGTAGACAGGATATATATGTGTCTCATTTCTGTATCCATTCAGCAAGCCTGTGTCTTTTGGTTGGAACATTTAATCTATTCACGTTTAAAGTAATTATAGACATGTATGTTACTATGACCATTTTCTTAATTGTTTTGGGTTTGTTTTTGTAGGTCCTTTTCTCCTCTTGTGTTTCCCACTTAGAGAAGTTGCTTTAGCATTCGTTGTAGAGCTGGTTTGGTGGTGCTGAATTCTCTTAGCTTTTGCTTGCCCATAAAGCTTTTGATTTCTCCATGGAATCTGAATAAGATCCTTGCCATGTAGAATAATCTTGGTTGTAGGTTCTTCCCTTTCATCACTTTAAGTATATCATGCCACTCCCTTCTGGCTTGTAGAGTTTCTGCTGAGAAATCAGCTGTTCACCTTAAGGGAGTTCCCTTGTATGTTATTTGTTGTTTTACCCTTGCTGCTTTCAATAATTTTTCTTTGTCTTTAATTTTTACCAATTTGATTACTATGTGTCTCAGCATGTTTCTCCTTGGGTTTATCCTGTGTGGGACTCTCTGCGCTTCCTGTACTTGGGTGGGTATTTCCTTTCCCATTTTAGGCACATTTTCAACTATAATCTCTTCAAATATTTTCTCGGGTCCTTTCTCTCTCTCTCTTCTCCTTCTGGGACCCCTATAATGAGAATGTTGTTGCATTTAATGTTTTCCCAGAGGTCTCTTAGGCTGTCTTCATTTCTCTTCATTCTTTTTTTCTTTATTCTCTTCTTCAGCAGTGAATTCCACCATTCTGTCTTCCAGGACACTTCTCCATTCTTCTGCCTCAGTTATTCTGCTATTGATTCCTTCTAGTGTAGTTTTCATTTCAGTTATTTTATTGTTCATCTCTGTTTGTTTGAACTTTAATTCTTCTAGGTCTTTGTTAAACATTTTTTGCATCTTCTCAATATTCGCCTCCATTCTTTTTCTGAGGTCCTGGATCATCTTCACAATCATTATTGTGAATACTTTTTCTGGGAGATTGCCTATCTCCATTTCATTTAGTTGTTTTTCTGGGGTTTTATCTTGTTCCTTCATCGGGTACATAGCCCTCTGCCTTTTCATCTTTTCTCTCTTTCTGTGAATGTGGTTTTTATTCCACAGGCGGCAGGATAGTAGTTCTTCTTGCTTCTGATGTGTGCCCTCTGGTGGATGAGGCTATCTAAGAGGCTTGTGAAAGTTTCTTGATGGGAGGGACTGGTGGTGGGTAGAGCTGGCTGTTGCTCTTGTGGGCAGAGCTCAGTAAAACTTTAATCCACTTGTCTGCTGATGGGTGGGGCTGAGTTCCCTCCCTGTTGGTTGTTTGGCCTGAGGCGACCCAATACTGGAGCCTATCTGGGCTCTTTGGTGGGGCTAATGGTGGACTCTGGGAGGGCTCACACCTAGGAGTACTTCCCAGATATTCTGCTGCCAGTGTCCTTGTCATCTTGTTGAGACACGGCCACCCCCTGCCTCTGCAGGAGACCCTCCAACACTAGCAGGTATGTCTGGTTCAGTCTCCTATGCAGTCACTGCTGTTTCCCCTGGGTCCCAATTCGCACACTACTTTGTGTGTGCCCTCCAAGAGTGGAGTCTCTGTTTCCCCCAGTCCTGTCAGAGTCCTACAGTCAAATCCTGCTAGACTTCAAAGTCTGATTCTCTAGGAATTCCTCCTCCCATTGCCGGACCGCCAGGTTCGGAAGCCTGACATGGGGATCAGAACCTTCACTCCAGTGGGTGGACTTCTGTGGTATAAGCGTTCTCCAATTTGTGAGTCACCCACCGAGCAGTTATACAATTTGATTTTATTGTGATTGTGCCCCTCCTACTGTCTCATTGTGCCTTCTCCTTTGTCTTTGGATATGGGGTATATTTTTGGTGAGTTCTAGTGTCATCCTCTTGATGACTGTTCAGCAGTTAGTTGTGATTCTGGTATTCTCGCAAGAGGGAGTGAGAGCACGTCCTTCTACTCCGCCATCTTGGTTCCTAATTTTGACCAAAAAACGTCTTTTAAAATATTGTTGTCCCATGCAAACTACAGGTGGGCAACCCCTAGGTTAGCGGGCATGGTAGGAGATGTGGGCAACGAGACAGCTCAGCTTTTGCTAGCTGATTCTCAGCTTTAAAATGAGTTGGGCCTGTGACAGATGGGTCTAGAGAGTCCACAAATGGTTAAGCCTGGAGAGGCATGTCTAGACACAAATTACTAGTAATATTAATAGACAATGGTTATTGAATGCTTACTCTATGCCACTATGGGAGACAGATATTTTCATTAACTCATTTTTACAGATAAGGGAACTGAGATATGTGGAGTTTAAGTAACTTGTCCAAGGGTGTAAACTGGCAAGTGCTGACACCAGGATTTGAACCCATGTTTGCATGAATTCAATGCCTGAGTTCCTGCTCACTGTGCTATTCCAACTTTCATTGATGTTTTAGTGGTTTTTAGAATCCCTCAGTACAGAAAAGCCTGCCAAGAGGACCAGTGTGGAAAGATAAATTAAAAACCACAAGAGGGGGGTCCTTAGCTAAGTATATGAGTGAAAACAAGAAAGATGATAATTCACTCTGTCCAATGTGAGAGGGAGATAAAGGACAGGAGCCATTGCTTTTGGCCAACCTGAGGTCACTACACGCAATGGGATGAACTATTTATGGACTTGTTTAGCTAGAAGCCATACTGGAAAGAAGAGAGGCTATGATTCAACCAAATGGCACCACTGAATTCTAATAGATGGCTCTAGATCAGAGCAACAAGCTAAATAATTTGAAGCAGTGCATCAAAAAGAAATTAAAGCAAAGAGACCCAAGCCCAGATTTAGGATTATCACAGAATACATCATTAATTAATTCAACAAATGTTTTAAGTGCTCATCACATGCCAGGAGCTGTTCTAAACACCAGGGTACAACGGTAAACAGGCAGACAAACTCCCCGCCCTCGTGGACCTTACATTCTAGTGTGGGCAATGGACCATAAACAATAAATACATATAACATGAGAAAGTGATCAAGACAAAGGGATAGAGAGTAATAGGGTAGGGTGCTATTTTAGACTCTTGGTGGTGATATGCATCATACGCCCCAGCACTCAACTCCCACTCTCAAAAACTTTAGTACATCTCAAAATACTATCCTATAACAGAGAAGCATCATGTAATAACCTGCGACATACAGCTTCTGTTACAGAATATCCTAAAAGTAGAATATCAGTCTACAGTACAGTATCAATAGAGACACACCAATATGATTATATTTTATATCAGAAGACAGTCCTGTCAAGACTCATCTCTTGGGTACCTGCCTAAATCCTTCGCCCTTCAGGGTATGTAGATAGTAATGAATTCAGTACCTCACAGGCATCACTCCAAAACATCACTGTCAGGCTCAATTCTTGACATAAGACTAAATACCAGATTTAAGAGCTAGCATATATAGGATACCCTACTCTGAGCCTACACAGTGCTTCATTTTGCAGCGAAATGGTTTTGAAACATTACCAACAAACCAGGACATTCAAGAGAATGAATGGACACCCCCTCCATCCCATGCACAAATGTATATTAGCTATGAAAGTATCTGATGACCATGACTTTGAGAAGCACTATCTCAATTCTATTCCACTCTAGAGGGAAAGGGCCACATAAGTCCCTGAATGATGGGTGGAATAATTAGTCAACTGAAGGATCTATGATGTATTTTGAACTCGAGTCACTTCCACATTGCTCTGCCTGACTCTTTGCACTAGCTGTAGCCCTCATTTCTGCTGCCCAAATTGCAGAGGTGACATTCAGTTACTTTCCTTTACAAACCACATAGCACTTTCAAATCTCTAGCAGTAGAGTTGAGGAAATACTGCCTCTTGGAAAGCTACAAGGAGATTATAAATATTTTCTGCTACAGATTCATTGAAGAAATGTTCATGAAGCACCTACTGTGCGCTAGACACAGAGTCTTAAAGACACAAACTTCTTTGCAGTGCAAGGAAAAGAAACAAAGATTCCTTTCTCTGTGAGTCCTGATTTTATCTTCACTGATCATTTATATGCTGTTTTAATTCCTATACCAAGAGCTCTAGGAAATCCGTTTCTTTACGACCACAGAGTCCTTTGTAACAAACCAGAAAGTACTTTTACTGCATGTCTACTATGTTCTCAACATCTAAAAATAACATTTTCATAAATTATGTGTTTTTTGCCATTTAGAAGTCTGCATCAAACTCCAAATCCCTGTTTCCCAGCTTTGCTAATACACAATTCTTATCTTGAGATCAATGGAAAGCAGAGTGATGACAGCAAGATGTACTAACAACAGAGAACAGTAAAAAGTGTCCTTAGGGCCTCCCTGGTGGCGCAAGTGGTTGAGAGTCCGCCTGCCGATGCAGGGGATACGGGTTTGTGCCCCGGTCTGGGAGGATCCCATATGCCGCGGAGCGGCTGGGCCCGTGAGCCATGGCCGCTGAGCCTGCGCGTCCGGAGCCTGCGCGTCCGGAGCCTGTGCTCCGCAACGGGGGAGGCCACAACAGTGAGAGGCCCGCATACCGCAAAAAAAAAAAAAAAAAAAAAAAAAAAAAGTGTCCTTACTTCGGAAAGTTCCCAAATTCTGTATTAAAATATTATTGGAAGCAGCAACATGCAAAATAGGTATGCAGCATTCTGAGGAAAATAAGAGGTAAATTTAGCTGATTTAGAATTAGCTCGTCTAAAGAAATTCAGTTTTCATTAAACAAAAGTTGAAGAGTTTCCACCTATTTTCCTACTTGGATTCAGGTATTGTCCTTTTTATTCTTCCCCAAGCATCTAGTAAAAATAGAACTCATTATCAAGATCAAAAATTATACCTTTACTTTTCTGTCAGAATAGGGCTAAATAACACCAAACAAATGACCTCTGATGAGACAATGTTAATTTGCAATCCCAAACATCACCCTTGAAATGAGCTGACCAAACATTAGGGTCTATGGAGCAGAGATACCATGTAATCATCCTGTTTTTAGATAAAAATAGTTGTTTGGGGGGTGATTGGGCTGGTGAGTGTTTTGTTAGGGGTCTCACAGAAACTCAGATAATGAAGCATGACAGTTTTATCTATAAAAGCCTGCCAGATGGCTAGTTGCACAGATGTGTATCTGTCTGGTGGGGAGGAGCAATCGCTATGGTATTTATTCAATATTTCATTATTGGACAACCTGTGAGGGCCCATCATCCTTTGGGTTCATTACTATCGCATTACTAGCTTTCAAGCCAACGTAGCAGCTGCTGTGCTCCTTTATCATCTCTCTATCCATGCTTCACTCTGTTCTTTATGAAAGAGGAAATTCAGCTTACTATCTAAAGAAAAGGTCCTTGATTTTTTAAAAACATTTTTTATATTATTTATTTTTGGCTGTGTTGGGTCTTCATTGCTGCGCATGGGCTTTCTCTAGTGTGGAGAGCGGGGTCTACTCTTCAGTGCAGTGTGCGTGCTTCTCATCATGGTGGCTTCTCTTGTTACAGAGCATGGGCTCTAGGCGTGTGGTCTTCAGTAGTTGTGGCACGCAGGCTCAGTAGTTGTGGCTCGCAGGCTCTAGAGCACGGGCTCAGTAGTTGTGGCACATGGGCTTAGTTGCTCCGCGGCACATGGGATCTTCCTGGACCAGGGCTCGAACCCGTGTCCCCTGCATTGGCAGGCAGATTCTTAACCACTGTGCCACCAGGGAAGTCCCCTTGATTATTTTTTACTTTCTTACATACCACATAAAAATAACTATTATTTATTAAAATGATTGACTTATTATGTCAATTTTTGTTTTTTAATCTCTTCAATCTACTCCTTTCACTTCTTAATGAACATAATGTTCTTGTGGCTATTTATTTTCCTTGTCAACCTTCCCTAAACCAGACCTTGGTCATTACCATCTTCTTACACTTAAAGTAAGAAGAGTAGTATGAGTTTAATTTCAAAAGAGTTGTAATTGGGAATATTTGGAAGAAGGAAACTTGAGATGAGGGATCAGGAAATGGGATAAGAAGTTAGTGTTATGGAGGCTCTTTGAACTAGGCTTCTGTTTGTGCAATTTTCTCCAGAAGGGCCCACCCACCCTGGTACAGGAGAAGGTGATCAGCATCACGGATGGTGAGGAAGGCAGAAGCAGTATGGGGGAGAGTTCTGTAGAGGGGTCAGCCCTCAGGGCCCAGCAGTGTAGAGACAGCAATCTGAAGAGAGGCCATGGACATGGTGAAAGCAGAGGGTCAAGGTCCCCCTGACTGAGGCGTATACATGTTCATGTTGGGGGGGACAGGCTCCTGGTCAGATGTGCAAATCCTGGCCTCTATTCCACAAGTTGGAGCTATTCCTGGGCCTGTCTAGTGTTCCTGTGGGCACCGAGTGGAGTGGAAAGGGAATAGTTACTTCAGAACAGTGTATAGAGCAACGCTGTATACACACGATCCCCAGCTCATCTATGAGGTTGGTTTCGGTTTCAGGGGGAGAAAAGGCAGTTTTTGGTAGCTAATCATATGTCACATTATGAAAATCCTGCTTTAGTGCTGAATCTTGACCCTACTGGGCAACTTTAACAGTCCAAACACTTGAGAATTGGAAAGTGCGATGAAAGTAAACAACTGTCTCCTCATGCTGTACAGAAGTTCTTCAGTAAAACTCACTGGCTGCCTTCTCTTTAACAGCAAAGACTAGAAAATTCTTCAGCACCCTTTTCAATGGAATTTGGAAGTGGGGAAACACATTTAAAGAATAAACAAAACTGTCCATTTTATCTCCTTGGCTCTTTAGATATGTGAATAATCAAAAACCATTTTCATTGTTAACTAATCCATATATATATACATATATATATATAGTTAACTAATCTATATATATGGATTAGTTACTTGTCAGTCACTATCTATATCTATATCTATATATCTCATTGTGAAAATAAGAGAAGTGGGATTATATGATCAAAAATCAGCAGTTTAAAAAGAAATCTCTTCCCCTTCCCTCCTTCTTCTCTCCCGTTGTCTGTTTCTCTTCCTCTCCTTTGAATGGAGGAAGTTGGTGGTGCTGATGAATAAGAAGACACAGTGGAAGGAAGAAGGAAGGATGAAAGGATGGAGGGATGGAAGGGGGGAGGGAGGGGGGACCACTATCCAGAAAAACCCAGGCCAAACTGCAAGACACATTGAATTTCTGAGAGAATGAGGCTTTCCTATCTAGTTTCAGATTTCTATTTCAGTTTAGCTATTAAACCCAAGACAGAAAGATGATCTGATACCTTCTCTGTGTGATCTAGTCACATGACTTTAAATACTATCTCTATGCCAAGAACTCTTAAATGTGCATCTCTAGCTCATACTTCTCTACCAAATCTGCAAGGATATCTAATATCTATCTTATATTCAATATGTGCTGATCTTCTCTCCCCAAGTAATATTATGTTTATGCCTTGTTCTTACTCATTTGATGGGAATTCCAGACTTTCAGTTCCTCAGGCCAAAATTAAATGGAATCATGTTTGAATACTCTTTTTAAAAAAAAAAAAAAAATCGCAACCTACATCTAAACTCTTAGAGAATCATGTTGGATCTGCCTTAAAAATATACCCAGAATCCAACTTTCCTGACCTCCACTGCTAATACCGTGGTCCTTACAACATCATTTCTCTCCTGGAGCACCACAATAGATTCCCTGTATCTTCACTGCTTCCCACAATCTATTTTCAAAACAGTTTCCAGAGAGATTCTTGTAAAATGTAGTTAAGCCAAGAGATGCCTCTTCTCAAGACCCTGCTATTGTTCCTATCTCCCTCAGAGTGAAAACCAGATACTTTATAATGGTCTCCTGGGTCCCACTTGTTCTCAATCCCCAGCCCCCAATTAATTCTACGATCTCATCTCCTACCCCCTTGCTCTCTCACCTCCAGCCAGTCTGTCTGTCTTCCTCTTCCTTTAACACTCTGGGCATGCTCCTACCTCAGGACCTTTGCACTAGAAATGCCTTCTGCCGGAATGCTCTTTCACCAGATAACTTCATGACTAATCTTCTCACCTTTATCAAGTAAATGTCACCTTTTCTAAAAATTAATCTTTTAAATAGCAACTCTACCTTCCTCTAGCACTCCCTTATTTCACTGTACTTTTTCTTTTTTCCATATCATTCTTCACTTTCCAACATGGCACTTAATTTGCTTATTATATGAATGTTTTATTATTTATTTGTCTCCACCAGCTGGACTATAAATTCTATGAAGACAGGAATTTTTGATTTGTTCACTATTTTATTCCAAATGTCAAGAAAGGTGCCTGGCATATAGCACTTGCTCAAATGTTGAATAAATAAAAGTGAAAATAAGCCAGAGGTTGTTCAAGAATTGAGAATTCCACAGCACATATCTGACACCAGGGAGCAGCTGATGGAGAACTTCTTGCCTCTTGATGGCAGAGAACAAGGCCTCTCACCTCTGAATCACCAGCACTGTACACCACATCCTGATTTAAAAACAAGTGGTCAGTAAAAGATTGTGGAATAATGTTTGCTCTGTCAGTGATAGAAAGCTACCAATACCCTAGAGAAGAAAAACCCAAGGCAAAAAGCATTTATGAGAACATAATCCTGTCAACCTGATGTAATAAAGAATGAACAGAAAGCACATGGTTCTCTAAAACCAATCCCATCTCCAATAGAATCCGAGCTTAGCTTTCTTTTGATGCCCTGGTCTAGGTACATTTTTATAACTTTTTATAGCTCAAAGCCTAAACCAGCGAGAAACTGCATACTGAATAACTCCATTTATATGACATTCTGAAAAAGGTAACACTGTAGGAACAGAGAACAGATCAGTGATTACCAGGAGTTAGGGATAGGGGAAGGCTCTGATTATAAAAGGTATTGGAACTGGTCTGTTTTCTGTTTGCTGGTCGTGGTGGTCATAAGATCTCTGCATTTGTTAAAACGCATAGAACTATGAACTGGAAAAAGTGAATACCACCGTATGTAGATTTCTTAAATGACATTCCCCCTTTACAAGATACTGTTGATGCTCTGCTAAAATCTAAGCTGTTAGGCTACACACTCGTAAATTTGAAAGAAAGTAGAAGCTTAATGGTCCATAGGGTTCTTTATGATGTTTGCAATGAGCATCTTTAGACAAGCAGGGAGGGCTCCTCTGGGTCCAGATATTTACATTTGTCCAGTCATGCACTATTTGGCAGTGAAAAGTTCTGGGTATGTGTTTGCTCCAAGGTGTCATTTATTAAACCCGCCTTGGCCTGTCACCTCCTCACTTGTGCTGTCAGCTAACAAACAAGGGAGACACACAAAAGTCACACCTATGGGTCTTTGTTTTATAACAGGCTTGCTGTTCACAATAACCATGTGAGACTAGATCTGCTTTCACTTTATAAGACCTACCTACGCATGAATCATATGACTTGTTCTTTTAAAGGAGGACATATTTTCTTAGAGAAGCATTCAGTCCTTCGATTACTGGTTTAAAGAACAAGCTTCTTTCTGACTCTGACCATCCCTATCCCACCCTGACCTTACATTTTTGTTCTACTCTGATTTCCAGTTATTCATTTTCAAATAAACTCCATGGAAACTTAAAAGTTATCATATGAAATATCTTGATAAACCCTATCTTTAATATGTATCTGACAGTTTACTATACACTTTTATCTGTGTGTCATCTTTTAGTTGACAGGCAGGTAGGATCATTTCCATTTAAAAAATAAAGACACAGAGGTTCAATGTGGTTAAGTAACTTTCTCAAGCTCACATGACCCATTAAGAGGCAGGGCAAGGACTAGATTCATTCCTGTTACATGTAAGGGTTCAGTAATCCCTCATTTCTCTTATAAAAAATGAATTCTCATACCATTTTATATGACTCTGAAACCTATCAGCACATCATCATGTTCTTTTTTGTCTTGTCCTCTAAAGATTGATGAGTACCAAGTTATATAGACATTTGACTCAAATATCATGTGAAAGTCCATGTGCACTTCAACTCACAATGCTTGCATTTTTACTTCCTCTACCAAGGTACCCTTTCATAAGTGTACCTAGTATCTCTTAGTCACCTATCTCTCACGTATTTTCTAGGCTGCCTTGTGGATTTTTCACAGATTGCACAATTTTAAACCTATATGATATGATATACCAAAAGTAGTTCTGTCCAATTTTTAAGCACCTGTTTTTGGTAATGTTCTTGACACTCTGTGAAGTATTTGCTTGGGAAGCTTGAAAGTCAACAAAGTTCTCACTGAAGCAGTTTCATCAATAGCAGGGTGGCTGTTTTTGAGAAATGCAGATTTTGTTAGGGCTTTGGGACTCTCACTGGCCCCATGGAGCCCCTGCCATACAGAGGAGGTGATTCCTGTCACAGACAGGTCTTCCAATAGGCAGATGTGGCACTGCACCTCAGGCCCATGTTCCACACTCAAGCCACCAGTACTACTTGCCATTTCTTGATTATGCTGCACAGTTTTGCCTTTGCAGAGCCTGTTCCCTCTGTCTGGATTGCCTTTCTCTCTCACTGGTCTGAGGACTTGCCAGACACCTCCATCCACCTTTATGGGGGTCCTCATATAGATGCTGGGTATAATAAAAGATAGTGGAGCAGCCAGGCATGTCCAACAGAAATTTCCCATCTGACTGCCCCTACCCCTCTTACCTCCCTCTCCTTAGGCTCTGTGTTTGCCTTCAGGACAGCCATTGCTGGCTCCTGGTTTTGTACTAAATCAAGCCCCTTGTAACTATGCCTTCTGGTTGCTATTCATGCACCAATATTCCCCAGGTACCAAGTCTCATCCTTCAAAGTCTGGTTCAAATATCACCACTCCCACCTTCCCACCCCAGTAGAAGATTTCCCCTGTGCCTACCCCATGGAGGCAGAATTAGTTGTTCTTAACCTGATCTGCTCTGACCACCTGCACACCTGCCCCACAGCACTCTCTCCTTGCTCCTCTCTTCATTATGGCCCTGCTGGAAAGTGAGATTCCAAGGGTAGTGGCTGTGGGGTTTCTTTATCCGTGCTTTCATTGCAAATCTAGGATAGTACCTGGTGCTCAGTAAATTCTCAATATATGTTTCTTACTTCAGTAAACAAATAAATACAATTTACTCATGAATGTTGACTCCAAAATCAGGATGAATGAAACACTTTCAGAAAATCCCCCATTAGAATTCATTCATAACCTTTGGTTAGATATTTGAGTCATCCTAGTCTACGTAATAATTCTTCCCCAGAAAAAATCTGTTCCAAAGGGAAATAGTTCCTGTTCTCTCATTGATGAAACTCACCTGAGTCTGTCTTGACTGGTTGTCCAGCTAGATGTGTGTTTGTGTGTGTGTGCTGTGTGTGTGTGTGTATGCAGATTTTGTGCTGAATCCATTATTTGAAAAATATACATTTCCCTAGAATTTCAATTATTATCAGTAATCTTGAAATGCATAAGAAAAAAGAGCTTTATCCTTAGTCTGCTCTGTGTTTCTTCATGTGGGCATCTGATAATATTTTACTAGGTTCTGTGAGGTCTCTCTCCTGAACTTAGATTTTTCTCAGCTTTATTTTCATAATAAAACCAACCATTGCTAGACAGGGAAACATTATGAAGTGATATTCAAATATAGGAAAGCTATCTCTCCATCCCAAAACAAGTCTCTCTCTTTTAAAAACTCATTCTACAAATTTGTGTTAAGGAGTTTTATCTTAAATTTGATCTAACGCAATTCAAATAATGGGACTTCAGTGAAATTATGGAAAAGGGACACATAAAACTAGGTTGGTTTTTCAGATTTATTTTCCTTTAGACATTCAATTTGGTTTAAAAGAATTGAATTCATTTGCCATGTTCTCTTTGAGAAACATTGTGAGAAGTATAATTTAGAACTTCTCTCTCTTTTGCATGGCCACTGCCAGACATAAAGGGGGCTCACAATGCATGTTTCTGCTATAATGAAGGCTGTGTTCTATCTGTCTGCCTCCATACAAATTCCTCCTTCAGACAGAAGGTTAAAAACTATAATGAGTCAAAATTGTCCCAGGGCCCAAACTACTCCTAGGGAGTAAATTAGGCATCTCTGGATTCTAAACTGTTTCAGACCCTAAGATGCATTTTATCAAAAGTTGCTGAAAGTTCAAGAAACTTGATTCTACTGTCAAAGTTCTCTAATTAGCTAATGAGGAGTAGTTAAGCTCAGGATCTCCTCAGACCACTTTTTTCCATATTAAAATGCTTAGTTCAAACTTTAGCAAAAAAAAAAAATCAAAATTTTTATCAGTTTTCTTGGACTACTACTCTCAAGATAGAAGTAGCAACAGGGACTTGCTAAATAGCAGACCACTTCCATAACAAAACAAAAACTTCCACCAAAGCCTGAACATGGATATACCATTCTGAGGGAATTAACTTTGGCTTCATTACAGAGAGAAGGCAGTCTTGCATGACCAAGGACACATGGTATAGTGGGTACATGGAGATTTTTCATGGCCTCCAAGAACACATTCCAAGTATAGCATAGGATGAAACAATAAAAAACTCAACCCTGAGAGAAATTTTTTCTATGAACAGAACTGGCATTCAATAAAGAATTTTGAATTAAACTACTAATCCCAATTTCTAAAATAAAGTATTGAGAAAAATGACTTCATGAAGCAATAGCAAAAAGATAGTATTACGGTTTGTAATCTCTCTAAAGAAATTCTAATTTAAATTGTCAAATTTATCCTCATCAGGAAAAATATAGTAAGGTGGGAAATGGCAGATAGTAAGGTGGTAATGGGGATGAATGGTGGGTGGGTGGGTTGGAGGGTTGCAGAGAGGAGGCGTCAGGAAGGATCAGGATTATTATGAGTAGGGAATGGAGAAACTCTTTCTTCAAGAAAGTGAATGTAATTTTGAGTCCAGGATAAATACTGAATACCAGAAATGCAATAGATATTTATCAAATTTCTATTTCATTCATCTGAGGAAATTGATTTTCAGATTTCTGAGTACATAGCTATCTGATCTTATATAATGTCACCTTCCTGTGCACTAATGACTAAGATAAATGTCCTCAGCCCCGGCTGTTTTGATCTAGTCATTTCCATGTTTTTGCTCTGACACGGTAATGGTGTTGAAGGGTTCAATGCAAGAGAGATGCATTGGGATGAGTGTCATTGATTTATACCTTCTGAAAGACTTCTAGGGAGTAAATTATTAGGTCCCTTTTCATCCTTTTAGAGGACTTGTCCAGTTTCTTTTAACTCTTCCCCAGTAAATTCGAGGGTGTATGTATGTGTGCATGTGTGTCTCTGTATGTGTGTATAAAAGCATAGTCCATACTGCCCCGCCTGTTTTGTTGTAATGTCTGCAGGGTGTGACAACTCCAGAGGGCTGTTGATGTGACCCAAAGTCTCCCTTTACCTGTAAGCTGGGCACTACCTGGCAGGCCTAGTGGGCTTGAAAATGCTTTGTTAATAAACACAGCCAAAAGTTCAATCCATACTTGGAAGGAAATGGATTCAGCCTTGCCAATTTATTTATATTTAGCATATTATTAGCAAGATAGAAAAGGCAAGAAATTCTTCCAATAGAATCCATTTCTTTCTGTGGTTCCTTTCTTTTAATACTACCATGAAGAATCAAACTAGAGTCTTATTTGCATTTTCCTTCCTAACACAGTTCTGGTACTAAATGTGGAATAAATGCTACAAGTTTGTTTCTTATAAATAGCTATGTATTTAGCATGAATAAATTTTTTTAAAATACTAACCCTACTTGTTCTCTTAGTAAAGTTTTTCCCTTTACCTCCACCAGATTTAAAAGTGAGAGTTACCCTGGCATTAATAGTCTTTCTATTTAATGTTCAATCACCATTTAAGCCATTTTCACCGTACTTTTTCCTCTGGAGAATAATCACTTCCCATTCTTCAAATTTTCAATAAGAAGAATGTTATAGAAGTCTGGTTTATAACATTTAGAACATGAAATGAAGTTTTTTTTTCTTTCCCAAAATAGCCATTGAGAAACTCCAGACACATTTTTCTGAAAGAGAATATGCACTGCCTCTCTTCATAATATTCAGGGGAAAACTCCTATGAATTAATGCAGTGATAAATATTACAGATATAGCCTCTAGATATATAGTAACATGGTGTTTCTAATTAGGATGCAGCAAGATTCTCAAACACAAAATTGTTATTTTATATTAAGAGCCAGAATTAGAATAACTTGTGTTAAAGAGTATACTAACTCTACCACCATCCCATTACTGTTGTGTATTTTCAGTAAAAGCTGTCTAAATTAATTTTTTAGAGAGTACTGAAACTGTGGAGTAAATCCAGTTCAAATAAAAGGTTTGTTTTTAATGTTGTAAGTCAGTGAGTAAGAGAATTTTTCATTCAATTTCATTGTTCTTTAGAAGTTATGGGAAATGAAAACAAATAAAAATTTTAAATAACTCTAGTGGTAACAGTTTTCATAAAATTCAATTCACTAGGATATGAAACAATGTGTAACTTTTAGATTTGCTGTTAAAACTAGTAAAAAGTTATCCTAAATTAAATTAATGCAGTGGACAACAAATATTTACTGAATGCCTACTTTGTGTACAAGAGTGTGGAAATCAGTGTTTAATGGAATTGATGTTGCATTTCTTCTGGATGAAAACTCACTGCAGATTCCCCCTTGTGGTTTCAGTTTACCAGATAGAAGATAAATAAATACATTGTGGGGAGAGAGTCTACTCTAATTAATACAAAGACTGCCTTGATGAAGAAAATGGTAAAATATTTGTACTTAAGCTCTCCTTTTTTTTTTTTTTTTTTTTTTTTGCGGTACGCGGGCCTCTCACTGTTGTGGCCTCTCCCGTTGCGGAGCACAGGCTCCGGACGCGCAGGCTCAGCGGCCATGGCTCACGGGCCCAGCCGCTCCGCTGCATATGGGATCCTCCCAGACCGGGACACGAACCCGTATCCCCTGCATCGGCAGGCAGACTCTCAACCACTGCGCCACCAGGGAGGCCCCTTAAGCTCTCCTTTTAAACTGTATTTCCTTTGTTATCACAGCTACAGGAAGAATAAAGCAGGCAATAATTATACCTTAGATCTACATGATCATATATATTTTCAGTCCTGCTTCTTCCTCCCCCGTTTTTGCATATGAAGATATAAATAAGTTTTGCAGATTTATGCAAACTCCTCTCCTTAAGTTAGGACATGCTCAGGTATTCTAATTTCTACCTTATTTTTTTCCCTTTGACTCTTTAAGAACTGAGTATGAATTACAAGTGGAAAAACAAAACTATGTCTAACAAAAACCTTAAAAGTTTAGACTCTGCCTGTCACATGGTAACTTCTATTCTATTCACAGAGAACCAGCCAGGGTATATCTGAGCTATCTTGTACTTAATCACTTATGTCTGCTCAAATGCATGGGGATAATTAGCTGAATCTGTAATTGAGCCCTGAAAACTAGACTAGAAGTACTGGCTTAGAATGCCCAGCTCACATTTAAGGGTAGCCTTTAGAATTAAAAAGGGGTGAACAGACAACCTCCCTCCCTCCAACCTGCTTCTTCTATCCTGATTAAAGTTCTGTTTCCCAACACCTCATCCACCACCTCCACAATTTTTGTTACAGCTGTGCATCATCGGAATTATTGCTTACTCACTGTGTTTCTTTAAATTGGCTCTTTTACAAAACTCAAATACCCAAGTTACCTTCATCCTAAGCAATATCTCTGAAATCATGGTTTTAAAGTGTTCATTTTTTCCAATATATGTTAAAGTAAGAATAGAACTATTAGAAATGCTCATCTCTTAACAAAGATATATAGAGAGGGAATAGATTAGTGATTGCCAAGGCTTAGGGAGGGAGGAAGAGAGAGGATGGCTATGGCTATAAACAGTAACATGAGGAAACCTCATGATGGAACTGGTATGTATCTTGATTATGTTGGTTGCACAAATCTACACGTGGTAAAACTGCATAGACTACACAGGCACACACAGTGTTTGTAAAAGTGGTGAAATCTGAATAAAATCAGTGGACTGTATCATTGTCAGTTTCTTAGTTAAGCTATTATATTATAGTTATATATGATGTTACCATTGGGGGAAACTGGATGAAGAGTATACAGGATCTCTGTATTATTTCTTACAACTGCATGTAAATCTACACTTATGTAACAAAAACTTTTTTAATACACGTTGCCCCACTAAATTTGAATTTCAGATAAGCAATGGGTTTTTTAGTATAAGTATGTGCCTTGCAATATTTGGAAGATATTTATATGAAAGAGATATTTGTTGTTTATTGAAGATTCAAGTTTGGCTGGTAATCCTATATTTTATCTGTGAACCCTACATTTAACTTAAGACCTAAATTGAAAGAAGAATCTAGTTACATAGACAGAGGCATAAAAGTATTACAGGCAGAGGGAATCACATGTACAAAGGGCCTGGGGTAAGAGAGCCCTTGGTGTATTTAAGGAACTGAATGTAGCCTTGCAGGCAACGTGGGACATAGAACAAGATGAGAAATAGTTAGAATCTGGGGTTTCTATGGTATGGCCCCAAACAGGGAAGGGATGTGATTATTGTCATGTCTGCTGCAGATCAAAAGTCCCTTAATGATGAAGCAAGGAAGCTGTTCAGACTTAGCTGAGGCAAGGCTTGGCTAACTACTGGGAAAATATCTTTTATTCTTCCATGTCTTCTCAACAGTGCGAATAAAAAACAAACATATCGGTAAATTTTTTAAAATTCTCATCTCAGTAGCTCCCAAACATATCCACTGTACTGGTAGTAGTCTGCATCTCCCATGCTGTTGAAGATAATGGATGAGTTTTCCTCACTCTGCCCTGGAAAAGTTGTGTAATCTGTAGCCCCTCCCTTCATGTCTAAGGCTTCAGTTTCCCCCTTCTGTACAGTAAGGGGTTTGACAAACTCTAAGGTTACTTCCAGATCCTATGGTCTATGATTTCTCTACCCAATTTGCTGTGCACTCAATGTACCATTAACTAGGGATAAACCAGTGGAGATATTAGAACACAATTGATGCAAAAAATTATCTTTCACTCTCATCTCCTACTCACTAATGTATGGAATACATCAATTCCTACAGCAGTAGCATTAAAAATGATTTAACTCCTATAGTTACTCTGTGGTAATAATTATGCCATCAAGGACACAGAATGTTGACCATTTTCCCCCAACTCTTCAAAAACACAAAAATATCAGCAGTTATGTGTTGGATTGTTGCAAGAATAAATGATATATGTTGGGGAAAGACAAGAGTTGGATTCAGAAGACCTGGGTTTGATTCCCGGCTCTGTCATGTACCAGCCATGAGAATTTGGGTAAGTCACTTCACCCCTTCAAACGCTGGCTTCCTCATCTGTAATATGGGTATATTCAGCTGCACAGTGGCTCACTGAGAAACTGCAGTGTTGCCCGAGAAATCACATAGACATTGGAGGCACAATTATTACTGATTTGTATATCCTCAGCCTTACAGAGCTGTAAATGCAGGAAGGTCTCAGGAACTGTTCATGGCAAGAACTGATACATCATCAATTCCTCCATTGGTTTTCTGAGAGTCCTTGTCGGGTCTCTGAAGAGATGGCACAGTGCTTTACTTACCTAGAGACCCAATTTTGAAATACTGTACAGATATGGTTTTTAAATTTTTATATCTTTATATATTAGGTAATTTCTCTTAATCAATTTATAGATTTTTGTGGTTTTTTTAAATGAAAATAACCTTGAACACATTCATCAATTTTTTCCCAACAAATTCCAGATAAAAACATCAGGCCATCTTACTATTACTTTTCGAACACAAACATTTAAAATATCAAGTTCATTTTAAGGAAACATTAATCTTCCCCAATTCCTTTTTCCCCATCACTATTTTTAATTAAAAGTGAGAAAAATATCAAAATAGACTATCAAGTTTAATAGTCCCAATTTTACACTCTAGGACAAAAAATTACAATACAACCAAACCCTTTTTACTACACAATCTCTGATTTTGCACATAAAAAAATTTCCACCAAAAACCTCATAAATTCATTTATAGAAAAAAGAATGCTTCTTATACCATATGAGACATTGTGTTGTGACAGAACAAATGTGGGTTTTGAGGTCAAAGGAGCTGGGTTTTAATCTCAACTTTCCCACTTTCTTGTTTCTCTGAGTTTCAGTTTCCTAACCTTGCAGAGTTATTGTGAGGTTAAAATGGGATGAGATTAAATGCACTGATATATTTAAACCATCTAGAAGCCAAGTAGAAAGTGCTTAATAAATGGCAGCTATTAAGCAGCAGTGAGGTGTAATCAAGAGTCTGGCCTTTGGAACCTGGAAGAGCTTTATTTGGATGCAATACTTACTAGGTGAATAATTTTAGACAAGTCAGTTTAGCCTTCAGAACTTCCTTGCTTTGCTGTAAAATAGAATAATAATATTTGCAGAATTTTGAAAATTAAGTAATCATAGCATATAAAGCACATTTCCTATAAGCTTGATGCACAGTGGGACCATACTACAATTAATATACTCTGCTGCTGATGGGCATTTGGGTTGTTTATATTTTGAGACTATTACAAAATGTGCTGCTACAAATATTTTCATATATGTCTTTTGCTGCACATATATATAAGCATTTCTGTTAAGTATATATCTAGGAGTAGAATTGCTGGGTCATAGGGTATGCATAGCACAGTGATGGGCACATATTAGGTGATCATTAAATGATAGCTAGTAATATAATTTGATAGTGGTGTTCAGGTCTCCATGGTTGACAAAATGGTAAAATATTTACCAAAAAAAGTGCAAATACTTAGTGGAAGAAGGGGATGACAATGGCATATTTATGTGCATGCAACATTACAGTTCTAAAGTTTGCCTTATGATCAGGCAATCTAAAATAACAAACAAACAAATAAGTAAATATTATAGGCTCCAGTCCTCCAGACCCATCTCTCTCATTCTGACACACAGATGTATCCTTTTTGGGGGACATGTGAGCTTTAGACTACAGTGGGCCGTCTATAAACAGTGACCAGTATTACATCCAGGGGTGCACTGGCAAAGGAAGTTTAAGTTATTTAGCTTTTTCAATATGCAAACTTGAGCATCTAAAGCATCTTCCAGGAAATTAGTTCTCTCCTGGTGTCTATGCGATGCCAAAACCACACATACAAAAAAAATCAGGCAAACTGGCTGGTCAACACTCTATAGATTTTATTGTTTTTCTGGTTTACATTAAAAAACAAAAACAGCTTAGTAAAACCAGTGTGGCATGTAGAGAGAGATTTACCCATCATTCTTATATTTTATTGACAATCTGAAAACCTCCTTACTTTGAGGACTGAATGCTATTCCATGGAATCATTTATACACATACAGGAGTTGGACCAGTGCTCAGAGTCAAAGAGGAAATGTGGCTGGGATGCCTTGGCAAAGCTTAACAAGTCAACTTGCCAACACCACTGCTTAGTCCTGGAAGAATTAGTCTTCTAGAAAGTTAGAACTGAGCCCTTTATTTTTTTTTAATTTTTATTTTTATTGAAGTATAGTTGCTCTACAGTATTATATAAGTTACAGGTACAATATAGTGATTCACAATTTTTAAATGTTATACTCCATTTATAGTTATTATAAAATATTGTCTATATTCCCTCTGTTTCACAATATATCCTTGTAGCTTATTTTATACCTAATAGTTTGCACCTCTTAATCCCTTATCCCTACATTTCCTCTTCCCCCTTCTCTCTCCCCGTTGGTAACTACTATTTTGTTCTCTATATCTGCTGTCTGCTTCTTTCTGTTATATTCACTAGTTTGCTGTATTTTTTAGATTCCACATATAAGTGATAGCACACAGTATTTGTCTTTCTCTGTCTGACTTGTTTTACTTAGTATAATACCCTTGAAGTCCAACCATGTTGCTGCATTCCTTTTTATGACTGAGTAGTATTCCATTGTGTGTGTGTGTGTGTGTGTGTGTGTGTGTGTGTGTGTGTGTGTATGAAGTGCATGTATTTCAGATATTCAAACAAAGTGTTTTTGTTTTCTTTTGGATATATACCCAGGAGTGGAACTGCTGGATCATATGGTAGTTCTGTTTTTAGTTTTTAGAGAAACCACCATACTGTTTTCCATAGTGACCACACCAATTTACATTCCCACTAACAGTGTATAAGAGTTCCCTTTTCTCCACACCCTCACCAACATCTGTTATTTGTGATCTTTTTGATGAGAGCCATTCTGAGGTGTGAGGTGATATCTTACCATTGTTTTGATTTGCATTTCCCTGATGTTTAGCAATATTGAGTATCTTTTCACGTACCTGATGGCCATCAGCATTTCCTCTTTGGAAAAATGTCTATTCAGTTCTTCTGCCCATTTTTCAATTGGCTTGCTTATTTTTTTGATGTTAAGGTGTATGAGCTGTTTATATATGTTGGATATTAACCCCTCATTAGTCATATCATTTGCAAATATTTTCTCCCATTCAGTAGGTTGTCTTTTCATGACTACCATCTTTAAGCCTAACCCTCTGTTTAAATATAAGGAAAATGAGGTTCAAAGATGTAAATTACTGACCCAAAGACCCTAATAGGTAATAGATCTGAGACCAGAGCCCTGGCTCCCAGGCTGTTGCTTTCCCTACTAAATTTACAAATAGATCTGTAAATGTAAACAGAAATGTATATTATATAAGGAAAAAATCCCATTCACCATTGCAACAAAAAGAATAAAATACCTAGGAATAAACCTACCTAAGGAGGTAAAAGACCTGTACTCAGAAAACTATAAGACACTGATGAAAGAAATCAAAGATAACACAAACAGATGGAGAAATATACCACATTCTTGGATTGGAAGAATCAATATTGTGAAAATGACTATACTATCCAAAGCAATCTACACATTCAATGCAATCCCTATCAAAAAACGAGTGGCAATTTTACAGAACTAGAACAAACAAATTTTAAATTTGTATGAAAACACAAAAGACCCCAAAGAGCCAAAGCAGTCTTGACGGAAGAAAAAGTAGCTGGAGGAATCAGACTCCCTGACTTCAGACTACACTACAAAGCTACAGTAATCAAGACAATATGGTACTGGCACTAAAACAGAAATATAGATCAATGGAACAGGATAGAAAGTCCAGAGATAAACCCATGCACCTATGGTCAACTAATCCATGACAAAGGAGGCAAGGATATACAATGGAGAAAAGACAGTCTTCAAAAAGTGGTGCTGGGAAAACTGGGCAGCTACATGTAAAAGAATGAAATTAGAACATTCCCTAACATCATACACAAAAATAAACTCAAAATTGATTCGAGACCTAAATGTAAGACTGGACACTATAAAACTCTTACAGGAAAACATAAGAAGAACACTCTTTGACATAAATCACAGCAAGATCTTTTCTGATCCACTTCCTAGAGTAATGGAAATAAAAACAAAAATAAACAAATGGGACCTAATGAAACTTAAAAGCTTTTGCAAAGCAAAGGAAACCATAAACAAGATGAAAAGACAACCCTCAGGATGGGAGAAAATATTTGCAAATGAATCAATGGACAAAGGATTGATCTCCAAAATACAGAAACAGCTCATGCAGCTCAATATTAAAAAAACAAACAACCCAATCCAAAAATGGGCAGAAGACCTAAACAGACATTTCTCCAAAGAAGACATACAGATGGCCAAGAAGCACATACAAAGCTGCTCAACAAATTGTGAAATTTTTATACTCTTAGAAGAAAACATAGGACATGAAAACATAGCACATGAAAAGCTGCTCACAATACAAATTGTGAAATTTTTTGTACTCTTAGAAGAAAACATAGGCAGAACACACTATGACAAAAATCACGGCAAGATCCTTTCTGACCCACCTCCTAGAAAAATGGAAATAAAAACAAAAATAAACAAATGGGACCTAACAAAACTTAAAAGCTTTTGTACAGCAGAGGAAACCATAAACAAGACAAAAAGAGAACCCTTAGAATGGGAGAAAATATTTGCAAAGGATTAATCTCCAAAATATACAAGCAGCTCATACAGCTCAATATCCAAAAAAAAAAAAAAAAAAAACCCAATCCAAAAACGGGCAGAAGACCTAAATAGACATTTCTCCCAAGAAGATACATACAGATTGCCAGAAACACATGAAAGGATGCTCAACATCACTAATATTAGAGAAATGCAAATCAAAACTACAATGAGGTATCACTTCATACCAGTTAGAATGGGCATCATCAGAAAATCTACAAACAACAAATGCTGGAGAGGGTGTGGAGAAAAGGGGACCCTCTTGCACTGTTGGTGGGAATGTAAATTGATAGAGCCAGTATGGAGAACAGTATGGAGGTTCCTTAAAAAACTAAAAATAGAATTACCATATGATCCAGCAATCCCACTACTGGGCATACACCCAGAGAAAACCATAATTCAAAAAGACACATGCATCCCAATGTTCATTGCAGCACCATTTACAATAGCCAGGTCATGGAAGCAACCTAAATGTCCATCAACAGATGAATGGATAAAGAAGAAGTGGTACATATATACAATGGAATATTATTTAGTCCTAAAAAGGAATGAAATTGGGTCATTTGTAGAGACATGGATGGATCTAGAGACTGTCATACAGAGTGAAGTAAGTCAGAAAGAGAAAAACAAATATCATATATTAACGCATATATGTGGAACCTAGAAAAATGGTACAGATGAACCGGTTTGCAGGGCAGAAATAGCGACACAGATGTAGAGAACAAACATATGGACACCAAGGGGGAAAATGGCGGGGTGGGTGGTGGTGGTGGGATGAACTGGGAGATTGGGATTGACATGTATACACAATATGTATAAAATGGATGACTAATAAGAACCTACTGTATAAAAAATAAATTTAATTTAGTTTAAAAAAGGAATGTATATCATACATATATGCATGTATATCATATGTATATGAAAGAGGTCATTTAGTAAAGTTTGGATAGATGAGTAATAACAACTATGACAATAAAACAAGAACAGTTTTAATAGTAATACCTCACATTTTCTCAACTTTTACCTATGTCAGGTACTGGAGTGAACCACCTGACATACATTATCTCCCTTAACTCACAAAACAATCCCAGTGAATGGCATTACTGTTACCACTCTTTTCAAGATGAGCAAAAGAATTAAAGTATTTTAAGGAAGCTGCCCAAGGTCACAGAATCAATAAACAGCAGAGCCAAATTGATGCCCAGTTCTGTCTAACTCTGCTGAGGGAGGGATTCTTAGCCACCTCCTCATGTATAGTAACACTTGCAGAGTTAGATTATTAAATAAAGTAGCATATAAAGTACCTCTCCTATCTCTAGCCTCACTTACACTTAAAAATGTGCACATTCCTTGCACAATATATGTGAGAACACAGGTGCTCTCTGTTATTACTGGTGAAAACTAAATGAACTTCTGGAAATTTGGTTAGCACACCAATCATCACCAATCTTGAAAAATGTAGCTCTGAGGATGAATGTTTTCTTTGCACTAAAAAAAGACGGCATTCATTTAAATAGAAAGTTGTTGTTCTATAATATCCCAATTCCACTACGCCACCTGTCATTAACTCAGCACGTAACTCTTTCATTCAGGCTGAATAGTGTTCTGGAAAAGGCAGCTAGACTACTTAAACATTCATACTTACATTGGGTAGGAATTCATTTTTTCAACTTCTAAACACTCATTCCTTATGGACAGAAAAGGTAAGATATGAGTGCAATATGTATTGAGGAAGGAGTTATTTCCCCAGGACAGTTCAAAGGATGTGGAAAGCACTATAGTAATTTCTTTGCAATTGCATAGTTCCTTTGCTTATTAAATTTTGAAGAGGTTATCAATTTGGAATATAACCTAAAGAGTTTATGTTTCATAATTTTACTTTATTGCTGAAATATTTATGCAAATATTCAGTGTAGGAAGATGCTGCCAGATGGAAATGCAATAGTTGTGGAATTCTTCCTGGCATTTCCGACAGAATATATAATACCAAATCGCTTTATGCTAATGTTTTGCAATGGAATACATATTTTATAGCTACTTTGAAATGCAAATTTAAAAGATCTGAACACTTTAGAAATCATGCCAATGCAAAGTAAACTAATATAAGAAGTAGGAGTTAGATAGATAAATTACAGCAGTGTTATATCAACTGCATTTTGGTAAAGGTAATGAGCCATGTCTTTGTAGCCTTTGTGTAAATACACTTTAATATTTAGAAGTAAAACTGTGTTTTGGCAAGATTAATATTAACTAACCTCAAGATATATGTGACATCTGTCAAATACTTAACTTCTAAGAAGTACACTCAGGGATATTTAACTTTCTTATTCCATTTTCTCACACTAATTATCATCATTGATAAATTCTATCATGTAGGGTATATGGTATCTTTGCATTCAGAAAATTTGAGGCATGCACTATAAGTGAGTTTGAATTACAAGAGGATTAAAGTTTTATTGTTATTGAAGGTCATCAAGTCTGAAATTTAAGTTTCTACAATTTATCTGTCAATTATATTTCACTACATTATAATAACTTGTAAGAATGAATACAATATCCTGACACTGTCACTTCTTTTTTTTATTATTATTATGTCAGGACATTTATTGCAAATTTGTTTGAAATACAAAACAAGTTCAAGTTTAGCTAACATAGATACAGATATATTGTGAGATATATATATATAAATATATACACTACAGAATACTATGTCATATAAAAAAAACTAACAGTTTCCTATGTACCAGCATCTGACACTGTCATTTCTTAAAATTGTGGTCAGAACCTCAGTGTTTAAACATTAAAACATTTCTTTAAAGACACTAGAAAAGGTCAATCTTCTCACTGAGTCCACTGAACAATTTCTTCTTTTCAAATTAGGATCTATTTCATCCCCGGCTTTTGAATTAAATGGTATCTTATTTTGAAAGGCATAGTTGTTACTGACAATGCCTTCAATCTGTATTCTCATTTTTAGAGCTACTTTAACACCAATCATGACTCAGGGATTGAACCTGGCCAAGAAAAAGGAAACTGAATTTCTCAGGAATGAGTAAAATTATAAACCCCAAATCTTGATTAAAAAATAAATATTTTGGTTCATTTAAGGTACAAAAATACCTGGAACATTTTCTCTTTTACTCCTTCTTAGTCTCAGAGAGAATATTAAAAAACAAACAGCAAACAACAATAACACCACTGGATTCTTCTGCAGACTGCACAATATTCAAATCCAAGAAAAAGAGTGTTGTTGAATTCACTATTAATATTTTACTATTTCACCATACAAAATGCTTTAATAGTCATTATCCCATTAATTCCTTGCAGTTACTATAGAAGGCAGGTATTACTATTTCTTTTTGACAGCTGGGGAAATAGACTCAGAGAGGTTAAGTGGTTTGTCCGAGTCACATATGGAGGGAACACTATTGGTGGTCTCTTTTATACTGCTTAAATTTTGATAATTTAGGTTTGGCTTAACTACATGCTGTAATTGTGACTTAGAATGCTTCAGTGTTAGTTTCACTCTGTGCCCTAACCAGCGACAAATTCTTTAGAACAGCTACTACCCTCTGGTCACCTACTTTTTTCTCCCTATAGTCTGTAGACATGGAACTATACTTACTGTAGTTCCAGTACATAGTGTTCTACACACAGTACTATTGAATAGTATATACTATATATACTATGGTCTATAGATGGGGAACATGTGAGGTATATGTATTTGTGGAGCACAGAGCTTGTAAGGAATTTAGATTTGGTGATGAAGCCAGTGAGGTGTGAAAGTATAGAAAAGAAAAAAAAACAATGGAGGAACAATATTATTCCTCCCATCCTGCTTCATTGGAAGTCCTGACCACCACTGCTTGTGGACCCCTGTCCAGCAGTATTTGTTGGCTCTGAGACTTGGCACTCACATGTGATCCTGCACTTGCAAACCTGAATCTAATATTGCAGGAGTTTTATTTATTAACAAAGGCACTAGTGCACGCATGAAAGTTTTACACAAAAATCTTATTCATGCCATTAGAATTCCTGGGTGAACAGCCGTAAGACACACCCACTAATGCCGATGACCATGCCTACACACGCCTATTTACCTCAGTTAGAAGGGGTGCTGTGGTGGTTATTTTTCTTAATAAAATTACTATTCTCTACAACGCACAAACCCAAGCTAATCAAAAATGAATCATGTGGCTCCCAACACATTTGAGGTAAATTAGGAATCACCATCTGGCAGAGAGCTTCTCTTCTTAAAATTGCTCTCTCCTTTTTTAATTAAAATGTGTTTTAATTAAAAATAGACATGTCAAGAAGCACTGTATATCAATTACATGACTGACAATATGCTTTCATTTTTTTCTAAAACATGTGAACCAGAAATGGGATGTCATGGTTTCTCTCAAGAGAAACAGTGGAATATAGAACACAGAGAGAGAGAGGATTGCTGCTAGAAACCATTTCAGCTTCATCAAAATCCAACCAAATTTTTTCCTGAATGTTTCATTGCTTTTAAAAAAACTGAGAGGGTATTAGTCCTCATTTTTTGATGCAAAAATGGAGTTTTGCCTTCATTCCATACGATCAATAGCTTTGGAAAAGTTCTCAGATGTTCTTAGCCAGCCTCCTATTAGTGACCCTGGGATGTTCCAAGACCCCTCCTCACTGCCCAGGCCCTCCTTTTAACCCTTTTCTGTCCACACTGCTTTTCTGAAAAGCACAAAGTAATAACAGCAGATTTCTTTTGTATAATGAGGAGGGCCAAGGGTGAGGGGTCCAGAAACATCCAGAGGAGAGAACCAGAAACCACAGTGAGGATGAGTGGTACCTCACACATAGTGTGTGTGTGTGTCGGGGGGGCGGGTAGAGAGAGAGAATATGCTGTCAAACCAACTGGACTTCCATTCCATAAGACTGGCATCTGAAACTTCCTTGCTTTGTCTTAGGCAGTCACAGGGTAATGCTTTCAGAACACCCAGCTCTAAATGTTTAAAGGTCAAATATTAATGATCATAATGAGACATTCAGCAAGAGTTAAATAGTTTTAGCTTTGACTGGTTTTCCCAACTGCCACAATTATTTAGTATCACTGTAATTTTCCTTCTTTAAATTTTTTTCCAGTATTTGGTTTTGCCTTTTAATTTGCTTTTATTGTTTTTCTTTATTTTATATCACTGCAATCTAATATTTTTCTTAAATAAACTTGTTTTAGACTAGTTCTATAGTTAGAGAAAAATTTTGGAGATAGTACAGAGTTCCCATCTACCTCACACTCAGTTTCCCTTATTAATATCTTACATTAGTATGGTTTATTTGTCACAATTAATAAACAAATATAGATATATTATTATTAGCTAAGTCTATACATTATTCAGATTTTCTTAGTTTTAACCTAATGGATGGTTTCCTGTCCCAGGATCCTATCCATGACACCACACTAGGTTAGTTATGTCTACTTAGGCTCCTCTTCACTGTGACAGTTTCTCAGACTTTCCTTATTTTTAATGACCTTGGCAATTTTGAGAAGTACCAGTCAGGTATTTTCTCAAGTGTCTCTCAATTGGGATTTTCTGATGTTTATCCAGGTTGTATTTTGGGAGGAAGACCATAGACATAAAGTGCCACTTTATCATATCAACCTGACTTACCACTGCTGATGTTAATCTTGACCCCCTGGTTGAGGTAGTGTTTGTCAGGTTTCTCCACTGTAACGTTACTCTTTTCCCCCACTTGTTCATACTTTTTCCTTTTATTGGAGAACGGTATTAGAAACCAAGATGCAATTTAATTTTTATTTATGTAGATGTGTGTTTTTAAATAACCCACCTTGTTTTAAAATACTTTTAAGGCTTATTAATGTTATTTTCCCAAATAGCAGATCTTTTACTTTAAAAATTAAAGAATTGGTATAAACATTTAAATTTTATTTATAAAAACAGAAGCTCCATTTGATAATTTATAATATGCTTCTGTTTCTATTCTACATAGCATCTGTGATATACACACACCTTCAGTGCATAGACTTAGCATGTACCATGTTGACAATAACAAAAGAAAGCACTCGACCCATAGTATTGCACAAGCAATATGTGATACACTGAATTTGTGTTAGAAATATTCTCTTTCTTGGGGAAGAAATATATATTCCCATGGGGTGTAGCATATTTTTCTGCCCCACTGACTTGGAACCTGGCCTTGTGATTTCCTTTGGCCCATGGACTGTGAGTAGACGTGATTCAAGAAGGAGCCTAAGGGCTTCCCTGGTGGCGCAGTGGTTGAGAGTCCGCCTGCCGATGCAGGGGACACGGCTTCGTGCCCCGGTCCCGGAGGATCCCACGTGCCGCGGAGCGGCTGGGCCCGCGAGCCATGGCCGCGGAGCCTGTTTGTCCGGAGCCTGTGCTCCGCAACGGGAGAGGCCACGGCAGTGAGAGGCCCGCGTACAGCAAAAAAAAAAAAAAAAAAAAAAAAAAAAAAAAAAAAAAAAAGAAGGAGCCTAAAACCTGGATTGTATTCTTGTACTCCTGTGCTTTGCCATAAGACAAACACGCCTTAGGGAGCTGCTGGTCCAAGAAGAATATGATGACACATGGAGCAGAGGTAGACCCAGTTCTAAGCCTGAAGCCAAGCCCAGCTGACCAACAGGTTGAAACAGGGTCCTCTGGGCTGCCACACACTTGTGGGATCAAAAAAAAAAAAAAAAAAAAAGATGCTGATTGTTAGAAGCTCTGAGTTTTGGAGTGTTTTGTTACATGGCATTATTACAGAAATAACTAATTAAAACAAAACATACGTATGTCAAGAGCAACATCTGATACTTGGTGTTTTAGAATATGACTATTCAACACATATAATACACTGGGGAAATAGACAGATCTGGGTTCAAATCCTTGCTATGCCAATTACTGGTTATGTCTTAGACAAGCTATCTGACACCACTAAGCTCTGCTTCCTCACTTCCAGAATGGAGATACTAATAATATCTACTTCTTAGGGTGTTATGAGAGTCAAATGAGATCATTCCTGTAAAAAGCTTGACACAGGGCCTGGCACAGAATAAATGCTCACTAAATGCTAGTTGCTATTATTAGTTGTCAAGTGAAAGTCACAAAATAATTTAAGATTTACTTTATTCAGAACCTTATGCACTACAATGAAATATTTTTGATTGTGGAGGAAGAGCATCTTAACTTAGTGAGAAGTGTGAAGTTTGGGGCTGCTTTTACATTGTTGGGATAGGTACATAAAATAATCAGGAAAACCATGGTTCTTCAGCTTTTAGGGAACTTACTTTAGTGAAAATATAAGACTGACATACAGTCAGCATTTTAATTGTTTGGTTACCTCAAGTTTTTGAGGATTTTAAAGTATTTCATTTAATTTTTAGTTAATTATGATTACACAGTTAACTTACATTATAAGGACTGATATTAAACAAACTTCATTCTATTGTATGTCCAAATAAGTAGAAGTCTTGAATTGATAGAGATTGAAAAAAATGACCTTTTGCACAGTGGACTAATTATTGACATCATAAGAAGCATTCTAAAGAAAAAATGTAGCCAAAATTTACATCCAAATAATTTTGCTAAATTGCTTTTAGTCATCAAATGGCAAAGTCATCAACCTATGCAAAAGAGATTACCTTCCTTTTCTTTAAATTTGAATAAAAAAAGCAATTTTATTATCTTTTAAATCTGGTTGGATCTAATGCTGAAGTGAATCTTATATAATGAAAACTTAGGTTTAAAAGAAGGAAAATTGCATTTATATATGATATACTACAAAAAGGCAAAGATGTTTCCTATACTATATGTTGAATAGGGTTTATTTTGGAGTAGACTATTTTAAATTGCTGACTTGGTAAAGAAAAATTTGCTGTAACAATTTTTAAAAATTTTTCCAGGAGCAATTCTGAATTCTATAATGCATCACATTTGGGTTAGAAATGGAAATTTACCTTTATCTAAATCAAGGATGTTTAAAAATTATATATCTTTGAGATGAAAATTATAAAATTAATAAGTGATAGCTTTTAAAATCTATTCCTCAAAAGAGTTCTAGGTTGTTCCAAAAGTCTTCAATTCCCAACCTGAGAGAGGTTGGCAAGGCTTTGACCCCATTCCACTCCAGCCTGCAGAAAGAGGATTAGAGCCACCCCAGAGAACCCACAGCCTTAAGCAAAGCTGGGCAAGTCAACCCAACTGCCATAATCAAGAAAGAATAAAAAGATCACCTTTATTATTATAGCTGAGATCAGACATGTATTACCTCAAAAAGAATATTAAAAACTATGTATTCCCTTACATTTTTAAAGTTGACATCTAAAATTTTTCATTATAAGTTTAAATAGTTCTAGAGGATGTGATTCTTGGCATACTGTATAAACTAATCTTTTCAAATCAAGTTAAAACATCACTTTGAATGAAACTAATGGGATCTAAGTACTGAATGATATCCACAGTCATCAGGTTTAATACATATTTGAAAAGGATTTCTGGTTTGTACGTAGAAAGTCACAACAGATCATTGCCACCACCTTAACAAGCAAAAATCTTTTTTTTGTTTGTCTGTTTTGTTTTGTTTTTTAGCTGCACCATGCAGCATGTGGGATCTTAGTTCCCCAACCGGGGATTGATCCCATGCCCCCTGCAGTGGAAGCATGGAGTCTTAACCACTGGACTGTCAGAGAAGTCACCCCAAATTATAAATAAATAAAAAATAATAAAATAAACTACAGATAGGCTATAAATAAACTAAATTTCAGAAAACGACAAGCCTTTCCTGGGAGAGAAGAGATCTATGGCTCCTCCCATAGAAGGTATAAGAACTGAAGCCAGCCAAACATTAAACAAATACTGAGCCACCATATGTGTGATGACATGATGGATTATATGACTAGGAGCTCCAAGTCTGTGAATATGCACGTACTTACCAACTTCTACTCACAGATCTTTACTGGGTATGGAAGGTAATATGCCCAAAGCAAGGGGCCCAGAGAAGGAAAACGGAGAAACATTTTTCATTGAGGTCCACAGAGACTCTTCCCAATGCAATGCCCCCTTTCAAAAGGTGGAGAGTTATGGGGCACATGGGAGGAAAACTGGGGGAAATATATCAGAGGCACTCCAAACTTTCAGCTACTAAACACTAATAAATGGTAAGAGAAGGTCTTGCAGGGCATTCCCAGTCTTCACAGCAGCAGCACTCCAAAAGCAAAGGATGATTCAGTCAGGCTGAAGGTTCACTCTCCATAGGCGCAGAAAACAGGGGCAGCACTAGATAGTGGTGAAAGCTCCCCAGTGACTCAAAACCATACTAACTGGGCTATAAGCAAGGTGATATCAGCCATAGTATCAAAATTTGGCAATTGAACTCCAAAGCACAGGAAGGTTTCTGGAATCTTTCCAATGCTCTGATATCAGATCTTGTTGGAAGGAAAGTCTGGTTCATCACCTCAAAATATTTTTTTTAACATCTTTATTGGAGTATAATTGCTTTACATTGTTTTGTTAGTTTCTGCTGTATAACAAAGTGTATCAGTTATACATATACATATATCCCCGTATCCGCTCACTCTTGCATCTCCCTCCCACTCTCCATATCCCACACTGCTAGGTGGACACAAAGCACTGAGCTGGTCTCCCTGTGCTATGAAGCTGCTTCCCACTAGCTATCTATTTTATATTTGGTAGTGCATATATGTCCATACCACTCTCTCATTTCGTCCCAGTTTACCCTTCTCCCTCCCCGTGTCCTCAAGTCCATTCTCTACATCTGTGGCTTTATTCCTGTCCTGCCCCTTGGTTCTTCAGAACCATTTTTTTGGTTTTTTTTTTAGATTCCATATATATGTGTTAGCATACGGTATTTGTTTTTCTCCTTCTGACTTACTTCACTTTGTATGACAGACACTGTTTGTTTTTTTGAGATTGAGCTGCATGAGCTGCTTGTTTATTTTGGAGATTAATCTTTTGTCAGTTGCTTCCCTTGCAAATATGTTCTCCCATTCTGAGGGTTGTCTTTTTGTCTTCTTTATGGTTTCCTCTGCTGTACAAAAGCTTTTAAGTTTCACTAGGTCCCATTTGTTTATTTTTATTTACATTTCTCTAGGAGGTGGGTCAGAAAGGATCTTGCTGTGGTTTATATCATAGAGTGTTCTGCCTCTGTTTTCCTCTAAGAGTTTTATAGTGTCTGGCCTTACATTTAGGTCTTTAATCCATTTTGAGTTTATTTTAGTGTATGGTGTTAGGGAGTGTTCTAATTTCATTCTTTTACATGTAGCTGTCCACTTTTCCCAGCACCACTTATTGAAAAGGCTGTCTTTTCTCCATTGTATATTCTTGCCTCCTTTGTCAAAGATAAGGTGACCGTATGTGCGTGGGTTTATCTCTGGGCTTTCTATCCTGTTCCATTGATCTATATTTCTGTGTTTGTGCCAGTACCATACTGTCTTGATTACTGTAGCTTTGTAGTATAGTCTAAAGTCAGGGAGCCTGATTCCTCCAGGTCAGTTTTTCTTTCTCAAGATTGCTTTGGCTATTTGGGGTCTTTTGTGTTTCCATATAAATTGTGAAATTTTTTGTACTCTTAGAAGAAAACATAGGCAGAACACACTATGACATAAATCACAGCAAGATCCTTTCTGACCCACCTCCTAGAAAAATGGAAATAAAAACAAAAATAAACAAATGGGACCTAACGAACCTTAAAAGCTTTTGTACAGCAGAGGAACCATAAACAAGGCAAAAAGACAACCCTCAGAATGGGAGAAAATATTTGCAAAGGATTAATCTCCAAAATATACAAGCAGCTCATACAGCTCAATATCAAAAAACAAAACCCAATCCAAAAATGGGCACAAGACCTAAATAGACATTTCTCCCAAGAAGATATATACAGATTGCCAGAAACACATGAAAGGATGCTCAACATCACTAATTATTGGAGAAATGCAAATCAAAGCTACACTGAGGTAATACCTCACACTGGTCAGAAAGGCCATCATCAAAAAATCTACAAACAATAAATGCTAGAGAGGGTATGGAGAAAAGGGAACCCTCTTGCACTGTTGGTGGGAATATAAATTGATACAGCCACTATGGAGAACAGTATGGAGGTTCCTTAAAAAACTAAAAATAGAACTACCACATGACCCAGCAATCCCACTACTGGGCTTGTATCCTGAGAAAACCATAATTCAAAAAGAGACATGTACCACAATGTTCATTGCAGCTCTATTTACAATAGCCAGGACATGGAAGCAACCTAAGTGTCCATCGACAGATGAATGGATAAAGAAGATGTGGCACATATATACAATGGAATATTACTCAGCCATAAAAAGAAACGAAATTGAGTTAGGTAGATGGACCTAGAGTCTGTCATACAGAGTGAAGTAAGTCAGAAAGAGAAAAACAAATACCGTATGCTAACACATATATATGGAATCTAAAAGAAAAAACAAAAAATCATTCTGAAGAACCTAGGGGCAGGACAGGAATAAAGAGGCAGACGTAGAGAAGGGACTTGAGGACACAGGGAGGGGGAAGGGCAAGCTGGGGTGAAGTGAGAGAGTGGCATGGACATATATACACTACCAAATGTAAAATAGATAGCTCGTGGGAAGCAGCCACACAGCACAGGGAGACCAGCTCAGTGCTTTGTGTCCACCTAGCAGGGTGGGATAGGGAGGGTGGGAGGGAGATGCAAGAGGGAGGGGTTATGGGGTTTTATGTATATGTATAGCTGATTCACTTTGTTATACAGCAGAAGCTAGCACAACAATGTAAAGCAACTATACTCCAATAAAGATGCTAAAAAACAAACAAAAAATTCTGTTTACTGATCATTCAATCTTATTTCTCTGCATAAAATGTGAGTGCATTTTTAGAATTTACTTCCAATGGCTGTAAGGCTTTAAAATTTATTCTAGTTTTAATTATAATTATAATTATTAATAATATATAATTTTTTAAAACAACATAAATATATTACACATTTTGATAGATAATTAACAAAGGTAAAATTATTTTTATTGTAATTGCATCATTTAATGAGATGAATCAAGCCATTTTTCTATTAGACCATCTATCTTTGAATGATATTGCTTCCTGGTAGAATGAGAGAGGGTTTTTCATCAATTATATTTCTATTTATCATTTTTATAGATGCAAGATTGAGAAGGCTTATTTATATGAATAGGTAAATGAGAATGGATAAAAATTCAGTTCTATAAATGCTGCTCAAGCCTCTAAACTCACTTCTAAGTCATATTCTTAAAATCACAGTGCTTTTCACCACACATTGTATTTAATGATCTATCAGCAGAAAACTGGAGTAGATCCTTCTTCAATTCCATTAAAAACAAAGAACTGGAAACTATCTGACTTGCAAAACAATTTATTACCTAGTCATTAGAATCAATCCCTTTCTGAAAATCAGTGTTAGTGTTTTATGTCTTGGACTTTTTAACAGCCTGGGCAATGCTGCATATTAAATTTTTGGTGGATGAGATATATTTTCTTCTTTTTTTAAGTGGAAGAAGGGCTTATAAAGAGATTTATAAAAGTGAAAGTGAGAAAGGAAAAATAAACTGAAGTATGTTCTCATGTAGCTCAGGTCTAGAGAAATTTTAACAGAAAGTCAAAATTCTGGAAAATTTTGTCCATTAAAATGCATTCATGTCCTCATACTCCTTGAAAAATCTTTGTGGATCCCCAATTTGAATATTATGGGCTTAAAACATACATTAAGTAAATCAATACATGAATGCATGTCTCTTTAACAAACTGTTACTAAAGGGGGCTTTGTTCTTATCAGACATAAATGAAACTGCTGCCTGAAATACAGTTTCATGTTTCAAGATGTTTAGTAGGAAGCCAGAAAACATCTATATATGGAGAAGAACTTAATATTCTGTTCCCACTTCATAATGAAACGTCTTGGAAAAGTGGTTTTGAAGAAGGAGGTGATGCTTGTGACCTTGGACAAGATTTCTTTCAAATCTGTTGGCAGAGACTAACACCAGTACTTGCTGATGTGGATACAAGAAGTTGTTTTGTTTTGTTTTTTTCCGCCAAAATATCCAAAAAAGATGTGTGATCTAACATCACAGTGCTGCCTCCTGAGTAAAAAACAGCAAGATTTGTTTCCTAATCATCTTAAACTGTTTATTTGGCAAAGACAGTTTTCATCATTTTGAATATGTCTGAGGCCTTTGTACTTTTTGAAAGCGGCTCACAATATAATAATTCTTTGATGTAATAGGTATGCACAGAAGAGATGAAAACCTTGAGTGAGCTTCATTTGATTTTTTCAGCTGGCTACTTATGAGTGTCCATGGAATCTGCCAATATGTCCATAATCAGCTACAAAATATTAAGAGAAATGTCCTCAATACTGGGGATGGATTGTATTATCTGGCTGAGGCACTACACGTCAGCTATAAACTGTAAGTGCAGCATTTTCCAGAGTATATGGACTTAAGGTTCTATGATTGGTGTAGCTGTAACTTCTTCTGCTTGGAATTGCAATATGCATTATATTGATTCTTCAAGCATAGCGTTCTGTATTTGATGAAAGCCAAACATTGGTAATATGCCAGCATATCAAAAATGAGTCTTCTTTACCTTGAAAATAGGAATAGCATTTGATATATGATTAGGATGTTCAGATAAAAGGTATTCCTTCAGCTTGTTTGGATTCATGGTGCCATTGGGTGCCACTCTGGTCCCAGCCACCATCATCTCTAGCCTGGATTACTGCAGTAGCCACTGAACTGGTCTTTTTGCTTCTAATCTTGGCCCCAAGTCTATATTCTATACAAAAGATAAAGTCCCATCACATCATTTCTCTGCTAAAAATCTTCCAATGGTTTCTCATCTTGAGTAAAAGCAAAAATCATTATAGTGGTTTACAACGTCCCACACAATATGGTCCACCATTACCTCTCTGATCTAATCTGTACCATCTTCTTGCTCACTCTCTCAACCAGCCACCTAGGCTCTTTTCTGCTCTTTGATCATGCCTTGTAGGCTTCTGCCTCAAAGCCCATGCCCTTGTTTTGTCTGCCTGTAACACGTTTCAGAGGTATCTGCAGGGTTTGCCCTCACCTCACTCAAACATCACCTTCTCACTGAAGCTCCCCCTATCCTCTCTACTTAAGATTGCAAACTCTTTCCCTGCTTTATTTTCTTTTAACTTATATTGGAGTATAGTTGATTTACAATGTTGTGTTAGTTTCTGCTGTATAGCAAAGTCAGTCAGTTACACATATACATATATCCACTCTTTTTTATATGTTCTTCTTTCTCTAGTTGCTTTAGGTGTAAGGTTAGGTTGTTTATTTGAGATTTTTCTTGTTTCCTAAAGTAAGATTGTAGTGCTACAAACTTCCCTCTTAGAACTGCTTTTGCTGTGTCCCATAGGTTTTGGAACGTTGTGTATTCATTGTCATTTGCCTCTAGGTATTTTTTTATTTCTGTTTGATTTCTTCAGTGATCCATTGGTTGTTTAGTAACATATTATTTAGCCTCCATGTGTTTGTGATTTTTTACAGTTTTTTCCCTATAATTTCTAATCTCATAGCATTGTGGTTGGAAAAGATGCTTGATATGATTTCAATTTTCTTAAATTTACCGAGGCTTAATTTGTGGCCCAAGATGTGATCTATCCTGGAGAATGCTCCATGTGCACTTGACAAGAAAGTGTATTCTGCTGCTTTCAGGGGGAATATCCTATAAATCCATTATCTGGTCTAATGTGTCATTTAAGGCTTGTGTTTCCTTATTGATGATCTGTTCATTGGTGTGAGTGGGGTGTTAAAGTCCCCCGCTATTGGAAAGAAATAATAAAGATCAGAGCAGAAATAAATAAAATAGAGATGAAGAAAACAATAGCAAAGATCAATGAAACTAAAAGCTAGCTCTATGAAAAGAAGAACAAAATTAATAAACCTTTAGTCAGACTCATCAAGAAAAAAAGGGAGAGGACTCAAATCAATAAAATTAGAAATGACAAAGGAGAAGTTACAACTGACACCACAGAAATACAAAGGACAGTAAGAGGCTACTACAGGCAACTATACACAAGTAAAATGGACAATCTAGAAGAAATGGACAAATTCTTAAAAAGATACAACCTTCCAAGACTGAACCAGGAAGAAATAGAAAATATAAACAGACCAACCACAAGTACTGAAATTGAAGTTGTGATTTAAACACTTCCAACAAACAAAAGTCCAGGACCAGATGGCTTCACAGGTGAATTCTATCAAACATTTAGAGAAGAGCTAACACTTAACCTTCTGAAACTCTTCCAAAAAATTGCAGAGGAAGGAACACTCCCAAGCTCATTCTATGAGGCCACAATCACCCTGATACCAAAACCAGACAAAGATATCACAAAAAAAGAAAATTACAGGCTAATATCACTGATGAGGATAGACACTAAAATCCTCAACAAAATACTAGTGAACTGAATCCAACAACACATTAAAAGGATCATACACCATGATAAAGTGCAATTTATCCCAGGGATGCAAGGATTCTTCAATATATGCAAATCAATCAATGTGATACACCACATTAACAAATTGCAGAGTAAAAACCATATGATATCTCAATAGATGCAGAAAAAGCTTTTGACAAAATTCAACACCCATTTATGATAAAAACTCTCCAGAAAGTGGGCATAGAGGGAAACTACCTTGACATAATAAAAGCCATATATGACAAACCCACAGCAACCATCATTCTCAATGGTGAAAAACTGAAAGCTTTTCCTCTAAGATCAGGAACAAGACAAGGATATCCACTCTCACCACTTTTATTCAACATAGTTTTGGAAGTCTTAGCCATGGCAATTAGAGAAGAGAAAGAAATAAAAGGAATCCAAATTGGAAAAGAAGAAGTAAAACTGTCACTGTTTGCAGATGACATGATACTGTATGTAGAAAATCCTAAAGATGCTACCAGAAAACTACTAAGGCTTATCAATGAATTTGGTAAAGTTGCAGGATACAAAATTAATACATAGAAATCACTTGCATTCCTATACACTAACAACAAAAGATCAGAAAGAGAAATTAAGGAAATAAGCCCATTTACCATCACATCAAAAAGAATAAAACACCTAGGAATAAACCTACCTAAGGAGGTAGAAGACCTGTACTCAGAAAACTAATAAGATACTGATGAAAGAAATCAAAGATGACACAAACAGATGTTCTTGGATTGGAACAGTCAATACTGTCCCTACTTTATTTTTTATAGCATTTTTCATTTAAAATATTACCTAGTTCAACTCTTTATTTTCTATTGCCTGACCTGCTCTAAACGCAACAATTTTAGCATTGTGAGGGAAAGTCTGTTTTGTTCACTGCTGTACTCTCAAACACCTAGAAAATTTCCTGGCACAAAAAGGGAACTCAACAAATATCTGTTGAAAGCAAGTTTCTAGAGAGGAAGCGAGGAGGCTTCTGCTTCATCACAAATGATAATGAAGATAACATCAAGGATATATAAAGTTTTGCTGAGTGTTTTTTGATATTTTTCAATTTAAGTGCTTAAGCTAGGCCCAATGCAAACAAAAACGAATGCTCATCTATATAATTGCAGTGTATGTTTCATTACTGATAATGAGAAAGCATTCTAGTTGTCATAGGATGGAGATGATAATGATTTCATAACGCATGACAATATTTAGAAGTATCTCATGCCACAATATATTTTTGGATTGAAATGAGGCCACTATGTTAAATTAGAGAATGTGTCCCAAGGTTTCTTGACAGAACAATCTGGGGTGCCACTGGTGGTCCCTGATGCTATGGAGAATAAAAACCTAATGATTATCAGACAAAGAAGCTATTAGAATGGCTAAAACAAACAAAAAAAAGATTGACCAAACCAAGTGCTGACAAGATGTGGAGGAGCTGGATTTCTCATACAGTGTTGATGGAATGCAAAATGGTATAGCCACCCTGGAAAATACTTTGGCAGATTCTTATAAACCTGAGCATTTGGCTCAGCAATCCCACCATTCGTTATTTACCCAAGGGAAATAAAAAATTACATTAACAACAAAAACACCCATACATGAATATTTATAGCAGTATTATACATAGTAGTGAAAAACTGGCAACAACCCAAATGTCCTTCAATGGGAGAATGGATAAACAAATGAAGGTACAGCCATAAAATGGAGTACTATTCAGCAATATAAGGGAAAAAAACTATTGATATATAACATGAATGACTCTCAAAGGCATTATACTAAGTAAAAGAAGCCAGTTTCAAAGGTCATGTATTGAATAACACCACATATACAGCATTCCAGAGAAGACATAGGGATAGAGAACAGATCAGTGGTTACCTGGGGTTAGGGGTTGTGGGAAAGTAAAAAGAGGCGGGATGAAGGAATTTTTGGTGGTGATGCGATAGTTCTGTATCCTCATTGTGTAGAGGTTACCTGAGTCTATGCATGTGTTAAAACTCATAGAAGTATACACCAATAAATAAATACTGCAACTAATTTTTTTAAAAATCAAAGATTCAGCTATAAAAAATAAAAGTATAAAAAGAGAGAGAACGATTTGCCAGCACTGTCCTGGGGCAAGGCTAAAGGCTTAAGGGAGTGTCATATCAAACTTAATATACAGATGCCTCTTTTAGATCTATAATCTTTATAGATCACCTTCACTTGCCTCTCCCCTGGACCATGTGCAAAATCAACTGAATTGACAGTCTCACCTATAACTTCTTCATATACTTTCAGATGGTCTAGAAGGCCAATTTAGAATGAGAAGGTATCATCAAGAAATATTTCCACATGGTGAAGTTGATTCTTGAATGACATAATCTCTTCCGTCTTTACAAGTCTATTTTTAGCTTTTTAAGGCACCTGCATACTGTTCTCCATAGTGGCTGTATCAATTTATATTCCCACCAACAGTGCAAGAGGGTTCCCTTTTCTCCATACCCTCTCCAGCATTTATTCTTTGTAGAATTTTTGATGCTGGCCATTCTGACCCGTGCGAAGTGATACCTCATTGTAGTTTTGATTTAAATTTCTCTAATGATTAGTGATGTTGAGCAACTTTTCATGTGTTTGTTGGTAATCTGTATATCTTCTTTGGAGAAATGTCTATTTAGGTCCTCTGCCCATTTTTGGATTGGGTTGTTTTTTTGATATTGAGCTGCATGAGCTACTTGTATATTTTGGAGATTAATCATTTGTCAGTTGCTTCATTTGCAAATATTTTCTCCCATTCTAAGGGTTGTCCTTTCGTCTTGTTTATGGTTTTCTTTGCTGTGCAAAAGCTTTTAAGTTTCATTAGGTCCCATTTGTTTATTTTTGTTTTTATTTCCATTTCTCTAGGATGTGGGTCAAAATGGATCTTGCTGTGATTTAGGTCATAGAGTGTTCTGCCTATGTTTTCCTCTAAGAGTTTGATAGTTTCTGGCCTTACATTTAGGTCTTTAATCCATTTTGAGTTTATTTTTGTGTATGGTTCTTTTACATGTAGCTGTCCAGTTTTCCCAGCACCACTTATTAGAGACTGTCTTTTCTCCACTGTATATTCTTGCCTCCTTTGTCAAAGATAAGGTGACCATATGTGCGTGGGTTTATCTCTGGTCTTTCTATCCTGCTCCATTGATCTCTATTTCTGTTTTTTTTTTGTGCCAGTACCATACTGTGTTGATTACTGTAGCTTTGTAGTGTAGTCTGAAGTCAGGGAGCCTGATTCCTCCAGGTCCGTTTTTCTTTCTCAGGATTGCTTTGGTTATTCAGGGTTTTTGTGTTTCCATACAAATTGTAAAACTTTTTGTTCTAGTTCTGTGAAAAATGCCATCAGTAGTTTGATAGAGATTGCATTGAATCTGTTGACTGCTTTGGGTAGTATAATCATTTTCACAATGTTGATTCTTCCAATCCAAGAATGTGGTATATCTCTCCATCTGCTGGTATCATCTTTAATTTTTTTCATCAGTGTCTTATTGTTTTCTGCATAAGGTCCTTTGTCTCCTTAGGTAGGTTTATTCCTAGGTATTTTATTCATTCTGTTGCAATGGTAAAGGGGAGTGTTTCCTTAATTGCTCTTTCACATTTTTCTTCATTAGTCTATAGAAATGCAAGAGATTTCTGTGCATTAATTTTTTATCCTTCTACTTTACCAAATTCATTGATTAGCTCTAGTAGTTTTCTGGTAGCATCTTTAGGATTCTCTATGTATAGTATCATGTCATCTGCAAGCAGTGACAGTTTTACTTCTTCTTTTCTAATTTGTATTCCTTTTATTTCTTTTTCGTCTCTGATTGCTGTGGCTAAAACTTCCAAAACTATGTTGAATAATAGTGGTGAGAGTGGGCAACTGTGTCTTGTTCCTGATCTTAGTGGAAATGGTTTCACTTTTTCACCACTGAGAACGATGATGGCTGTGGGTTTGTCATATATGGCCTTTATTATGTTGAGGTAGGTTCCCTCTATGCCCACTTTCTGGTGAGTTTTTATCATAAATGGGTGTTGAATTTTGTTGAAAGCTTTTCCTGCATCTATTGAGATGATCATATGGTTTTTATTCTTCAATTTGTGAATATAGTGTATCATATTGATTTATTTGCATATATTGAAGAATCCTTGCACTCCTGGGATAAACCCCATTTGATCATGGTGTATGATCCTTTTAATGTGCTGCTGGATTCTGTGTGCTAGTATTTTCTTCAGGATTTTTGCATCTATGTTCATCAGTGACACTGGCCTGTAGTTTTCTTTTTTGGTAAGATCTTTGTCTGATTTTGGTATCAGGGTGATGGTGGCCTCGTAGAATGAGTTTGGGAGTGCTCCTCCCTCTGGTATATTTTGGAAGAGTTTGAGAAGGATAGGGGTTAGCTCTTCTCTAAATGTTTGATAGAATTCGCCTGTGGAGCCATCTGGTCCTGGGCTTTTGTTTGTTGGAAGATTTTTAATCACAGTTTCAACTTCAGTGCTTGTGATTTTTCTGTTTATATTTTCTGTTTCTTCCTGGCTCAGTCTTGGAAGGCTGTGCTTTTCTAAGAATTTGTCCATTTGTTCCAGGTTGCACATTTTCTTGGCATAGAGTTGCTTTTAGTAGTCTCTCATGATCCTTTGTATTTCTGAAGTGTCAGTTGTTACTTCTCCTTTTTTATTTCTAATTCTGTTGATTTGAGTCTTCTCCTTTTTTTTCTTGATGATTCTGGCTACTGGTTTATCAATTTTGTTTATCTTCTCAAAGAACCAGCTTTTAGTTTTATTGATCTTTGCTACTGTTTTCTTTGTTTCTATTTCATTTATTTCTGATATGACGTTTACGGTTTCTTTCCTTCTGCTAACTTTGGGGGTTTTTTGTTCTTCTTTCTCTAATTGCTTTAGATGTAAGGTTAGGTTGTTTATTTAAAATTTTTCTTGTTTCTTGAGGTAGGACTGTATTGCTATAAACTTCCCTCTTAGAACTGCTTTTGCTGCATCCCATAGGTTTTGGGCCGTTGTGTTTTCATCGTCATTTGTTTCTAGGTATTTTTTGATTTCATCTTTGATTTCTTCAGTGATCTCTTGATTATTTAGTAGTGTATTGTTTAGCCTCCATGTGTTAGTAATTTTTACAGTTTTTTCCATGCAATTGATATCTAGTCTTATAGCATTGTGGTTGGAAAAGATACTTGACACAATTTCAATTTTCTTAAATTTACCAAGGCTTGATTTGTGACCCAAGATATGATCTATCCTGGAGAATGTTCCATGAGCAGTTGAGAAGAAAGTGTATTCTGTTGTTTTTGAATGGAGTATCCTATAAATACCAATTAAATCCATCCTGTTTAATGTATCATTTAAAGCTTGTGTTTCCTTATCTATTTTCATTTTGGTTGATCTGTTCATTAGTGAAAGTGGGGTGTAAAAGTCCCCTACTATGATTGTGTTACTGTTGATTTCCCCTTTTATGGCTGTTAACATTTGCCTAATGTATTGAGGTGCTCCTATGTTGGGTGCATAAATATTTACAATTGTTATATCTTCTTCTTGGATTGATCCCTTGATCATTATGTAGTGTCCTTTGTCTCTTGTAATAGTCTTTATTTTAAAGTCTAGTTTGTCTGATATGAGAATTGCTACTCTAGCTTTCTTTTGATTTCCATTTGCATGGAATATCTCTTTCCAACCCCTCACTTTCAGTCTGTATGTGTCCCTAGGTCTGAAGTGGGTCTCTTGTAGACAGCATATAGAAGCGTCTTGTTTATGTTTCCATTCAGCCAGTCTATGTCTTTTAGTTGGAGCATTTAATCCATTTACATTTAAGGTAATTATCAATATGTATGTTTCTACTACCATTTTCTTAATTGTTTTGGGTTGTTATTGTAGGTCTTTTCCTTCTCTTGTGTTTCCTGCCTAGAGAACTTCCTTTAGCATTTGTTGTAAAGCTGGTTTGGTGGTGCTGAATTCTCCTAGCTTTTGCTTGTCTGTAAAGATTTTAATTTTTCCATCAAATCTGAATGAGATCCATGCTGGGTAGACTAATCTTGGTTGTTGGTTTTTCCCTTTCATCACTTTAAATATGTCCTGCTGGCTTGCCCAGTTTCTCCTGAAAGATCAGCTGTTAACCTTATGGGGATTCCCTTGTATGTTATTTGTTGCTTTTCCCTTGCTGCTTTTAATACTTTTTCTTTGTATTTAATTTTGGTAGTTTCATTATGTTTCTTGGCGCTTTTCTCCTTGGATTTACCCTGTATGGACTCTCTGCACTTCCGGGACTTGATTGACCATTTTCTTTCCCATATTACGGAAATTTTCAACTATAATCTCTTCAAATATTTTCTCAGTTGCTTTCTTTTTCTCTTCTTCTTCTAGGACCCGTATAATTTGAATGTTGGTGCATTTAATTTTGTCCCAGAGGTCTCTGAGACTGTCCTCAATTCTTTTCATTCTTTTTTCTAAATTCCACTCTGTGGCATTTATTTCCTCTCTTTTATCTTCCAGGTCACTTATCCGTTCTACTGCTTCAGTTATTCTGCTACTGATTCCTTCTAGAGAATTTTTAATTTCAGTTATTGTGTTGTTCATCATTGTTTGTTTGCTCTTTAGTTCTTCTAGGTCCTTGTTAAACGTTTCTTGTATTTTCTCCATTCTATTTCCAAGACTTTGGATCATCTTTACTATCATTACTCTACATTCTTTTTCAGGTAGACTGCTTATTTCCTCTTCATTTGTTTGTTCTGGTGGGTTTTTACCTTGCTCCTTCATCTGCTGTGTGTTTCTCTGTCTTCCCATTTTGCTTAACTTACTGTGTTTGGGGTCTCCTTTTCGCTGGCTGCAGGTTCGTAGCTCCCATTGTTTTTTGTTTCTACCCCCAGTGAGTAAGGTTGGTTCAGTCGCTTGTGTAGGCTTCCTGGTGGAGGGGACTGATGCCTGTGTTCTGTTAGGTGAGGCTGGATCTTGTCTTTCTGGTGGGCAGGACCACATTCGGTGGTGTGTTTTGGGGTTTCTGTGAACTTAGTATGATTTTAGGCAGCCTCTATGCTAATGTGTGTGGTTATGTTCCTCTCTTGCTAGTTGTCTGGCATGGGGTGTCCAGCACTGGATCTTGCTGGTTGTTGAGTGGAGCTGGGTCTTAGCATTGGGACAGAGGTCTTTGGAAGAGCTCTCGCTGATTGATATTATGTGGGGCCGTGAGGTCTCTCTGGTGGTCCAGTGTCCTGAACTTGGCTCTCCCACCTCAGAGGCTCAGGCCTGACACCCTGCAGGAACACCAAGACTCATAAACAACTGTCATAAAAATCCGACTGGTAGGTTGGATTTTTCTTTGCTGGGCAATTTATCTGAGCCAGGTTCCCTTTGTCAGAAACACAGCAAGCCAAAACGCTGAGACATCCGAGGTTTGCAGGGAAGACAGGGTTTATTCACAAGGCAGCCAAAGAGAAGACAGGAGAACAACTCTCACATCTTGTTCCCAGAAGACAAGGGGCTAGGGTATTTATGGGATAAAGGATAATGTAGCGGGGCCATCTGAGGTGTAAGGAGTGTTGGGAGCATGGGGAACGTGGGGAAAGGTGATTGGGAAATGTGTGGTAGGTGTGGCAATCACCCATTCTGTGCAAGTGTAACTAAGCTACAGTCCTCTAGTTTCAAAAATGCCAGTAGGAATGTTTTTAATACTTCCTTTCTTTTCTATTAATTACCTATTTTTGACTCACCTGGAAGGATGTCATTCATTCTGAGAATTCAGAGTTAAGCATTTGGGCTTAAGACCAGTTTATCAGAACAGAAGAGCCATTAATAACCTCCTAAATTTTAATGTTTAGTTGAGAAATCTCATGAATATTAGTACTTACTGCCTCCAATTTAATATAAAAAATATATATATTTTTATGAACAGTGTTTATGGGGAAGGGATCCTATTGCATTATGGTGATATCAGACTACCACAAAAATTCAACCTAAAGGTTGTATTCAAGCAAATACCTTTAAAGTAGATTTTGTAAGGTCCATATGTATAAGAATAGTCTTTGATATCTTTTATTAGTCATTTGTGTCTGCTGTGTTCTTTGAGGACTTTCATGAATTTAATTTGTCTCATAGGAAGAATCAATGGTGTGTGTGTGTGTGTGTGTATAACTGCTAATAGGTGGACATTGACTAATATCAGCATCACAGAAGAATAAGATCTCATTCGGTAATTGTCTTTTACTATAGTAATATTAATGATAATTGGAGCACACATTTACTGATTGTTTACCATATTTAATGTACTATATTAACTGTCTTACCTTAATTTTCTCATTTATTCATCTCCTAAATTCTCATAGAATGCTTAAATTTCCCAAGTCTTATATTTTGCATCAGGGATTCAGCTGACCCAGAGCTTAAATGGATATAAAGAAAACATAGTTTTGCAACTTTGGATTTATGGATAATTTAATAGCTTTTGTAAATAACTTTGTATTTTAAGTTTCATAACATAAAAAAAATACTCCTGTGAGGCTGACCTAATTTTATCTTTGGAAATTATTTACTTATAATTTCCAAGGTACATGCTTTATTTCAAAAGTAGCATTCTTTCAGTATTATCCCTTCTTTTTTGTTGCTTACTTACTTATTTCTAAATCCAATGACCACTGTATATTTCCAGCATATACTGAAACTGGTGCTGACTGGCAAACATGGACTGTGGTTCATAAGTAGCTCTTGCAGGAGACTTGGATACATAAATAGTGCAGTAAAAAACCAGAAACAGATCCATTTAACTGCTTTGGAATTGATGGGTAATCATTTCACTTCCACAATCAGTGACGTATGAAAATTTACTGTTTGTATTTCCGAATCTCCTCACCCTGTCCACCCCCCAGGCCCTCACATATATCCTCTTGACTGTCAAACTGACTGATGCTTATTAAATTCTATAACCTCAGAGGCATCACAATCTAACCATGATATTCATTTTCATGATCTAACACCCATACATTAAAGTTCCACTACAAAGTCTCAGGCTACTCTCAGCAAACTCTACACCGAATCTTGTAGGTCTTGTATTGCTGGTGGCTGAATATTTTATTTCTAGAAGAAGCTAACCTTGAACATATTCATTGCTAGAAAAAATTTAAACTTCAGGTATTTCTCTTTAAATGCATAAAGGGTGAAATAGAGGAAACATGTAATGCTTTACGATGCTAAAAATTAACCCTATTTAATGGAAACAATATGGACTTTGGAGGCAGATTTGAGTTCAAATCCTGATTTGATCACTCATTAGCTCTGTGATCTTGAGCAAGGTGTTTAACCTACTTGACCTCAACATTTTTATCTGTAAAGATAATAATACAATCTTATAGGACTGCTTTGAGGAGTAAAGAAAATACCTTGGGCAAGTTAATTAATTCAACAAATATTTATTGAACACCCACATGAGCAGGTACTGTGCTAGGAGCCAGAGGCTGAGACTAATAAAGAGCCTCTGCCCTCGGGTCACTCAGAGTTGAGTGAGGAGGTGGACAAATAAGTAGCCGGTAACACTGGAGTATTAAGGGATGTGAGCAGGTGCAGCCCTGCCAGGTGAGGAGTCAGGACGAGGCACCCTCGGAGGGCACATGATAAGCTGTCCTGGTAGGGCCTGTGTAGAGTGCCTGTGCTGTGCATTAAGGCTGCATCAGCTCAGCGTGGCCTGACTGAATGTTGAGGTGAGGAGGTGACCTGGGATGAGAGTGGTGATACCATGAAGGACCTTGTGTGCATTGCCAGGAGTTTACACTCCACCCGGGGTGGTCATTAACGATTTTAAGCAGAGAAGGGACATGGCCAGATCTACGTTTTCATACTGGAAGGAGAAAGGACAGTAGACAGGTGTAACTGGTAGAGAGCCAGTTAGGGGGCTAATGTAGGGAAGTGTGGGGAAAATAATAAGGGTCTAATGTAATATAGTGCCAGTGCTGAGAGAAAAAAGGGGACAGAATCAGGATCTACTAAATAGGCAAAATTGATAAGATTCGGTTCCTGAGAAGGCCAGAGGGGGTTTGGTTCCTTCCTGGAACTAGGAGTAAACTGTAGCACATTCCTCAGGGTGTGGAGAAAAAACAAGTTTGGGGAGCCAGGTTTGGATATGCAGAGGCGGATGGATCCTTGTGCCATTCTGTGGAATGGGCAGTTCCAGATGCGGTGGTGCACTGCCCACACCCCCTTGTGCATGCACCTGTGTCTTTCCACCCGAGAGCTTCCTCTCCCCTATGTTCATCAGCATCCAAACCAATGTGATGGGAGTTACTCCCTGAAGCAGCTTCAGGCAATGACAGAGCAGTTAAAGGATTCTCAACCCAGCTCCCTAAGCCCTCTAGGGGAGGGTGAATCTAAGGTGCCTTGTATGCTGTCTCCCAGGGTTCCCCATCCCCACTGGGACTAAACCCCAGTTGCACACAAGTGGTATTCTGCCTTATGACAAACCCTTAATCCCTGTATCACTTCCTCACTCTCCCGCTGGAGCATTCTGGGAAACCTGTCCAAATTAACTACTCACACTCAATCCCTGGTCTCAGCATCTGTGTATAAGGGGAGATCCCTTCCAAGCAATTCCCAATGGCTTCAGAGCATAAGGATCTGTGTAGTGAAAGAGATGTCTGGGTAGGAGACACAAATTTAAAAGCTACCTGCATATATGAGATTGTTGAAGCCAGAAGAGGAAATAAAGTCATTCTGAGGAAGGGATAATAGGAGAGATATTGGGACATAAATTAAAAAAGAAAAAATTCAAGCATAGTGTGTGAAAGCAGATAGACTTAGTACCATTTCCTTTTCAAACAGTGATCTGTGGCCGAGAAGTTCTCAAAGTTGTCTGGAAATACTGGACTAATTATTTTATAGTTATGTAATCAATTTAATTTATAGCTCTTCTGCTGTACCTTGAGAATTGAGTATTTACTGGTTCTTTATGAGCTGTAACATTTTATGACCTGTCAGGGCCATTGATTGATACGATGCACTGAAAAATAATCATATAAGATTACCTTAAAATACGTATCAGTATCTGTCATTTTGACAGCAGAATTGCAATACTATAAACCTACAAAGATTAAAAATTTTAAGTGGAATGTTCTAAGTTAGATATTTATTAAAATACCTCAACCGCACCAAAAGAAAAAACAGAAACAAACTGCTAATTTGATTTGAAGAAAATTTAGGTCTGGAATTCTAGGACTACAGCAGATCTCACAGGTTTATGGTCCTTAGAGTGATCTGCCATTCTCACTACATGTGTTATGACAAATGATTTCCAGACTACTGTGTAATCGTACAGGAAGTCGTTGCTCCAATTACACATCTAAATAACATGTAGAGATAGAAAAAGGCATTCTTGCTCTATGCAGACTTAGATAATAGTCTACTCCCAAAATCAGGAGAAAATGTGTAAAATTGTGATCATCCTTCAAAAATCTTAAAGAAAAGATAATGTGGCTGGTTTTACCCTTCCATGTACCACAACAATTCTGCTACAGGCCAGTGACTCCCAGGCTGTTTACGTCCTAATGTCCCTTTAACTTCCATCCATGGGCCTGGTATTTTGAAAGATTTCATGTGTCACACTGCATATATTGACAATTAATTTTCCAATGCTTTAGTAATCAGAGATAAACAAATCTACTCAGAACTATCAATCAATAGAACACAACCACTGCCACCATCCTTGATTTGATAGAGATCTAGCCAAAGCTTGTCGGTTTTTTGGTTTTGTTTTGTTTTGTTTTGTTAATACTAAGGGTGCTTATGCCCCCACTTTTTCTTCCACTGGCATATGGGAGCTGATGGTCTTCAACTGGGAAACACTGCTATAGATTTACAACCAGAACTAGAGTTCTAATTCACTATATAAATGCAATTTTCAATTGTTAAGAGAAAACAAGAAACGTGAGAAAGAAAAAAATGGGAGTGAGATGACGGCCACAGAAAATAATTAGGTTTGGTGTAAAATCAGAGCACAGAAGGTTTTTATATAAATAAATAGGAAATCCAGAGCTAGTGCTCCACATCCCAGGCTAGCCACCCTTACGAAGAACCTGCCATGCCCTTCTTTCATGCAACCTCCTGGCTGAGGAGCCCTCAGCCCCTAGGAGAGAAGGAAGGTCGGTGGGTGTTTATCTTTTTCTGCCTCATAACTCCATTGGGGACCACCTTTATTTTCTTTCTCTATGTCAACATTACCTACTCTTTGATTCAATCAATTCTCTACATTTAAGCATGCCTGTTCCCTCAAAACTAATCCACAACAAACACCCCCCTGTACACACACAGGTTACATGATGCCAGTACCCCCTTGTAGCCTAGAATATCTCTTTGGGCAAGTGAGATTACGTCTGTGTTTGTGTTTGTGTTTGTGTCTGTGTGTGTGTGTGTGTGTGTACCATAGTACTTGTGTCCTTGTCCTACTCATCCACATGTTCCCACTCCCACTCAACATTAAGGAACATCAGTTAATTAGTTGATTAAGACATTAATGAGTCACTGAGGGCACAGATGAGCCTCACTCATTTTGTTTCTTTTGCAACAATAAGACCAAAAGAACGATTTGTTAGATACTTTCTATGTATCAGGAACTGTGCTGGCTGTTTTACCTTCATTACATTATTTCATCCTTTTATTGTCCCTGTGAGTTGGAGGTAAGTCTCATTTTACACATGAGGAAACTGACTTGACCAAAGACACATGCAAAACGCTGACCCATTGGCAACCTCCCTGGGCTTAGTTCTGGCTGTGCTGGACTACACACATCCTCTAGTCATGCTAGACCAGGACATCTTCATGAGCAGTCCACGCTGCTTCACCCTTCCTTGATTTGCATTTCTACTGCTTTGTTCATAATGTTCTACTCCATCCTTGTCCACGTGGGGAAAACCCACTCACCTTTAAGACTCAGGTCTCTTCTCCACCTTCAGTGAAGCTTTTCTGCTCTTCATTCATCCTCCTATACTTGATCACCATCTATTTTAAGCCTCCTCATCCTAGCCCAAGCTCCTGCAACAGTCTGTGACATACTTCTATCACACCCCAGTAATTAATTTATTTCTTGACAAGTTCATCTGCCTTCCAAGACTATCCATTTCTCAAGGGCAGGAGACATGTCTTGTCATCCATGTACCTCCAGGGCACTACTGCCCAGTAGAACTTTTGGTAATGAATAAAATGCTCTATGCTGCCCAATACAGCAGCCACTAGCCACGTGTTTTGTGGCTTAAGAACTTGAGATGTGTACAGCTGAGGAACTGAATGCTTCAATTTTATTTAATTTTAAGCAATGTAAATTCAAATAGGCACATTTGACTAATGACTATCATATTGAATAGCGCAGCTTTGGCTTATAAAGAATCTGGGACATAGTAGGTATCAATAAGTATCTGCTGAGTTGTACGGCCATTCAGTTGAAGTCACCCAAGGCTTTCACCTAACCAAGCCCAACCAATATAACCTTTGGTATATTTTTAATTTTGCTCAACCACTTCATTGACAGACACTTTCTGGACCATCCTTCATCTTCCCCATACATTTTCCAGGCCTGGCTGGAGGAGTACCCCTCTCTTTCCTGGAACTCTTTCTGACCACTGATTTGCTTCCTTTGCTGTTTTTCTCTGCCTCTCATTTCTGTGGAGGCTATAAAATAGGATTGTATTTCCAGCAGTCTCATTCCACAACACGTAACCATAAAACATAGGAGCAGAGTAATTAAAGCCTCAAGGGAAAATGCATGAACAAAATATCAGCCTGATTCATTACAAACAGTTATTATAAACAGTGGGATTGCTAGCAAATGACAGGAAAACTAATTTGCATTTACAACAAAATTACTCCACACACATCTGCCATGGCTCCCATCCCCCACTCCTTCCCAGGGTATTACTAGGACTCTTTACTTAAAGAAATCCTGCCAACTTAGAAAGCTTTAGGGTCTATGACTCATGTTCACAAGAGCGTGACTTGAAATCTTTGCTAAAAATAAAAGTATTACCTAGATTTCCAGGTGACTAGAAAGTCCTCTAGATACCCAAGAGGAGAACCTGAGCCAACAGTTACTGGGCACTTACAACATTCCAGGCACTGTGCTAAACACTCTGCCCTGCAACAACTTCTGAATAGTTCCATTGAACCAATGAGGAAGAGAAGGATGAGAAAGTTTACTCCTTCCCTCAGGGTCATGAGTGGCTGAGCTGGAAATATAACTTTGGTTGCTCAACTTCAAAGCCTGCATACTTGGAAACAACATAAGTTGTTTCAGATTTTAAAATGTGGGTCACATCAGAAACATATATACATATATATCATCATATACAAATCATATCTATCCAATATACAGAATGGAATATTTTTCAGCCATAAAAAAGAAGGAAATTTTGCCATCTGCAACAACATGGATGAGTCTTGAGGTCATTATGCTAAGTGAGATAGGTAGGACAGAGAAAAACAAATACTGCATAATCTCACTTATATGTGGAATCTAAAAAGTAAAACTGATAGAAAAAGAGAGTACATTGGTGGTTGTCAGGGGTTGGGGTGCGGGGAAGAGGGGAGATGTTGATCAAAAGGAACAAACTTTCAATGATAAGATTCATATGTTCCAGGGATCTAATGGGCAGCATGGTGATGACAGCTAACAATACTGTGTTATGTACTTGAAATTTGCTAACAGAGTAGATCTCTTGCCCCATCCTGCTTCTAGGTTGAATTTTCAAGGTGATAATTCCAAATTCCAGAGACTTACTCTGTTATTAGTACCTTTCCTGGACTGGGAACAGCTTAAAATATGCTCTGTGAATAGACAATTCACAGAGAAGTAAAAACATGATTTAACACTTGAAAAAACAAAAACCCTCAACCTCAAACTACACTGAGATACTATTTGTTAACTATAAGACAGGACAAAGATGAAAAAGTTGCTAATACACCCTGTTATAACCCCACAAAGGTGCAAGGACTATAAATTCATCCAAATTTATGGGACCCAAACTGACAAAATATATATAAATTAATAACATATATCTTTGACTCAGAAATTCTACTTTTAGGAATTTATCTTATATATACTTAATATATATTCTCATATGTATTGAGAGATTGAATATGCAAGTGGACAATGTTTGAGCTATATATAAAATTAGAACTCTACCCACAGCCTGCAGCAACCTGCACAGGAAGCCAACCCATTGCCTCCAATAAACAGCCCAGGTTGCCAACCTGCTATAAGTCAGACTTGCAGGAAGCCAGACAATCCAGGAAGCTAAATAACAACTTCTATAACAATCAGCTCAATGTGTCCAGGACTTGGTTAATAACTGAGAGCTCACCTAATTTTTATCCCCACTTCCAACTTAGGACCAATTAGGAAAAGCCAAATTTGCTCCCTTAATCAATTATATAGAATGCCGCACTTCTAGCTAGCCCACCTCCTGCCTCCTTGAGCCAACAGCCTCCAATCAGGTCATACCTGAAGCCTTCCTTTTCTCCACTGTAAAGCCTTCCTACTCCTTTGCCGGCCTTTGAGTCTCTGCAAAAATGTAAATGAGAGTGCCTGATTCCCTTGCTATAGCAAACCTGGATAGATAGCCTTGGTTTTTCTATTTGGTTGGTCTTTGACTATTTCCACAATGTGCAAAGGTGTGTGTAAAAGCATATTCATTCTAGCTTTGCTTTAAGTAGCAAAAGACTAAAGACAACTCAAATGTCCATCAATAAGAAACTAGTAAAATAAATTATGGTTCATCTGTAGATGGAATACTGTGTAACTACTAACAAGAGAGAGGTAGATATGTGTGTGCACATAGATCAATCACCAAGGTATCACCAATCACATCATTAAGGAAAAAAACAGAATAAATGAAAAAATAAGATGCAAACGATGTGTACAGTATACATTCATACATGCTTAAATACATCTAAATCTAGTCACAAGAAACTGCTAAGAATGGTTGTTCAGGGGAAATGAATTGAAGGACTGAGAAATAAAAACAGTGCAAAATTACTACACATGTATATCCTTTTGTTTCTTTTAATTTTGTATTATGTTTAGGAATTATCTATTTAAATAAATAAATTTTTTAAAAATCTAACTTTTGCAACACCTGGAGTAATAGAAGAGTGGCCATTTTTCCATAAAGAAACTTGATTCAATATATTAAATCCAGTCTTAAAAATATAGCAAATTATTATAAAAATAACTTTAATGCTAATCCTTTGTGTGGAGACCCATAATTATATGCATTGTGTCTTCCCAGTCCTCCACTATCAGGAATGTTGTCCTCTGAATAACGTAGTTACAGCTGGAGCAGCCAGTGACAAAGAGGGACAAATGAACTCTGGTGATCACTGAGTCACAGAGAAGTTCTCTAAATTTCTCATTTAAAACAGTTCCATAGCTAAGTATCTGTTCACTAACAGCCACATTATTATAAGGGAACTTTGTCCCTCTCCCAGCACTTTTTTTCCCACCACAGGGAAGATCAGAGCCTGAAGTAGTGTTTCTCAAAGGTCAGTTCGATGCCCTGCATCACCATTACCAGGGCAGGGGGGCACTGGGGAAGGGTGTTCGTACAAGTACAGATTCCTTCCCTGACTCAGCATGTTTAAGAAGCATCCCTGATAATCCTTAGCTCTGGCAAAGAGGAAAATGCTGTTCAAGACTGAATTGTCTGGCAGGGCCACTATGGAGAAATGAGCTCAGGTGGAGCCTGGCCTGACCTTCTGCTGAATGTTCTTTTCATTTGGAAGCTTAGACACAGGCTCAGTCTCACCTCCTGGTATGACCTTGTGACTGTCAGAGACATTCAGACATTCAGCACTGTAGGTGAGAGGTAGCAGGGGTGGGAGGGACTGCTCCCTTGGACCCTGACAACAGAGCTGGGTTATAAGAGAGAGGTAGCCAAATGGACTCAGAATCCCAAGGCTTCCAGTAAATTGCAAGATGTCAGAGACACAGTGACCATGTTAAGATGTCAGTGCCTGCTCCTATCCAATAATTTTGACTTTATTCTATCCTCACTACAAGTATAAATGACGGCCTTTACATCAGAACATAGACTCTGCAGATTTTTGTCTGTTTTGTTGACTGATACTTCTGGAGCACCTAAATGGCACTTGCCACATAGTAGGTGCTCAATGCAAATTAGACAGTTCAAGAGCCCTAGCGTCTCACACCAAGGGTTAGGAAGCTAGACTTAAGTTTTATTAATTAATCACTCAAATATAGTCCTCTAATTCTGCCCCAAATGCTACACAACTTTGGTGTCTTCTGCCTGGGCAAACTGATAGGAACTATTGGCAAGAATGTAGTGTGGAATAACGCTTCCACACAGGTAAAATGGATACACAGCAAGAGCCTGTATTCTCTGACTAAAATACTACTTAGAAAAAGTAGCTCACTAAATAATGTATTTCCCAGGTGTCAAAAGAATTAGCAAGTATGTCAAAATCACATCATTGTAAGTCAAGAGGATGACTGAAAGAAATTTCAAAATCTTTATTATTCCATAACAATGTTTAGGGTGCATGCCATTGTCTAGAAACCTTAAAGATGTCCCCCCCTTTTTTTTTAACTATTCCCATTTGAAGTTATTATTATTATAGTTGGATTAATATGTACTATGTTTTTTAAATGTCCTTTTTATTTTATCTGAGTGGGAAATGACTTTATCTTCTCCAAATAGGACAGCTTTTTTAAAAAAGGAAATTAAAAGTCAATAAAAGAATAGTTTTAAAAAATAAAAATCCACTTTTTTCCACTTCAATTCTTGCCTGAAAGGATAAATCATTTGCATAATGTCTTCATATTTAAGTATTTATCTTAACAGAACCTGCTTCATAAAAGAAAAAAAACATTTCTTTATATTCAGTCATCTCTAAAATATCATTAGTTTTTACTTCTCAGATTCCCAGTTATTTCTCCAATTGAAATGAAGAAAGCATGTTACTGCAGAAAGTTGGAAGGCTTGTCACTAAGGAAGAGGGATGTTTCTTTTTTTTTTTTTTTTTTTTTTTTTGCTGTACGCGGGCCTCTCACTGCTGTGGCCTCTCCCGTTGCGGAGCACAGGCTCCGGACACACAGGCTCCGCGGCCATGGCTCGCGGGCCCAGCCGCTCCACGGCATGTGGGATCCTCCGGGATCGGGGCACGAACCCGTGTCCCCTGCATCGGCAGGCGGACTCTCAACCACTGCGCCACCAGGGAAGCCCCGAGGGATGTTTCTTATAATTAAAATAACCAGAGTATTGAGAGCTCACTTGTGCCAGATACTTTAAATTTCTTATATCTAAATCTGCAAAAACCCTCCCTGGTAGATGCCATTGCCTTTATTTTTCAGATGGTGGGGAGAGAGATTAAATGAATTTCCAAAGGTCACCTGGTTGGTAAATAAGGGAGCTGACATTAGAAGCACATCCATGATACTCCATGGTATACAATCATTCCATGCTGCCCTCTGTACATTTTCGAAAATTATAGAAATTAAGAAAATATCCTAAAACAAAAATGCACTGCACAAATAGGTACGGCCATGACACAACCAGCCAAGGTTACACTATTTTTAGGAAACATCAGGACTCACCAGCATATGTCCAAATTAAATGACCCTTGAGTTCAAAATGCCAAGAGGCTCTGAGCTTGCAATAGATTTATAGAGTTGAACCACCAGAACCATGTTGCAAAGCAAATCCATGTCTCATTATCTGTGCCACAGGGGCATGCTATTAGAACATCAACAGAGCAAACCAGTAACATGCTGTAACGCTTAATTGGCCAACATTAAGTATTGCCTGATACATTCAAATGAAGAGTAAATGATGATTATAAAAGAGGAGGAAATGCTATTATCATTAATTACACTTGAAAACTAGAAAGCAACACGTGGATGAACATTTTCAGAAAGAGCAACAGATTTCAAAGCAAATGGAAAATTTGGCATTAATGTCAGAGAAGATAACTGCTTATACAAACAGATTTAAAATATTAACATCATTGCCCAAAAAGAGTTGTCCCCGCTGACATTTTAAGAGAACTTCAGCATATTCACTGGACAATGATCTGGCCCAGCTCTCAGCCACAATCCATGATCTTAAAAGCATACTCTAAACAAACATACAAGCTTGCTAGACATTTATAACAGGTATTTTGGTTACCAACTTGCAGATATGCTTCTGTCAGGGGATTTTGAAGCCCAAACAGTTATTTGTCTGTCTTAACAGTTAGCTCTCTCCTCTCAAAAACAACATCTAGGGATTTTCATGCTCCAACTTTTGAAACAGTGACCTTTACTACTGTAAAAAAAAAATTAATAAACAGAAACCTCAACTAAATAGAGTCAGGAGACCGGAAAGGGGAGCTTTCATGCCCTATGACTATAGCAGAGAACAAAAGGAAGAAGAAAGACTCTTCTTTCCTGGCAAAGACTCAGACAGTGAAAAGCCATGGACTCTTTGTTAACTATAGCCCTGTCAACTTCCTTTTCTCCTTTATAAAAGAGCTCTCTTCCCTTGCTGTAGGGGAACTTGCATGTGGCTTGCCATGGTCACAGATACTGAACTGCAATTCTCTGCTGATCCCGAATAAAGATCTCCATCTTTGCTGGAGAAATATCTGGCAGTCTATTTATTTCAGGTTAATATTACTGCTCACAAGTATGAGTTTCAACATAAAGAAAAAATGAAGCTTTTTCTCCAGAGAAGTGTCCACATCGCCCCTGCCCACATTTAGATGTGAGCCAAAGAGATCCTTCATCAGGACACCTGTTCTCCAATGATCATGGGAAATGATTTGAACCTAAGGGTGCCCTCCTGACCCCACAGTTGGTCTCAGGATTTTGTGTGGATGACAATCAATATTTGTGTTAAAAGAATATAATGAAAATTCTTGAGGAGAAAATCAATAAACACAGAATACTACAGACAGGGAAAAAAGAACATGGAAATCATCTAACTCTTCTTCACTTACAGATGAGCCCAAAAAGAGCAAATCATTTGATGAAGACCCTTATTTCCATTGTGCCTTTTTATATCTCCCCCATTGGTGAGTATGTTTCATTTCTCATATTACAAGCTGAAGCAGTTTCTGCCTTTTGTTTTATCTTGTTATTCTACTTTACAAACAGCTCTACCCTTAGAAATGGACTAGAGCTTATTCATTGAACAACATATACTTAAGCTTAATATCTATCTCTTTTCACCACCTTACTTTCACATACAGTGTAAAGACCTTTAGTTTGCATGAATATTAACCACCAATATTTTGGTGGTCTCCCAACAATTTAAACTCAGGCTATGATTCTAAAATGATTTTAAAAATATAGAAATTGATAGAGAATGGATATGAATATAAATATTAATACATATATAAATAACATTAATCACAATGTGATATCACTACACATACACACACATCAAAATGCCTAAATGAAAAGACTGATAATACCAAGTGTTGACAAGGACATGGAACAACTGTAACTCTCATACATTTCTGTTGAGAGGGTAAATTGATATAACACCTTTAGAAAAGTATTTAGTAGAAAATCAATTCTACTTCAGTACTCTATTTAGTTATTTGTCTGTCTTAACAGTTAGAATTGATTCTAAAATCAATTCTACTACAGTATGTTCAGTATTAAAGCTGAACATGCACATGGTTTATAATTGAGAAATTTCATTCTTAGGTATATACACAAAACAAATGTGGACATATTCAGTACAAGATATGTACTGGAATATTCATAGCAGTACTGTTCCTTAAAGCTAAAACTGGAAACAATCTGAATGCCCATGAACAGTAGAATGGATAAACAGATTGTAGCATATCTGCACAAAAATAATACTTCAATTATAGCCATGATAGCAGTTACAAGTCATTGGGTCCAAGTAATTGAAATACCAAGGCTCAAATTGAGCTTAAACAATAAACCCAATAATACATAGTAGAAAACCACAAACAGGCTTGATTCCATGGTTGGTTGGAATAGCAGCTGAGAAATGCCAATAAAGATCTGGTTCTTTCCACTTTTTTGTTCTGTTGTCCTCTGTATTGGCTTCATTTTCATACTGGAAACAAGATGATGGTCATAGTTTCAGGCAATACATCCAGAAATAGCTAAACCCAGAGGTAGAAGGTGAACTATCTTTTACTTATTTCCTTTTATTAAGAGAAAGAAATTTTCCTTAGGAGGACTATAGCACACTTTCCCTCCTATCTCATTGGACAAAAGTGAGTCACATCCTATTCCAAAACCAAACACTGGCAGGAGAAATGGTATGACAAAATTTGACTAAGACTAATCTTCTGGAATAGAATGAATGTTGGAGTATCAATCACCATGACAACTAAGTGATAGTTAATATTAAGAGCATGTGTTTAAACCTCAAATATTGGATTTTGGTTTCTGTTGAGAGGTGGAAACAGTGATGCTCTCAAAGTTATAACAAAAATGCCGAACAAACAAACAAATACAAAGTTAACAAATTTTCTCTTAACCACCAGAGTGCTGAGGTTGCAGGGCAAGTAACTACCCAGAATCTGGAGGAAAGCAGGTACCTGCAGTGAGAGATGAGATACAAACACTAACACAAAGTGTCTCCCCCAAAATGTTTATAAATGACAAAGAGAAAGTATCTTTACAATGGAAAAACCTGACAGGTACCACTTACCCACATGATCAAAGACAACATCACTAGTGATAAGTCAGTTGGATGTCATAAGGCTCCCTATATGATACAAGGCAGGCACTCTACCTCTGTGGTATTCTTCCTCGAATTCCACGACCTTAAGTCTTACCCCAAGAAAAAGTCATAAAAACCAAAAATTTGAGGCATTCTACAAAATACATGAAAATATTCTTCAAAAGAGGTAAGGTGATGGAAGACGAGGAAAAATGAGTAATAGACACAGATCGGAGGAGTCTAGGGAGACATGACAACAAAATGCAGCATGGGGGACTTCCCTGGTTGTCCAGTGGTTAAGAATTCACCTTCCAATGCAGGGGGGGTGCGTATTCGACCCCTGGTGGGGAAGCTAAGATCCCACATGCCTCACGGCCAAAAAAACAAAACATAAAACAGAAGCAATATTGTAACAAATCCAATAAAGACTTCAAATATGGTCCACATCAAAAAAACCTTAAAAAAAAAAAAAGGCAACATGGGTTCCTGGATCAGATCATGGTACAAAAAAGGACATGATGAGAGCCAAATAAAGCCTGTGGCTTGGTTAATCATATTATACCAAATCAATTTCATTTTTTTAACATCTTTATTGGCGTATAATTGCTTTACAATGGTGTGTTAGTTTCTGCTTTACAACAAAGTGAATCAGCTATACATATACATATATCCCCATATCTCCTCCCTCTTGCATCTCCCTCCCACCCTCCCTATCCCACCCCTCTAGGTGGTCACAAAGTACCAAGCTGATCTCCCTGTGCTATGCAACTGCTTCCCACTAGCTATCGATTTTATATTTGGTAGTGTATATATGTCCATGCCACTCTCTCACTTAGTCCCAGCTTACCCTTCCCCCTCCCTGTGTCCTCAAGTCCATTCTCTATGTCTGCGTCTTTATTCCTGTCCTGACCCTAGGTTCTTCAGAACCTTTTTTTTTTTTTTTTAGATTCCATATATATGTGTTAGTATACAGTATTTGTTTTTCTCTTTCTGACTTACTTCACTCTGTATGACAGACTCTAGGTCCATCCACCTCACTACAGATAACTCAATTTCGTTTCTCTTTATGGCTGAGTAATATTCCATTGGATATATGTGCCACATCTTCTTTATCCATTCATCTGTCGATGGACACTTAGGTTGCTTCCATGTCCTGGCTATTGTAAATAGAGCTGCAATGAACATTGTGGTACATGACTCTTTGAATTATGGTTTTCTCAGGGTATATGTCCAGTAGTGGGATTGCTGGGCCGTATGGTAGTTCTATTTTTAGTTTTTTGAGGAACCTGCATACTGTTCTCCATAGTGGCTCTATCAATTTACATTCCCACCAACAATGCAAGAGGGTTCCCTTTTCTCCACACCCTCTCCAGCATTTACTGTTTGTAGACTTTTTGATGATGGCCATTCTGACCGGTGTGAGGTGATACCTCATTGTAGTTTTGAGTTGCCTTTCTCTATTTAGTGATGTTGAGCATCCTTTCATGTGTTTATTAGCAATCTGTATATCTTCTCGGGAGAAATGGGAACCCTCTTGTACTGTTGGTGGGAATGTAAATTGATACAGCCACTATGGAGAACAGAATGGAGGTTCCTCAAAAAACTAAAAATAGAACTACCATATGACCCAGCAATCCCACTACTGGGCATATACCCTGGGAAAAACATAATTCAAAAAGAGTCATGTACCACAATGTTCATTGCAACTGTATTTACAATAGCCAGGATATGGAAGCAACCAAATTAATTTCTTACTTTTGAAAACTGTACCATGGTTATGTTAGACGTTAACATTAGAAGAAACAGAGTAAAGGGTATATAGGAAGTCTCTACACTATGGTTGCAACTCTTCTGTAGTTCTAAAATTATTTTGAGATTAAAAATTAAGAAATGAAACTGCTTATTTGCTATTCTTCTATCTATTTAAGCATTAAAAATCGTCAATAAATATTATCAGACTTTCACACATTTTCCCAGTTCTCTGCCACAGTGGTATTGTGCCAACAAAATCAAGTGATATCATTATGGTTCCTAGGCACTAAATATAAAACCAAAAATTAGAAAGTACCAAAGTTTAGGGTGACATAGAAAGATATAAGCCAGTTTACAAGAATTTGAGTATCAGGAAACCAAATAACTTTGCTCTTACACTATTTCCTTCTTTCCTGTATATCTTGGTTCAGAAGTAATTTTCTCAACTCTTTTAGAGCTCATAAATCTTCTTCTGTAATCCTTATAACCACTGATAAAGAAGCTCTTTTTCTTGTTAACTCCATTATATGCTTTAAATAATGAGGATTGTAGAGGGTCTTACTAAGTAGCTGCAAAGCTGCTAATCTGAGTTACAAAAAAGCAAACAGATTTAATGTGTTCTTGGTATAATACAAATACTCTGGTGATTTCTCAAGAGGAGTAACAGCAAAAAGGAAAGACGATGACAGTTGTGATTAAACCTAAAGAATAATGCAAGGTTTTGTAAAAGCAAAAGTAAGAAAAATGCTTTCTGGCTGACTACTGATTATCTGTTTTCCCTACAGAAAATGTCAGCCATGACATTTATCCCTGTTCCTTCATGGTTTACTGAATGTATGGAAAAGGCAGGTGAGGAGTCGATAAGCTGTCTTTCTAATTCATAGGTCGGCAGATCATCAGGAGCCACATCTGAAGCTGATAAAAATATTCTAGAGTTTGAGCTCCACACAGGAACTATATGAGATTTCCTTACTCTATGTATAGGAGGAAGAGTGAAATCAGTACTTGGTAACCAAAATGGTGGAGAGTGATGGAGATTGCTATGTGTTCACCGAAGTCCATTTCCACTTTCTCCTGGTGGACAGCCAGACCACATTCCCCAGTCTCCCTTGAAGTTAGATGGGGTCATGCAATTGAGCTTTGGCCATGGAATGTGGGAGAAAGTGATGCATGTCGCTTTCAGAATTGGCACATGACAAAAGCTCCAAGAGATCCTCCACACCCTCTTTCTTCTCCCAACTTTTTGCTGGATGTTTATACCCCAGGCTACCTTGTTTGCCCCAATTCAAGAGAAAGTAACCTCTGTCTGCCTAGGTTCCTGAGCCATAGTCCACCAAAGACCACTTTATCATTAATCTACACTGGACTGTGATGTGAATGAGAAAGAAAAATGTATTGTCTTATGCGATTGAGATTTTGAATTTCTTTATTTCAGCAATTACCCTACCCTTACTAATACAGTATTTCTAATTATTTAGGAAAGAGTGATATAGGAGATTCCCAACTCTTAACCTGCTAAGTGATATATAGGTTGTATCTAGATAGATCAAAGTCAAGCAGGTATTCCAGAATAGTTTTTTACTACTTTTTCCTTATTATCCCTCCTTATGTTGCCTAAGCTATGGTTTTATTGCTTTTTTCAGCTTTTTGGTAAGTGGAGAAAATATATGTTCCAGCTTCCTTGAGACAATGCTAGTTTATGCCTGTTGCCCCAGTACAATGATTAATATTAATCTCAAAATTTTGGATGATAAATTATATGGTCATCCTAATGATAAGCCACTTTATCCCCTTCTTAAGAGCAGAAGAGACATAAATAGAAGAGGGAATAAAATGGATTTATCACCAAGAGTATTATACTTTATGAGTAACTGCAGATGCATTTTTCCCCTATTGTTTTTTAGATGGCCAAAAATATGGTACCTTCTCTCTGGTGTATTATACAATATAATTTCTCTACAAGTTTATCAATCACATTGATCAGAAAAAGATTGAATGGAAAGCCTGTAGACTATGATGCTGAAATTCTTTCAGTGATTTTTGAAACTATTTTCATATGTGTTATATGACATTCTTATTATTTATTAATGAATCTGGTTATTAAACACTAATCATTATAAAAAGTGTGGCCATGATAGTTTTGGATAAAGAGAATCTATGTACAAACTTAGGATTCCAAAGGAAACACAACTAGAAAAGAGATCTGATCACATGTCATACCTGGGGAGCTAGGAATTTAAGTTTGTGTTAAAAGCTATGCATAAAAATTAATTCCATGTGAATTTTTCCATTAAAAAGAATTTCAAACTGATAAAAAATATTCTTTATTGTCAAACTGGGGGTAATTCTTGATTTTCTGGGTCATTAACTTCAAATAGACATTTCTTCACACTCCTTAGAGACAGTTTTAAGAAATCACTTTAGTTTAGACCATTTCCACAACAGGTTTAAAAAAGAAACAATAAAGTGGAAGCTTTAATGACGATGATTAAGTTAGGGTTAATTATAAATTAACCTCAAAATAGATTCTTTTAAAACAATTACAATGAAGAAATGTCCCTTTCAGGAAGAGAGAGTGTGGAAATGCGTTTAGTGAATATGGTATATTATAACATTGGAAAAACTATCATGTGACATGGAAGGGACTATGAATAGGCAAGTAGAAGATTTACCCTAGTTTTACCGTCCACAGTAATCCAAACCCTTGCCATTCTGAAGATGGATCAGATCTCTATTTTAATTCTGCCATCCAAAGCTTACTGATTTTATTCAGGTCACCCCCTGAACCTACATTACTGAAATCTCCCTCACCTTAGCTCTAAGTTATTGTGAAAAATGTCATTAACTTTTCTTGAGAATTAATCACAAAAGATGCTGAAATTCTGTGTGATAGCTGTACCTGCAAACCTATTTGAAACGTGCTCTACCACACTGAGTTTCTGTCTGAAATAGCTGATTTAAGCCCTTGATATAGTAGAGCTGGTACCCCATTCATTGTGTTATCATTTTACACAGTCTGTCCATAAAAACCGCAAGAGAAGAATGCACTGTCTGTCCATGAAAAATAACCCACTGTCTGTGGCTTATGGAAACAACAATAGAATTTTAAATACCTTGGAAAAGCCAGACATAGCCATTTACATGATTTTTGCCAGCACTCCTCGGGTTGAATGGCAACAAAGATAATGAACAGAGGAACACAATTAAATATGTACCCTAATGAGGAATGGAGAACCGAGATTTCTGTCATTTTTCAAAAACAAAAGCTTCCAAAATTTAAAATAATGAAGTCACATGGCTGCTGGAGAGAAGTGAGGGATGCATTATTAGACACAGCAGTAAATGTCAAATATAATACACTACAGAAATATTCTTCAGTTTGACTATAGCTTTTTTATTTCTTGTTCCCATGTATCTATCTACTGCTGTTAACTGTTCATCTCACATCAATTTCATTCTCATCAGTAGTTGCCCTGGTCAGGCAGAAGGACTGTCTTGGTTTAATTAAATGCCCCCACTAATAAGAGGAATCTAAGCAGACTTGGGCATGCCCAAAGCTCTGCTCTCACATTTGAGCAGGCGGTGACAAGCCTTGAGCTTACCCTGAACTCTGGATTTTATTTCTGCTTGAGTTGAAGACTCAGAAGGCTGTTTTCTCTAAAAATTTCTGAGTCTTGAGGCCCTAAAGAATGAAAATAATTTATACCAAGATAATTATTATTGATTGTTGCTACATGGAACTCTATAATGACTTCAGATATATTATGCACCCAACAATCTTACGTTGAGTAAACCTGTGATCCAAATATTGCACTGTGGATCCAGCAAGGTGTTCACCTAAATAAGATTTACGAGAACTAAGGTTTCGGTGTGGAAATATTTCGAGTTGTTTGCAGGTCGAGGGATAATGCAGGCACCTTTCATTCATCTTTACCAATTTCAGTCTGATAAGAGGAAGACAAACAAGGAGGAAGAAGAGAAACAGGAGTGTGTGATCTGATAACCTGGACGGTTACAAGATACCTTCCACACGTGGGTAGGAATCCAAAGGACCAGGCCACACCTTCATCATTATCAGATGAGCACGACTCTATGTGTATCCTGGTACCATGAAAGTAAGTCTCTTCCACATATGTTTGGCACAAATTGGGTGAACGAGTGAATGGTGATCTCAACAGATCACGAGCGGCAGGAAGCGTAGAAGCATTGGCTCTGTTTGCGAGGTCCCTGGGAGGAGCCAGGGTGCACTCATCAAGTGACCTCACTTGTTTGGACAGAAGATTGTCTAAATCAGAACTAAAGCTAATTTGTAGGATATTTTAAAAGTGACTTTCTTTTTTAATTGGTTGCTATTTATTGCATATATGTCATATAATAAAAATTTTAAACTAAAAATAATCCATAATCCCCCCACCCAAAAGCATAAATTATTTTCCCTCATCCACATTCCCTGCCAGTCCTTGCCCATCTGCATGGGTAATAGATCAGGGTGCCAGGTGCCATCCTGGGCACTTCCATGCTTGCTCATTGAATCCCCACAATGACTCTGAGAGCATTGTCCCCATTGCACAGGGGAGACTGACACTTAGGAAAGTTAAACAACTTGCCCTAGGTTGTACGGCCAGTTAAAAGATCCTGGAACTGAGTTCTGGTGGGTCCAAATCTGAGGTCTGTACTCTTAGCCACTTTGTAACATGGCCCCTGAGTTATGTGATCAAGTCAAATGTATCTTGCTTTATTTTTCCATCTTGCTAAATGAACTTCTTATCTTTTTTATTGGCTGTACAACATTCATTTGAAGAAATGTCATTTAACTTATCACTATTCTGGATATTTATGTATGTCTCATTTTTCTGCTATGTAGCTGGTACTACAATGAACATTTTCTTGCCTAATGTTTTTTTTCTTCCTCCTTTTGGATTAGTTCATAAGGATAAATTCCCAGGAGTGTTATTATTTTGTCAAGCGACATAAACATAAAATACTTGATTATTTTAAATACATTTACATACCTTACAGAGGTTTTAGAGAACTTTTTTTTTTTTTTTTCTTTTTGCGGTATGCGGGCCTCTCACTGTTGTGGCCTCTCCCGTTGCGGAGCACAGGCTCCGGATGCGCAGGCCCAGCGGCCATGGCTCACGGGCCCAGCCGCTCCGCGGCATATGGGATCCTCCCAGACCGGGGCACGAACCCGTATCCCCTGCATCGGCAGGCAGACTCTTAACCACTGCACCACCAGGGAGGCCCTAGAGAACTTTTAATGAAGGGATAAGAATGATTATATTCCATTCTTTCAACATTCCTTATGAGTCTTTGCTACATGTTGGGCACTGAACTAAACAGTAGGTACAAAAATACCAGAAGATCAGACTCCTGCCTTCCTGGTACTTAATCCTACTAAGGTAGAAAATTACATATTTATTTTAAAAATACATTTTCTTCATAAAGTATATGATGACAAAATTCAAACCAGGTCCTTCTAAGTTATTAGAAATAAAGAAAGCTAAAATAGTAGATATTTGCATATTTTTCATAAAGGAAGATAGCAGTTTTAGGTGTCCAGTACGATCCCAGCTCCCACACTTAGGGCACATTCTTGGGCAATTTACTTGATATTCCAGTTTCCACATGTGCAGAATGGACATAAGGTGTTTAGGATTAACTGAGATAATACCTCTGAGCACTTGGAGCGTTGCATACCACTTAGTGAATGCTCAATAACTGTTAGCTAATTCAGTGGTGTGCTGGAACTAGCACACCACTTAGTTTGCGATAACTAAATTTTTACAAATTTTGAAACACAGTCATTAAGCACCACCATTATTAAATACTCCTCATGGTAGGACTATTTACACCACAGGAATTGGCAAACCCTACTAATCAAAGGCTTTTATTCAGAAAGTGGTTATTACAGATTCACCAGCATACCCCTGAGTATTACTATTCATATATGTATTACCCTTCCTCTGGAAAAGGATGCTACAGATGGTGATCAACACCCACAAGTTAAGTGGGTAGTTAAAGAAACAATTGGTCAGTGGCGTTTCTTTCTGTATTGCTGACTAGTAAAGCATGCTCAAGGTTGGTTAAGAAGCTACCGATTGCATATTCAGTGTGTAGATACGTTTTAAATAACTCTCACACAGACAAGTCACTAGTAAACAACATTGAAGTGGAATTTCAGTGAGTAGTTTGTTACTTGGTTAACAAATATGGCTGTGAAGGGAAAGAGAAGAGAACTTGGAATTGGCTGAAGTAGATAGCATTTATGGTCTTGCCATTAGACCAAGCCAGTTTACTAACTCAAAACATTAGTTAACTTAACCTCTCTGAATCTTGGTTTTCTTATCTGAAAAACGAGGATAATAACACCTAACTCATAAAATTGTTATGAAGATTAAATAAGATAATACGTTCTCAAGTGACCAACATATAGTAGGTACTAAACACAAATCCATCTTCCTTTCTCCCTTAAGATGGGAGAGTCTTAAGTGTATCTCCATATTGAAAGAATGAGCCAGTGGAAATGGAAGAGAGAGATTGATTATTATTGATGAGAGATGATCTGAAATGGATGATATCAGTGGAAGGTGGAAGGATTAGCTTTGGAATGAAAGAGGAACAATGCTTCCTGTTAGAAAGGGTAGAAGGAAGGCAGCATTTAAATTTTTAAAATTGCAGGTGTAGAGTGGGGAAGTCAAGAAGTTCATACCTGACAGCCTCTGTTTTCTCTGTGTTGTTCAACAAAAAGTTGTTGGTCAAGAGCCAGGAGCTGAGTGAGAGAGGAAGCAGGGATGGCCCTGGGAGGGAAGGATTACTGAGCAGCCCTGAGGACACAGCTTGGTGGGAGACCACATTTGCAAGGTGCCACTCTGCTACCCAACCCCAGCAGGGCCCTGGGACAGATGTGGAAGTGGAGAAGGCACCCAGTTGGACTGATCCAGGAATCAGAATCAGGGCAGAGGCAGCAGAAAGACAAGGCAGGACAGAAGGGTGCTGCAAGAAAGGATGAAGTGATGGGGACCACAGAGAGATGTTGAAGTCAAGAGCTGGTTGAATATCTTGAAGAAATGGGATGAGTCAATGTACCAGAGATCTCAGAGAGCTCTAAGAGCAACAACCATGAAGGGATAAGGTAGGAGAGAGTCAAGGGGGGCGTGGGCTGTTGTCAGAAGCTGAGAGGTAGAGGTGGGGATTTCTCAGGTGAACTCTTCTGGGTAGTAACAATGGTTTGGGCCCAGCCTGGTATTAATCAGAGCCAAGTCCTCTAAAGCAGTGCATGATATGGCTGAAGAATAAGGTCTGAGGCTACAGACAAGATATAGGATTAACACTTCTGAGTGACTCAGGCTATATCTGAAGGAATTACAAAGAAGAAAACAAATCCAAAAGTTCAAAGTCATTAGAGATGTCAGTGAAATATGTAAATATTTCTCCAAGAAAATACGTTCTGCTTCTTTAAAGCAGATAACAAGTGCTGGATATGTTAGCATGTGTACGTTTGTGTGAAAAATGAATCTTGTTGCTTCATAGCCACATGGCAGCTAAAGAAAGACAATGTATAAAACCCATATGAGAACTAGTTAGACTGTGGGAAAAAAATATAAGAATGAAGATGTTGTTCAAGATTCATTTATGAAAGGAAAACATTGGAAACTTGAGTATCAACGAAGTGTAATGATTAAGAGAATTGTGGGATATACCTATGACAGAATATTATATGGTTGTTAAATTGATGGCTATAAAGACTATACAATAACATGGAAAATATTTATTATAATAAATTAAGTAAAAATCAAATGTAGGATTCAGATATACAGGTACACCATGATTCTAAGTGTGTAGGAAACAAACCTAAGATGAAGACTTAAACTTACAGTTGGGTTGATGGAGGATTTCTCTTCTTTCTATTTTCTTGAATTTTTTATAACATGGCTATATTAAAATTTTAAATTATTAATGTTCAATTTCAACTCCTTCCTACTGCTTAGGAATCCTCTTGCTGGACACGTGTAGGCTTCCTAAAACAGCTCAAGAAAGGAGCTCACAAATTCCCTTCTTCCAGCCTCAATCTTACCTCCTCCACCCAGTTGGTGACCGTGCCTTTGTATTCCAACTATTTTGGGGAGGGGGTGGAGATTTCTAGGAATTGGGTTACTGCCCACTTTTTGGCCTTTTATGGTTGGTCTTGGCGCCTGAGGGTGTGTCATTTAGCATATGCTAATGCATTACAATGAGCACATAATGAGGCTCAAGGTCCACTGGGAGTCGATTCATCTGCCATCTTGGACCTAGTTGGTTCTAACCAGTTTATGTCATGTCCTCAATGGCTATGTCATTCTTTGAAAGGTCGTGCCCTGCCCCCTTCCTGTTTCAAGAAGTCTGAAATAAGTGGGTTTCACTGGGCTAAAATCAAGTGTCTAGAAGCCTGCATTCCTTCTGGAGACTCTAGAGGAGAGTGTTTCCCCACCTTCTAGAATTTGCCTGCATCCCTTGGCTCCTGGCTCCTTCCTCTGTCTTCAATTCCAGCAGCATAACATCTCTCTCTCTTACTCTGACTTTCCTGCCTTCCTCCTGTAAGGACCCGTGTGATTACATTAGTCCACCTGGACAATCTAAGATAAACTCCCCATCTCAAGATCCTTTTAATCACATCTGTACTGTCCCTTTTGCCATGTGAGGGAACATATTCACAGGTTCCATGAACATTGTTTGGGGTGGGGGGCATCATTCTGTCTACTAAAACTGTTAATAATCTCTAAGAAAAATGTAGCTAAAGGACACCCTCATATGTTGTGTCTGGTTAAGGACATTGTAGAAAATAAAACCAAAGACTCAGATTTTTTTTTCAAACTTAGAATTTAAAAAGAAACTGCTATTTATAAGAATTGTGTTGCAGGAAGGATGGATGGAGGCTTCCTCAGTCAGAAGCTTGGGCCTACCCTATCTCAGTTCCATACACATCAAACTTACTGGCCTTCTAAACATGAGAATAGCCTCTGAGCAGTGACCTGTGGTCAGAAAAGAGGACCACCTCTTGACACACAAGAGAAACAAGACCATTTGATGCTTAGCAGAGAAGGTAAAGGTAAATTTTGTAGTCATCAATTAGCAAACTCCAAAAAGGTTATTTGGGGACTTCCCTGGTGGTACAGTGGGTAAGACTATGCACTCCCAATGCAGGGAGCCTGGGTTCAATCCCTGGTCGGGGAACTAGATCCCGCATTTATGCTGCAAGTGTTCACATGCCGCAACTAAGAAGTCCACATGCCACAACTAAAAGATCCCACATGCCACAATGAAGACCCAGTGCAGCCAAAATAAACAAACAAACAAATAAATAAATATATTTTAAAAAGTGTTATTTGAAAAAGAGCCAATTCCAGATCTTTCAAAAGGATCTCCCTCCCCTCTCCCTCTCCCTCCCCCACCCCTCTCTGTTGTTGCATTCAGTTGTCTGCAATATCAGAGAAAGGGCTCCTTCCTCTTCCACAGGCTAACTCCTTCCTGTCTCTGGAGAAAGAAGGCTCTGCTTGTTCTGCACTCCATACCATTGCTTGTGTGATTTCCTCTTTTTAATGACACCTTCATCTCTTCTTCCTAACTCCTTAACTCTGCTCACCTGAGCCAAGGTGTAGCCATCCAGCTCTTCCGTGATGCTTTCCGCAATGCTCTTGCCTCTACCAGCCTCTCCTCGCAGAGAAGTTTCCCGAACACCACTTACTGTATGTGGTATGTGCTCTAAAGTCAAACTTCCCGAGTTTAAATTCTTACTTCTCCACTAACTAGGTCATTTACCCTTGCTATGTCTCAGTTTACTCATCTTTAAAATGGGGACAGTAATAGAACTTACTTCACAAGCACTCAATAGATGCAGGTTTTTATTATTTGTGTTCCTTGATTGTTGGGGTGTTCAACTTGTTTTCCTTGCCACAGTGAAAAATTTTGGCCACTATTTTAGTCTTATTTGTTTTCCCCTTGTATAGTAACCACTGTCTCTGTTTGCCCAGGACTTATGGGTTTCCCAGGACATGAGATTTTTAGTGCTAAAACTGAGGAAATCCCAGATAAATTGGGATGGTCACCCTGCATTCATGCCTAAGACAACGTTTTACATGTAGGAGGTGTTTAAGGAATTATTATTGAATGAGTCTGTATGTAAAATACATGCAAAATCATGATACACACACAGAAATATTTCCTGTATAAACATAAATCTACAAATCTGTATTCAATCTAAACCAGTGAGTTCTCTTTTCCTGTGTTGATACAGCAACTGATATATTAAACAAATCCTTTCTTTAACAGATAATGTATCCAATATTAAAGGTAGCTTTTCCTTGTTCATTTTATAACACCAATATTAGCCTTCTATAATGGTTTATATCATCCTTTGGGGAGATGCAAACTTTCTTAAACTTTTGTCCAAATTCTGAATCTGTATTAACTGCCAGGTTTCCTTCTGCCCTTAGAAAATAACTACATTATAATTAATTATCTCTGTAGTTTAAGTTATTTCTGCAAGCTGAAACCAAGTACCTTTCTCCTTGTTTAGGACTGAGGATTCCTCATTCCAGAAAATCCTAGCCAATAGAATGTGAAGTTGAAGCAACTTTCCACCTTGACATCACAAGCTTAATTCTCCTCCCCACTCCTAGCAACCAATATGCAAGCATAGCAACAGCAGCTGGTACACCGGAACAGCATTGTTTAAAATAAACACTCTCCCCAGTTGGCATTTGCAAGTGATCTCTTTCTTTCCATCGTTTAAAATATAAGTGTGAACATATCTTAAGAAAATGTAAAACAAATGAAAATGAAAACTGCTTGGAAAGGTATGCAGGAGAATAAAAATCATGAGAAAATGCTAACTGCCAAAAGGAATTTATGCTTTGCCCTTTATCACCACCAGAAATTCCATTCCCAGAAGTACTGAAAGTTTTTCCTAAGGGTTCCAAAAATTTAGAATTTTCAAGGATCTCCTAAAAAAGTCATCCCCATAGAATTCCATTTTTCAAGTGTTTGGAGAGTACCATGTGCTAGGAGACACAAGGATGCAAAGATGGAAAAAAAAAATCATAAGGCAAGTACACAAATAACCACAAAATATAAGATATAGAGAGAGGCTACATAGAATAATGGTTTGGAGGATGGTCTCTGAGCCAGTCTGACTAGGTCTGAACTATGGCTTAGCCACTTGGTAGTGGTGTGACTTCATAAGTCACTTAGCCTCTCTGTGTTGCATTTCCTCCTCTGTAAAATGAGGGGCAATAGTAGCACCTACTTCCAAAGGTTGATGTGAGGCTTAAGTGAATTAATTTATATCAAGTGCTTAGAATAGGGCCTGACACAAAGCAAGTGCTGTATATGTGTGTATTATTATTAATTTTAAGATAGAATGTTACAGGTAACATAAGACAGATTAAGAAGACACGCAAAGGATGGTTCAGAAAGAGAAAGCACATCTCGGGAGAGCAAGACAAACTTCAAGGAGGAACTGAGTTGGGTTTTAAGTCATTGACAAGAACAATAAGAGAAGTGTAAGCAGAGGGAGAAGTGACCCAAGCAGAGGGAGAGATGAGGCATTAGAACTTGAGGAGGAAGAAGGCAGAGGGGTCATGGGGGGCAGGGAGGGGGCATGGGGGCCTCATCCAATAAGATGCTCCTCACTGGCTCTCTGAGGGTAAGTACGAGTCTGTAAGGCCTGAAGATGGGAACAGGCCACTGTGGTCAGTGCAAAAGCTCTGAATTTTGATGTAACTCCACGTGTTTGGAAAATGTTAAGGGTTCAGTTTTGGCCAAATAGTAAGTGCATGGAGTTGAGGGTTGGGTGAAGGAGTACAGGAGAAGAGCAAAAGAGGAAGCTGAGGAAGGGTCAGAGGGAAGCCAGGAAAGGCCAGGAAGCACACCGACACCATGCTAAGGAGCTTGCTTCACTGTGCAGGCCATCATTTCTCAGAGTGAGTGTGGTCTTCTTGGAGCATTTCCCTTAGGATCTGTTACAGGGTTGGTTTAAAATGCAGATTTCTTAGGAGGAAGGGAGGATATTGAGATTAAGTGGGAGGGCTGCAGAAAAAGGAGACAGGAAGGTGCTTCAGGGGAGGAGAGGACAGACCCAGAGTCATCTTCTGAAGTTCCTGCTCCTGACCCCCACCTTCCCAAGATCCTCCTTCACTGTAAGGTACAAGTGGATGAGGCAGCTAGATCGGGCAATTAATAGTTCTCCTGCTTTCTCCTCCATGGGTTTGCAATTATCCCATGAACCAGTGAATGTATGATTAAACCTTCTTTGAGGTCCAGCGTATGGGAGCTCACATCCTTAAATAGTAGCCAAGGCCACACCAGAGAAGGAATCACCCTCTGGCCATCTGTCAGCATCAGAAACACATGTGTTAGATCAGGAGTGACCTGTAGACAAACAGGAATCATTGCAAGGAGAGTGACCCACTCAGAGAGCCAGAAAGGAATGACATGATACAGGTCACACCATGTTGTATGAAAAATAATGCAGTGGCAACAGGAACACAAACAAAGATGTTAAGGATATGAGTTACAGAGCCAGGCAAATGAGAAACACACATTTCACTTTTTTTTTAAGCTCTGGTAATCAATCTAAAGAACCTCTCTTCTTGGTGAGGTAAATGCATATGTGAGACCATCGCCATGGTTTGATGGGTGTCCCTTTAGATTCTACTCTTTTGCCTTCATTTTTTTGTTGTATTCAAAGAGCCATCTGTATCCTTTCCTTAATTTGACAGAACAAAGGCTAGGTCTGTTGTAAATTCCATTACTCAAAGCAGCACTTGTACAGGTTCCCAATTCACGTTCAAGTGGGTGAAAGGAAAAAACAGTTCTAGCTGAAGCTCAGACTACCAGAGATAAAAGAGATCCAAATGACTGAAACATTAGGGGTGTGTCTTCCTGTGCAAATTAATCTGATGGTTTTGAGAGAGCAAAGTACATACACACACACACACACACACACGCATGCATGCACACACACGCAGGCAGCCAAATAATCTTGTTTGTCAAATCAATGAAGAATTCATGAAACCATGTATTTTAAAATTAAATAATGATATAATGCTGTCTCTGTTAGAAGGCTTGAAAAGTTTGATTCATTATAAATCTCTTAGAATTCATATCATGAAAATGTAGATCCTAGAATTTTCAACAAAGAGTTAGGTGGTAAGGACATCCATGCACTGAATGTATGAAAAAAAAAGGGTGGGGGAGAAAAGAGAGGAAATTTAGATTTCCTCCTTACAATAATCCCATAAAGTCAATAAAAAAGCATCCCATACAGTGGTTTGCATTCCAAAGGCTCTACAAAACAATATTTCTGATATCTAGTACCCGGAAACAGTACAAAGGTAATAATAACCATAATAACAATTGTCTGCAAACCATTTTTTATTTCATTTAATTTTTTTCCTCAAAGAAATCCTATGACAAGGAAGGACAGGAACTATTACCTCTGCTTTTCTAAATAAAATAATAAGTAAAGCTCAGAGAAGTTAACTGACTCAGCCAGTGAAACCCGGTTGTACGTGAATTCCAAATACTGAAATTTCCAGGCCCACATTCTTCTTCTTCCCAAAGTCTCTTCTCAACAGAAACTGATATTGAAGGAAACAGCAGTCACCCAAGCTGGGGTCTGCGGCCACCTCCCACCTTCTCCTCACCTTCCATCCCCAAAACCCTCAACTCACAGACATTGATGTGCGTCTTCCTGCTCCTACCGCTGTTTGGAAGGTATTTCAAGGACATGGAAAGCTGCTGCCCCCATCTTAGCACATAAATTTAAATAACTCATGGTATAAAACAACATATTTTTTAAAACACACACTTCATACAGTAGACTACTAAGAAGAAGGTATATATGTACTCATTAAAATGGGTAAATATTTAAGATAAATTAAGTGAAATAAAGCAAGTTATAGGAAGATATGCGTGATCCTTTTAGGGATATTTAACACTGCGTACTTTTTATAGAGACAGATACATACACATATACTGCTACACACATATATGTAAATGCAGCACATTACACACTGAAACTAACTGCAGTTACTTCCAAGGTTTTGGAAAGGGCACCACGTTTGGGGGTGTAATCAAAGGGGCTATGCCATGGTGTTGAGCACCCAGGCTCTGGAGCCACATGTGTGGTTTCGAATCCAGCTCATATAACAGCCATGTGACCACAGGCAAGCCACTCAGCCTGCTGTGCCTCAGTTTCCTCATCTGTAAAACGAAGATGATTACAGGGCTGATACAAGGACTACATGAAATAATAACATGTAAATCACTTAGCATCTGGTACATTAAAAAAAAGCTCTCAATAAATGCTAGGTACTAACTGTTCCAATTTTTATAAGAAGAATGTATTGCTTGTATATCTTTTAGTTTAAGTAGAGTTTGAGACAATAACAGAAGAGAAGATGGCTGGTTTAGTTTCCTAAGGCGACTGTAACAAAGTACCATAGATTGGGGTTTTAAACAGCAAAAATTTGTCGTCTCACTGTTCTGGAAGCTGGAAGTCTGAGATCAAGGTGTCAGCAGGGTTGGCTGCTTCTGAGAACCATGAGGGAGAATCTGCTTCATGCCTCTCTCCTGGAGCTTGTAGGTTTATCACCCTGATCTCTGCTTTCATCTTCACATGGAGTTTTCCGTGTGTGTGCGCGTGTGTGTGTGTGTGTGTGCCTGTGTGTCCATGTGTGTCTGAATCCAAATTTCCCCTTTATGTAAGGATATCATTCATATTGAATTAGGGTCCACCCTAATGACCTCATCTTAACTTGACCATCTGCAAAGACCCTATTTCCAAATGTCACATTCACAGGTACTGGGGGTTAGGATTTCAACATGTTTTGGAGCAGACACACGCAACCTGTAATAATGGGAGAAGACCAAGTTGGATGTTATTGCAGTAGTCTAGGTTTTTCCTAGAATGCTGGTGAAATAGGTTTTTAAAAATGAAAAAAATGCAATGAGATTTGGTGACTGGATATAATGGAGAAAGGCAGAGACTCTGGGGTTTCTGGCTTAAGCATCTGGTAAATGCTGGCAGTGGCATTTACTGAGATGCAGTGAGGGCTGGAGTAGGTGAACTGGGGGTAAATACAAACAGATCATCAAAATTAACTTTAACAAAATGCCCATATAGCTTAATTCCAATAAATACGTGGCATGAGCCAACCAGGTTTATTTAAAAAGACTGAAGTTTATTTTTTAGATATTATTCCCTATGCTTTTAGTCTCCTTCACAATTTCTGACACTTGCCTTTCAGTGTCAGGGGTCCTTTATAAACACCTCTTTGTTGTTCTCCATGGCAGCTTCTACACTCTAGGCTTTGAGTACCAAGTGTTCAAGTGGCTTCAGGTGCAGACCTGATCCACAGGAACAGGACTGAGTCTCTGCAAGCAGTAAGAGAGTGTCCATTTCTTTTATTATTCTATCTGCATCTAACTCAAAGGGCCCCTAATAAGTGTTCCCAGCATAAGCTACTGTAGCAAAGTTATGCAATAGGGAGAAATCTTGGCAATTAAAAAAATTTTTGAATCTCTAAATTGTGTGCTGAATTATATGATGTAGTATCACTAAGACACTGGGGAGCCCATGGGTAACACATATGATTTGCTGCAAGAAATTCTGCAACAATATTAACAGCTCTAGGTTTATATAGGTGGCTTGGATGAAAGATGCCTGTGGCAAAAACAAGAGAAAAGGAGTTGTAGGATGTAGTTTGGGAAGTGGTAGGGTGAGCAGAGACAAGAACCTTCGGGAGTGTAGGAAAGTAAATTGGAAAAAAAAATTTTTTTTCTTCCAGTCATTTAGGAACTGTCAGTAGCACTAATTTTACATCAGTTAAGTAAGCTGTAGAATCATCTCTTCTGTGTTTGTTCATCCATTCAAGAAATATGTACTGGGAGTCTCCCATGTGCATGTGCCAGGCACTCTTCTGTATGCTGGGGTTACATCAGTGAACAAACCAGAAAAAAGTTCCTGCCCTCATGAGCTTACACTCTAGCGAGCAGAATACAGGCGCTGAACAAGGAAACAAATGTATCGTAACATGTCAGATGGGAAAGAACGCGCTAAGGAAAGTGTTCTGTACAGAACAGAGCTTGGTGACAGAGGGGGGTTGCTAATTTACAAAGAGTGGTCGGGATAGGAAGCGAGTGTAGTGTGATGGGAGAGCCAGGCCCTTGGCAACTGACAGCCCTGAGTTCAGATTCTGGTTCCAGTCCTTACTGACTGTGAGGGGCTTAACAGGTGACTTAACCTCCTTTAAAAATGAGAAAGGAAACGCCTGTCTTAGGGCACCAAGCCTTGTCCTTGCTCCCCTCTTTCCTGTCTCAGGAAAGACACTATTTATTATTGGAAGTTGAGGTTTGGAACAATGAAACATAACTGTGCAACCTGGTATGAAAAGCAAACAAATGCCTGAAGTTTCGACCCTCTTCACATTTAAACCTCATTTTACTTAGTGTTTTTCTCCTGTCATTGATGCACAGGAACAATATTAATTATATATTAAAAAGGATTAAATACTAGTGAATTCAATTCAAAAAGTTTTATGGGATATCTTTTTGTATAAATATCTTGAAAGAAATACAAAGGTCAAAAGCAACTGCATCTGCCTCTGGAAGGAAAAACATAAGCATGTACAGTCATCCCTCAGTATCCATGCAGAACTGGTGGCAGGACCCCTGAGGATACCAAGATCTGTGGATGTTCAAGTTCCTTATATAAAATGACATAGTACTTGCATATAATCTATGTGTATCGTCCCGTATACTTTAAATGATCTCTAGATTACTTATATACCTAATACAATGTAAGTGCTATGTAAATAGTTGCCTGTGCTTTTTGGAACTTTCTAGAACCTTTTTTTCCCTAATATTTTTGATCTGTCGTTGGTTGAATCCATAGACGCAGAACCCATGGATACAGAGGGCTGACTGTGTAGTTCTAGCACAGGGAAAGGGCAAAGTGGCAATAGATATGTACAAAGCGAATGTCACAAGTGTGGGGGGAGGGGTTAAAGTGCTATTTCTCAGAGGCTGCGAGGTAAGAACTTGATGTGGGCCTTGCCTGATGAGAGGAAGGATGTTCCAGGTGGACATGTCAGCAGGGATGGGAGAGGAGCCCTGCTGGATGCAGAAGGAACCCAAGGAAGACATCAAGGGGGCAGAAGAGTAGAGGGTGCTGAAAATGTTGCTTTGAAACAGGCAAATCTTATTTTGAAATCAGGAATGAAATTGAACGAGACAATTTGGGGGCAGCTGCAAACCTCCCTTATTGGACACTTCTTTTATGTGGGGTGTGACTTCTACCTCGAATCTTTTAAGGGAATAGAAACATGCCGAGGATACATGCCACTTCTAGCTCCAAAGCCTGAATTCAGGTCACCTGGCAAAAGGACACTCTGACAATGTAAGATAAGGAGGAGAAAAACTAACTTTTTCCCCCCCAGGAATAGTTTGGTTCTGGTCCATTCTAAAATGCTTAGTAAGAGTATTCCTAATTCTTACACCCCAGCAGGACAGAGGATGAAATACTTATGGAGACTGGGCAATGCAAGTTGCTAAAAAGAGATATGTTGCCACCCTAGATTTTCAACTGTAGTTTAAGACTCTAAAATCTACTTCAGGCTACTCTGGGTAAAGACAAAAACCTGGTCTCTCTCATTCTCTCTCTTTTTTTTTCCTCTGAAAAGTGCAATCTTGATTCTATATGCAGACTTTAAAATGTTTTGAAGGTAGAACTCTCAGCAGCAGAAAAATAACTGTAAATACATTTTGGCGGGATTTGAATAATTTTTCAACTTTCTGCAGCATATGCAGACAACAACCAAATAAAATTATAAATCAGAGTGTGCCACTTGAGAGTTTTGTTGAAAGAAAAATGTCACCTCAAATCTCAGCCAAAAGGTAGGCTATAAATAAATACCTACATATTCTCAAGTAACAATTTCCAAAGTTGTTTCACCATACAAAGGGGGATATTTTAAAAACATATCATTGTCAGTTCCAGCTCGTGAGAGCTCATTGAAAACCCCAAATCAAATTGATGATATCAGTGTTTGTCATTTACTGTTGATACAGAGATGGAACTACATAGTTATTCTGCTACTAGTAAGATAAAAGCAATCCACATTTATTGTATACTTGTGGGCTTTGGAAGCATGCTACTTGCCCTAGTACATGAAGCTATCAGAGGAGTACCTACCAAATATCCTATGAGCAACTAATCCAACCTCCTTATCCTATAAAAGTGGAAACTGAGTCCTAGAGTGGTCAAATAGTTGTCCATGTTGTCCAGCACCAGGTGACCCATTCAAGATGGAGGATCACACAAACCCCTAAAGACACAGAATCTGAAGAGTACTGTCTGTGCCTTTAGGGTGGACCCAAGAACATCTTGCCCTGTAGTTTCTGACCTTGATTTCTAAGCATGTATCTAACTCCAATTTACGCCCTTTCGTTCTTGTAAGTTCCCTGTATTACTTTAATTTTCCTCTAAAGAAAATAATTACCTGAAATAAGTTTCTGTCTATTTGCTTCTCACCTCCCTCCCTCCCTCCCATGCAGAGAGAGAGGGAAAGAAAGAGAATTATTTTCTATCCAATAACTGAGTCAAATTGTCCAAATGACATCCTGAGAATAATAGGCTTTCAAGAAAGCTCAGCAGCTAATTCGATATCCAGGAGAACAGAGGAAAGGAGGTCTGGAGGAAGAAAAAGACACATGCCTCCTATTTGTCTGAGATCCCTTTTGCATTAGCCACCTGCTCTTTGCCTCATTTATAATTCTTCCAGACAGACTGCTACTTGGCATTGTCAACAGTGACCTACCAGAATTGCAGTACAGTTTCAGATCACAGATTGGAATAGGCAAAGGCTAGAGCAAGAAACAAAACTGTGGCTTCAATACCACCTTTTCACCTCTATCCCACCTTCTTACCTCCATACAAACATCAGCATCCATCAAGGTGAATGAATGAAGCAGATCTGGCTGCCCAGATAAGTTCACAAAGGTCCTGGGATGCTCTTGCATGGTCTCACCAGCCTTTTTTCAGAATAGATGTTTTCCCTTCTGAGTTGGTACCCATCTGCACATGGGGAACATGGCTGGGAAATGGATCTGGGATCATTCTTTCTACTAAAGAGGCCATAGCAAACAGTCAAACAAGGAACGAACTTCAAAGGTAATGCTAGAATTTGTTGTAGCTTATCTGGAAAATGCAGCCATTTAACACAGACTATATCTACAAAATACCAAAACAACCAACCAAATAGGAAAAAATATTTTAATTATTGTCTATCACGTGGCCTTTATGCAAGATTGCTTAATAGCTATTATTTTCAATTCATACAAAGGGATAGTAATTATGAACACCATCCTATGGTGCTGAGATTACCGTCAGATGAAATGGTTTTTGAGAAGATGCCCATTTATTGGCAATCAACTCCAAAAAGGATAAAAGGGGGAAGCCAGAGAGGGAATGACGAAGTCTGCACAGCCCAAGGAAGCTTGGTGCTCTTAGAATAGAGATCCTATTATATCCCATGATTCCCTAAAACAAACCCAAACTGAAATATGAGGCCAATATCCAGAAATCCCTGTACTATATAATATACCAATAAGCAAATACATTGAAAAAACAAAACAGAAAATATGTATAATGTTGTAAAGTAACTAGGAACATATTAAAATATTGTTTTAGTTATTTAGCTAGCACTTATACATGTGCCATGTGTTGCTGAAAGCAACTCGACAAACACTATCCCATCAGTCCTCATAGCATTTCTACAAGGTACATACTACATCCAATGCTGAGTTCTACCCTCTGGGTTCCCATCTTCTCCTAGGTTTTGGCAAATTAATTCCTCCCTCTCTTGATAGTTATTTGATGTCCCTTTAAAAGCACTGTAGTCCTAATGTCTTTATATTGAATGACTGGCAAACACAAAGGAGACATATCACTTATAATAAGGGATAAGTATTTGTCTCAGTTGACTAGCCAACTAACCAAGACTCTTAATTTCCCAGGTTATAATCTCACTGTTCTTACTTTTTGTGGTACGTGGGCCTCTCCCATTGTGGAGCACAGGCTCCGGACGTGCAGGCTCAGCGGCCATGGCTCACGGGCCTAGCCGCTCCGTGGCACGTGGGATCTTCCCGGACCGGGGCACGAACCCGCATCCCCTGCATCGGCAGGCGGACTCTCAACTACTGCATCACCAGGGAAACCCTGTTCTTACATATTTTTATGAAAAATATGAACATACAAAAATAAAGAATATAGCAATAAACCCCCATTATTCATCCTCAGATTTAGCAAATATCAAGATTTTCCTACGCTTCCTCTCTCTCTCTCTTACCCTCCTCTCTCCCTTTACCTTCCTTCCTCTCCTTCTACTCTCCCTCTCTCAGTTATAATATCCATATCTATCTGGTTACACTATATTCCTAGATAGGAAAAACAAATTTGTAAAGATGACAATTCTTATGTCAGTATATAATTTGGGACAATTCCAACTAAAGTCGCCAAAGATTGCTTTTGGAAGTTTACACAATTTTAAAGTTTATACGGAATGAGTATGCCTAACCAAGAACATAAAAAGAAATGAAGAATTTCTCAACCATATATTATAATCTATAATCAAAATGTAATATTTAAGACAGTCTGAATCAGGTGCTAGAAATTATAAATGTAACCAGGAAAATAGTTCAGAAAGAGATTCTAACAGATAGATTTTTAACATGTGATAAAGATCATGTCACAAATTGGAGAACAAAGAATTGGTCAGTAATTAGAGATCAGGTAGTGGGTTAACTACTTGGTATAAGATAGGACTACTGCTTCTCTTCCTAGCCTATACAAAAATTTCAAATGAATTTAAGACAAACGTTAAAGATGAAATCATTAAAAAAATGGGAAAATACATAGGTAAAAAGATACTAAAAAGATTTCATTTCATAAAAATCATTATTTAAAATTCTATAGATTGAAATAGCATAAACATAAATAAACATACCATTTGAGAAAATATTTTCCACAAATATGAAGGCAAAAGCTTAATATATATAATATTTAAGGAGCTTATACAATAATTGAGAAAAACAATGAAACCTCAATAAAACACTAAATGAAACCATAGCCACAAAATGTGTGAAAATGTAAACCACAATAATTAAAAAAGAAATCTGTCTGACTTATTTCACTAAGGATAGTATTCTCTAGGTCTATCCATGTTGCTGCAAATAGCAGTATTTCATTCTTTTTTATGGCTAAGTAATATTCCATCATATAAATATATTTTATATATATATATATATATATATATATATATCACATCTTTGTAAGCCAATCATCTGTTGATGGGCACTTGGGTTGTTTCCATGTTTTGGCTATTATAAAGTGTTGCTGTGAACACTGGGGTGAATGTATCATGTCGAATTAGAGTTTTTGTTTTTTTCCACATATATACCCAGGCGTGGGATTGCTAGTCAGACAGCAATTCACTAAAATATTAACAATGGTGGCCTCTCTCTATTGGGTTGGTGAAGAATATTTTTAAACTTTGTGTATATTTTCTAAAATGAGCATAAATTCATATTATAGAAGCAAATAAGCATTACTGTAAAAAGAGCAGAAAATTTTATAATGTAATTTAGAAACATTGTCATTCAAAATATGTTGATCGAAAAAAAAGTAAACTGCTATTATTGGTAGATTTCATTTATGTAGAAGCCTCATTTCCTAACCATTTTTAGATGAACTAGTAGTCACTGTACTTTGTTTTAAAAATGCAAGTAGCTTCCTTCTTTCACTGACAAAGCTCAGGTAAGAAGCTTGCAGCTTCTTTATGAAGATGCAAGACCTATTTATTTGGTTGGCCAAAAAGCGCCTTTGGTTTTTAAGTAAAAATAAAAGACACATTTTTCGTTTTCACAAAGAACTTTGTTGACCAACGTATTCTCTCTTTTGTTCCACTACCTTCTGCCATTTTTCAGGCAACTTCATAATTCCATCTTTCTTTTTAATTTTATCTTGTTGAGAAAAGAACTGTCCCAGGTGCCTTTTACAGTCTTCCAGGGAATTGAAATTTTTTCCTTTAAGAGAATTTTGTAAAGACCGAAATAAATGGAAATCCAAAGGTGCCATGTCTGGTGAATACGGCAGATAAAACAGAACTTCCCAGACAAGCTGTGACAGTTTTTGCCTGGTCATCAAAGGAACATACGGTCTTGGATTATCCTGATGGAAGATTATGTGTTTTCTGTTGACTAATTCCGGACGCTTTTCATTGAGTGCTGCTTTCAGTTGGTCTAATTGGGAGCAGTACTTGCTGGAATTATCTTTTGGTTTTCCGGAAGAAGCTCATAATAGAGGACTCCCTTCCAATCCCACCATATACACAACATTACCTTCTTTGGATGAAGACCAGCCTTTAGTGTGGTTGGTGGTGGTTCATTTCGCTTGCCCCACGATCTCTTCTGTTCCACATTGTTGTACAGTATCCACTTTTCATCACCCGTCACAATTTGTTTTAAAAATGGAACATTTTCATTACGTTTAAGTAGAGAATCACACGCAGAAATATGGTCAAGAAGGTTTTTTTCCACTTAACTTACATGGAACACAAACATCAAAGTCATTAACATAACCAAGATGGTGTAAATGATTTTCAATGCTTGATTTGGATAGTTTGAGTATGTTGGTTATCTCCCACGTGGTATAACGTTGATTGTTCTCAATTAAGGTCTCGATTTGATCACTATCAACCTCAACTGGTCTACCCAACCATGGAGCATCGTCCAGCGAGAAATCTCCAGCACGAAACTTTGCAAACCACTTTTGACGTGTTCAATCAGTCACAGCACCTTCTCCATACACTGCACAAATCGTTTTTTGCATTTCAGTTGCCTTTTTACCTTTCCTGAAATAATAAAGCATAATATGCCAAAATGTTGTTTTTTCTTCCATCTTCAATATTAAAATGGCTACACAAAAATTCACCAATTTTGATTTTTTTTTAATGCATGCTGATATAACAGCTGTCACAATACAATCTAACAAAATTGTTTCGAATGAAGTTAAAGACAACTAAGTGCTACTGGAGCCATCTTACCGAAAAAAACAAACTTTTTGGCCAACCCAATACTAAGAGTAAGCAGGTTCAAAGCTGTACTTTTTAGCTCTTGACACTAAACATTTTTTTGCCCTGCTTTCAATTTTTTTTAATTAATTAATTTATTTATTTATTTTTGTTTGCATTGGGTCTTCGTTGCTGTGTGTGGGCTTTCTCTAGTTACGGTGAATGGGCGCTACTCTTCATTGCGGTGCACAGGCTTCTCATTGCAGTGGCTTCTCTTGCTGTGGAGCACAGGCTATAGGCACTCAGGCTTCAGTAATTGTAGCACATGGGCTTAGTTGCTCAGCAGCATGTGGGATCTTCCCGGACCAGGGATCGAACCCATGTCCCCTGCATTGGCAGGCAGATTCTTAACCACTGCGCCACCCACTGCGCCACCAGGGTAGTCCCTGAGCAATTTCTATTAACAACTTTCACTCTAATGTATGGATGGCATATTGTTACTTTTAAAATGTACATAAATATGTATTTCAGGCACATATGTGGAAGCCTATGTATTTGAAAATGTTTCGGATCCAAATAAAGGAAACCATTTATAACCTTTCCATGTAATTATGATCACAAGGCTTAAACTTCAATCACATGAACAAATTCTTCCCTGGATCCCAACACATTTTCCTGCCTTTCTCTTCCTTCCAAAATCATTAAAATGAAGTTCCAAAAGTATGTACTTCTCCTCTCTACTTCTAATTAGCCCACTCTTCAGTTTAGTTGGCAAATGTGACATTTGCATAACCAATAGCTCTCTTTCAAAGAGGACTGTGATGTGGGTGATTTTGAAAGGTCTAAAAAAGGTTTTGTGACCTTCAATAGGGTCCATCTGACCACTCAAATAGAAGCTGCCCAGCCACAAATGGCCCACGTGTCAGACAGGGAGCTTCCTTCACATATGCCTACGTGGATCACTCCTCTCTCATCCCTTTTCTGCTGGCACAAGTCAGAGGTGCCGTTCCAAGTGTGAAACGTGGGTACGAGCAGCAATTTACAGAGTGTGAGTTGCTTTTTTGTGTCTGTTGGTGGCACATTGGAAAATGGGTCTGGCACAGCTCATCCCTCACAAATGCTTAATGCCATCCCTGGGGACAGGAAGATCACAAGCCCAGAAAAACACAGCTTTTAGCTGCTTGGTACTGAAAATTTCAGGCAAAATTCCAAAAGCCTTCAAAGCTGATGTCGAATTGACAAAGTGCCAAAAACCTCTCTGGCATTAAATATCCACTCTTTATTTTCTCCCTTCAGGTGAACAGCTTGTGAAAATGATAATGTGATAATGCTACGCTGTGTTCCAAATATCTCGAAGCACCATCTTGTTAAGCCTCTTGGCATCCCTTTGAGACTAATGGGAATTGAGCTGACTTATTCATTTTACAGGTGAGAAAACCCCACAGGAGATGGGGCAAATGTCTGGGCGATGGCCATGCAGACTTATCACATAGGTCCCAGGTCTGAATTTAGTTCTCAAAACAATGCCAAGTGTTGTAGGAAAGGACCTGAAAAGCTAGCATCAAAAAGGGCCAAAGCAAGTTTCACACAGGATGCTAGGTGGGTTGGGGTAATAAACTGGCAAAAGCGATCAAAACACATCCCAGGAGGAACAACAAGGCATAGTCTAGTCATAACAATAAGGCACAGTGGAGGTGTGCGGCCAGTTGGAATCAGTGAGAATTGGCATGGGCCATCAGAAGATCTAATGTGGCATTACGGGCATCTTCCAACAGCAGGCACAGTAGATTTCTGTCATTTTAAATTTTTTAGTGCATCTGAGCCCCCATCCCATAATTACAGATTCCACTATTAAAGGAGTTACAGCAAGGAACAGGACTCTACCCCTCACTACAGAAGTAACTTCCCTTCCCTACATCCTAGCAATGTGGCTTCGAACACATGATCTAAACCAGTCAATGGGATGGCCTTGTGAAGGACTCTGCATCTAGAGGAAGTGTGTCAGAGAAGCAAGGCACGTTTTAGAGCTTCTTATGACCGTTGCATCCAATGACCCAGCAGTGCTCCAACAATGTTGTCTCTCAGGTGTGCCTTTGCCTGGAGTTCTGGCCAACAAATTTCCCTTAGTGCCTCTTTTGTTTCCTGAGCCTGATTCTCCAGCCTTCTTGTTAATTCAAGGAGATAACTGATATCTTTCTAATAAATTCATTTTCAGCTGAAATTAACTAGGGTCAGATTCTGTAGTTTGCAACCTGGAAGATTGAAATAGTCAATGACCAAGGCTGTAGAGAAGTTAACATTAAGCAGATCTAGTGGCATATGTCAACTTTATAGTAACAGGAACTAAAGGTTTGGAGGAAGAATCCTTCCCAAGTATGGCAGACAGTACTGAGTGATCTAAAATCCATTTTCTTGTCTTATTTTTATGTATCCTGTAGAATTATCTTTACCAATCTCCCTTGCAGTTAGCTATGGCATGTGACTGAGTTCAGTGAAAACAATGTGCATTGAGTGATGTGTGTGTCTCTTTCAGACTTGGCCCATTAAAACCTTCTATGTATGCTGCTCCATTTCCTTTTCCCTTTTTGGTTTGCTCTAAGTTTTGACTCTAGGGTAGTTTCGGACACCACGTGTTGAAGATGGCAGAGCCCACACCATCCTGGGTTCTCTGAATGACTGTATGAAGGAGGGTCACCCCACTAACCTGCTCACCAGTCCAGTACGGATCCTTAATCGAGAAATAAATTGCTGCTGTGTTTGAACTATCATACTTACGGGGATCTACTTATTACAACATGGCATAAATATACAATGTATAGTACAAACCCAGGTAATCAAGGACATTCAAATTCAGAACAACACCAGCAGCAAGACTGACTTGATGTTGAGTCCCTGAATTGATGGTCTACAGCTTTGGAATTTCTCTCAGTTAGGAAAAATACAGATAACAACTGGGATAAAATCTCTAAGGGTTGATTATGCAACTACAGCTACACAGGTTGAAAGGATGCAAGCACAAAAGCTCATTAGAGATTTGATGATCCTGAATAAAATCGTGGAATTTATTAGAGATCAATAAATCCTAAATTTTTGTTTCTCTTTCATGCATTGAAGTATCTCCAGACTAGAGATAATGAAAAAGATAAATTATAACTTTGGTTCTGCTTTTACCCCTTTAACCTAGTTATTTTCCTTCTCAAATAGATCTAAGTAATGTGTCTTACTCCCTCCTGGGTCTCTTTTCCCATCCTTTCATTTTAATTCATTTCCCAATCTCCCCCTTTTTAACTCCTTCTCAAGTGGATGGTTTCTTGGTGTCTCAGGCAGACTTGGGTAACCAGTTCTTAGAACCACACAGTACCTTGAGTATGTACCTAATGTTTGTTGAACGAAGAAATTATTCTTGTTTTCTATTTTCAATGAGACAACATTGCACTAATGTCTCCTCTCCATGTTCAAGTTGAGAGAGACCTTAGAGATCATCTAGTCCAGTCATTACACACACACATACACACACACACACTCACACACCCTTCCACAATATACAGTTCCCTTCTACAGCATCTCTGATGTGGCCCATCCAGTCTGTGCATGCATATTTCTGGTGATGAGAAGCTTACTGCTTTACGAGAAAGCCTATGCCATTGAATGACAGCTCCAAAGTTTTAAAAGTTGTTCTAATTTTAGATTAAAAATATTCCTCCATAAAACTTTCACTGATTGCTCAGCATTGGGGTTCCTTCGTGATCACATATCCCAGTAGAAATTCCCTTGCTTGGGAGTCAGAAAAATCTGGTTTCTAGCTCCACTTTTGCAGCTGACCAACTAGCTGACCTCAGGCAAATTGTTCCTCCTCTCCCACATGAAATGTCCTCAATTATGAAATAAGAGGTAGGAAAAATATTATATTTAAGATCATTGATTAAAATAATGCTTATAACAGAAACCTATTACACACCATTATATGCTTACCTCCAGGCTAGCTCTGATTCATCAGTTAACACAATTTTGGTAAGGCTATTTAACCAGCCCAAATATTACCAATTTGTATTACTATTCCATCCACAATTATTTATCTTCTCCACAGAGATATCAGAAAAAAATCTTCATAGTCATACTGAAGTCCAGATACAACACCTGTATTTATATTCCTTATAATCCCAACCAAAGTTAAATATGAGTAAATTTGTATGACTTTCTTTAAGGCATTGAAACTTGACATTCTTTTCTAAATATCCCCAAATCATTAGCCTGAGTCTATCTTTGAACAGTTCTTAAAATATAAAGATACTTAGTAAATCATGGATAGTCAAAGGACATGCTTTCTGTGCCAACACCACGATCTGCCCAGTACAGTTCCACCAGTTCCAATGCACCCAAAATGAAACCCCAGGTGAAGAGATGTTTCTTTCCTGCCATTGTGGTACACAAAGGTCAGACATCAAGCACCAAAACTGCATCTTGGAGAAGCATGCTATTGAGATAATAGCAGAATGTTGAACTAAAAATGGGTTTTCCATCAAGATGGGTCTTATTAATGGAGTCAGGTGCTGTGTAATGTACTGTGTCAAGTGCACTGTATAAGTGCATATTAGATGGCGTCAAAGACACAGGTAAAACCTAAAAACGATATATGTATATGTATAACTGATTCGCTTTGCTGTACACCTGAAACACAACATTGTAAATCAACCATGCTCCAATAAAACTTTTTAGAAAAAGACACAAGTAAGATGAGAATTAGGAGCACAGGATAAATTAGACAAGATGGAAGTAGCCTGAATCCATCCAATGACTGGCTGCCTGGATGTGTTTTATATGCTCTGGCTTGAGTTTACTTATGGGAGGGAGTCAGCTTCATACAGAGGGACTGGGATTTGAAAGACTAGTTAAAATGAGAAAAGCATGGTACTATCTCTTTGGAGGATATTTCTGGTCTTCCAGCTTTCCTTGGAAAGTCTCTAAGCTCTGTTTAGTTTTCTGAAACAGTTCAGATTACTCCACAGTTTCTAGTAATATTTAATATAAATCTCAGATCAGTTAGGCCATATCTACTTAGGCCCAACATGTACTATAAAGTAGGAATGTTCATTGTGAGTACAATAGGGAGAGGGAAGGAATGCTAACAATAAACATAATAACTGAGGACAAAAATCACGTGATGGAAATCTCTATGCCGAAGCGTCAGCCCAGAGTGATTCTCTAGGAAGCTGTAGAACTGCCCTGGGGTACCTGATGTCATCAGAGCCCTATCCATAATGCTAGAAACATAGTAAAACAAGCCTAAAATCCATTTGGAACCAGTCAGGGTCCTGCTTCACTGCAATAATCCCAAGAATACCCATTTCCCTCTAAGAAGCTGCCCTTTGGGATGTCCCTGTAACCCATCCCACTTTCAGGCTCTCTCCTACTGAAACTGGTCCTGTTGGGACTGTAGCCAGAAGAGTTGCTTCTGGTTGGAAGCTGTGATGGAGATGTCCAACAGAAATGAGTCTGTGAGTACCTGGGATGGAAGAACTATTTCACAGAACCAACTTTTCTCTCTTAGTGTCAAAAAGGGTTGAAATCAGTAGGAAGAACCACCCCTGTCAGTCAGCTCCCTCTATGTTCAGCTGCCCTGTAAAGCATCCTAACTAGGGTGGTTTTCATAAAGTAAATATGCCCTTAAATCCTTTGTAGCCAAAGGTTACAAAGCCTTTGCAAGGGTGGGTGGACCACAAAAAAGAGATCTGTGAGCATATTTTTACATTGGCAAGAAAAGCAAAATGTCACTCAACTAAATTTAAGATTGTTCACACACATCTGCTACCACCAGAATGCTATAAAAAAAAAAAAAGAAGAAGAAGAAAGAAAGAAAAAAGACATGCAAATAGCTCACAGTCTAAATAGCTCTGGACATTTTTCTATTCTTCAGATGACTTATGCTATTTCAACAATGACTGAAAGGCTCTCAAAGCAGAAGCCAAAACATGTTTGTGGTCTATCACATAGGGACAATTTTTGGTTAAATAAATACACAGACAACCGTATCTCAACTAGAAAATATATATGTTAGATAGCTGTTGTTATAAATACATCACTAAAATGTGTGCAAAAAGTCTAGAAATATAAAATGTTACACTGCAGACAATATCATAAGTAAATCACATCCCTAAGAGGCAGAGACAAAGATGGCTAGAAAATACATTTCTGAATCAGGTACATGTCCTCCCATTTCAGAACATAAAGCAGATGCATCTTATGACATGAGCCTCAAATCCTCTAAATTAGAATGTTACAGTCTAATCAACCAGAGTGATTTGTCCAAAGTCTACCGCTGCAAGAAATGGATACAGTTTATCATAAAGGAACAATCAAAGTTTTAAAAACACAGAGGTCTGCTCAACAGTGTGTGAAAGGCCCTACTTATTCATCTCAAAAATCAAAGCATAATGGTAAAACACAGGGAAATTAAACTAAAACAACTGGAATCATATATCTACCTTTCTTTTCAAAAATAGAGTTCTTTTAAATATTGACATCAATTAAAGATATCATCGGTGGATCTATTAAACATAGCTGACAAAAATATATAACAAGGGCTCCTTAATATAAAACTAAGTCACAGCCTCCAAAATTTTGTACCAAATACACTGTCAAAATGTAAGTGGCATTTATCCAAAAATCAAATGCCAAATTACTGAAGACTTAAGAAGCAACAGTAAATTCACTTGGAAGTTATCTATAACAGAAAAAATTAGTTATATTTGAATTAGGGGTTTAGCTAAGTAAATTGTATTTACAATGGTTTTTACATAGGAGGAGAACTACTGAGGGAAATAAATTCCATATTACAATAATATAAAAAGATAGTTTTATCAGACTTTAAAATAAGTGGTTCAGCATAAATAAATGTTCCAAACCTCACTTAACTGGCCTGAGAAAAGATAATTATTTGTTATACTACTTTTTTATGACACTCTGTTCCCTTAGACAAATTTGAATAGCTAATCAAGATATCTGTTGAGGTCATTCTTCAAAGCAATTCAAAGTATCATTTCCTCATTGGCTGTGTGATATAACAGTATCATAAAACTATACCTTTGACAGTTTTAAGGAGGTTTTTATAAGATATTTTTGAATAAACTATTTTTTAAATTTCTGGTTTGAACAGTTAAATTGGACTACTTTGAAACAAATTAAATACTTCAGTGACGCTAAAGGTACCTCTCCAGTGGTCCATATCTAATCATTTTATAAAAGGATCTGCACTTTCCACTTACTATGGGCTTTTACTGTACGTATTTTATACCAGTAAATTTAAAATTTCATAAGTCATCAAATATCTCCTATGCATGCCAACATTAGAATACCTAGACATTTTCTCTTTTGGTAAGTGAAATATAATCTGCAATTTAAAAGTTTAAAACTATCCTTTAAAATGAGCACAAATCAGAAATAACTTTCCAAAGAGAGCCTTGTATTTACAAAAGGCAACAAACTGTATATTTAGAACTATTTAAATGAGTATTTTAAAATGCTCTGTTTTGTCCAATGGCAATGCAATTAATTTTGGGTAAATTAAAACAAAAACTTAGACTATAAAGATTCAAAGTACCAAGCATTCACATACCAACTGATGCAATGAGAAAGCAATTTTTCAAAATAACATATTCACACTAATATAATATTTTTAAATGGTTAATCCTGAATTTCAAATGTAATGAAGACCATTACATTTTATAGCTTAAATTTAGACTAACTCGGTTAGAGTTTGGAGTTTCCTCTCTCCAGATGTAAAAATATGATAGACCTAAAATAGATGATAGACATTTGGAAAACTTACACTGTCAGATTGCTTGCCCTGGTCACAGTCCCACATCGTTGTTCGCTGGCCTGACCTCTCCATGGTGCTGAAGAGTTACTCTTGCCCATTTGAGAGGAAAGAGTTGTTTATTCAAACAGGCTTTACAAGAAATCCATAAAGGGCCGTCTGTGTTAGCAAGTGAAGTTATCTGAAGAATTTCTGTAACACATACTACAAAGGAGATGCTTTACCCTTCAGTTATCAACCACGATGCTCAGGCAGCTCAAAGAAGATTTTGGAGCAAAAATCTTCAAGTATTGACAAAAAAGAGGGAGAGCTCTTTGGGAGATGAAGTTTGCTGATTTTTCTCAGTGTTCTTCAAATTGAGGGGAAAAAAAAGAGAGAAACTACAGGCTACTCAGAGAACAGAGGATTCCAGAAAAGTTCTTGATGTTAATGCAGAAATCAAGCTCCCATTAGTCCAAAGAAGCCAATTCACTTCATTCTATCATTGCATCTATTTTTTGATTAAACAAAAATAAAGCTCAGAATTCCACAAGGCACTGTACACACTATGTAAACAGGTATGCCTCACTCTAGCCCCAGCCTCTGTCACAGCAGAAATCAGGCTCTTGTGGCTTGCACAGATTACCTCTTTCTGAGGCTGAAACGTATAAAGAGCCACATGACACCCAATGATGTCATCTCTAAAGCAGGTCACAGTTGCCACTGTATGTAGATGAAGTTCTTCTAGTGAAGTGTTTGGCATAGTGATTTTCTTGAAAATCTACTTGCATTAAATAGTATGGTCTTCTATCAATATACTTAACCCTATCAATACAGTGCCATGAAAAGAAAATCAATTTATTTCTCACAGGTAAAGAAGGGGTTTCCCCTCACGGAGCTCTAAAGGGAACTAGAGGAACTGTAGAGACAGACAGAAACTTCTAAAATGTCTCTCAGAATTTTTAGCATTTAAAGAAAATCATTATTTTTTAATGCCAATCTATGAAGATTGCCAAATAAAAATTAAGGCAACTGTCTTCAACTCTAGACAGCATTTTATTTGATGGAATTTAAGAATGTTTCATAGACAAAAAATTTTACTAATACCTATCTCTGAAAGGATTTGAGTATGTTTTCAAATGTTGGTAGGAAATTTCTTTTACTCATTATTTCTAGACGTTTTTCAGCTCTGAATACAGTAACAAAAGTTCAACTATACTATAGGTAATTTTTACATGTAACTAGTAATAAATAGTATACAAAGATATTTTAAAGAATGTATAATAATGAGAAATTTCCATTCTGCGTAGTGTATTTTTCTCTTTCTCAACATGTAGTCACACATCATAACTTGGGATTTTCAGTCATAGTTGACATTTCTTGTCAGCTAATAGTTAAATCATCTAATCTCTCTTCATGCAAACTAAAAATCCTCATAGTCAAAGTGAAGATTAAATTGAAACTAATCTAATCAGTACCTATTGACTGTATCCTCTTTTAATAAAAACCAAAATGGATCAAAAAACAGAAAATTCCTTGGTGAGCACAGTACTTATGAGAAAGAAAAGAACTATAAATTCTAGGAAAACAGAATTTTGAACACAATCAGTGCCACTGGGAAAATTCTATTAAAATAATAATGGATGTTTTGGTATCAGACCCAGGGAAAATTTGCTCAAGCACCTCCTCAAGGCACATGATTTACAATACAAAAATATCGAGATGCAAATTAGAAAAAATATTGATCAACTGGGTGATCATGTCTGTTTCTTAAAGAAAGTTGAATTTTTTGCAATTTCTATAACTCACAGTTTTCTATTCTTTACGATAATAAGGATTGCCTAAGACATTAAAAAAAATTACAGAATTCCCAGATATTCTAATTCAAAAGATCTACTATGGTTCTGGAATCTGTGGGTTTTTTTAAAGCTTTCAAAGTAATTCTTATGCAGAAAACACTGCAATAATGAATATATTACAAAGTATACAATCATATAAAACTCAAGATAAGTACAAAAATATATATGATATTTATCATAATAAAAGGCCAAATTGTTGCTACATGAAGCGTGCCATGTTGGAGGTTCCCTTCTTCCTGTCTCCTCAGATTTCCATGAGGAAGAAATTTCCTAAATACTCACAGACTCTGATTTCCACCCTTTAATCCACTCCAGGAAGGTAGAAGGAGTGACCTTAACTGCAGGATTAGGCAAAGGCACTGGCAACCCAACATCATTCTCCCTCCATTTTTTAATGGGCTCAACCTCCCTGCACAAGATCTGTGGGTGAGGCTGGCAGTATCTAGTACTTCCTGTGATTGATAAGATTCCTCAAATCCAAAGCTTAGTAGTAGAAAGCTCAATGGCCACAAGTTCGAATTCCACCCTCAAATCCAGCTTTGACAGGAAATAAAGCTGAGATTTTTATATCCCTCTGCCTAAATCTCTGGCCTTTCAAAATAAGTTTTCAAATCAAGAACAGAAAAGGAGTTATTTACTGATTCCCTAAAACCCCATCTTCCAACACTGTTATGTCGTTGACTAGACTTGTTCTTTTTTTTTTTTTTTTGAGAAAGCTACTTTTTATTTTATTTTTTTATTTTTATTTTTTTTTGCGGTACGCGGGCCTCTCACCGTTGTGGCCTCTCCCCGTTGTGGCCTCTCCCGCTGCGGATCACAGGCTCCGGACACGCAGGCTCAGCGGCCATGGCTCACGGGTCCAGCCGCTGTGCGGCATGTGGGATCTTCCCGAACCGGGGCACGAACCCACGTCCCCTGCATCGGCAGATGGACTCGCAACCACTGCGCCACCAGGGAAGCCCTAGACTTGTTCTTTTTATTTAAACCCTGCTAGCCAGTTAATGTAACAAGTTTTATATGTGAACTAACTTAGTAAAATTTGCATAATACAGCTCTATAATAGACCTATAAAAAGGAGATGTCAGTGTAAAAATTTCATTAGAAGCTTTCAAAATGCACTGTTCAATTCATTTTAATTTTATAATTGAGCCACTTAGAAGCTCCAGCTCTTGGCACTTTTCTTCAACAACTACTAACTCTAGAATAGTATTTCCCAAAGTGTTCCATGGATCAGGAGTCCAATAAGATGTGACCCTTAATGAGTTTCCTGGTCAAAGAAGTTTAGGAAACATGAAAACAGTGATCCCCATCTTGCAAATTCAAAATGTGTATTAGCTTAGTAAGGCTCTAAGAAGTCCTGAAATAAATAAATTAGCTTATTTCGCCCTTCCCCCAATTAACATCTATCAATACCCTATAAGACTAGTATTCCAGGTTCCACATTTTGGGAAATTCTGCTCTAGAAGATGTTTCAGCAGTCAGATTTTTGTTACTAATAATACCTAAACATCTATATAATTAATCAATGAAATGTTATCGAGGATGTCCTCTAAGTTGTCAGTACATCTGTTACAAGAATTGCCAACCATGACTGGGGAATTATGTAATTTCTGCAAGGGCAGAGGTTGTGTGTATTTGGGTGATCATTTTATCTCCAGTGCTTGGCAAAGGGCCAGCACACAGTAGGCACTCAATATTTGTTGAATGAGTGAGCAAATGATGTTGACCTAATCCAAGGATGTGAATAACTCCCCTCCCCACCCAAGATGTCTTATTCACAAAAAGAACATCCTAAAGAGTCTTAGGCCAATGAGTTTTCCAGGAAAAACAAGGAATACAGTAGTAGATCTCACTCCAGTTCCACCACATCCAATTTCTCCTTGGATCCTAAAGCATCTTTCATACTCATTCAAAGAGTGAAACGCTGATTTGTAATGATGAAACTATATTTTATAACAGAAGGTGCAACTGGGTCTAAACTAGGATTCAACACTTTATCTCACCTAAGCTGTAGAATAAGGACAGGTTCTAGGTAAGGACAAATGCTGAGAACGGACTTAAGGAAAACTGCAAAGAGAACAAATTCTTTTTCAACCCTTGTAAAGTGAGGTACTTAGTGCCTAGATTTTTGCATCTGAATTCCTAGGTTAATGACTTTGAGACCGCTTAGGAGGATTTATTATATTACTGTGGATGAATGAGTTAGTTATCAAATAGGGAATTGTCAATTTTGTATATAATTTTGAACTCAGGAAATGTTCAATGTTAGCAGTCGCTAAAAAAATTTTTTTTTAATCCTCAAACCTAAACAACATGCTCATTTTTAAACCTATCAAGAAAAATGTCCTCAAATCATTAAGTCAAGAGGATGATTTGGAAAAAGGAATCAATATTATCAACCAATATTCAAATACGCAAAGAGGAGAGCATTTGTGGTATAAAGATATTATTTTTTGCTGGAGAGGGTGGAGAAGAGGGAAAATGTAATTTTCCTACACTGTTGGTGGGAATGTAAATTGGTGCAACCACTAAGGAAAACAGTATGGAGGTTCCTCAAAAGACTAAAAATAGAGTTGCCATATGATTCTGCAATTCCACTCCTGGGCATATATCCGGAGAAAACTAATTCAAAAAGATACATGCACCCCAATGTTCATAGCAGCACTATTTACAATAGCCAAGACATGGAAACAAACTAAATGTCCATCTAAAGATAACTGGATAAAGAAGATGTGGTACAATATACAATGGAATATTACTCAGCCATAAAAAAAGAATGAAATAATGCCATTGCAGCAACATGGATGGACCTAGAGGTTATCATACTAAGTTTAGTAAGTCCAAAAGAGAAAGATAAATACCATATTATAGCACTTATATGTGGAATCTAAAATATGACACAAATGAACTTATCTACAAAACAGAAACAGACTCACAAACGTAAAGGGCAGACTTGTGGCTGCCAAGGGAGAGGGGGTGGGAGAGGGATGGACTGGGAGTTTGGGATTAGCAGATGCAAAGTATTATATATAGAATGGATAAACAACAAGGTCCTACTGTATAGCACAGGGAACTATATCCAATATCCTGTGATAAACCATAATGGAAAAGAATATGAAAAAGAATATATATATATATAACTGAATAACTTTGCTGTACAGTAGAAATTAACACAACATTGTAAACCAACTATACTTCAATAAAATAAATTTTTCAAAAAACAGGATATTATTTTGTACAATTCCATTTTATTCAAACTGTAATATATGGTTATGTATTATATAATTTCTAAAACTTTGAAAAAGAAAACATTTGTTCTCTAAGACCCTAGTTTGAAGAAAAGAGAAATATATTTACCTCCATGTAAATACCAAGAAGTCTTCTCTTTTTACATATGATTACTATATTCTCTGAACCAAAATTTGGGACAAATAGATTGGCAAAAAAATTGTGCAGTTTCAGGGTCTGAAAGGCTAGACGTTAGATAGAGCTTGGGTGCTGAAACATTAGAACTCATGGGACCTAAATTTATAACAGCTGGGCATAATACTGTAACTTGTCCCTGACCTGGAAAATCTAGGTTATTAAGTTATTAAGTAGTACAAGGCTTACATTCTCTATAATTTTGCAGCTCTCAGGATTGTATTGGGGGGGGGGTGGTCCCAGGAAATCCTCTTTTAGGGCTTGAGTTTCCTCTCAAAACAAGTACGACTTTGGAAGAAGACTTTCTCTCTTTAGTCACTAAATTTTTCCCGATGTATTTAAAGCCTGGAGGTTGTAAATCTCAAAAAGGGCAATAGAACTTGAGGATAATTAAGCATGTTGAATATAGGCACACCTGCTGTGTCTGGCAGGAAGGAACGGTCCTGGCTTTTGGTGGTGTACTTGGGGAGGTGTGGTAGGTCACCTGGCTGCCTGCTGTTGGCTACCCAGCTACTCTCACTAAAAGCCAGGACTACTCCAGCAACCCCATAAATATGAGGGCTCCACGGCTTCTCTCCAGGACAATTGGCATAACAGGGTCTTGAGCTGGCCCAGACCACCGCTCCTGAACTTGCTCAAGAATTATAAGAATTACACAAACTGTTCAAGGATTACAAGAACTGTAATTCTTCCTGACCAGGAGTGAAACAAGGCTTTGCACTGACCGGCCTGAGAAGTATAACTCTGTTCTCCCTGACATGCTGGAGATGGGATGGATCCTCCCATCTCTTTTTCCTCAGGTTTGAAGTGAGGAAAATAATCTAGGCTTTCTTCTACTATGTATGTGGGTGTGGCCTCTCAGAAGAGGCCGACTCATTTACAGGCAAAAGCACTTGCACCTGACTTAAACTTTCGACCTTGAAAATTAGTTTTTAAAGGAGCAACACTAAAATAAATGCTTAATTTATTACTTTTGTAAGTACAGCTCCAATCTCAGAACATACACATGTATACATATATACTCTGAACATATGTATACATTAATATATATATATATACACACATATATTCTAGGACACAATTTGATTCTCACAGATTCATTCAGTGAATCAGAAACAGGCTCTGTGCATCCCTGGCCTCCTCAGTGCAAATCCAGGTAAAAATTTCACCTCTGCTCTTCACAAATTTTCCAGTGTTTTGAACGCATGGAGTGTTTTCAAGAGCGGATACAGAATCGACTAACATTTACTGAGAGACTTCGGGGTCCCAGGCTCTGTGCTGTTTTACATATGTAGTGCCATTTAATCTTCACAGCAATAACAATCCACCTCTGAGGTGGGTATTATTTTCGGTTTTCAGATGAAGAAGGGCCTCTCAAGGGATACATCTTAGACTCACAAAAAGTGACAGGTTTTAAGTCAGGTCCTCTTACCAAGCCAGGGCCTCATTCCATGAGCCACGCCGCCCCCTACAGGCCAGACCATAATAGTATGGGAACCAACAGGAAAAGTGGGCGTGGCAAGGAAGGAAGGCCCAGGCATATGGAATCAATTCAAACCAAATGGGACTAAGAATGTCCCCAAACAATCCAGAGATTTTTCTGGATTTATCTGCAGGGATATGCTAATGATTTTTTAAAAAGTATAAACCTAATGGTTTACAATGCACCATGCTATACTTTCTTTCCATGACATCCTATTAAACAAATTACAGGTTTCTTGAAGCTGGGAACTAAAACAATAAGTATTTGGTCACATGAAATTGATTAATAAAAAACACAAAGCACTTTCCAGTGTTGTCCTCTATTCAATAACTAATATTTTTATGGTTAAAAAAGGTTATTCTTTGCTTCTCACTTTGATACCCACAAGCTCCATTTCTTAATAACAGTTGCTATTGAAAATTGCTATTTCTAAAACAAATTTTTCTGTTACCACATGACACATTGTGGTATAAGGGCACTTGATATGCAAATTGCTAACAAAACTTAATATTATCTTCCATGCTGTTGCTCTTTAATTTGGCATTGAGCAGCTGAGGTTTGAGGTTTTAATCAAAGAGCACTGAATGAGGCAATTTATAAAATCAAATGAGGATTCTTTTTTTCAATTATTCCATTCATTGTTTATACCTACTAAATTGTAAAATAGTCTTAGAAATGCATTCATGCATTGGTTATCTCTTTCACTGCTTGACCATATCTAAATGCAGGCTTACTTTCAAGTGGTACAATATAGTAGAATAGTGACCCATGCAGGCTCCGGTCCAAACAGTAACCCAGGGCAAGTTCTCTTTAACTCTCATTTTCATCATCTGTAAAATGGAGATAATAACAGTACCTCCTTCATATGGTCATAGAGAGGATTAAACGAAATAATCCATGGAAAACATTAGCGAAGTGCCTGCCACATAACAAGTGCTCAGCTCTTATTAAGATGAATTTGAGAGCTCATACTGAAACATTACTGTTGCTATTTATTTCACGGCAAAAATATTCTAAGAACTACAATAACTATTATGCTTGGCCAAAAGAGAACAGGAGCATGCAAAAACATCATTCTCGTCTCAGCACAGGGACTCCCCCAGATCAGGGTGCTGGCTTCTCATGCAGCACATGCCTGGGGCAGACAGCTAGAATGAGCAGTAATTGCAGTTATTATAGGCATGGGGGCGGGTGGAGCAGCTGGCAAGGCCCACGGGTTATGCAAGGGCAGACTGGCCTCCAACTGAGGCTGTGTCAGAGGTTAGTAGAGGGTTAGGACGAGACAGGCAGCTGATCAGATTTGAGAAGACAGACAATGGTCTAGGGCAGCAACCATGACAGATCAAGCCCAGAGAAAGAGGGCTGAGGTTCAACAAGCCGGAGGGGATCTAGCAGAAGTCAGGGACCTGGAGAATTGCCTAGGGATACACTTCATTGAGAGCATTTGACTTGGACTGAAGGCTTTTAACCCTGAAGTTCCAAAGGACTTTCTGATTATTAGAGGAAGCTCATCTCTTTATGACAGGCTTAGCCAAGGTGAGCCGGGGGTCATCCTTATCCCCTCCATAAACTTGAGGTCTACTCATCTACTCATCACTGGGTCTGGCAGGCCAGTCAAGGTAGGGCAGAGTCACTTTCCTTTCATGGGGCTGCAACCAACAAAAGACGTAAGAATGAATTTTCTTGAAAGGCCTCAGCAAAGGGATAATCATGGGAGATAAAAACAACCTTAGCTAGTTACACCAGCTCCAAACAACTAAGCATAAAGTTTTAAACAATTACGGCTTGGGTATTTTACCTGCCTGACAAACGAGAGGCTTGGGAATGTCCCAACATCTTGTATTTTCGTATTTTATTTTGTACATTTAGTGTCACACAACTGCCATCATCAATACCAAAGTTCTTATCATTAATAACCTTATTAGAATTCTGGGCAGAGTCTGCTTGCTTTCTGAAGCTAATTCCAGTAATGTTTTTTGAAATCCTGTTTTGATTCTCACTGTTTGTAGGCGATCAGGAGTGAGCCAGACTTCCACACATGGAATAGGGACATCTTTGTCCCAGGAGCACAGAGATAAAGCATAATGACGTGGTGGTGGAGCAGGGTGCCACTCCCAGTTCAGTCTGACACACCTTATGGGAAACAAGATTGCTGGGGACACTTGAGGGAGGAAATCTCCTCTATCAAGAAACCTCAGGGAACCTGGAGGCTAGGCTAAATTAAATAAGGTAAAACTGTTAGCAAAGCTGTGCAAAGATAAACATAAACGTGATGACCCACGAGGGGGAAGAACATGCATTTATGCACAAAAACACTTGAGGTGCTAGAATCAAAGCAGTGTGGCAGCACAAATATAAAGCAAAGATAGATTCTTCCAGAATTTCAATAAGCCAAAAGGATAACCGCCCTAAAGCAACACTAAAATGGTTAGATATCACTAGACAGTTGATATTGTCCGGAATTAGGGCTGAGAAAGTACAAAGGCAGTAGTAAACCCAAACCTTCAACTCACGGGCACAGTGATTTGATACTCAATTTCCATCATTCAAATCCAGTCTTCAGAGTCATTTAAGTTGTACCTTTTACTGACATTCACAGAGAAGGCATCCTAGACACTCAATTTTCACATTCTTTTTCACTCACAAATCACAAGTTAAATACAAACTTTACTAAACTCAGACATTTTCCAAAGTGGTTCGTGAGCGCCCTCTAGTGATAGTGAGGCCAGTTAAGACAACTCATTGCCCCCCAAAATTGTCTTTAAAAAGTGCAGATTCACTAAGGATTCAATTTCTGCTGTCAGCTAAAAATAGATCTTCTGCCATTGTTATTGGCACAGGTGTAAGCTGAACTTACTGCTCTCTCTTTAGAATCCATAACTAGATAAAGCCATGAATTAAAGAATATGCAACACAATCATCTGAAAACATTTCAAAGTAACCTTTGCTTGATCCCAATGTGAACTCATTATTTTGGCTGTTGGGAAGCCTTTTTCACAACCGAATAAACATGATTACAAAGTAGTCAAGGAAGATGTTTTTTAAAATAATATACTTGTATAGTTCATTTCTCTTCCTAACTTCTTTCAGTACTCCAGTGACAATAGCAACTGATCACAATGGCTAAATCCACACAATTCTGCATTACAATTGCCTGATCATTTATTTCCTAACACATTTGGTGTGGGGTTTTTTGTTTTTGTTTTTGTTTTTGTTTTTGTTTTGAAAAGTAAAGGCTTCCATCAGATTCTTTCATTCCTCAGCCCTGTACTCCAGAGTTCTTAAACTGGTGGACCCGGGACAATTGTGGTCTACACATATGGTCTATTTACATTTAAAATTTCTTACTGGTTGCCAACATTTAAAAATCTGGATTTCTGGCATCTTATGAAGAACAACATCTTTTCTGCTTCCCCACCTAGCAACATACTTGCAGGAGTGGAGGGGGGCTGTGCCTTTAGGTGATGCCTTGGTTCAGTGAGCCAGTCACAACTCAACCCCCATCAGTCACATGGGTTACTTACCTGGCCCCCAAAGCCTTTGAGATGCAACCCCTGAATTCGTGACCCCTTTCAATTCTTCCTGTGAAGGTTCTCTTTAAAATCCTTATAAGCAAGCTAATCTTCTATCCTATTCTCACCACAAAATGCTACTGACACAGACTAAAAGGAACGTGCTATTATAAAGAAAAGTAAAAAGATATTCTCCATAATGGAGGAATGCCAACACACAAACGAGCAGTTTAGGTTGATTTCAAGCGCAATCAATTCCCTCAGACTTAAGTTCACTGTGTGTTTATGAATAATGTCTTCATTTTGAGAGGACAAAACCCTCACCATGGGTTCATGCATAGCAAACAAGCAACTTGTAGATCTATCACAAACCACCTGCTCATATCCCAAGATTTCTTTCTTGGAACCAAAGCCCTGGAGACCAGGTGATTGGCCAACCAAGTCATGAAAAGGAAACATGCACTCACAGGTGTGCTGCTGTCCGAGAAGGTGTTCATGCTGACGGAGCTGCTCAGCTTGTCTGAGGACACGGAAGGTGGGGATGGGCTCCTCTTCTCCAGGGGGTCCTGCCGCTGCAGGTACTCGCGCCACACTCGCTGAATGCTGCCAAAAAACAAACAAAAACAAACAGCGCACACACCGTCACTCCTTGGCCACACACTCGGCAAAGCACAAGGAGTCTGAAGGAATTGGCTATGGGGACAGGGAAACTGACACACCTAGAACGTGACAAGGGAAATCAGAAGACCTGGACTGTCTATGTTACTGGTTCGACTTTTACAGACTTGCCTGAGCTCAATCAGTCTCCAAGAATCAACTTAGTCAGAAAAAGTCATCCATCAAAGTGAAACTAGTTTGCACATGTAAATGTACATGCTTTGATTTATGGGACACAAAATCTTTCAACTTCTCATCCTTTTTTCAAATGAGAATAATAAATAGGCTGACGTATCACTTATTCATTCACTCAATACATCACTGTTGAAGGACCATTCTGTGCCAGGGTCAGCGCTTTGCTCTGGACAGAGACTACAGGGCCGCTCTAGGGGGTGCCATTCACAAAGACCTCAAGGTGAGGGGTGTTCTGTGGTGTTAGACAGTGTAGTCTGCGTGGCCAATTGCAGTGGCCCTGCTCTGGGCACATGTCAGGTAAGAGCCCTATGGTCATGGATTTTACATACTGTGGAAGGAAACTGGTGTTGTATGATAAATAAAGAAAGAAATGGACAGAGAAGACAAAATATTTGAAAGTATTATGTACTATTCAGAAAATTAAAGTAACCCTTGATTAGGTGGCTTCTTGAGATTTCACCCAAGGAAGCTCTTTATTTCCTGTGATTATTATCCCAAAAGTGTCATCTTCTGATTTGGATAATAGAAAACTCTTCTTTGTGACAGGTAAGTGATTTCTTTTTCCATTTGAACTAGCTTTTAATCTTTAAGATTAAGATCTAGATTTCCACATGTAATCAGGGAACAGAATCTATTTTCTCCTGGGGGTTAGCCCGATATGAAGACCAACTGTCAGTATTCAGCTTTTTAGAATAGTTTTAAGTGGTTTCACGGATTCTATCACCATCTCTTTTTGACTTCTGGAAGCATCTGATCTTCTATAATTCTTCAACATACAACACTAAAGGTGTTTCTGTATAAACAAACTGATTTATTATCATTTGGCCAGAATGGTTCAAAGACCATCAGTTCTCAACAGTTAGAGGATATAAAGAACACGTTAATGCTACCACATTATTGAATTTGTATGTGTTCCCTAACTTATTAAGGCTCTGTGAGTTATAATGCTCAGGGAAAAGTCCAGAAGCTACAGTGAAACAACCTTGGGATCAGAGGCCAATTTCCCTGAAACTATGAACCTTCAGCTTCTGGGGCCCTTACTGAGAGGCCAAAAGCTTCTTGCCTTGGGTCATATGTGGTCACTATTTTCTTATGCAATGTCTGCTCAAAATGCACCCTTATTTATTTATTTTCCTTTGGTTTAAAGATTTTAAACAGAATCTCAGAGAGGGTCCTGTAAGATTATGTGCCTGAATTTGGTAATCCCGTTGTTTCTTCTGGGATCCATTTTATTAAGGGAGTATCACATTTTGGCCAGCTGATTTCCACGCCATCCAAAGTGCTTGAAGCGTTGGGCAACTCCCAGAGCCCTGCTGACAAGTTCTGCCACTTTACAGCACCTAAAGCCTGTAAACCTGCACATAAGGGCTTAAAACATGTGACATTTTTAAAGTAATTTAAAAAGTAGAAAATACTTACAACCCATAAGATACCCACAAGTTTATAGGACTACAGGTATTCCTCTCCCAGCCACCCCCCCTTTTAATTGCCTTGATTATTCAGAAAATATAGAAAGAAAATGTAGTAGGCATTTGAGACATTACAATTTATCTTGTTGAACACCAGGGGGCAGCGTGACACCTTTAAAAAACAACGATGCTGGGCAAAACCCAGGTGAGGTCTGCAAAGAATTTAAAGCATCCCCTTCCCCATCCTAGTTCTATGGAATCTGGAAAGTGACATATCAGTTTTCCTTAAGTCAGAGATTAAAAAGACAATATTCTTTCCTTCCAAGTAGATGGATATCCTCTTCTTGTTTTAATTGACAAGAAAATGTGATAATATTAAATACGTTTAAAATTTGTATTAAAATCATCTAAGCCCACTCGCTGCCTTAATACAGAAGCTATTTTAATTTTTGGATATTTACCTTACTATCCTTGTCTAATTATATGAAAACAATTTTACTTAGTTGAAAGCATACTACACTTTATTTCATTCTTTTTTTAAATGTCGGGATCAAAAAAGAGAGGCCAGTCATGTCATACAAGGCTATTACTCTAAATTGCTACATTGTTTTTTTTAATGGTGGAGCCATGCTACTCTCTGAATCATAGAAAAGTGTTTACATTACACACGAACTCCCCTTTGACGACATTGATGTGAAGTTCATAGGTTAAATTAGTCTAATATTAGCTCTCGGAATACCATCTCTAAATGCTATGTTACTGTACTAGGAACTGAAACAAAATGTAGAAGCATTTGTCCTTCGGTCAAAGGGAATCACTTCTCATCTCCTCATCCTAGCTTTACCACAATTCCTATTCACCAGCCTCCTTTACGGCTGCAGAGTAAACCCTGAGCACAAACTACCTCGACATTTTTACTTCTGAAACTAAGCAGTGCCATCAATATAATGCTTTTAAAAGCTGGTCGCAGTAAGGGAGCACATTTTGTGTGTTGCTACATTTTGAATTATAAATAAGGTATAGAAGTTTACTTCAAAAGAGATGATAAATACATTTTTCAATTTCCTTGCCAGGTCAATTCCAATTTATCTTCTCTCATCTCAGGGATGGCATAATCGCCTGCCTCTGCCCTTTCGTTATATATCCTCATCGGTTGTAGGGTGGGGTGGCTCCCTCCTGCACTCACAACTACTTGGGACTCACAGCTTGTGCCGTTCTGGTTGTCACTGGATGTCCTCACATAGAAGAGTAGAAGAGAGGGCTCTGTGAGAGCTGGCATGCTTAGAGGAGGTTTGAGGGAGTCCTGGTTACTTTAATTAGCTTTCAAGGATGGATGGGATTTAGATTGCTAGGGAGGAAGAGGAAAGACCTCTGGACAAAGGCATGGAAGGGAGGGTACCAGGCAGGATGCAGGACGGTCCCAGAAAAGAGTGGTACTGCATGAGGGTATGAAGACAGGAAGAGGATTCTGATGTCGCCCCGGGCCAAGTTGGGGGAAGACTGAGCAGTACCTGCCCCTCATGAGGGGGAATCCCCATCCTGGCACAGTTGGTAGTTGCCAGACCTTCAACTTTTCAAAGACAGTCAGAAATCTGGATTCTTCTGTAAAAGTTACTAGTTCTTAAATGTTACTAAATAATTGTTAAAATTTCAAAATACATTATTACCCAAGTAAGCTGAATTTGAGGATGGGAAAAAAGGGCACCATCACAGAGGACACAAGTCTGAGTATCTTAGGAAACAGTAGCTAATTACATATAGCTCTTTTTGTGTGTATTCTCCCACACAATCCTTACCACAAGTGGGCTATGGGAAAGGCTCTTTTATTATCATAGAGGTAGGTTTTGCCTGCCCATCATTAACTTCTCCTTCTCTTGGTTCCAGCACCCATTTTCCCTTGAGGACCCACCAACCCTCAACCAATGAGCTATGGATGGGGCAGATCCTACCCCTGCACTGTAGAGAGCAGCCCGTGTGCTGGGGCTGAACAACCAGAGGGCAGTGACTGGTTCATGGATGCTCACATGGCTCAAGCCAGGCAATGAGAGGCTACAGAGAAAGAAGCCCCCTCCTGCACCTGGAGGCTTTCAACTGGTAGGATGTAAGCCTAGAGCTGTCCATGACCACTTTGCCACAATGCTGGGAGAGAAGCAATAATGTAGAGAGAGGAGCTTACAGAAGAAGAAGACAAGAGATGCCTGATGACCTTGCTTGAAACACATTTGTCCCCCGGTGTGTCTGTTAGGTGATCTAATAAAATCTCTTTTTATATACAAGTTAGTTTGAATTGAGTTTCTCTTACTTGCAACCAACAGTCCCGGCCAAGTAGTTTGAGTTGAGTTTCTGTTACTTGCAACCAACAGTCCTGGCCAAGTTCTGGGGGACAAGATGAGAACTGACTGATATAACACTTGAGCCAGGTTCCCCTGTCTCCCCATAACATTGTATTCCCTCCTCATGGTTTGGCAAAAGAGAGAAATGAAGCAGGAGCAAGATGATGGGTTTGGCTTGTCACATAGTGACTTGGAGTAGGTAAGTAGAACCTACTATTTGTTTAAGCCTCTGTTAGTTAAATTTTCTACATGCAACTAAAATCTACCCTAACAGATTTGCCATATTTGTATTATTTGGTGTCTGCCCCAACCCTGTATCTTGATACAGACCTGCCCAAATGCCAAGAAAGGGTCACTGAAGGCACTAGGCAGGTTTTCCACAGCATTTGCCCCTATCTCTAGGCTGCTTCCCCTCCCCCCCAGTTTCTGCCCAGTTTGTAACTCCTGGCTTCAGCTCCCTCCTTTGACTGTTGGTACTTCCTAAGCATCACAGAGTTATGCTCTTCTGGATCTTCCTGCAGGTTTCTTCACCAACACCTATGACCACCTTGACTTTCAACAACACCCAACTCCCTCACAGATGGAAATTTGGGCCACTTGGGTCTTGGCTCTATAATGCTCTTTTCTTTGTGAAGACTGAGAAAGCACTTCAGAAATAAGGCACACAGAGTCGACTGAGTCTATGAGTGAGAACAGTAGCTCTGGGAGGTATTAACCACTCAAAAACAAGAGTTATCAGATTAGCCTGGTCCAGATACCTCTTTTCCAATGAGTCCTATTCCTCCACTAGATTGTAAAGCCCTTGAGGACAGTGACCATGTGTATAGTGACCATCACATCTATACAGTTCTAGGAATATGGTAAGTTGGTGATCAACAGATATATTCTCCAAAGATTGTGTCCCAGAAATAGCTCAGTAAATGCTCAAAGCAGAAAAAGTTTTACCTCATGAGGAAGTGTGGTTATAAACAAGTGTGTTTACTGAATTCTTCAGCTCTTTGACTTCAGTTTGGTACTTTCTTATATTTTCTATCTCTCTGTTGAAGTTCTCATTGTATTCATTCATTCTTCTGAGTTCAGTGAGCATATTTATGACCATTACTCTGAACCCTTTATCAGGTAATTTACTTATCTCCATTTCATTAAGGTTTTTTCCTGAGGTTTTATCTTGTTCTTTCATTTGGAACATATTCCTCTGTTTCTTTACTTTCCTTGGTTCTCTGTGTTGGTTTCTATGCATTAGATGAAACAGCCACCTCTCCCTGTCTTGAAGGGTTGGCCTTGTGCAGGAGACAAACCTTATCATTCAACCTTGCCCCAGCTCTTGCTTGTCTCTCAAACCTCTGCTTATCCAAGCAACCCTTCTTATTTTTAATAACTCCCAGTAGGTAAGGGTGTGCCAAGACCAGTCAGTGTCACAAAGGGGAGGATCTCAGTCAGCACCTAGATCTGGACTGATTGGAAGCCAGACCCTCAGGCAGCAGCTTTCAAAAAATACAAATTTATACAGTCTTGTGGGACAACAGGCACAAGCCCTGCTGGCCTCCAGAACCAGAAGGAGATCAAGGGGGTAATATCCCCTGGGTGGCAGCCACAATGAACAGGGAATCAGAGGTAAAAACTGGGGTACCAGACACATATGAGAGCTCCTCTCCAAGAGACACTGAAGCTCTGAAGTACAGCAGAGGGAGAGCTTGAAGATAGTGCCCACCCTCCAAGGTCTCAGGCAAGGTTTACAGTCAGCCCTTAGATGTGTATTTAATGAGAAGCCTACCCCTTTCTTTTTTTTTTTTTTTTTTTTTTTGCGGTACGCAGGCCTCTCACTGTTGTGGCCTCTCCCATTGCGGAGCACAGGCTCCGGATGCACAAGCTCAGCGGCCATGGCTCACAGGCCCAGCTGCTCTGCAGCATGTGGGATCCTCCCGGACCGGGGCATGAACCCGTGTCCCCTGCATCGGCAGGCGGACTCTCAACCACTGTGCCACCAGGGAAGCTCTAAACAAGCTTTTATTGAGAAATATCTTCGACATTATTTTGGGAATTGTCCTCCTTCTCAAGAGTGTATCTGTCTTTGTCTCTCTTCTCCCCCTTATAAACCTAAATGTTATTTCATCACTAAATAAAATATATTAATAAAAAATACAGAGAGGAATTGAACATATTTAATGAGCAGACTTTTAAAAGATGATTCATATTCAATAGATCTCTATGTTGTTCCATCACAAAATAAATATATTGTTAAAACATGAAGAGGGGGATTGCAAACAATTAATGAACAATTTTTAAATGATGGCTTGTATTCAGAAGATGCGTTCTAGATCTCACTGCAACATGCAAGGAGTGACCCCAACGTAAAGGGCAGAGATTTGAAGGGATTTGGAGGGTCCGTTTCCTTCCTCGGCAGTCAGGCCTCCCTGCTAAAACCTGCACTCCTTTGCTGTGTACAGTCATTCCCAGACCCTGTGGCAGCCTTGGCCTTTAAGAGTACTTTTGTCTTCAGTCTTAGGGTTGCGCTGAGAGCCCTTGTCGTGGTGCTTTCACTATTACTTTTGCTTTCACTAAATTTTCCAACTTAAGAAGGTTGCCTTTGCTTGATCTTCAGAAAACTTGCCTTTCACCTCCCCAAAGTGACTTTTTATTAATAGCTGTGCAATCCTGATTGCTTTCACCCTTTTGATGCAGTTCTTTGATCCTCCAAGTCTAAAACTCAAAATTACCTCTTAACAGTGGCATTCATGAACCAGGGAATGCACTCTTCCTGACAGTTTCTCTAAGTTCCACCCCTCGACACACATGTTCTTTCCCCACAGGCCTCTAATTCCTTCCACGGATACTTTGCACTGCCACATACAGGTTTAGGCTTTCTTACCAGATTATTTCCTTTTTATGTTGTCCTGAGTATGAGGGAACAATTCAGACCCTTTCCTGCCCCATTCAACCCCAACCCGGGTTCCCACTACTGCAGGTACCCTGTGGAGGCAGCCCACACCTGGGAACAGTTCTCACCTTGCCTTACCTTTTTTTTTTTTTTGCGGTACGCGGGCCTCTCACTGCTGTGGCCTCTCCCATTGTGGAGCACAGGCTCTGGACGCGCAGGCTCAGTGGCCATGGCCCACGGGCCCAGCTGCTCCACGGCATGTGGGATCTTCCCGGACCGGGGCATGAACCCGTGTCCCCTGAATCGGCAGGCGGACTCTCAACCACTGCACCACCAGGGAAGCCCCTTGCCTTATCTTTTACATTCAGAGATTGGCCTGCCAAGGTACATCCCACCTCAGAGCTTTCAGGGGCTGGACTGTCCAGAAAACCTTCACTGGAACCTACTAGTCTCTCCTCATCAGGGAGGGGATTGGAGAGCTTCCAGGAAAGCAGATGTTGTGGTACAGTAACTCCTGCTACTCCCTAACCCCCTTCTACTGGGGAAAGGTAGATGTCCAGTTGGATCCCACCCAGAGAAGACAGAAGACCCTAAGAGAAATCCTGTGGAGTTTGACAGTGACTCTGGAACATGGGATGAGACCCATCTTTCATATCCAATGCTCTCCAGGTCTAAAGGTCCCTTGGGAAGCAGGAATGGGGGTATGCCAAGATCCTCCCTGTTGAAGATGCCAAGGTCAGCCTGGGGGAGACAGCCAGCAAGGCAAGGGACACAACGAGGACTGCAGCTCAGGGGAGACCCAGTGACCCTTTCCACAGGGTCCCAACCCTTAGAGCTATTTCTAAGGAAGGAACTGCCTGGGGGTGCAAGTGCTCACCATCCACGGGAAACCTGGGGCAGCCTTGGTGTTTAGCACTCAGAGGGTGTGAGAGGTGACAACAGGAGGGGAGGAGAAGAGAAAGAAAGGGAGAGACGGAGAGAGTGGAAAGAGGAGAGGGGAGAGGGAAGGGAGGGGAGCCGGCTGCACAGCTGTAGGGAAGGTCTAATGTGTGTGGAGGGGAGATGTTCAAACTGTCATGAGAGTTAGGAATTTAATAACCAGATTAGACAAGAGCCACTGAACTGGACTAAATTCTCCGATGGGACTCAAATTCCATTATTGGGCAAGATTAAGTCTTCTCTCCCTCATCCCTCTCCAGTGAGTGGAAATGGGGTTCGGAGTTATTACAAGAGATAAAACCATTCTGTTTGCACCTCACTGAGCTGAGACGCCTCCATTACACCAGCTACACATAAAATCCCAGACTCTCTGAGCTGCTGGACTTCAGGTACAGAGATTTTTTTCTTTGCCGGTTCCGCCTCCTGGCACCTGCCCCTCTGTCTCTACAGACTGGAGAAGACAAAAACTAAAAAAGACCAGGGAGGTTTCTTAACTTCATTTCAGCATTCAAATTAATCACTCTAATTTTTCAGACAACCAACTTTCCTTTCCAGTGCTTTTTCAGTTAAGAGGACGTTATCTTAATGAGAACATTTCTAAGGAGAAGGCAACGTATGTTTGGAAACTAACATCTTGTGGAGTGAGGCTGACACACTGCTTACATAAAATGATTTGGTAGCCTGATTCATTATTCATTTAGTAAGTGTGACACACAGCTACCTAGCAGGGGACCCCCAACTGGTTCAGAAGCCACGTTTGAACTTTACCTCGAGAGACAGCCCTATGTGCTCTCTCAGAGGCAAGCATTTTACTGATAACCAATGTTAACGTAGATTTACAGGGGTGTGTATTAATATTCGCTTTTATCCAGCAGGATATTGCATATCTGTGTCATTTCTGTTTCAATTCCTAAATCTAGAAATGGCTTACTTCTTCAAAGTTGTACACCTCAAGGCTCTTGTCTTCAAGGTGACTTCTTTTCTAAAAGATTCCTCTTTGGGCTTTTTGTAAATGATCAGTGATCCTGGCCAAGGTCAGATGCGTTTAAATTCTCCAGAAACATGCTTCTCAGAGTGTTAAGCTGTGTGTGTGTGTGTGTGTGTGTGTGTGTGTGTGTGTGTGTGTGTGTGTGAGTGAGTGAGAGAGAGAGAGAGAGAGAGAGAGAGAGAGAGAGAGAGAGAGATTATGTACACCCTCACTGGTTATGCTTATAATGCACCCCAGAAGGAAAATCTGAATGGGAAAGGATCACAGAGAGCAAACATGAACAGTTTAAAATTGCTTCTAACATGAGTATGATGGGCCCCTTTTCTAGTTACTAATGGTTTTAAAAGGTTGTTATTTTGTTCTAGAATACAGCCTGTCTCACTTTGGATCTTATTAGTTTTCTTTTTGTTAATACTGAGGTGTATTTAGCAGTATTTTTATGTGCTAGTCATTTTTTGTGGGGGAAGAGGGCTCTCATTTGGCCAAGAAAGAATAAGAAAGAAAAGGACAAGAAATGAGAAAGAAAGGGAAAAGATATTTTCCCAAAATAACTGGACAAGAGCTGGATTGGAAACAGAAAGAAGGAAGAGGGTTGAAAGGATGCGTGTATGTGTGTGTAAAAGACATGGTCTGAGGTAGAAATAACCACGTTGTTCCAAGGTGTAATAAACCAAGTTACCAAGAAGAAAAGCAGTGGAAAATGCTGGTGGAAACTGAAGAATGTTACTCTGCCTGAAAGGGGAAAACCAAGAAATGAGGAAGTGATGCCAGTCAAATAATTCCCTACATTATCCAGTGGATGGTGCTGGGTGCCCAAAATAGCTTTGTTGCTACTTACAACAGGGAAGAAATAATGTGTAACATATAAATGTGAATTGAATGTGTAATTCTTATACCCCCAAATTCCAATAGTTCAGAGATTAATGAAACAAGAACTGTGAGACAAAATCTTTAATTTAAATTTTGAAATAACTTACATTTTCACTTTTGATTCCAAGAGCTGTAGATTGAGGTGATACTTTTCAATATTATTCTCCACATCCATGGCCATCTGGTGACTACAAACAGAAATAATGCCTCAATATAGCTGAATCCATAAAGTTATCATGTATATCAAAAAAGCTTCCAATTTAGATTTAATTGAAAAAGCAAATATATATGCAATTTTGTTCATTTTATTAATAGAGTCCTAAAAGTTCCTATTGATGGATGGTGGCTAAATAACCATACCATAGAAAGAAATTGTTGTTTTGCCTTTTAACATTGCTTTTCTTTTGATTTCTACCATTCAGCTCAACATTCATATCTAAGGCATGTAAATCATTTACTTTAAGCAAAGAGGGAAGCAGAATATTAGACCATTTCAGGGGAATAAAAACCGTAAGTAGAGTGTTACAAATCCCATTGTATTGTCCAACTAGTAAGTTGTAGAGAGAAACTCATTCATTCCCAATGGTGTCACTACCATTGAACATTTCCTCCTTTCATTCTGTAAGTGTTTTCAGAGCTCCTGCTAGGAGCAAAGCATCAGTCTGCCCTGGAGAAAGACAGAGGGCTATGAATGTATGGTTACTGCTCCTATGAGCCTATAAGACAATCACTGGGTGCTACAATGGTCAAGGAAGACTTCATGGTGACTATGGCAGTTGTGCTCGGTTTTGAAGAATGGACAGGAGTTAGTAAGTTGAGATGTAAAAGGTAATGCATATGAAGAAGATATTAAAACAAAGGAGTAGAATCCAAAGAAAACCAAACACTAATTTGAAAAGATACATGCACCCCAATGTTCATAGCAGCATTATTTACCATAGCCAAGATATGGAAGCAACCTAAACGTCCACCAACAGATGAATGGATAAAGCAGTTGTGATATATATATATATATATATATATATATATATATATATATATATACACACACACACACACACACACACTAGAATATTACTCAGCCATAAAAATGAATGAAATTTTGTCCTTTGCAACAACATGGATGGACCTTGACGGTATTATGCTTAGTGAACTAAGCCAGACAGAAAAAGACAAATACTATATGTTATCACTTATAAGTGGAATCTAAAACATAAAACAAATGAATGAATATATCAAAACAGAAACAGACTCACGGATATAGAGAACAAACTAGTGGTTACCACTGGGAAGAGGGAAGGAGAGGGGGGCAAGATAGGGGTAGAGGATTAAGAGGTACACACTACTGTGTATAAAGTAAATAAGCTACAAGAATATATTGTACAGCACAAGGAATATAGCCAACATTTTACAATAACTTTAAATGAAATATAATCTACAAAAGTTTTAAATCACTATGTTGCACACCTGAAACTAATATAATATTGTAAATCAACTATACATCAATGTAAAAAAAAAAAAAACTTAAGTCATTGATACCAGAAATGCAACCCAGGCAGGCCCAGGCAGGACTGAACCCCACTGAGGTCCCATTCTGAAGATGCAAGAAAAGGGAGAGGAGTGTAGGAAGCTATTTACCGGGCCTGCCCACTCAGGATAAGGGGACCTTGGACACAACTATCAGTTGGGTCCAGTTAAATCTGGTCTCTTTCTGTACCACCTAAAGGGTTTTGTTCACCTGTGACTTTATTGAGACAGCAAAATGATTCACTGAAAGTGACTATACCCACATTATTGGGATCTCTGATGGCAATTTGTGTCCATGGCTGTGAGCATCAAACTAAACTAGTGAATGTATTCTTTTATTGAAATGATGGTTTGAAGTGCCATTGTTAAATGATTATAAAAGTGATCTATGTTCTTCAGAAAAAAGAAAGAGTGGAGGTGAAATGTTTAGGTTATTTGGGGACAATAAAAGGAAATGAGTTTGTACAAGCAGAAAAGTAATAGTCATTGGCCACACAATGTGTACAAAACACTGTCGTGACATTTTACTTGTATTAGCTCATTTAATTCTCACAGTAGGCTTTATCAATCAAGAATTAAACTCAAGTCTCACCACTACAAAGTACCGCTTAGAGGATTTAATATCAGTCTTTTATTAAATTTCTACTGACTGTGGTTTTCATAGATAAAGTATTTGACAACCCAATCCAATACACATTCATGTGGTAAGGGTGTGTGTTTTAAAACTGAAACAAAAGTTTCAAGAAATATTATTTCGCCAAATACATGTAAGGTACTCTGATATTATTTAAATATATTTCAGATTTTTTAAAAGGCCAGGGGTGACCCATCAAATCGGTTTAACAAACAATCAGTGGATTGTGATCCACAGTTTGAAAAACATTGCTGCAGGGAAACAAAGCATGTGAAGCAGGAAAATGTGATGAATGGGATGTTTTAGAATGGTTTGTGGTGGGTGTGAGCAAGGAGAATGAAGGAAATTATTTAGGTGGGTATTCAAATTAGCCAGGTAATGAAGACCAGGATTATAATTATAGTAAAGAAAAGAAAAAGATAAGAAAAAATTGTGCTAGAGACATCATTAAGATAATGAATGTATCCTCTCTTGAGAAAGGAATAAGTGATGGGGAAAACATGGTAGATCAGATATATTCACACATGGCCACTAGGTGGTGTCATCAGCCCAAGACAGCTTTGTGGTTGCCCAGGTGGGATGCTGAGGAGAGGAGCGAGGGAAAATACACTCTTGCCTGGTCTGTGCTGTTGGTATTCACGTTTACCATTATTAATTTAACCTTATTCACTCATTTACAGATATAGTAAAGGCCTTCTCTATGCCATGAATGATGCAAAACATGGGGGACACAATGATGAAAACACTAGACATGTTTCCTGTTCTGATGTTCCGACAATCTAGGAGAAGATGTATATTGAATGAGTAACTAAAAATGTGATAGATGTTATTAAAGGGGAAACACGGAGAGACCTAATCCAGTGTTGGTAGGCTGGACAGTCTCATTTTTATAATGCTATGGTCTTGTGGGAACAACAGCCTTACAAAAAGGATATTCTAAAATACTGTAAGTTAAACCCCTTACAAACAAACTAGCAAATTGGGCAACAGAGATATATGTGAGGTGCTGTGGGGCCTGTTGATATATGCAGCAACCAAAGACAAGGCTCGAGTCTTCACAAAAAGAAATTTTTAAAATAGTATTAGCAATTTTGTTACTGTGGGGTTATAATTCGTACATCCTCAACAAGCTATACACTACAAATACCAGTAAGTCTAAATTAGATAGCTTTAGCTCATTCTGTCAATAATTGCTTGTGGGTCATAAAGCGATTATACATCAGAAAATGTGTGATTTGCAATCACGCATTTCCTACTCTGGTACCCAGCCTGATTCAACATTTACAAAAAATATTGATAGCAGTCAGCCTAAGGTCTTACTTAATAAATGATTCTCAAAAACAATAGAGTTATAAGAAGCCTCCTAATTAATGGTCTTAGTAATTGCTCTTCTCTGTTTATGGGCACATGCCAAGCTTCACTGAGAGAGAGACACAGACAGACAGACAGACAGACAAATGCATCCAGTTGGCCCTGCAGATGATGTCAGGTAGAATGGAGTTGCAGCTCCCCTTCCCTTCCCACCAACTGTCTACCACAAAACCCTGTTGAGCATTCAGAATAAATGTAACATTCCAAGGGGGAATAACCGATCAACTGCTATGACACCACTATCACTTAATTTATGGTCCTTTCAAGTAGCTGAGATGATTTACATTAACACCTAAGTCAGCTACAGCTATAATGAAATGCCTAATCTGCTCACTCAGAGTACACCAATTTTTCAATCAAATTTGACAGCTTTCAAGGACACAGCCCTGCCCTGAAGCAGATCAGGAAAATCTTCAGAATTCCAGGCAAATGGGTAGAATTCTTAGGACTGGTAAGCATAATTAGGACAAGAATGAAAGGGAAGCTTGCCCCAGAGGCCTGGGTGTTTTGAGGGAAGACTCTGAATCCCATCCCTGGAATTCCTCAATCATGACTGGGAAAATTAAGCATACAAAGCAGACTGGCCATTTCCAGAAGCTTTCAGCTTTCTCAGGCTTCTAGATAATGAGAGGGAAAGAACAGAGGAAGGGGGAGGGGACCATTCATCTTCACATATCTTCCTGAGAGCATAGAGCTGGGAAAGATACATGTTGGTGTTAGCGAGGGGTTTAATATAGAGTTGTGGTCAATTAGCAGGAAAAAAACTTCTGGAGTTCACTTCTCACATTAAAATCGATAATGAAAAAACAGCATAACCAGATTTAATAAATAAGTGAGCTGAGCTGAACATCAGAGAAAGTGTGTCCTCAGAGAATTAAGCTCAAAGAGATGATTGAATAACTAAAAAAAAAATCTAAAATGCATGTAGACCACTGGCCCTCAATCCCAGATCCTCATTAGAATCACACAGAGGAAGTTTTTAAGAAATACTGATTCTAGGATCTCACCCCCAGAGATTCGTATTTGATTTGTCTGGGGGTGGGGCTTATGCATTTGTATTAAACTTCCTGGTGATTCAAAGTGTAGCCAGAATGAAGAACCACTGATCTAACATCATTACAACACTGATCTCCACAGAAGAAAAATCTTCTTCCTAGTTTCAGCCAAAAAATCTTCAGTTATTATTGTTTACAAATAACTAGTGATGGTGGTGATGAGGGGGCAGGATAATCAAACAATTTTATTCTTATTTATTCATATTAATGAATATGAATACCCTGGCATAACAAGAGTAAGTTAAATCCATAGATAAGTCAGAAACTTCATTTGATCAAATGAACTGTTCTTCAAGTAGTAACATGGCCAATTCTTAGAATCATGGAGATGGGATGAACCTGAGAGGCCTTCTGGTTCAAACAGCCCCCAAGGGAAGGAGCCAGTATTGAAAGCACCATTCTATTGCTACAGATCAGGACCCTGTGGGGATCCTGGGCACAAAAGCCTTTCTGGGTCCCCCATTTCTTGATTACAGGAAATAGGCTTCATTCAGCCTCCAGGACCTTCCCCAAGTTCCAACCAGCAGGTTCCAACAGTTGCTAATTAGGGAAGGGAGAGGATGCTGAGACTGAGGAAGAGTCGAGAAATAATAGTGCAACCTTAGGGCAGGGTCTTCTTTCCCCATCAAGGGATACATATAACAACATCTCTCAGCTGTTCTGCAGATACTGAAACCCCACCAGGTGGGAGAAGTTAACAGTATGCTGCCCACAAGCCCATACATAGACCCAAGACCGGTTGGAACCAGAAGGTTGATGATGCTGACTCCCACTTACCTCACCACCAACCAATGAGAAGAAAGTCCACAAGCTGATCACACCCTCTTTGAACCATCACTGTAAAACTTCTCACTACCAACTCCAGGTTGGGACACAGTTTTGAGGGCGTTAGCCCACTGTGGCCCCCTTTGCCTGGCAAAGCAATAAAGCTATTCTTTTCTACTTCACCCAAAACTTTGTCTCTGAGAACTAATTTGGTGTCAGGGTACAGAGCTGGATTCGGCGTCACTATCATGGGTGTCACATTTCATGCACTCAGTAAGACTGTCAAGCCAGTATGGTTAGCTTCATTTTTAAAGATGGTGAAATGGGCTCAGGGTGGTTAAGTAATTTGTCCAGACTCACAAAGCCAGGCAAAAGCAGAATGAGCAATCAAATCCAGGCTTTTCCATTTTCAGGAATGTTTTCAACAGCATCTCAGACGGATGGTCACGTACACTCTTCTTAGGCACTTCCAGTGTCTATCAGCTCACTCCTTAACAGAAAAGTCCACCCTGGTGGGCAGGCTGAATCTTTACTAAATTCATTATTTTTTTCTGAGTCATAAAGCTGTTTCTCCATAAATCCTGCTCATTGATCCTTGTTCTGCTTTCTAGAACAAGAAGAGCAACGTAGCCCCTCTTTTATAGGAAAATTCCTTCAAATGTTTAAGAATAGCTGTACGTTCCCTCTAAGATTTCTTTTCTTCAAGCTACACATCCTCAGCTCTTTGTAGTAGTTTCACGTAGTTCCAGAACCCTCAGTTTTAACCCTCTGGTGCTCTTGGGGATGTCAATGTGATTTTTAAATGTGGTGCCCAGAGTCAAATGTGGTGACATTCACATGGACGTGACCATGGGACTTAGCGGTTACAAGCAGGGGGCTCTGGTGGCATTGAACCTGAGTTTCATTCTCCTCCTCACCACTCTTAGCTGAGTGTACTTAGACAAGTGCTGAAAGCACTCTGAGCCTCTTTCCTCATCGGTAAAATGGAAATAATAATGCCTATATCAAAAGGCCATAATCAAAATTCACTGAGGAAACATCTGTAAACATTCACTAGTACAGAGTACATTGTAAATGTTCAATTAATGATAGCTCATTTTTTCTTCTTTTAACTTGACCATGTATACCTATTAATCAAACTAATATTGTGGTAATATCTTTAGAAGCCAGATAAAATCATAGTCTCATGTTAATGTCAGAAAAAACCTCTAAGCATTCACCCACATGGAAATCAGAATACGTCTTTCACATGCTCTAATTGTACAATTTTCCTACAAACCTAAATGGAAGACTTTACTTTTTTTTTTTTTCTTTTTCCTTTTTTTTTTATTAGTTTCTGCTTTATAACAAAGTGAATCAGTCATACATATACATCTGTTCCCACATCCCCTCCCTCATGCATCTCCCTCCCTCCCACCCTCCCCATCCCTCCCCTCCAGGCAGTCACAAAGCACCGAGCTGATCTCCCTGTGCTCTGCGGCTGCTTCCCACCATCTATCTACCCTACGTTTGGTAGTGTATATATGTCCATGCCTCTCTTTCGCTTTGTCACAGCTTACCCTTCCCCCTCCCCATATCCTCAAGTCCATTCTCAAGTAGGTCTGTGTCTTTATTCCCGTTTTACCCCTAGGTTCTTCATGACATTTTTTTTTCTTATATTCCATATATATGTGTTAGCATACGGTATTTGTCTTTCTCTTTCTGACTTACTTCACTCTGTATGACAGACTCTAGGTCTATCCACCTCATTACAAATAGCTCAGTTTCGTTTCTTTTTATGGCTGAGTAATATTCCATTGTATATATGTGCCACATCTTCTTTATCCATTCATCCGATGATGGACACTTAGGTTGTTTCCAGCTCCGGGCTATTGTGAATAGAGCTGCAATGAACATTTTGGTACATGTCTCTTTTTGAATTATGGTTTTCTCAGGGTATATGCCTAGTAGTGGGATTGCTGGATCATATGGTAGTTCTATTTTTAGTTTTTTAAGGAACCTCCATACTGTGCTCCATAGTGGCTGTACCAATTCACATTCCCACCAGCAGTGCAAGAGTGTTCCCTTTTCTCCACACCCTCTCCAGCATTTATTGTTTCTAGATTTCTTGATGATGGCCATTCTGACTGGTGTGAGATGATATCTCATTGTAGTTTTGATTTGCATTTCTCTAATGATTAATGATGTTGAGCATTCTTTCATGTGTTTGTTGGCAGTCTGTATATCTTCTTTGGAGAAATGCCTATTTAAGTCTTCTGCCCATTTTTGGATTGGGTTGTTTGTTTTTTTGCTATTGAGCTGCATGAGCTGTTTATAAATTTTGGAGATTAATCCTTTGTCAGTTGCTTCATTTGCAAATATTTTCTCCCATTCTGAGGGTTGTCTTTTGGTCTTGTTTATGGTTTCCTTTGCTGTGCAAAAGCTTTGAAGTTTCATTAGGTCCCATGTGTTTATCTTTGTTTTTATTTCCATTTCTCTAGGAGGTGGGTCCAAAAGGATCTTGCTGTGATTTATGTCATAGAGTGTTCTACCTATGTTTTCCTCTAAGAGTTTGATAGTTTCTGGCCTTACATTTAAGTCTTTAATCCATTTTGAGCTTATTTTTGTATATGGTGTTAGGGAATGATCTAATCTCATACTTTTACATGTCCCTGTCCAGTTTTCCCAGCACCACTTATTGAAGAGGCTGTCCTTTCTCCACTGTACATTCCTGCCTCCTTTATCAAAGATAAGTTGGCCATATGTGCGTGGGTTTATCTCTGGGCTTTCTATCCTGATCCACTGATCTATCTTTCTGTTTTTATGCCAGTACCACACTGTCTCAAGTGGGGTTTATTCCAGGAATGCAAGGATTCTTCAATATACGCAAATCAATCAATGTGATACACCATATTAACAAGTTGAAGGAGAAAAACCATATGATCATCTCAATAGATGCAGAGAAAGCTTTCGACAAAATTCAACACCCATTTATGATAAAAACCCTGCAGAAAGTAGGCATAGAGGGATCTTTCCTCAACATAATAAAGGCCATATATGACAAACCCACAGCCAACATTGTCCTCAATGGTGAGAAACTGAAACCATTTCCACTAAGATCAGGAACAAGACAAGGCTGCCCACTCTCACCACTCTTATTCAACCTAGTTTTGGAAGTTTTAGCCACAGCAATCAGAGAAGAAAAGGAAATAAAAGGAATCCAAATCGGAAAAGAAGAAGTAAAGCTGTCATTGTTTGCAGATGACATGATACTATACATAGAGAATCCTAAAGATGCTACCGAAAAACTACTAGAGCTAATCAATGAATTTGGTAAAGTAGCAGGTTACAAAATTAATGTACAGAAATCTCTGGCATTCCTGTACACTAATGATGAAAAATCTGAAAATGAAATCAAGAAAACACTCCCATTTACCATTGCAACAAAAAGAATAAAATATCTAGGAATAAACCTACCTAAGGAGACAAAAGACCTGTATGCAGAAAATTATAAGACACTGATGAAAGAAATTAAAGATGATACAAACAGATGGAGAGATATACCATGCTCCTGGATTGGAAGAATCAATATTGTGAAAATGACTCTACTACCCAAAGCAATCTAGAGATTCAATGCAATCCCTATCAAACTACCACTGGCATTTTTCACAGAACTAGAACAAAAAATTTCAAAATTTGTTTGGAAAAACAAAAGACCCCGAATAGCCAAAGCAATCTTGAGAACGAAAAAAGGAGCTGGAGGAATCAGGCTCCCTGACTTCAGACTATACTACAAAGCTACAGTAATTAAGACAGGAAGACTTTACTTTTATCTCTGTTCAGTTTCATCTTTCTTTCTTGCTTTCAATTCCAGCTCAGTTTTGTTCCATTCTGCAGTATTATTTGAATGTTCATTCTATTAGTCTTAGTGTTACCCTTGTGTTTTTACAAATTTTATGACTGCCTTCTATACACATCACTGATTAAAAGCCAAAGACAGGGCAGGGTTAAGTTTCAAGCCCTCCGACATACCATCAGAGACATCTCCAGGCATCATATTACTCTGTTAATCAGTACAGCTTGTGTATTGTAGCTCAACTAGCCATAAATCTATTTAACTATATCTCAAATGTGCCACATTTCTAAGTCCTAACGAAAATATCCTAAGATTAATTTACTTATTTATTGTTGCCTTGTCGAATAGCTTTCTTTAATGCAAGCTTTTCAACTTCAACTTTAATTTCCTTTAGTATTTTTACTTACTTTTCAAGTAAATATTTTCCATCATTAACTTGTTTTAAAGGATTCTGCAATCTTTTTAATTCTTCCTGTGAAAAAGAAAAGAAATGTCTTACAAATTGACTCCACGTACTTATAGGTAATAATATTTCAGGACAATTGTTAACAAAATTGAGATAATCACCATGAGGACTTCTGGACCTTGCAATAGATGAGTGCTTAAACATACAATTTGATTCTTGATCAAATTAAAATACAAAACTCCTATTCAAATTTTGTGACTTTTTTTTTAACCACTAAAGAAAATGCTTCCTGTTATTTTTCCAGAGTGGCAATATGTTTATATGGATCCACCCATACTCTTCCCAAATTTACTCTTGTCAACAGTATCATGTTTGTTGGTTGCTGGGTGAAGAGTTCTAAGGAACATGCGCTGGGTTTGTCCGTTTAGCAAACATCCCCTCTTGTCTCTTGGTAACTCTTGGTAACCTCGGCCCCAGTGCTCAGACACACATACACACAAACACGTGCACACACTCCTTCCCTGAATTTCAGGCATCCATAGTCTCTGTAATCCCATTCCCTCAGCCACAGTGATTGGTTCAGGAATGCGACAGAAGACGGCCCAGGTTCCTGGTGAGACTGCCTGTCTCTAGTCTTGTTGCCAGTCACAGCAGGATTTAAGGAAGGCCCACAGAAGTCTGGATCTGGGAAGACCACCATTCCTTGAGATCACCCTGCTTTCCTTGTCGCCACCAACTGCTGAAGTGCCAAGAGGAAGCCCCGATTAGCACTAATTACTCATTTGTCCCTCAAAGACCATCAAGACTAGTCTCAACATGTTTCTGACCCACCAGACATCCAAGTCTCCGAGGTTACCCTTTTTTTTTTTTTTTTTTTTTGCGGTATGTGGGCCTCTCACTGTTGTGGCCTCTCCTGTTGCGGAGCACAGGCTCCTGACACGCAGGCTCAACGGCCATGGCTCACGGGCCCAGCCGCTCCGTGGCATGTGGGATCTTCCCGTACTGGGGCACAAACCCGTGTCCCCTGCATTGGCAGGTGGACTCTCAACCACTGCGCCACCAGGGAAGCCCACCCATTTTCTTTAACTTCATACTACACTATACAACCTCGAATTTGACCAGTCACCCACCTCTCCCCGGTCCCTCCCATCTTTCCACTGGGCCCTTTGGAACTCACAGTCTGTCATCAGCAAAATCCTCTATCTCCTCAGTTTCTTTGAACATTCCCTTAATTATCTTATTCTATCTGAACCCTTGCTCTTCCGGGGACAGCTAAGTTTTTGTTAGAGCAAGAAGATCAAAGAACTGTTTAGAAAAGACTTTTAGGATATAGAGGGGTCTGCTGATGACAAACCTGTCTGATCCCTGAGCACCCTGTCTCCCCTGCAGTCCTCTTGAGAGGTGGCCGTTTCTTCCCCACGTGCTACACGTGACACACTCTGGAGGAGAGGTGGGGCCCTTCTTGCCCCTCACTGCTCCTCCTAGGTCCTCCTCACTCCTATAAAAAAAACCTCAGCTCCTCTGGAAACATGCCAGCAGCCTGGCCTAGGCCTCAGTCTTCTTCTCTTGCTGTCGATCCTCACTCCTCAGGAGGTCTTATCCAGTCCACAGCTTTAAATTTATATTTGCACCTGACCTCTCCTCTAAACTCAATTCTTACACATCCACCACTTGGGAGCTATGTGTGCATGTCTGACAGGCATCTCACATTCAAACCGAAGTCTTGATTGCCCTGTCTAGACGCTCCCACTCAAATCTCCTGCTTCACCACTTCTTCCTCATTTTAACGAATGACTATTCACCTAGTCATTTAACAAAATTACTGTTCACCTAGATATACAGTGACATGAGTCCTGAAACCTAGAAGTCAGCCTCTACTCCTCCCTTCCTCTCACAATCCACAGTCAATCAATCAGCTAATCATGCTGGTCCCAACTTCAAAATATATCTGGAAATTGACCGCTACTTCTCAGTCTGGTCTAAGGCAACTGTGATAGTCTCCTGTCTCCCTGTTTTCCCTGTTAGTCCACTTCAGTCACTTCTTCTTACATCAGCCAGCATGATCACTGAGTACTTGAGTTTGTTTTTTTAAGTGAGTGAAATGCACACATCGTAAGTGTACAGTACAATGAGTTTTGACAAATGCACACATTGGTAGAATTACCACCCAAAACAAAATACAGAACATTTATTTCACTCCAGAAAGCTTCTGTGTCCCTCTCCCAAAAGCACTCCTGTTCTGATTTTTATCACCATAGATTAATGTTGCCTGTACTAGAATTTCACATATATTTGTCTATTCTTTTGTATCTGGCTTAATTCCCTCAGCATTATATTTTGACATTAGTTACTCAATCAATGTTAATTGCTTAAACTTCATTTCAGTATTTGGAGAAGAATTTTGTTTCCTTCTTCTGAATTTTAGAGCATGAGGATTTTGAAGTGTGAGGAACCCTGAAGCTGCAATAGAACTATTTGCTGCTCTGAGAGGTGTTAACTGGATAGAAAGATAACACGGCAAAGAGGATGGAAGCAAAGAAACAGAGCAAAGGAGCCAGAGCCCTAGTGACACTGTGAACCTCTGGGTCAAACTAGAGCTTGAGACCAGAATACTGATGGACTTTTCAGTTTCATGAGCCAATAGAGTCTCTCACTGGCTAGGCAATTTGGTTGAGATTTCTGTTTTTTACAATTGAAAGAATCTAACTCAGAAGTGACACTGTGAGCCATAACCTAGGGCTACTAAATATAGAATCCTAACTAGATGAGCTATAGAACTATAGACATTCAGAACTAGACAGGTGTTGTCATCGTTAGATTGGTTAGTTGGTTTTGTTTTGTTTGGGCAGTGTCTTTTTAAAAGATGTTTCACCGAGAAGACTAATGGATGAAGCAGGTCATGATCTTCAGTTCCTTATTTTACTTATTTATTTATCTATCTATTTATTTATTTATTTATGCCACACCGCGTGGCTTGCAGAATCTTAGTTCCCTGAGCAGGGATTGAATCCGTGCCCCCTACAGTGGAAGCAAGGAGCCCTAACCACTGAATGACCAGGGAATTCCCAGTTCCTTTTTATTAAAGGCAGCTGCTTTTATATACAACACTGGGATAAAATAGACCTCATATGAAGACCATTTCTGCACCTTCTGTAAAACTGCTATATAAGACACTGTACATTTTGCTACAGGCTCTCCCTTACATAAAAAGAATGAAATTTTAGGATTTCATCCTAGAGGATATTTTCCCCTTTTGATAAAATAGTGCACTTCTTTTCATCAACAATAACAACTCGTAAGTCTCATAGGGGTGGTTTATTTTGCCTTGGCTGCCAGAAGCTTAAGCTAAATTAAATATTCAATTGCCAGAACTATTCTCTCCAGGCTGTTAGTATAATTATTTCCTCCTCTTTCAACACATGATATGTAAACCTCTTTATTTAACTCTTTACATGTGTGCTTTTCACAGTAAGTGGAAGCAAGTACTATATAGGCAGTTATATGGTAATTGGGTATGAAGATAGAGATGATTAATAGGTGGATAGATAGACATAGATAGAAAGAGAGAGAGACAGAGAGACAGAACATCCTTTTCACTCTTACACATGGCATTTTATTTTCAAGGTAAAACTTACCCTTCAACCCTATAGACCCTGGTTCCTAAGAATAAGTCTCCACCTCTATCTTCTATTTTTCTCCCAACCCTCCATTCCTCCCACCTAATCCTTCAGCATATCCCATCCCACCTCCAGTGACATAGCAATAAATCCAGGTCAGAGAAAAGGTCAGGCTTAAAGCCACTTTTATACAGAAAGGAAATAGGTTGGATAAGAATCCTTAGTCATTCTTGAAAACCAGAGGTGGATTTTTAGGTCGTGAACTTTTTCTTTTTACCCCCTGCATCATGATTAGGAAGGAGACAGAACTGTGGTAGTCCAGGCTCCTTCTCTTGTGTGTGTGTGTGTCTATGGTGTATTTTTTTCTTTTCTTTTTCCCTGGGTACCTGGGGGCAGGAAGGAACAGGCGTTTGCACTTTGTGCCAGCCACTCTCTCTTCCTCGTCCTTTCATTGCAGGGAGCTTTGGGGAGGGGGAGGGAGGGCTTCGATGCAGTACTTCATTCAATCTGACTATCCACGTTCTAGGAAATCATATTAAACATAAGGTCAATGACTAACAAGAGCTTTCTGAACAGCTGCTCTGCTGACAATTTAGAGGACTGATTTCATCATTTGGTTATTTAAGCTAACTATACAAAAACACTTCAATTCAATTGGCCCATAGTTCCAAACTGTGTCCTTGTTTTCTGGGAGATGAATAAGGAAGTTGGCTTGCTCCACAGACCTTTGCTCAGAGCTTCACTCCTTGAGAAAGTTTTATTTTAACTTACCATTAAAAACATATACACATTGGTCTTTCCCATCACTGGTTTCTCCCACTAGCCTTCGTTGTCTCTGATTTCATATCTAAACATGCCATTTCCCTACTAGAAACGAACGTGGCTCCCCAGTGCTTTCAGATGGATTCCAGGATCTCAGCCAAGGGCCCCTTGTCTCTCTGGGGGCCCACCTTACGAGCCCTGCCCCGTACACTCCCTCTCCAAGTCTGCTCCTGTGAAATTTCACCCAATCCTGAATTCACATGCTCTCTCACTGGACATTGGGTTCCCAGCTCTTCTAATGGCCCACTCTCATCCTTCCTTCAGGAAGCCCCCCACCTTTCCCCTCCTCCATAGAGCCTTTCCTAACTCCACAGGAGGGTCTGGTACCTCACCTTGCTTCCTCAGCATCCTGCGGTGATTCCTATTTTAACATTGCCTCTTGACCTGTCCCACCCCACCACTGAGCTCTTTGAGATCAGGGATAACGATTTATTCACCTTGAGGTGTTTATTCCCTAAATGAGGCATTTAGGTGGTGTCTAATTAATATATGTTGAATAAATGAATTGAATGCATTGATCTGACTGAGATGAAAAGAAACCTTAGTGGCTTAATGGCCCCCCAGGTCCCAAGATGTTGTATGTCTTCTGATGATTTTTCCCTGCCCCTCCAGATATACTCTCTTTTTTTATTTTATCATTCTGTAGCTTTCTTTTTTATTTAGCATTCTACTTTTTCCAGTTTTATTGAGGTATAACTGACAATTACAAATTGTATATATTTAAGGTATATATTTGAGATATGTATACATTGTAAAATAATCACCACGATCAAGCTAATTAACATATCTGTCACCTCACATACTTACCATTTTCTTTTCTTTCTTTTTTGGGGGAATGGGGGTGGTGAGAACACCTAAGATCCACCCTCTTGGCACATATCAGTTTCACACTGCAGTGCTATTAACTACAGTACCTTTTGTATATTAGGTCTCTAGAAGCTACTCATCTTGCATAACTGAAACTTGGTACCCCTTGACCAGCATCTCCCCATCTACACTCTTTACTCATCTCCACTCTCCCCTGTGCTCTGGGAGGGTCAAAATTAGACTTTATCAAGCAGGGCCCTTTGTTCTGTGGCTTAGGACAGGGTTTGAGCAGTGGAAGGCACTGGCACTCGATCAGAGGCGGGCAGAAGAGAGAAGTTGGGGTATTTATTCCCTATGTTCCCCTCTCTTCATGGAGTACAGGTTGGCGTCACTGAAGGTCACAGCTCCCATGGGATGGTGGCCTCTCTCACATGGTCATTCTTGCCACGTTCCCATAACTACTCCATTTTCTCGCCCCCCCCAAGACATTTCTTTCCCTTTCTTCCCTTCCCTTCCTTCCCCTTCTCTTTTTTTATGTTTTTCATTTTTGTTTTAAAGTCTTTATTGAATTTGTTACAATATTGCTTCTGTTTTATGTTTTGGTTTTTTTGGCTCCGAGGCATGTGGGATCTTAGCTCCCTGACCAGGGACTGAACCCACACCCCCTGCATTGGAAGGCGAAGTCCTAACCACTGGACCACCAGGGAAGTCCCCCTTCCCTCCTCTTGCCCTTCCAGCTATTGATAGCCCCAGATGCTTCACCATCCCCTGTGGTTCTCCCTACACCCCGCCCATATCTATACAGTCACTTCATTTAACTCCTTCCATCACCCTTTTAAGTGGGTCGTCTGTCTTCTCCCTGGATTCTGGCTCAGATGCCTCAAGGATCTTACGTTTTCTTTGGTTTGCCCTATCCTTTCCATTCCTTTTCTATAATCCAACAAATTCAATTAATACTATTAATTAATCACACTAACTAACAGAAGAACATGTCTGTTTGATGGTTGACCCCTATCAGAGAAGTTGTCCCAACTCAAGGGCCTAACTCAATTTTCTAGCTCAGTTTGATTCACCAGATAAGGGTACACTTTCTACCATGCTCATTTTAACTTCTGTCTTTTTGACATGTGGGCTGAGCCCCTCTGCAAAGTGCAAGTTGAACTGTTCACGTACAACCCAGACATAGCGCATTCCATATTCTTTAATCTCATTTCTCCAAATGAAATCTGTGTTAGGAGTGGCTGTGAAATGTAGGCTGTACTATTGGGGGAATAACTGATCGACTACTTGCCAAACAAAGCCCGTGCTTCCCACTGTCATCAGAGTTGCTCTGAAGTCATCACTTAGGTGTGAACTGTTAGACTGGATGGCGGATTCTGGATTTTGTTCTTTTGTGTCTGCCTTCCCCATCCCACCTTAATCCTGCAGGGCTTTCTTCTGTCACAAACAGGAGAATACACCTAAGAGGCTAGACAAGCTCAGCTCTGTGGCCACTTGGTCAGCCCCTAAACCTGACCCACAATAAAACACTCTTCTCTTTTTCTTCGGTCCCTGCCACTTTTACTGTCTAGACAAGCAGGGTATATTCTTTGGACAAGTTTAAAATCAGAAATCCACTCAAAATTGCTTTTTCTCTAAAGTGTACTTGTGTCTAAGTGGTAACCTTTTAACTTTTCTGACTTATGCCCTGGCCATTTTATTCTCAGCATATCCTAGAGTATTTAAGGTAACTTAAAACATGTGGAAACAATCTACAATTTACTTCATTGTGTAGCTATGGGTGACAGAAACTGTACCACTTACACACATCATTTTTGAGTTGGGAATAATTTCATTATTAACCTAAGGGTAACTATTTAACAAAAGTTAAAAGCCAAAATTATTTTTGACTATTCAATCATTCAATTAAACAACATCAGGCTTCCTCAATCCCCTCTACCACCACCCCATTGCCCTTTTTTTAATGGAAATGTAATAAGGGCACTAAAAAAGGGGTTACTAATGTTTGCATAATTTGGAAAAGTAGAAGACATAAAATCTATACTAATTTTAGCCCTGCATCATTAAACATGAAATATTGATTATTGCTCTTTGCCACAGAATTTATGAAGCTAGCTAGGCTGCTGTGTCCACATAAAGTGATTCTGATGCTTTGCCCTCGGACCTCAGTGGCTGCAAATGATGCTCCTTGGTGACAGCTGTGAGGCTGGCATTCTGATCCACAGCCTTAAGAGATACATTTCCCAGATTAGACCAGGAATGACCCAGCTGCACAGCCCAACTTCAGAAAATTAAATTGGACGGAGTCCAAACCTCTGTTGAAATAACTGTATGAATTACAATGCTTCCATGGGCCTTGTTATAATGTAAATGTGCTTTACAATTTACTGCACTTCCCTCCTTCCCCTGCTGTGAATATGGGCATTAATAGTCATCTCATATATTTAAAGGCAAAAAGACATCAAAAATAAAAATGCAAGGTTCATGCTTTCTCCCTTTAGAAAGCAGAGACTAAACTCCTTTCTTTTATCTTTGCCATTTTTTTTTTTGCAAAAAGAGCATAGGTTTTGTTTATGTATTATGCATTAATGTTTTTTATGGCTGACAGACCTGTAAATTTCACACAGGGAAGTTACCTTGCAGCTGAACATGAATTTCTTTGGGAAGAAATAAATGGCTAATAGGACATCAACAGCTCATTTAAAGGATTCATTCAGGTAAGTTATGGGCACATGAGGCATATATGAGGTAGTAGACTTCAGAAGAGATTTGATTTGCCTGTTTCTAGCACTTTAAGAACATTCTGAATGTCCAATGAGATGCAGAGGGGCTATGGTTTTATGGTGACAATCACTTAGTGAGGTGATCCTGGCCTCACTATGCAAGGCCTCAGTAGCATTATTCATCGCTTCATACATAGTGAAACTTACAAACATACAATATGATGCTAGGAATCGTTGTGGTAGCTCCTTCTTTATTCTTGTTTGACCAACCAGGCTATGTTCCTAGGTGTTAGGACATAAAAGCCTTTGACTGCCAACTCTGAGCGTGCCAATCACCTGAGCTCATTTGAACAGATGCCAAAAAGAAACATCTTAAGTAAAAACCCAGTTATGACGGTTTAAGTCATTGGTCACCTTGAATCTGAGATGCTTTCAGCCCCTAAGATTCTCCTGGAATGATGGGTGGGAGGGTATCCACCTGGAAGGGTATACCTACAACATGATCACCCATGTCAGCCCTGTTCCCTTATCTGAATAAGCACCTACAACTCCATCCAGCTGCACAAGACAGCCCTAGTGGATCCAGGATTGTCAGACAGGGTGAGCCAGCCCAATGTTATGTTGGAAAGCACCCTTTAGGCTTAAATGTCCCCTCTCTCCTTTTCCTAAAGTTGTGCATGATATTCTCAAGAGCTTTTGCTAGTTTTAGATCACAGACATTGTGAAGTTATCGTTACAGAATGAAGACCCAGCTCATTGCAAAAAGTCTAACCACTTCTACTAAATCTAGGATATGAGGAATTAAAACACTATTAGTAGTCATTTTAAGTTGATTACTCAAAGTTAATTCAGCTTAGTTTCAGCAGGACAACCATGAAAACTCGACTGAGACAGAAATACTAACCGCTAGGATATAGATATTTTTGCATCTTATATATTTCTACATTTTGAGAAAAAAAATTCTAGATACCATGCTTGAAGCAGAAAACTCAAATACATGTAAGCACACAAGCCAGCAAAGAAACACCTCTCAGAATGCACACAGAATAGCAAAGATGGATGAGTGAGTCCATACACCAAGTCCAGGTTTCCTGTGCCAAAGGACAAAAACAAAGGGCAGGCAATCAGAACAACATGTAACTCCCAAATCATTTATACTTGATTCTGGAATGCATTTCACTGTAGTGTAGCAAAAGCTGTCCAGATTAGATTTTTGGCTTAGTCGCATTGGAAAATGAGTTTGCGTTTCTTAGGTACTCACCAAGTGATATTGTGAAGAAGAAACCCAAATGCATGCTGGGAGGAGCTCTCCTAACATGCTCTGCAGCACCTCAGACCTGCCCATCCCTTCCTTTCTATTCCCTCCACTACCACCATGTTCAGGACCTTGTTGACTCTCACCAGTTAGTGGGTTGCATTGGGTTGCCTAATTGCTTTTCTTTAAGTACATTTCTAATCATTTAACTCTCCTGATCATAAACCCTACTGCCAGCCTAAACAAAAGTCATCTTTAGGATTAAAAATACTGTTAATCTCTCAACCCCAGTATTGCTCCTTCAATACCTTCTGAAATCCTTTCAAGTTCATTGCAAATGCAATTCTGTATATTTTAATATTTCCTTCCACAGCTAATTGTGTATCATTTCTTTGAACTACTGTTATTACTACTAACATTTATTGAATTTTATTAGGTGCCAGGCACTTTGCATGAATTATCTTTGTAAAATTATGACTTCAGCCCCATAAAAATAGCAAAGGATGCAATTATTATTCCCAATTACCTGGATAAGAAAACAGACTCTCAGAGATTAAGTAACTTGACCAAGGTCTTAAAGGAGAAACGGCATGCAAACCAAAGCAGTCTGACTCCAGAATCTATCCTCTCCAATCTTTCCCCATGAATGACATGGAACAGCATGAGCAACAGTGGTATCTCACCAATGGTGCTTGTAAAGCAGAAGCCGTAGTGGTCTGCAAAGTACTCAGACCTCTTACCTGAACCAGACATGCCATCTACCCACTGTGTGACCTTAGACAACTGACTCACTCTTCGCATCTCGCTTTCATCATTTGTAAAATGATGACAAAGTCTACTACACAATGTTTTGTGAGGATCAACTAAAATAACATATTTTAAAGTGTTTTGCATACAATAAAGTGCCAGCCACCCATAAAGAAATTGCTTAAGCGCCTGTCTTCCTAAGGACAGCAATTATTGTCTCTCTTGTCACTCCCGTGGTGCCCATCTCTGCTCCACTCTAGCTGTGCTCTCTTGGGCCGGCCGGGTGACCACCCCTCCCCGAGCCTCAGTTTCATCATCTTTAAAATGGGAACACTAATTGTACCAAATTCCAAGGATTGCTATGAGGATCGATGATTAAAATTCATGTAAATCATTCGGTCTTGCACTAGGCACAGAGTAGGTGCTCAATATGTTTGTAATTTTCCTGGTTTTTATTGGCATATCTCTCTAGCCCCTCCAAAGATGGGTCTGTACCTTGACACCTTCTCCTGGCCCACTCTAAACCCATTTCCCATTAGTCACCCAGTTCTGCCATTTTGACTTCCTAATTGTGTCCACAGCATACCCTCTCTGTTTCCACTGTCCTTGGTTGAGGATTTATCACCCGCCGGAAAGAACAATCTAAAACGCTAAGCCTGTCCTTAGGTCAGTCAACTGCTTGAAACCCTTCTTGCCTCCCCTCAACTATAGGGAGAGCCTAAGCCCCTGGGTCCAGCAGGACCTCATATCAGGTCCTGTGTGACCTGCCCCATCTGTCCCTCCAACCCCTTTCCCTGACTGTCCTACCCCCCACTCCACTTAATTCTCTTGGAACATCAAGAAGTCATTAAAACCTCAATTTAAGATCGGGGCTCGGGGCTTCCCTGGTGGCACAGTGGTTGAGAGTCCGCCTGCCGATGCAGGGGACACGGGTTCGTGCCCCGGTCTGGAAAGATCCCACATGCCGCGGAGCGGCTGGGCCCGTGAGCCATGGCCGCTGAGCCTGCGCGTCTGGAGCCTGTGCCCCGCAATGGGAGAGGCCACAACAGTGAGAGGCCCACGTACCGCAAAAAAAAAAAAAAAAAAAAAATCAGGGGCTCAAAAACTTGGAATGAGTCAGTCCATGCATGAGTTGAAATAAAACAATGATAAAGATAATCTTTAAAAACAGAAACAAAAGAGTAATAATTCATTATAGTGTATATGTTATCATCAAATAATGCAACATCACCTCAATTATCTGGAGATTGGTCTCTCGGGAAACTCTGTACTACATTGGAACATGTCTCCTGGGTATTAGGTGTTCTGAGTTCCAAACACCCCTCACATAGTCCCTAAGCCCACCCATTTTACCTGTAAAGTCTTCATTTAGAGTTTTCTTTAGAAAACAATTCTCAAGCAAACATAATTTTATTGTTTCCTAAGTTGCAGCAAACAAAAGAATGAGATGATCAGAAGCTGTGAGGTGAGGTGTTCTCAGACTAAATGTGGGAGAAAGAAACAGAAAAACTAAAAAGTAGATCCTGATCCATATTTCACTGAACACACAAAGGAAGATTCTTACTGCCTGGAATGTTGCCTTTTCTTGAAAACTTCCTGCAAGTTCTCCCCTTTTGAAGTAAATCTTGCTTCTCTGAGATCTTGTATGTGTTTATGCTGGGTATAGCCCTTATGTCATCTATATAAGTTGTATTTTATTTTCCTTAATATAGCCTAAGTGTTTAAGGGTAGAATTTCTTTTTTTCATTAAGTTTAAGTATCTTTCAAACTTGTAAACCCTACTTCTGAACCTGGCAAACTGGGGTGTGCCAGCAACAGGCCAGGGGTACGTGGAGACTAAGACTAGGGCACAATTTCCCAGGATATCACTTTTACTCCATGGATAGCAAATGCATGATTTTAAAATGAAGTCCAAGGTTTGCATTAATTTTCTTTTTTTTAAGATTTTTATTTTTATTTATTTATATATTTTATTTTTTGGCTGTGCTGCACGGCATGTGGGATCTTAGTTCCCTGACCAGGGATCGAACCCATGCCCCGTGCAGTGGAAACATGGAGTCTTAACCACTGGACCACCAGGGAAGTCCCTGCATTAATTTTAAAATTAAAACAGAAGGCCTAAAAAAAGTTTAGGTTTCCACATGGCTACTTCTTCCCATACCCCCTAACAATAACATACATGTTTACTATTTTCTGCTTTCAATAGTTCTGGGTGAGAATTTGATAATCACTACCCTAGTCAGGAAGGAAAGTGAATACCATGTATTTTTAAAATTAAGATTGCTGGGAAGTGTGCAATAGTATGATTTCTATCAACACTGGATAAAATAAAAAATATTTTGTACTTGTAAGGGTAACACTGTTCTTTTTGATGCCATAGGACTTTATTTCTAGTTCTCTTAATGGCATTCATTGGCTGTGTGGGGGAAGTGGAATCCATGTATGTCTGTCCATATGAGATCAACTGAAACAGACATCACTATACTTAGGGAAGGGAAAACTCACTCCTACACCTGATTGCCCACCAGATCCAGTGGATGCTGAGATTTCTGAGCTTAGATTATGATCTCATGGGTACATCAATATGATAAACTTAGCACCCAGCATAATTCTGGGCACACAGCAATAACTTGAGTGTTAAGAGGAATATTCAGTAAATATTCATTAAAAGACGCAGACATAGAGAATGGACTTGAGGACACGGGGAGGGGGAAGGGTAAGCTGGGACGAAGTGAGAGAGTGGCATGGACATATATACACTACCAAACGTAAAATAGATAGCTAATGGGAAGCAGCCGCATAGCACAGGGAGATCAGCTCGGTGCTTTGTGACCACCTAGAGGGGTGGGATAGGGAGAGTGGGAGGGAGGGAGACGCAAGAGGGAGGGGATATGGGGATATATGTATATGTATAACTGATTCACTTTGTTATACAGCAGAAACTAACACCCCACTGTAAAGCAATTATACTCCAATAAATATGTTAGAAGAAAAAAGAAGAAAGAGATACTAAGGGGTTAAATGGAGGCCACAACACTGAAAGCATATGAAAACAGAACTTGAGAAAGAACCTGAAGAAGAGGCGCCCCACATCAGCAAGCTTTCCTTTCGTCATTTATTCATGGTTTCACTCATTATTTAATAAAAGTATAATCGTAAATGTTAGGCACTCTGCTAGGCATGAGGATACAATGGGGAGAAAACAAGCAGATAAAGCCCCATCCTCCTGCCCCTTGAAAGGCCCAAAATAACCAGGGGAGGAAAGATGAGTTTTAAGTAGTCAAGGAGTTGTCTAAGACTGTTTTTATTCAAAAACTGTTTTAAACATTTTGACATTCAGGACAGAATGCAGATCAGTCGAAGAAGCCTGACTCTTGTGTGTGTGAGGATAGAGCCTGAACGATGGTATCCTAAGAGGGCCAAGAAAAGGCGCTGAGTGGGTGGTCCATGTGCTCATGGTGGGGCACTTGCCCCTACTGGCCGACAAGAATGGTGTGCCTGCGTGCAGAATGTGCAAAGGGTGATGGAAATGGCACCAAAGTGCTAAGGTACAGATGAGGGGCTTATTCCATAAGAATGGCATTGATTGAAGGGGATAGAGACAAGGCAGGCTGACAGACAGGAGAACAGAAGACAGTGTGTCCAAAACTGCTTTGTCATGTGATGAGCCATGACACCGTTACAAGGAAGAATGCCTAGTTACTCCTTGCATCTTATAACCTACTAACAATTGAGTCTAGTAACACCAAAGGCAGATCATGCAGAAGAATAAAGCTTCTTTCTGTAGGTTATATCCATTCTAAATCAAGTGTTAATTTTCTTGAATAGGGAAACCCATGTGGAAGGGCAAATATCAAAGAAGGACAAATAAACAGAGCATCACTTGTCAAAACTAAAGGAAATTCCCAATGAGATGACTTTTTTCTGTTCATACATGAAAATTCCTCATTATATTTAAACCGTTACATTTCATGATTTTAGTGATTGCCCAAATTGCTTCATAACAAGTAGGTGAACAACTCGATAAGGAGTAATTTATTCTAAACTGAGGTAGGTCATAATTGATAGTTTTCCTTCAAACAGCTATAGCAGAATGTTCGGAAAGAATGCCAACATCCCAAAGAGGAAATTAAACTTCAGCTGAGCTGTCTGTTATTAAAACTACCATTACATCTTTTAGACATGTAATCTCTATGTACTCAAGACATAGTGACACTGTCATCTAAAAACCAAGAGGAAATACACAGGGGCAAAAATGAGTGGTTTTCTAAAGGTGAAAGATGAGGAAGAAGAGAGGAGAGAGAATAAGAACTTATTGGAACAAAAAAGAAAAAATAAATGAAAAGAAAAAATAAAAATAAATGATTGGAACACATATGGAATGCGTCGGGATTGCTAACCACATGAGTGGTATTAACTCCCCCGTGCAGCTCACTGAAGCTCCCATCCCCAGCCTGGTGACCAGACTGCTCGCCTCTCTTCTCCCTCTTCACGTTAAATTGCCTTGACTATCACTCGGCTCTCCCTATTCAATATGAAATCGTCACTCTCAATATCTGTAAAATCTTCAAACTGAGGATTTCATCCTGAATTCTCCAATGACTGTGTTCCTGGACTTCATACACACCTGCTTTGTAACTTCCATGTCCCCACCTATGTTGGAAAGCTCTTCTGAAAATGCATTCCTTCTTTGATAAAACATTTACACCATACTCTTTGGGTAAATGTTTCTCCTTTGCCATGTGGAAGTCTGGCAGAATCTTCTCTGAGGAATGCTCCCAGCCAGAATCTTTGAGGAAAACCTGACGCACACAATAGGCTCCATCCAGTTAGCACGGGTTTAGAGTCCACTCTGGACTTGGTCATTCTCTTCAATCAAGCAGCTTTGAAGTGCTAAGGTGGGGAGACAGCCAAGGAACCCACAACGTCACATTTAAAGGCCATTATCATACACCCTAGCATTTACCCAAGATGCAAGGTGAGCAGGGCAAATGCATTCTGGGATATTCCCTTTAAGGAAAACAGTCCTGCTTTTCCACCCCCAACCCTGATTCTGCACACAAAATAATAAAGATGCTCACTCTGTAAGAAGGTCTCAAAAATATCAGTGTAAGTGGTTATAACTTTAATAGGCCTTGGAATCCAATTAGCTACAATTTTGTGGTGGCTTAATAATTTATGATTATTGCAACTTCATTAGATTATAATGCACCACACCAAAATTATGGATTTCCTGATATCTTTAAAAACATGCATTCTCAAAGTGAAGCATCGTATTGTCTACGTTCATTGCTACCAAAATAGTCTAATTTTAACAATTCAGAATGCATCCCATTACTTAAACCTAGATCATTTGGAGGTTTTCCCTGTTAATGCAAAGACATAAACCCAAGAACGTTAAGCCAGTTCATTAAGACTTCCGATTCCAGCAGCTGTCTCGTATTAGCTGAAAGCAATCTACTGTGTGCTTAAATGGTTCCTGTTCACCTCCCCCTCTGCTCCACAAACAAAAGCGTGTCCAGAGAATGTACACACACATGTACATGCACACCACACACACAACACTTTCACAAAAAATATAGAGTTTGGTGAATTATTATTATGTAAATTACTATCACCATCTCCTAAGTCAAGAAATAGAACTTCTGCAGATGTGTCAGAAGCCCCTTCCCGTGCCCATCCTGATTACAACTCCCTCTCTCACTCCCTCCAGAACCACTTTTACCACAGCTTGTACAGGAACCACCTCCTTACATTTCGCTAGAGTTTTCTCACCCAATTGTGCATTCTTAACTACTATTGTCTAAGCTTGTCCATTTTAAAAACTTTTTTGAGAAATAATTATAGATTCTTAGGAAGTTGCAAAAAATGTGCAGGGTGGTTCCATGCGCCCTTCACTCTTTTTTTTATGAATTTATTTATTTTTGGCTGCGTTGGGTCTTTGTTGCTGCACGCAGTTTTCTCACTGTGGTGGCTTCTCTTGTTGTACAGCATGGGCTCTAGGTGCGCAGGCTTCAGTAGTTGTGGCTCGCGGGCTCTAGAGCACAGGCTCAGTAGTTGTGGTGCATGGGCTTAGCTGCTCTGCGGCATGTGGGATCTTCCCCGCCCAGGGCTCAAACCCGTGTCCCCTGCATTGGCAGGCGGATTCTTAACCACCGCGACACCAGGGAAGTCCCAAGCCCTTCACTCTTTTCCCTCCAATATTAGCATCTTGAATAACTATTGTACACTATGAGCACCATGAAATTGACATTGATACAATTCACAGAACTTATTTGAATTTAATCAATTATATATTCACTCATTTGTGTGTGCATATGTTTATAGCACTATGCAATATTTACCACGTATGTAGCTTTGTGCAACAAGCACCACAATCAAGATACAGAACTGCTACATCACCTCAAAGCTCTCTTATGCTACCCCTTTATAGCCACAATGACTTCTTCCTCTCCCAAAGCCTACCCCTGCCAACTAGTAATCTGTTTTCCATTTCCATAATTCCTTCCAAGAATACTCCCAAATGGATCCAAAAATCATGTAACTTTTTGAGAGTATTTATCACATAACATAATTTCCTTGAGGTCTATTCACGTTGCTGTGTGTATTAACAGTATCGTTCCTTCTTACTGCTGAGTAGTATTCCACAGTATGGATGTATCACAGTTTGTTTAAACAGTCACTCATTGAAGAACATTTAGGTTGTTTCCAATTTCTGGCTATTATGATGAATAAAGCTGCTATGTACATTCATGTTTATTTGTATAAACATAACTTTTTATTTCTCTGGGATAAATGTCAAAGAATGTAATTTCTGGGTCATATGGTTAGTGCATTTTTAATTTTAGAAGAAATTGTTGAACTGCTGTCTAGAGTGACTGTACCGTTTTACATTCCCACCAGTGGTACAGGAGTTAGCCTATTTCTCTGTATCCTTGCCAATATTTTCTTTTTCCCAGTTAAAAAAATTGATATGTACTTGAATTTTTTCTTTTTTAGTTTACAGATTCCCCCTCCATCTCTTTCTTTTTCTAAAAATATGTTTGTTGAAAAACCCAGGCAAGTTGAACTGTAGAGTCTTCTAGTCTGGATTTTACTGAATTATATGTTCATGATGAATTTGTGCATGCAGCTGGATCCAGAGGTTTGATCATATTTTAGTTTGATCCCTTTGGCAAAGAGTTAGGTGGTGGTGTGTCCTTTCATCAGGAGGCTCATAAGGGTCTGATGGTCTCTATATCTCCGACGAGAGCAACCACTGAAGCTCAGTGCTTAGCCTTCATCCATTAATTTGGGGGCGTGAGTTGCAAAATGATTGTGTGTTAATTATATAATTTTATTGTATTTATTATATGAAATAATATTATAAAGAAAATTTCCTTTATTTACTATTTGCTTACCCACTAGTAAACTGATATAGAAGAGGCAGGATAAATCTTGATTATTTTCCTTTAGCAGTTTTCAAGATGAAATGGTTCTCTGTCATCCTGCAAAGGTGGCCAATTATATTTTTAACGTCACTAGGAATGTAAACAAATGTGATGGGTCTTTTCCTTATTATTAAATACTAGGTATTTTAATTCTTATTGTTTTTATTATTATTAAAACTCAAATTGTTCCATTTTGCAGCAGTGAGAACCCCTTCAAATTGGCTCCTGAGTCTTTTTGATACAGCCCTTATAGTCTCTGATAGCTTCCTGGCTATTTGCTCTCACAGAATAATCCAGACTTATACATTTCCTGCCACAAACCAGGAATCAGCCAATTCTTCAAGAAGCCCTGGTTTCTTATAGTAGGAAATGGTATTTCAAGATCATCATCTGGGCAGTAGGAATGCTCATTATCACTGCACTGGTCATTATTTTAAGAACTTTTCAGTAGACAGAGCTAGGATATATAATAAAATATCTCATGCACTCATACTGAGATCTCCAATTCAATTTCAGGACTGCAGAGTTTTAACTTAACCTCTTTTATAAATGTCTGTATCTCCATCTCCCAGACCAAAGCCTGGTTCTCAAGGACACAGGAGGTTATAGAATTAGAATACTGCATAATTACTCATTCCATAATTACATTATACACATAAGAACTTAATACATGTAACATTACTAATACTGCTACCACCCATTATGATTACCAAAAACAGTTAAATTTTTTACATATGTTATCCTCATTTTTTATCCATCTCTTTCTTTTAATAGTTTTATTATATCTACATTGTTGCATACAGCCATTGTATACTATATGCTCTCTTTTTTGATCCTTATTTTTACCTTAATTTTTCAGTAAGTATATGTTTAATGCATACCACCACTCCATCAGCTCATGACTCTCTTATCAGTTTGGTTGTCTGAAGATTTTTCTCTAGTAAATTCCTCTTAGGAAAAAATTCCCTAAGTTCTTATATGTCTGTAAGAGTTTGTACAGAAGAATTTCAGAACATGCCACCTCAAAATGTGCTGCTTTTTTATGTGGATTATTTTGAGCTGAAGTCACTTGAAAAATACCAAAACTAGGGAGAGGCTTTCTCTGAACTCCCCTTATCTGCCTAAAGACAAATACTCCAAAAGGAACCCAACTGTCACAAATCCCATCTCTGGGAATTTTATCAACCTGGGAAGACTGACTCATTACAGGAGAGAAGACGAGATGTTCACACCGCATTCAAACTTTGTCACAAACTATCATCCCGCCCACCTGTTCTTCTAAGGGCCCATTCATCTTCCCTAAAAATCTTTTGCTCTCCAGTAAGTTGCCTACATCTCCCCTCCCCTTCTCCTATTATGATGGTATATAAACTCTTAAAACTCACTACCTTTTTGAGTATTCGCTTTTTTTTTTCCTGTGATGCCCCTGTGCATGTAATATTAAAATTTAATAAATTCTTATTTATTGTATTAGTTACTTGTCTCCTGTTAGTCTACCTGTTGTCAGTTTATTTCAAGCCCCAGCTATTAAACTTGGAGGGTAGAGGGAAGTCTTTCCTCCCTTACAGTACTCTTTATATTTGGAAGATTTCTTTCAAGTATGTAAAATCTTTGGCATACATTTTCTTTACTTGAGTCTCTTAAATATGTTACTCCATTTTCTTTGGATCTAACGAAAAATATAATGATAACCTAATTTTTTCCCTTGTAAATCATATGTTCTTCTTGCCTAGATATCCAATGGCTATTTTTCTTTTTCCTTTTAGTTAAAAAAGTTTACTAGAATATGTCTTGGTATTTGTCATTATAGATTGCTAACTTCAGGTACACAGGGTCCTCTTTCAACATAGAGTTTCAAATTATTTTTATTTCAGGGAAGTTTTCCTGATGAATTATAATTTTATTATTTCGTTCCCTTGCTTGATTGAGTATGTTGGATCTTTCTTGAATGCCTAAGTATTTGTCATATTCTCTCAAATCTTTCTTTCTCCTCCATTTCTTTTTGGTTTTAAGCATTTCTCTCTTTTCCACTTTTTCTTTCTCTTAAGGCACTATCCGTGTGCTTATTCACTCGTGAGCCTTCTAGTTTCATATTCCTTCATGAAACAAAAATAAAGAAATTATTTCTTTATTTTTAATTCTTTCTTGAGCTCTGTCACCTCCCTGGCAGAGAGGCTGGCTCTAGTGGATGGGGTAGAAACTTGTGTTAAAAGCTACTTTGTTCTGGCTTAAGGGACTGAGACAGCAGGGCTTTTGCCATTTGGAAGAATCTGGACCAAGTAGAAAGCTGACAGGCATTCTACATTCATATCTCCATGAAGTCTGGGGGCAGAACATTACGTGCCTTTTAAAGCCCTAGTGTTTGTCTCTACTTAGAAAAAATTGCTGTAATTTATAATGACTTCACTCTGTAGAAAAACTCTCAGGTACAATCACCTTAAGGCTTTTTCCTTCAGAATTCTAGGGCTGTGACTCAGACCATTTTAAGAACAACTTTTCAGAAAAGCATTATGTAACCCTTGAAGGTCTCTTGTTAAGCATCTGTGGTACTGGGGAAAGGGGCCTGGGAATTATGGAGCATCTATTCCACATCAGGGACCTTACATTTATGATATAACTAAATTCTCCCACAAAAGCCTATGAGACTATTTCAATCATCATCATTTTAAAGAGGAAGAAACTAATACTCTGAAAGGTTAAGTACTTGTCTAAGATTACACAGAAGAGTAGGCATTTGAATTCAGACCTGTTCTAACTCCAAGACCATAAATAATGTTACTTTCTGTTTGAAATTTGAAAAAAACAAAAACCAGGTGGTGGTGTTGTTTCTGACTTCCTAATTTACCTGCTCTCTGCTGTCTTATTCTAAATTACCTTTCAAATGTTGGCAACCTGACTGTTATTCTCTCCATAACAGATTTTTTCTTCATATCATTAGGTTTCTCAAATTCTGAAAGAACTTGAAGGGTAGCACAATATGCTACCCCAAAATATGCCACTTCGGCATTTTGATTATTGAGCTGAAAGTTGACAAGAAGCAGATACAAGAAAAGCTCTCTGACCTTTCCTGCTTGCCTTAAAGCAAGACATAAATTTGTAAAGGTACCTCCCCTCCCCTCTCCGCCAGGAAGGACAGAAGTTAATGCCCAGAGACAATTCAAGACCCTTATCAGCCGGGAGACCACCAGAGGAATCTACAGTACACATCTTGCTGAAACTAACACTTATCTACCATTAGTTCCCTCATACATTTACTACTTTCACACCGTTTGCTGCCCTAGAAACTCAAAGTTCTTTTACTCTGTATTGTCTCTTCTCTAAAAATTTATTGTTCTTTTGTTAAGGTGCTAGGAAGCCCAAGTTTTAACCACCCCTTTGAGTTACTCATCACTGACTGCTCCCATGTGTATATGAAATGCACATGTTAATCAACTTGTTTGTTTCTCTCTTGTTAATCTGTCTTTTGTCAGTCTAATATACAAGGCCCAAGCCTGAGAATCTAAGATGATCAGAGGGAAAAGATTTTTTTCCCTCCCCTACAAACCAGACATGTAAATGACAACTGGTGGGGAAGGAGACTGGTACAGAAATGGAAGCTTTAGTTCAGGACACAGAAGAACTTGGGCAAGTCATCAGAACTATCAGCTTCATTTTCCAATGTTGAAGATGAAAATAACAACCACTATAGTTAGCAGCCAGGATATGCAGCCCCCAAATCTTAATGTTCTAAAACCACAAAGTTAGCATTTTTGCCCATGTTCCATGTTCATCACAGATCTACTGTTGGGCCGCTGTGTCTTTGTTGTGCTGAGGTTGGGACCCAGACCAATGGAGCAGCCACCATCCAACACCATCTGAAGTGTTTCCAGTCCCCAGGACTAGAAAGAAGACAGTGTATTTGTTTTCTGGGGCGGCCAAGGCAAAATACTGTAGACTGGGTAGTACAACCAACAAAAATTTATTTTCTCAAGTTCAAGATCAAGGTCCCAACAGGGTTGGTTTCTCCTGAGGCTTCTCCTCTTGCTGTGTCCTCACATGTACTTTTCTCTGTGTGTATACTTCCCTGGTGTTTCTTTCTCTTTTTATAAGGACACCAGTCCTATTGGAATTAGGGCTCCCATTCTAATGATCTCATTTAACCTTAATTACCTCTTTAAAGGTCCTAGATCCAAACGCAGTCACCTTGGGGGTTAGGACTTCAACACAGGAATTTTTTTTGGGGGGGGTGGGGGGCGGTGGTGCAAAATTCAGACCAAAACAGAGACCATGGAGAGCTGTGCATTGACCTCAGTCCCATAACCTTACTCTCATTTTTAACCTGTTGCAGAGGCTGCCTTTTAAAGTCTGACAATGTGAGAGTGCAAAAGGAACTATCAGGGAGCACATGACGTGGAAATCTGAGATATAGGAAGAATGGAAACAGATCCGTTGTAGACTCACTGCTTGTCCATTAGGTTTTGTTCATGCCTCAACAGAGAAAAAATTCAAAAAACATAAAGGGCAAAGAGAAACCTGTCAAACTTCTCCAGGGACACTGCTGAGTGCAGAAGAAAGCATCCCATTTAACTAGGCTCTCTCTTTCACTCATCCAGGGCCTCATCCAGTGGGACTGAAATGGGAGAATACTTCAGACTTGGACGTGAAGTGGAAGTTATAAAGAAGTCTTTTTAGCTTAGACCAGAAGTCACTTCTCAAATATAGAAATGTAAGTCAGCTTACATGTATATCCTAATGAGACCAGCCCTCCCATATCATTATGACAGGGATACAAGTCAATACAGGTAGAAGAAAAATAATAAGTCTCTAGCAAAGGAGAGAACCTTAATGCTGTATTGGAAAACCATTGTGATCCTTTTAAAAGATCTGGAATTGGCTCTCTTTCAAATAACCTTCTTTTAAAAAATTATTTATTTATTTATTTATTTAGGCTGCATTGGGTCTTAGTTGTGGCACGTGGGATCTTCATTGTGGCAGGCGGGATCCTTTAGTTGTGGCATGTGGACTTCTTAGTTGCGGCATGCAAACTCTTTAGTTGCAGCATGCATGCGGGATCTAGTTCCCCGACCAGCGATCGAACGCAGGCCCCCTGCATTGGGAGTGCATAGTCTTACCCACTGGACCACCAGGGAAGTCCCCAAATAACCTTTTTGAAGTCTGCTAATTGATGACTAAAAGTTTACCTTTACCTCCTCTGCTAAGCATCAGATGGTCTTGTCTCTCATGCATGTCGAGAGGTGGTCCTCTTTTCTGACCATGGGTCACTGCTCAGGGGGGGGTCCTAGGCTATTCTCATGTATAGGAGGCCAGTAAGTTTGATGTGTATGGAACTGAGATAGGGTAGGCCCAAGCTTCTGACTGAGGAAGACTTCCATCCATCCTTCCTGCAACACAATTCTTATAAATAGCAGTTTCTTTCTAAATTCTAAGTTTGAAAAAAAATAATCTTTGAGTTTTTGGTTTTATTTTCTATAATGTCCTTAACCAGACACAACATATGAGGGTGCCCTTTGGCTACACATGTTTTTCTTAGAGATTACTAACAGTTGTAGTAGACAGAATGATGCTCACCACCCCAAACGATGTTCTTGGTACCTGTGAATATGTTCCCTTACATGGCAAGAGGGACAGTACAGATGTGATTAAAAGGATCTTGAGATGGGGAGTTTGTCTTAGATTGTCCAGGTGGACTAATGTAATCACACGGGTCCTTACAGGAGGAAGGCAGGAGAGTCAGAGTAAGAGAGAGAGATGCTATGCTGATGGCACTGAAGACAGAGAAAGGGGCCAGGAGCCAAGGGATGCAGGCAATTTCTAGAAGGTGAGGACACACTCTCCTCTAGAGTCTCCAGAAGGAAGGAAGGCTTCCAGACACTTGATTTTAGCTGTGAAACCCACTTATTTCAGACTTCTTGAGACAGGAAGGGGGCAGGGCACGACCTTTCAAAGAATGACATAGCCATTGAGGACATGACATAAACTGGTTAGAACCAACTAGGTCCAATATGGCAGACGATTCGACTTCCAGTGGACCTGGAGTCTCGTTATGTGCTCATTGTAATACATTAGCATATGCTAAATGACACACCCAAAGGTGCCAAGACCAATCATAAAAGGCCAAAAAGTGGGCAGTGGCCCAATTCCTAGAAATCTCCACCCCTTCCCCAAAACAGTTGGAATACTCCTCCCACTCATTAGCCTAAGAAATTACCCAGCCCATAAAATCTAAATACCCCATATTTTGGGGCCATTCTCACTTTCTGAGATGAACCTCATTCTGTCTATGGAGTATGCACCTTTCTAAATAAACCTGCTTTCACTTTACTATGGCTCACTCTTGAATTCTTTCCTGCATGAAGCCAAGGACTCTCACTTGGTAGCCTGTCCCAGGGACTCGCTCAAGACCTGGGACATGACCCCCCTCTCATGCCTCATTTTTCCTGAAACATTCTGACCATCAGGTCTGTAAGATAATAAATTTGTGTTGTTTTAAGCTACTAAGTTTATAATTATTCATTACAGCAGAAATAGAAAACTAATAAAAAGGTTCAATACATACAGCCCCTGAATAGGTTTTGAAATAGAGAATTGTCTGCTTTTTATTTACCCCACTGACAATATAAACAATTCTGAGACTTATGAACTCTCAAATTCTTTTCCCCATGTTAGGTCACCTAGGGAGTTTTAAATGGTCCGGTTAAGCTATAGGTAGATTCTGACACTACTTCTTTCCCTCTCTTCTTATACAAAAGACAAAGATGAGCTGATTCAAAAAGCTTTGTGACATGGTACTGCATATTTACGTTTCTGACTTGACTGCTGGGCCCATCCCAAACATGTCATTGACTGACTTGTCATAATCTTGCCTCTTTCTTGTGTGTTTAAATTTCTGATAATATGTATCTCTCTCTCCCTCTCACCTCCTGTTTATCTCTCTCTCTCTCCCTCTCTCTCTCTCTCTCTCACACACACACACACACACACACACAATTTCTCTTTCAGGAAAATGAGATTAGTACTATCTCAATAATTCAGCATAACCATTTAGAGCACACCTAAGTGGGAACCATATTCACCGTGCCCCTAGGCATCTATAACTCTGTACTTGTGCAGCTATACTTGTTTATGCAGCATATTCATTAAGAACTCAGAATCCAGAGCCAGATTACCTGGGTTCAAATCCCAGCCACTCTTCTTGCTAGCTGTGTGAACTTGAATTTTCACAATACTATCTTCACAGCAGTAGTCAAAAAAGTTAATTAATTTTTTACTTCATCATGTTTAAAATGGGAATAATGGTAATAACTACCATATAGGGTTGTTTATGAGACTTACATGGATAGATTACATAAAGTACTTAGAACAGCAACTGCTACCAATGCAGTGATAGTAAACAGAACACAGCCCTTGTCATCAAGGAGTTTTCTAGTGGGAGATTCTGGTAAGAAAAGAGGGCAATGTGACTCAGGGTGAATGCTTCAATGGACAGGTTCTGGGAGCACTTAGGGGGATGCAGAACCTAGGGTGAAAGGGCAGTTAAGAAAAGCTACTTAGGGAAAGTAATCCTCAGCTGAGACCTGAAAAGCAGAAGGAGTTGGCCAGGTAAATGGAGGAATTAAGGGAAGAGGCTGTGATGTGGAAAAGGCATAAAAAACAAAAGGACAAGAGTGTTCTGGGCAGTGGGAATTAAGCAGAAGGGTGTTTCCTGCAGGGGGGACAGGATGTGTATTGGAAGGAGAGTATCTTGGATTAAAAGTAACTCTCTCGATTTACTGGAACACTGCAAGTTGAATCCTCCTTTTAGTATAATATGCAAATTCAAGATCATTGTTCCTACATAATAGAGATTGAGTGAGAATTCATGCTCCTGCTTTTTACATGACAGAAATTATACATCTCACAAAGTTTTAGGCCACCAAGATGAAATCCAGCAAACACAAAAGAAATCATTTTATTTTTCTAAAGAAAAATGTCTTGACAGACCACCTTGAAATCTAGATGACAACTCAGTCATCCGACAATAAGAAAAGCACAATTCAGTGTTACTTATAAGAGTTCTACTGAGCAAAATTTCTAGAGGTTTTCAACACTGGTTGGACATTAGAATTACCTAGGGAGCTTCTGAAAATTACCTATTCCCAGGCCTCATCTCAAACCAATTAAAACAGAATATCTATGGATGGAACCAGTTCACTGGCATGTTTTGAAGCCTTCCTAGGTGATGGTAATATGCAGCCAGGGATGAAAATTACTGGCTTAGCACTCTCTGTAAGATTTTAAAGAGTTTTGAAATATCCCAAACTTCTCTATTAAGTGATCTATTCCAGTTTAGATTACTATTTCAAACTAAATTTGTTGGGCAAAAAAGGGAGAGATAATCAAGTTCTTAAATTGGTAAAATGGGAACTATTATTTCAATGATTAAAATGATTTTGCTGTTTGGATTGTCTATTTACCTTCACATATACTCACAGTCAAGTTAGTGGCTTCTATTTTTTCAAGTCACTTTATTTTGTTTTTAAAGATAACTTCAGGGGTTGTTTTGATAACACCCCTCTGACATTTTATTGTATTGCCTAACTGAATGCACCATTAATGGGAAATGGACTGTGTACATTTATGAACTCATTTATTTTGAAGAAAAAATATTCATGTATGTCAGTCAAGAAACAAGTCACAGGCTGCAGAAAAAATGTCCTGCTGAACAGAAAATTAGGCAATGGCAGGAAACAAAGGGCACCAAAATGGAAATCTTTCAAGCTTGAATTAGGTTACTGACTAATGAGGATCCTGCAGGGAACAGTGATAAGAGGGCTGGATGTTTATTAAAGAACTATTCATGCAAATTACCTGACTGATGGTATTGCTGGCAAGGCCCCTAAGATCTCCTGATAAGGCAGGACCTAAAGGGCAGCAGCCATTAAGCAAATCAGATGCAGAATCATCTGAAAAGAAAGTAATTAAGAATTTTCTTTACATGTATTCTAGGAGGATAACTAGCATTATTTATCAAAAGGAAGATACTTTGGCAAATATGCCTTAAGAAATTAGACCTGGTTGACAGACAACTTAAAAAGAAGGATCTTTTATTTGACGTTCACCTGTAACAATGAAGGATCTTTTATTTGATGTTCACCTGTAACAATGTGATACATTGCTGACGCCCGACACCAAGCGATGAAGGTGCCCTGAATGCCTGGGCTTATGGAGAGAGCAAGTGGGGTGGAGGACACAAGCTTCTCAGTTCCTTTTCTGAGTCATATATATTACAGAAATATAAATATTAATGTATTTTTCCTTTCTTTCTTTCTCTCTCAAAATTTCTCCCTCTTTAAGGGAGGGGAGAAGATCCTTCAGTTTCTATATGAAACACATTTATTCATTCCATCTGTAGTTAGTGAGTTGTTTCCAAGTAACGTAAGATGTTCTAGGCCCTAGATGTGTAACAATAACTTGAACCCAACCCCTATTCCTGGGGAAACTAGAAGCAAACACAAAACAAATCATTACAGCATACTGTAGGGAAAAATTGTGCTTCAGTGGAAAACTACGCATTATCTAAATCCAGCACATCCTCTGGGTTGCCTGTTCTAGCTGTTTGTTGCCTTTTAGCTATTTGACAACTCTGCAAATTGTAGATAACAGATAACAATGCAAAATAATCCTTGCCTGCAGACAGGCAAACTCTCCTATCCAGGAGAGTTTAATTGACCTCTCTCTGCACTATAGAAGAAGTTAGGTTTACCTCCATTTGCATTATCATTTTTCAAAATTCCTGATCTATAATGGGTCTGTGTTTCAACTTCTTCGAGTCAGTGTAACATCCTTGCTGGTCTTGTCATTAATGAGTTAAATAAAATCTTTAACGTGTTCATTTGTAGATTGGTATGAGCGCTATTTTAACTTCTTTTTACATTATCTTTTAACAGTTGACTTCCCTTCAGTGTGACAAGCTGAGAAGGGGTAGCAATACCCCCTCCAACTCCAAACACATGGACTTGCTGGGTAAACTTTCAAAAAAAAATTGTAGATTCACAGCCAAGCTCAAAACTAAGAAAGGAAAAGCTCCAGCTGCCAGAAACAGAGAAGGAAACAAAAGTCATAGCGATAAGCCAGAATTTACATCGTGCTGCTCACAGAGAAACTGGGTTAGTGCCTACCTCACAGGTAAGTTTTTATGTTTGTGAATGCTCAGTACCTGCTGATAAGGTGGAAAGGGTCTCTTCTATAGGGCTGGGAGCCAGAAAGAAGTTATGGTGTATGTGAATGAGTAAAGGGAGATCACTGCCAGCCCTCGGCCACATGGAGAAATTGAGACATCATTGACAGATGGGGACCTAAAGCCCGTGCTATGCAGCTGAGAGGCCTGAATTTGAAACACGCATTTGGTTAGAAACATCAAGCCAAGAAACTAAGCTAAGAATCATGCAGAACCAGTGAATCCTGTGAAGACCCTAAGATCTTGGAATAGTTCAAGCAAGATATGTTAGGGTTGAACTAGGTTAATGGTGGTGAGGATCTAGGGAATGTGGGATGCAGCTAAGAGATTTCTAGGAGACCAAACAGCTAGCACTAGCCCTGGAGCAAATCAAAGAAAGACAGAGAGTTGGCTATAATAATTCCCAAGATTTTTACTCCATTAACAGGTGTCATTAATAAGAATGGACAAAGAGAGAGAGTGAAAAAACAGGCTGGGGTGGGGACAGTGGTGATGATAGGTCCAGTTTTGTGTTTTGGTCATGCTGAGTTTAAGGTCTAGGTGGATATGCCCAGAAGGCAGGTCTGCAACTGAAGGAATGGTCAAGGATAAAGACAGACATTTGGGAATCTGCAGGTAGTAATAGGAAGGATGGGATTCCCCAGGAAAAGTGTGTCAAGTGAGAATTAAAGAACAAAGATGGCTCTCAGGAACATGAACATTTAAAGAATGAGCTGAAGAGAAGCCCACAGAATAGATGGAACATCCCCAGCCAGTAAAATAGGAGGAGGAAATGGGGTCACAGAAGCCAAGTTAGGAGTTTCCAATAAAAGGCTAAAAATGATCAAGAAGATTAGAAATGAAAATTGGTTTTCACAGGTGGGAGGCTTTTTGTGGCAACAGCAAGGTTTATGTGTCTGGTCTAATAGTGTACCGTGCGCAAATGCCAGCTTTCAGTGGTTGAAGATTAAATTCTTACCAGATCCCTCTGCCACTAAAGTAGGCATAGCTTCTCCCTAAGAAATATCTCCCTAAGAAATTTCTAACTCCCTAAGAAATCCCTTTCAAAGACTAAGATTTGGAGAGGTGGATTGCCAGTATTCATTTGATCCATTCAATAAATATTTATCGAACAACTACTATGATGAAGAATTCTGCTAGGCAGTGGGATGTAAAAATGTATAAGACCTAATATTTGGTGGAAGGAGTTTAAACTGAGTTGGAAAATAAAATAAATGCTTACAGAACAGGACTGGCTGTGTACAGGGTCTTATGGGAGGTTCCCTGTGACAGCCTGGAAGTGGAGTTAGGAAGTATTTTCAAGAGGAACTGATTCCATGAGCTGAATTTTAAATAATAATAGCTAACATTCATGTAGTGGTTCCCAGGGGCCAGGTTCCAGTACTAAACATTTAAGTCATTTCACTGTCCCAAAAACCCCAAAGAGTAAGCACTATCAATACCCACATTTTACAGATGAGAAAGAGGTACAGAGGCTGACGTACCTAGGATCACACAGCTAGAAATTGATAATGCTGGTTCTCTGCTTCCAAAGTTAGTGCTTAAAACCATCATACTACACTGCCTTTTAAAGGGACAGCTCAGAATTTGTTCAGTGGAAGATATGGGAATGGTTTTCTTAATCCAAGAAAGAGCATGCACTAAGACAAAGACACATGGAGGAACATGCACAGTCACGCTGGGTTTCACTCACAACTACCCTGGGGAAGAAATTCTCTCCTGGCTTATATCATCCTAGTCTTACCTGCTATCTAATTCAGATTATGCTTTTTATTTTAAATCTGATTTATTCTCTCCACAGTCAGACACTCTTCTACTGAACTTCAGCGGCCTTTACCCATGCAGTCCACCATAAGAACTTCTCTGCTTACTTCAGCTCTCTCCACTGTCTTCCCTTCCATGCTGCCTGGTTTCACTCCAGCTCCAACAATTTTCAAATCACACTCTAAACCTCTCTTCTGTCTAGATGGTATGTCACCACTCTAGCATTCCTTCTAAAACTGTTTAGCAAAGAAATAGAAACTTGACGATCCACACCAGTGCTTTCCTTCTAAACTCATTTGCCTGCTCAACCAATGAAAAGAGTTGTGATTTATTGTCATTTAAATGGATTCGTAATCTCCCTTCACTATTCCCTGGTTATTCGACATTTATAATGCACAATGGACAGTAAAGTTGTCGATTGCCCCTCTTACCAATAGACGACCCTTAATGTCCATTTATTTCAAACTACAAGCAATATTTTCTATTCTAAACTTTGTTTTGTGTGGGCACAACTTGCCCCTCACCTAAAGGATGACCAATGGGACACACTGGCGAGTGGGAGGGAGGAGCTCCATTAACTATGATGCTGGGCAACAGGCTTAAACTGGAGGTGTCCTAGGAAAACCAGGACATATGGTCACCCTAATTATCTACAGAGCCTCCTTCTTTGCTTTAAAATTTTTCATAAATACTGTTCAAATTGGCCAGGGTAACTGTAAGCAAAGGATTTAAATTTGGAGGAGTGAACTTAAAAGCCACCATTCCTCAAATTCTACATCTGCCCTTTCTCATCCACACAATGGCATAACTCATACATTTGACACCCAGGATGGATTTTTTTTTTTTTTTTTTTTTTTTGTGGTACACGGGCCTCTCACTGTTGTGGCCTCTCCCGTTGTGGGGCACAGGCTCTGGATGCGCAGGCCCAGCGGCCATGGCTCACGGGCCCAGCCACTCTGCGGCATGTGGGATCTTCCCGGACTGGGGCACGAACCCATGTCCCCTGCATCGGCAGGCTGACTCTCAACCACTGTGCCACCAGGGAAGCCCCCAGGATGGATTTTTTAATGCCTCACCCAATACAATAAAATTTGTTTTCAAAAAAAAAAATTTGCTAATCAGCAATAATAATAGTTTCTTGCTCTGTTCTTTACTTTTTAAACAATTAACAATTTTAAAATAATTCAATTTTAAAGATATTTAAATTCAGTGAAATACTTCACGTACGAAACAAAATTTGTATTTACCCCACAAAAATAGTACATCTTGTAATATGCACTCCACTCTGTTTCACTGTTTTAAAACTCAGTCACAAATAAAATTTCAAAGTATTTGCACAGAGTGGCAATTAAAGTAACTCCAGTTATTTCTTGGTTTTTAGAATCCATGCGTCATCATTGATTTTTATGAATCTACTACTTACACACAGGAATATGTAGCTCCAGGCGCTGAAGACCTGAACTGTTCTAAAGTAACCTCAAACAATTCCTAACCCTATACACTGACGCTCAAAACAAGCACATGTTGTTGACTCTGCCCATAGGGGTCAACTGCATAACTTGAATTAACTCTATGTAGATACAATGTTTATTAAAGGCCAAGTAATAAAAATGTGCTCATGTGAAACTTACGTATATAGTATTAAAACTCATCAGCATTTCAGCAATTGTTTAAAACATACTAATGAAAGATTTGTGGGGAGGAGCATTTTGTCACTGACAAAATCATTTCTAATTGTTGGCCTATGGTGATGATAAAAAGGACACCGACTTTTAGTGGTTTTTATTACTTTTTTAAGTTCCTTGCAGACTATGCGCCCCTTATTGTCTGCACTGGGCAGACGGCACTCACAGGCTCACTCCTGCTCAGGCACAGCTTCCACAAGGCCATGGCCTCTCCAGCTCACTCAACCACTCCTTCCTCTGAGCTCTGGCCTCACTTCTCCTTAGCTTTGTCCGTTTATTTTGGTGTGCCTTGTGTCCGTCTTTACAGGTAAGATGACTCATGATGTAATAGCATAACCCCCCTTTTTTTTTTTTAATGTTTAGGCATTGTGCTGACAACTAGAATATAAACTTCCCGGTGTGGGGGGAGGTAGATTTATTCTCTCATCATCAGAGTGGGAATTCACTAGTCTTCATTTGTGTGATCTGTTTTATCGTCACTGCCAAGACATCCCCCCTCCAGCTTTTATAGTACAAATTCAGGTTAGCATGGAGCAGTTTCATCCAAGCCCATCCCTGGCTAAAGCAAAGATAGTTCATTAGTTTCCGAGGGCTGCCATAATGAATTATCACAAACTTGGTGGCTTAAAACAACAGAAATTTATTCTTTCACAGTCCTCGAGACCAGAAGGCCAATGTCAAGGTATCGGCAGGATCACACTCCCTCCCAAGGCTCTAGAGGAGAATTCTTCCTTGCCTCTTCCAACTTCTGATGGCTCTAGGCATTCCTTGGTTTCTGTCTGCATAACTCTGTAACCAAGGAGGACCTTATGGGGCCTCCCAGGGACAGACCCCTCCCCCGTATCCTGTGCTTTGGCTCTGCTCTGAAGTACCTAGATGCACATTTCCTGAGCTGTTTTACAGATACTAAACCCCCCACCAAATGGAAGAAATTAACTACTTGATGACCATGAGCACATAGCCCTGAGGCCTACTGGTGTCTAAGGATTGATAATGTTAACGCCTGTAACTCTGCCCTGTTACCTTACCATCAACCAATCAGAGAATTGTGCAAAAGCTGATCACCTACCCTGGGACTCCCCTCCCTCACCTGGCCTTTAAAAATGCTTTGCTGAAGGCTTCCCTGGTGGCGCAGTGGTTAAGAATACACCTGCTAATGCAGGGGACACAGGTTTGAGCCCTGCTCCGGGAAGATCCCACATGCCGGCAGAGCAACTAAGCCCGTGCGCCACAACTACTGAAGCCCGGGCTCCTAGAGCCCGTGCTCTGCAACAAAGAGAAGCCACCACAGTGAGAAGCCTGCACACCCCAACGAAGAGGAGCCCCTGCTTGCTGCAACTAGAGAAAGCCCACATGCAGCAATGAAGACCCAACGCAGACAAAAATAAATAAATAAATAAATAAAGAAAGAAAGAAAGAAAGTTAATCCAGTGGGCTTAATTTGTCTAAAAAGAAAAGAAAAGAAAGAAAAAAAAATGCTTTGCTGAAACCCATCGTAGAGTTCGGGCTTTTTGTGCACTAGCTGTCCCGGCCTCCGTGTCTGGCACCTACAAAAAATGCTGCACTTTCCTTCATCACAGCCCCATGTAGGTAGATTGGCTTTACTGCATGTGGACCCAAGTTTGGTTTTGTAACAACTCCAATCTTCGGGTCTTCATGAGACAGGAGATAGTTGGGCCCCAGGCTGGGAAGCTGGAACTTATCTCCCGTTACTTTGAGATAAAGATAATGGCAGGAGCAGAGTTCTGCTTGAGTAGAAGATAAGGAGGCCACATTTTTCTTGGGATTGAGGAGACCTCTCAGACCGCACATGTGCAGAAAAAATCCTCAGGGGTCAGGGAAGGGCAGGGGTGCCAGCTCATAATATGTCCTGTCAACCTCCCAGGCACCCTCATTCTGGAATCCATCCTGGCTAAACGGTGCACACACACATTGGGAAGTTCCCTGAATCAGTCCAGATACGGACAATAATCAAGACGATTGCCCAGAGGGAACCCAGAAAACTACCCCCATATAAGCAATTTAAGCCACCCCAGCAGCTCAACTCTCTCTCTCTGAGCCCACTCGTGTGTCCTTTTCATACATACTCTGCTTCTAATAAAACCTTATCCACTACACTACCCTCCATCTCTTTGCTGAATTCTTTCCTCAAAGAAGACAAGGATCGAGGTCCTGTTCCAAGGCTGCTAGCCCTCATGGTCTAGTAGTTAGGATTCGGCACTCTCACGACCGTGGCCCAGGTTTGATTCCCTGTCAGGGAACTAAGGTCCTGCTTCAAGCTGCCGTACCCCCCAGGTCCCTGAGATCATTCACATGGTCCCCTCTCTGTGTCCTTTCTTCTATCTACTTTATAAGGACCTCTGCCATTGGATTTAGGGACCTCCCTAATCCAGAATAATCTCATGTCAAGAGATTCCGATTCTTAATTACATCTGTAAAGACTCTTTTTCCAAATAAGGTCACATTCTCAGGTTGCTAGGGTTAGGACATGAACATATCTTTTGTGGACCACTACACAGCCCACTACAGACAGTGACAGTGTTGGGTTAATCCAGAAAACTTCCGCAAATAAGTTGGAGGAAAGAGAATTCCCCTTTGCAAAGTGAGGATTGTTACGAATTGAGTAGTTTCCAGCCCATTGGTCAACAATTCTGCCCTGGGGACAAGTTCCTTGGAAGGAGGCTAAGGAATATCAGAAACCCAAGAGGTTGAGAAAAACTGGCTTAGGTTTGCGCTCGACCTCTCCACAGAGGAAAGCAGTGGGAGCCAAGAGTATCGCAAAGAATACAGAGGGTGGGAGAAAGAATGTGGATGGGACAGTTTGTGTCCCCTAAAGGCTCATGAGCTGGGGCAGCTGACTGCATACCAGGTCCCTTTTATGATGGAGAAAAGTGCAAAGTGTCAGTAGGACTAGCTGGGTGGGGTGAGGTGAGAGCAAAGGCCAGGCATGGCATAGTTGCTCTAGGGATGGCTTTTCCCGGAAGAATAGTCTGATAGTCTTTCTATCATCTGTGAGGGGTTCCTAGAAGCACTAATAAAGAGCCCTTTCACACTAAAAGGTCTCTGGACCTGATGGTGCATTAAGACTTTCCTCCCTTCTAAGTTGCTCCACTCTCACACTAGCAAATGCATATTCATTATCTTGTCACAACTCTGCTAAAGGGTAAGTTTTAAAATAATGGTGTTCTGCACCACAGCCCTAATTGCCTCTGAACTATTGTATGTTTGCTTTCTTAACACGTGGACAAATGAAGTCAGAAGATCTGGCTGCATTTGTTTTTCTGCTTGTTCAGCTAGGGATGCATACTGGAAAAATCAGGGCAATTTCCAAGTGTCCCAAAGGTTCAGAATGAAGTTTGTTATTACCCCTCCCAACACCAACCAGATGGAGCTAGATTTCTGATAACAGCCACAAATTTTCCCAAAAAGATAGATCTTTTCGAAAACAACTTCCTAGCCTTGTTCATTATATTCCCCAAATGCTAAACTTCCCTTCTTATCAGCTTTTGATGAATGATCAGAAACTTTATTTACAACTTCTGTGAGTGAGAATAGGACTCCTTTAGGCCTGCTTACCCCCATGACACCAGAGCAGCAATAGCTCTGAAACCCAACAGTGCAACAGTCAAGTGATTTTCAAAATCGTCTCTATTTTGTTTTTACAAAATAATATACTGGACATTTATTTTTCTCTTTGATCATTTTATGGTATCTTAAATTTCCCCATAGCTCTTCATTTTGAAATGCCATCAATTTTAACTTTCATATTTATTGATAAGAAAAAAAGTTGATGGAAAATAAAACAATATAGCTTTATTAAATGTGCTTTACAACACACAATTGTTTATACCAATGGGAGTAGGCAAAAGCAAAGATTATATTTTCTCTTCATTTTGTATGTAAACTATATTTTTACACAGACAGCATGGATATATGTATTTTGCATTTATTTTGAAAGATTGCAGGTGGCTGGTTAATGTCTCTTATTTGTGTGTTTATATTTGTATGTCTAAAAATTTCTGACATATAAATTCAACAATATGTAGTTCAGCCAAATGTTTTTTTCTATGAGGATTATTTGCCCTCTTTAATACTTTTTGCCTTGAAATATACTTTGCTATTGTTTATTATTCTAAAAAAATAAAAAATAAAACAATAAAGCCTTTATCAACAGTTTATCATGACTATACACAGTTGAATTCAGTAACCACTTGGATTTTGAAGTAAAGCTCTGAAACATGAAGAAAATCATAGAATATTAACTATTAAATTAACCATTTAGGTCTATGGCATGAAAGCAAAAAGGAGTTACCAAAGTAGGGCATGTAAATAGACGGAATGTATAAATGTCCTTCTTCTAGTATTGCATGTGAAACAAAGGCTGCTGGGCTCAGAGGCTCTGTACAATAATTCTAGAGTTTAGTAAAAGTCTATTATGATGTTGACCATTGACTAATATCTTGGGATATTAGAAGAGAGCAAGATAGAGAAACCAAATTACTAGGGTTCAGGAACTAAAAGTGGAGTCAGCAAATATAGATGTCTCAAGAAATTTGCAAGTGATAAAACCCTATGGAACTTTGGACAAGGTGCATAACCTTAGTGTATTTAAACTAGTTAAACTAGCTAAACTAGGAAATTTATTCAGTAAATATTAATTTTCCTCCTTCCAGTAGTTTACAAGATTAATGGAAGGTCAAATAAAAAGTTCCTTTGGGGTTCTTTGGTTGCTAGCAACAGAAATTGACAGGCTAACTCAGGGGAAAAGGAAAAATTTAGCAAAAGAATATGGGGTAACTCACAGAATTATGAGAAAAGATGAAGAACTAGTTCTTAGGAAAGGGCAGGAACGAAGGCAGAGTTAGAGGATGCAGGTAGCAGAATCTAATGGTCCACCTGTTCCACCATTCACAGGGATGAATTATGCTATCCACTTTCAGTCTCGTATTACTCAGCTAAGATTCCTGTTCTAGGGAGGGAGCACCTGACTGACTGGCCGGGATCACACAACAACCCCTTGGCAAGAACAGGGTGGGCATCTTGACTGACAGTCCCAATAAGATTGTTAGTCCCAAATGGGGAAGATATTGTTCTTCAAAATTGGGGTATTGTTACTTAAAGAAAGGGAAACGGCTATTAGGTACATGAAAACAAGGGATACTACCATGGTATGCAATACTGTTTGGTAAACTACACAGCACCACATAAATGCCCAGTGCAGTCATTAAGACTCTTCAGTGGAGAAAATTAGAAAAAAAAAAAAAAAAAAGGAAATGTAAGAAATGGCTTAGTTTAAAAATGGGAGGTACCAAAATACAGAAGATGGTGGCTAGAGGGGAGCTGGTGGGTGTGCGCATGTTCCACTGAAGTAGGAGAAAGTGAAACTGAGAATAGGAGTGACTGAGGATCAAGAATTCAGAGGAGTGGGTGGGAGGTGGCATTTCCAGGGTGGAGGGACTGGCGCAGGTGAACACCCCTGTCTCTGAGTTGGGAAGGAGGAAATATAGAAGATAAAGGAAACAAGGGAAATCTGTGACAGAGAGAAGCTGAGGCACTGCCCATCCCATTTATTTTCTTAATGCTTCTAACAAAGGGAAGGTGGTACGCAGGGTTTTGGGGGTGGGGGGCTACAGAGAACACTGGGGGAAGAAAAAGAAAAAGAAAAGCTGAAACATTTTACAGTTTGGAAGCAGAAACATTAAAGTTGCCTGAATTCATATACTGTAAAGAAACATGTCATCCTAATTCTTGGGTGCCACTTGGAGTGTTCACATGAGGGAAACCTATCCACACTGCTAGCTGCCTTCTCTACACGAGACTGTGTAGTGAAGAATGTAACCTTACTGAAAGAGGTTACTGAAAGAGAGGTCTGGCCTGTGCCCTCGGCTCCTGTGAGATAATCTTTGTTCAGCTGTGGTCCTTGAGCTGGCCAAATTATTAACAATATGAATAAGGCTAGGGGCTGGCCACTTTGAAAAGACCATCAGTGTGATTTAGGGTGGAGGCTTTGAGTCACACAGCATTAGTTGGCCTGGAAACTGAGATCAACCACATGGGAAATTAATCAATCATGCCAATGTAATGGAGCCCCAATAAAAACTCTGAACATAATGGCTTGGATGAGCTTTCCTGGTTGGCAGTACTTTGTGTGTACTGTCACACATTGGTGCCAGGGACGCAACACGGCCTGACTCCACAAGGAGAGAACTGTGGAGGCTCCACGCTCGGCACTTCCTTGTCTCTGCCCTACGTGCTTCATCCCTTGGCTGCTTTTAATCTGTATGTTTTCCCTGTAATAAACCAAAACCATGAGTATAAGAGCTTTCAGTGAGTTCTGTGAGTCCTTCTAGCAAAGTATCGAAGCTGAGGGTGGTCTGGGGAGCCCCTTGAACTTGTAGCTGGTGTCAGAGGTGAGGGCAGTCTTGAGGACTGTTCCCTCTAACTTCACAGTTGGCCAAACTCCTCACAGAGACACAATGCATGGTGCAGAAATGTTTGCTACTTGTCAACCTGGAAACAAACTTGTGAGGCCAGGGGAGTTGGCCCAGAGTGGAAGCTAGGGAAGATCTGCCACTTGGCATTTCTCAGTCTGAGATCCACAGCAGGACCTGTCTGGCTTAGCACCCTTCAGAGCATCCGTTTGCCACCCAGTGATACCAGAGGTGATGGGTGCAGCCAGCAATGTACCGAGTGCAGAAGCACAGCATTCATTCAGTCCCACTCAGAAACCTCCCTGTTCCACCAGATTCTCCTACTGCCAGCACATACCCACAATGGTCACCTCTCTCTGGAGCCTACCCAACAGGGATCCCCTCCTCTCCACACATACAGATCCTGTCCTCTCAAATACCTGAGGACCCAGCCCTGTTAGGCACAGAGAGATTCATCCATCATTACCGCAGACTGAAGATGGACACACATTTTCTGACATTCCTCCCACTGAAAGATGGGTTGTTCCCTCCCCTTGAATCTGAGCAGGCGCTATGACTGCTTTAGCCAACAGAATATGACAGAAGTGACACTGAGCCACTTTCTGTATGAGAAACACAGCTTCCATCTCCTGTCTCTTGGAGCACTGGCTCTGTGGGAAGCCAGCGGCCCCGTAAGAAACTCAATCTAGCCACTAGCAAAGATGACTGACCAGCTTCAACTGTTCCAGCTCTCTGAGCAAGGGGCCAAACCTGAGAATGAAGAAACCCTTGTGCACATTCCAGCCTCAGCAAATGCGATTTAAAGGAGCAAGGAAGAGCCAGAACTGAGAGGGCCCCAGGCGAGCCACTCTCTCCATCTACAGTTATCTGATCCATCCCAGCTGAGGCCACAGTCATGGGGGGGTGAGGGGTGCTGTGCAGAGAGGAGCCATGCAGCTCTGTCCTGTGCAGATTTCTGACTCACAGAGCTGGAGAGATAATAAAAGGGTCAGAGTTTTATGATATTAAGTTTTAAGAAGTTTGGTATGCAACAGTAGATAACCGTAGCACTCCCTCATAAACGGGGCCCAATCTTTCATAATTGGGTCTCTGCCATCTCATGCCCAATGGGGCCTGGTTCTCTCTCTCACACAGAGCCATGACCCTCTGACAGCTGCACAAATCAACCCTGCTACACACACAAGAATTCAATCCTCTCTCTCCTGGGGACCCTTTTTCCTCCTACCTCACGAGGACAAAGCCCTTTCACACACGGGGACACAGCCCTCTTACACCCATGGAAAACTGCCCTTAACACACATGCAAGGACTGAATCCTCTCCCATCCAGGGACTGAGCTCTCACTTGCCTGGAATACCACCCTCTTATGCCCACCTGGAGATATTTTGATGGCCTGCCCTCCTATGCTCAGAGATGCCTCTCTCTCTCTCAAACAGGATTCAGCCTGTCTTCCTCACCGCCCCGCTCTTGTGTACACACTCATAAGAATCCAGCAGCCCCCTCATACACTGTCTTTCTCTCTTCAGCTACAACTTGCACTTAACAGTGGCCTTCTAAAGACCATGATGCAACCGTTAGGGTCCGATGTGTAAGTCACTTCTAAAGATCCACATTTCAAACCTCTTAGGAGGAAAGGGTGGTGATGGGGTAGACTGCTGGGCAAATGAGTGGGGCTGAGAGTGATACTTGGGGCCATGCTGTGACAAAAGGAATACACACTAAACCAGAAAACCCAAGACCCAGGATGTCCATCTCTTCTCACCACTGTGAACTTGACAAGTGGCCTTACTTCACAGAGCTGCAGGTTCCTTGTCACTGAAGTGGGCAGAGTCACTCCACAGACCACACCCTCCACAACTGTTGTTGACCTGCTCAAACCAGTGCCCTGAGCCCCTTCAGTACACAATCCTATGTTAGATGACCACTGAAAAGGGAGCAGAATCTCCTCTTTAACTCACTCAGTGACGCTGGGAGTTCACATCTTGAACAAAGGAGGAAAAATCTTCATAGGATATCAGAAGTTATTTAATCTCTGGGTAAGAATAAACAGGCGGCAGAAAGAGATTTAGTTAATGACACATTTCCTAGAATGCTGATCCTCTAACAGCTATCACATGTAGGTCAAAAAGCAGTTAGAAATGTAAGAGTCAATTAAAAGCCCATAGTACCTTATCAAAAAGAATCTGAATTACTTGTCTGTGGGCTCAGCTGTAATCACCGAGCTAAAAAGAAAGCTGACTGAGGCAGCTCCCTCCTTTTACAAATGGCACAGGCAGCAATCTGCACCATTATGCTCGACTGCCGCTTACACAGCCCCAGAACAAGCACGTGATTGGCATTTACAATTCATTTAGTTTGCCGCCATAGGGCCTCCCTCTGCTTTGGCAGTTGGGGTTCCTATCAGGGAAGGCCAACAGCAACCAGAGGAGCCATTAAGGAACGGCCACCTCTTTATTCTTATCTGCTTCAGGAGAGAACCAAGTCTGACCCTTTCAGAAAGATTCTGAGGGGATCCCCAGAAGGCATCTGAAAAACAAAGACAAGAGTATGGAAACTCCCTCAGGGAACAGAAACTGAGGAACCTGCTGTTAAATCATGTCTTCATATTTTGATTTGCTTCTGTTTTCATAAACCACCTGGCTCTTAGTTTCCATGTTTAGCAAAGGATGTTGATCCATCAAAAGATTTCACCTTCCCTTCCAGCTCTCAGACTGAAAACTGTTCTTGTCTTGGAACATTCCAGAAGCTAACTAGGGTTTATAGATGAGAAAACTTTTAACCGCTAGGATCTTAAAGAGTCTTTCAAGTTGCAAATGAATCTTCAAGAGGCTAATGAAGCTACGGACACTGTCCTCTGGAAAATATGAACATGAACTTACACACAAAATTTACATACTTTTTCAGGTAGCCTATGAGTCAATAGGATCTTGGAAGTGAAGTGACTTGCCCGAGGTCACACACTAATTACAGAGGACTGGGAAACAACCCACATCTCCAAGCGTCCAGTGTAGTGTATTTCATGATCTCACATTCTATGCATTGGAAAAACAGACTCGCCAAGTGAATCAACTAAACTGTAAGCCCCATGACGGCAGGGATCAGAGGGATTCTGCTTTCTAACCTAGACCATAATTGACTCACTCACTAATGTAGAAGAGTGAAAAAACTGGATTAAGAACCACTGTCAACAGATTTGCTTTTATTCTTATTTATTTATTTTTTAACATCTTTACTGGAGTATAGTTGCTTTACAATGGTGTGTTAGTTTCTGCTGTATAACAAAGTGAAGCAGCTATACATAAACTGTATATCCCCATATCTCCTCCCTCTTGCATCTCCCTCCCTCCCACCCTCCCTATCCCACCCCTCTAGGCGGTCACAAAGCACTGAGCTGATCTCCCCGTGCTATGTGGTTGCTTCCTACTAGCTTTCTGCTTTACAGTTGGTAGTGTATATATGTCCATGCCGCTCTCTCACTTCGTCCCAGATGTTCTCTTCCAGGACAATGAATCTTCAGCAAGGGACCAGGACAAAAGAATCAGATTCATTTAGGGGTCACACCCCAACCTGGCCCTTCCTGCTGGAGGACCATGGCTGGGGCTCTTGCTTCCCTGGTCTTCATCCTTCCCATTAATTGAGAGTCCCCCCTACCACCACCAATCCTGCCAATCAGCTCCCTTTCACTTAAATCAGCCCAAGCAGTTTCTGTGGTTGCAACCAAAGAACCCTGACTGATTCATGAAGAAACCCAGGGAGCAGGCTAACCCAGATCACTTCACTTCCTCCCTGATGCCACAGCCCCATCACACCGCTGGGTGGCTAAGTGCTTCTCTTCTCCCAGCTATTCACGGGGTCACTCCATCCACTGGTAAAAAAAAAAATCCCTGAACCAGGAGGCAAGACATCTGGATACCAGCCCTGGCTGTGCCAATAACCAGCTATGAGTCTCACTGCTCTTCATTCACCCTCTAGGTAGCAAGTAGTAGTACCCCCTTACACTCCTTACCATGAGTCGGGTACTGTTCTAAGTGCTTTACATGTAAGTGATTTATCTCTCACAACCATTTTACAAAGATACTACAGTTATTCTTCTGTTTTCAGATGGAAAACTGAGGTATGGAGAGGTTAAGTATCCTCAGAGTGACACAGCTTAGAAAGTAGCTTGAACCCAGAAAATCTGAAGGCTACGTGCTCTTAGCCACTACACAATGCTGCCCTTCTGGGTTTTGAACTTTTCTCTCTGTTGTAATTGGACTGCTTTGAGGATCTTCGTCTCTTGTCTGGAAGAGATTTATACTCTAATTGTAAAGCATTGTGACCGAGCATGAAGGGTCCAGGACTGCTCTGCCCTCTCCTAAAGGTCTTGGTCCCTCCCTTCAGCTCCTAGTGAATGTTCAGCTAATGCCCTCAGAGCCTATTTAATCAAGACAGTGAAAAGCTCTCTTCTTGCCACACCTATGATCTTCAACTTAACTATCTGTTCCTATTGCTGCCATAACAAATAGCCACAAACATAGTGGCTTAAACCAGCACACATTTATTATTTTCAGTTCTGGAGATCGTAAGTATGAAATGGGTCTCACTAGGCTAAAGTCAAGGTGTTGCAGAGCTGCGTTCCTTCCAGACATACTAGGAATCAGTTTCCTTGCCTTTTCCAGCTTGCAGAGGCTGCTTGCATTCCTTGGCTCATGGCCCCTTCCTCCAACATCAAAGCCAACGCTGTAGCATCTTTTCAAACCTTTCTCTGACTCTCTTTGCTTTGGTCATCGCATCTTCTATGACTCTTTTAAGCATCCTTGTTATTATAGTTAAAGCCCACCTAGATAACCTCCAGATCTCAAGGTCCTTCACTTCACATGTGCAAGGTCCCTTTTGCCATGTAAGGTAACATATTCACAGGTTCCAGGGATTAAGATGCAGAAACACTAAGGGCCATTATTCTGCCTATCACGCTGCCTGAATGCACAACAGTTAAATCTATCACAACAATGGAAAGTAATTTAGACATCTAAATCCAGAAACAATGATGGGAATTCCACATTTCTTGGACTATTCTAAATGAATATTTATTAAAGGATCTAATCCTCCCTCTGTGCCAGAGAAATGGGGGCAGACATCTAGAAGAAGGGAAAATCATAAGTTGGGACTCCCTCTGAATAACTGCAAAAACTGTGTGAGCTATTATTTTTCAATATTTTTTTTGAGTCTATCTTTATTGTTTAGATTCAGAAGCAGTTGGCTTTTCAAGCCCAGTGAAGCCCCAAATTTCTGGATTCTCTGTATTACCTCCCATTTTTAATCTCAAACTAGCCAATTTTTGCTTGAATATCTTGTCTAATGAAGTAAGAAAGACCATTACCAAATGTCCTGCCACTGAAGTTTCCAGCTTTCCAGGATGAAATAGCTATTTCCTTGCTCCCTGACTGCAAATTTAGAACCACATATTTTAGGTTTGCATATGGCAATACTCACTTCATGGTACTCATTTCTATACTAGAGTAAGATCACTTGTTGTAACAAATTGATCTCAAAGGGTCTCCTGCACAACTGAAGTTTATTTCTTATATAGGCTACTGTGAGTGTGCCAGGTTGGTGAGTGGCTTTCTTTCATGAGGTAATTCAGTGCCCTGGGTCCTTTGCACCCTGTGGCTCGGCCATCAGTTCCCATGTCCTAGTTGCCATCATTTACATCTAGCTCACATAAAGGGGAAAAGAACATGTAAGGACCACAGACACATCTTTTAAGTTTTGGGGCCCAGAAATGGTACACTTTTCTTCAGGTCAAATTCCATTGGTCAAACTCATTGGTCAATCTGCAAGGGAGGCTAGAGTGTGGTCTACTTCTACTTCTGTTTCCAAAAAGTATACATTTTAATTGGTTTATCTGTTCATCAAAGTGAGAGTTCTGGGGTGACTGCCCCATTTGCTCTGTTTTAGAAGGTAGTAGATAGTATCTTGGAGTTACGCCTCTAAGATTCCATGATTTTCCTTTTTTTTTTTTTTTTTTTTTTTTTGCAGTACATGGGCCTCTCACTGTTGTGGCCTCTCCTGTTGCGGAGCACAGGCTCCGGACACGCAGGCTCAGAGGCCATGGCTCACGGGCCCAGCTGCTCCGCGGCATGTGGGATCTTCCCGGACCGGGGCATGAACCCGTGTCCCCTGCATCAGCAGGCGGACTCTCAACCACTGCGCCACCAGGGAAGCCCTGATTTTCCATTTTTAACATTATTCAGATCACTGATTTCAGAACAGCATCACCCAACTTTCAACTCCTTTCATTAAAAGTAGAAAAATGGTGGAGTGGAGTGCAATGGAAAGGACACAGATTTTATCATTAAAATAGAACTGTGTTTGAATCCTGGGTTTATACCTTCACTAGCTATTTCATCTCTGATGAGTTACTTCATTTCTTTGAACTCTCATTTTTTTTCCCAAGAAAAAAAGAAAACTTCACCCAAGATTACCTTTCCAATATATCTCATGGTCTAACCACTCATATCTCAATGGCAAAGCTAATAGCTTCTCATCATTCTTTTAATATCATGTCAACCTATTACTTTTACAGAGAATGTGCCCAGGGGAAGTAACTGCTCACCCAGCTCCATTTCTAGGTTGTAGGAAGAGTTAATACCATATTTATTATACCTAACAGCATGCTTTGTGTATACTAGATACTCAGTAATGTTAGGTCCCATTATTTTCTCCTTTCCCTTTTCCAGTTGTTGTTTAGAATCAGAGAAACTTGCCTCTGTGAGAACTTGTTGGTGCGGTGAAGTACACGTGCTTTTCTACTTGATTAAAATTTCACAGTCCATCTAGTTACCTTATAACCATTGAGGAAATGTCTCCATTTCTGCCACACATTCTTTGTTTAATAGGATAAAGCTCATTTCAGAGATTGCTGGAGAGCACTTTTCATTAGGATTTACAGGACCTACTTTTAAATTCAAGGCCTTAGGGTATTTACAATTCAACCAGGGAGTCAGAGTACACAGAGCAGAAAACAACCTTCCCTAGACCAGTGGTTGCAAACTGGAGGCCGCAGAACACATCAGCCCATGGACATGATTTGTTTGTAAGTACTATGCTAGTAAAAATTTTGATTTGGTTTCTCACATTGAAAAGCCAGGAGATATAATATTAAATTGGAAGTTTTGGCTTCTGGAGAAAAATGGGAAGAGCGGGCCACATAGGGGCCACAGTACCACAAGGTAACAATGTGCTCAGTTGACAGTGACTATTTTTTGCACAGGGAGAAATGCTCCAGTTTGCTTCAGCTCCCCGGCTCCCTTACCCCCGTACCTACCTATATTCCCTGCCTGGCCCTTGTAGGCAACTGAGTTTGCGCCTCACGTTCTGGATCCTATGGCCTATAAGGTACAAATAGGATTGTTACTTGCCTAGTTCCTATTCCTTCAGGAGAAAATCTGTTGGATCAAGTGACATGATTTTCTAAATTTTCTAATATTCTAGGAAAATCATTCTCACAGTTTGAGAATGTACTTCTCACCAGCTGATCCAAGGCAGGCTCAGATGCCATGATCAGACCTGTGTTTCAGCCAGGTTTTATCTGGATCTAAGGTGGATCGGAGGTGGGAGAAAACGGAAAACAAAGGCAATAACTTCGAGGAGAGGGAGGGAATGGTGGTTTGAATCAGGGCAATGGTAGCGGCAATGGAGAAATGCCAGATGTGGGAGATTTTAAGGAGGTAGAATCAACAGGAGCTAACAACTGATTGGATTTTAATATTAACCTACCCTTCACCAACTTCACAGATCTTACTGGACTTTCCACTCACATACTCCCCACTTCAGTCAGACTCTACTGCTCATTTTCCAATTTCTACCTAACATTCTAATAGGTCACTTATACACAAGTGCCAAAAGAAATGGAGGCATCAAAGATGAATCCAGTTTTAGGTGCCTTTAATGAAGACAAAGAATGCAGGAGAACAGAAAACATTTCTTTTCTTTTGCGGAAGGTGGGGCATGGGAGAAGGCTGGAGGTGGGGGAAGTTAAAAGGTTTATTGTGGCACATAAGAATCAAGAAATGGATGGAGATGTCTAGGAAGTAGTCACATAATATAAAAGCAAATCACACGGACTCTAGAACCAGAATGCCTCGGTTTGCATCCTAGCTCTATGACTTCCTAGCTATGTGACATTGGGTGAGTAAGTTACTTAACTTCTCAGAGCCTTGATTTCCTCTGAAAAATGGGAATTAATAATTGTGCCCACTTCATAAGTGTAGTGCGGGAGTGAGTCTAGGACCTTAGAAAGAGACATGAGCCATCACAGTCGTGGACAATGAATGTGCTCCCTGGAGAAGACACTGCAGAGGGAAGAAAGCCAAGAGCAGAGCCCAGCTAGGAGGCAGAGAGGCAGATGGAGCCCTAGGGCAGCAGTTCTAAAATGTGGATGCATATTATAACCACCTGGAGAGCTTCCAAAAAGTACTGATGTCTGATCTCACCCCCAGAGATGCTGACTGAATTGTTTTGGCATGTGGCCTGAGTGGTGAGTTTTAAAAGTTACCCAGGTGATCCTAATATACAGACAATTTTGAGAACCATATTCCTAAGGAAAGGATTTCTCATTTTAAAATGAGCTCCATCCATCAAAATGTAGCTCCAAGTGTAAATTCCAACAAAGCCCTTTCTTATAACATTACTGTAGGTCAAGGACTTGTTAGAAGATATAATAAAAATGATAGCCACCATTTACTAGCAATTAAAGTAGAATAATGTACTGATTATGAGCATAGGCTCTGAAATTAGGCCTGGGTTCAAATCACAGCTCTGCCACTTACTTAGCTATGTGAATTTGAGAAGGTTACTTACCTTTCTATGCTTTAGGATCATATCACTGTCTATCACAGAGGGTCGTTTGTGGGGAAAATGTATTAATATGTGAAAAGAACTTAGAACAGTGCCTGGCATAGAGTAAGCACTTACTAAAGGTTTGCTATTATTATCCTTATTGTCATTATTGAGCATTTATTGGTGCAGGAGTGACCCAAACAAGGAGGCTATAAGATGGGATTTTGGGGCTTCCCTGGTGGTGCAGTGGTTGAGAATCTGCCTGCTAATGCAGGGGACAGGGGTTCAAGCCCTGGTCTGGGAAGATCTCACATGCCGCGGAGCAGCTAGGCCCGTGAGCCACAACTACTGAGCCTGCACGTCTGGAGCCTGTGCTCCGCAACAAGAGAGGCCGCGACAGTGAGAGGCCCGCACACCGTGATGAAGAGTGGCCCCCACTTGCCACAACCAGAGAAAGCCCTCGCACAGAAACGAACACCCAACACAGCAAAAATAAATAAATTAATAAACTCCTACCCCCAACATCTTCTTTAAAAAAAAAAAAAAAAAAAGATGGGATTTTGGAGAGAGGTCATCTGCTAGCCAGCTGCGATGATGATTCCATCACTACTAGGACGGGAAGAATGGATAGTCCCTGGCACATTTTAGCAGTGCAATTGTTAAATTTTTTTTTTTTTTTTTTTGCGGTATGCGGGCCTCTCACTGCTGTGGCCTCTCCCGTTGCGGAGCACAGGCTCCGGACGCGCAGGCCCGGCGGCCATGGCTCACGGGCCCAGCCGCTCCGCGGCACATGGGATCCTCCCAGACCGGGGCACGAACCCGCGTCCCCTGCATCGGCAGGCGGACTCTCAACCACTGCGCCACCAGGGAGGCCCTTGTTAAATTTTTAACCAACGGTGAACTGGAAAAAGATACCAGAGAAAGGGAGTGTACTGGCAGATGCAATATATCAGATGTTTGATAAATCCTGGGAAAATAATCAGTAATTGATAATAATTGAATACCACAGCAAGTGTATATAGTAATATTAACTCAGTCCTTCCCAAAAGGGATCTATGACCATTTACTCAGGTACCCATACACTGAAGAAAGAGAAATATTGAGACATTTTTAGGACTCTGGACACTGATACCCCTTGACAACTAAGTAGACAGAATGACTGAAGCACATGATGACAGCCAGCCTCTGTCATTGGGCCCTACCAGTTTTGGCCAATGGCCATATGAACAAAGTAGCCATGGGGATATGGATGGAGGGTACACAAGGGCCCAACAGCATGGGGTTCCTTGCACCAAGTCTTATCTAGCTTCTACTGCTGTCAAATGTCCCATCTGCCAGTAAAAAAGACCAGTGATCCTCCATGTGGCACCATCCCTTGAGAAGACCAACATCTACTTAGAGGCAAGTTGATTAGATTGAACCCCTTCTATTTAAAAGTGATAGTGATTGATCTTGACTGGAAATGACACATATTTTAGGTATAGATTTGCTTTCTCTACCCATAGGATCTCAGTCTGCCCTACTATCCAAAGGCCTACAGAATGTTTGGCCTGCCAGTATGGAATCACATATAGTATCGAGGAACTTCAACCAAGTGCCTTGAACCAAAGAATCCACTTTGGAGCAAAGAAGGTACAGCAGTGGGCATATGAGCGTGGAACCCAGTGTTCCTATCATTTACTGCAGAAGCCATAAGCTGCTGTACTCAGCTGATCTTTGGAAGGAGTACTGAGGTATCAGTTTGGAGATGACACTTTTCAAGTACTGTCTGCCATGAATAGAATACATGGCTCTGGAACCAAGGGGTGGAAGTAGGAGTCCCAGTGGCGTACTTGGGGAGACCATGTCTCCCATCTTCACAACTCCAGGCTCATCAAGTCCACAGGTCCTGGCCAGCAGAGAGGGAGTATTTCCCTCTGACCAGGTGTCTACTGGGGTGTCTCTTGGTAATCTCCTGCCCAATTTTGAAGGTCAAATGTAGCAGTCACAGATGAAGAAGAACATGGTAACCAGGAATTCAGACACCTCAGGGATGAGATTCTGGGTTGCCTCACAAAATAAGCCACTTTGACCTGCAAAAGTGCTGAGGGCGAAGGGCGAGTAGTTGAGAAAAGAAATGACGAGTATCAACGTGGCCCTGAGACCAGCAGCAGTGAAGGGGCTGAGATTCATCTTCTAACCTTCCTCTTGTAAGCTTCCCCTGGAAAGAGGCTAACCAGAATTCTTGATGACCTATTCCCAAACGGGATGAACTTAATATTTGAAGACAGTGGATCTGAGCACGCAAGTCTATAGTAGATGCTGGGGTGCACAGTCCAGGTTGCTCTTCAGGACTAAGACACCCATTCCCCTAGATGCCAAGAGTGTTGGCCACTGGTGGCACACAGCAGCATCCCTCCCAGGAACTGCTTTTGGCTGAAGAAGTCTTTCTGGCTCAAAGGGGTTGCACCACCTCCCACAGGTGGTACATATCCAATGGCTGGTAATGCAGGGATATGAAGGCCAGGCCCACTTGCCTCAACTCTGGACAACTTTGTTAGGCCATTCTAGTTCTAGAGTTCCCAGCTGGGGCCTCTGTTACAACTGCTTCACAGTTCAACTCCTCCCTCTGCCCAGTCCTACTTCCTTTGCTCCCTCATATAGGTGATTAATAAGGGTACTCTCCTATAAGTATCTTGACACAAATATCCACCTCAGATTCTGAGGGAGTGAATCTATGACACCAGATAAAGGTTTTGTACTTAATGGGTAAAAAAGAAACTTCCCTCCACCGTAAATTCACTCTGGATGAGAGTGGCAATGCATCGATTGTAAAGGAAATTTGTTTGTCTCCAAAGCATGTAATTATTATTATTATTATTTATTTATCTATCTATCTATCTATTTATTTATTTATTTTTGCAGTACGCAGGCTTCTCACTGTTGTGGCCTCTCCCGTTGCAGAGCACAGGATCTGGACGCGCAGGCTCAGCGGCCATGGCTCACGGGCCCAGCCGCTCTGTGGCATGTGGGATCTTCCTGGACCGGGGCACAAACCCGTGTCCCCTGCATCGGCAGGCGGACTCTCAACCACTGCGCCACCAGGGAAGCCCTAATTATTATTAATAAAAGTAAAAATGAGAGAGATGCCAGGGAGAGCATGCCTAAAGGAGCCAAAATTCTGATTTTTAAGACAAGATCATCTACCAAGATATCTTGGAAAGCAAACTCCCTCTAATGCCTTCAGCATAAATTCATGTGTGAGCTTAGTTAAGAGGGAAGATTTTACTCTCGCCCCTCTGGATTTAACAGGACAATGTCATTACTCTGGGAGAAAATGTCAGCTTCCTAAGGGAAATTATTTTCTGCAAAAAAGTCTCAAAGGGCTTCAATGGCCCCACTGGTCTACTGTACAGAGAAATGTACCAGAGATACTGACAAGAAGATCATCATAATGATAAAATATAGACCTCTATATAGTCCCTAATGGGGAGAACAGAAAACAGAGCTTGTGCCCAAATGCCTCTGTTTCCTGAGCAGAATTCTTAACCTTGGCCAGAGTGTTTTCAGAATGCTTTATACTAACTTGTAACAAAGATAAAATCTCCCTGTTAAAATAGCTATAATATTAGTCACCTCAGGGGGATGCTGTCAGGCTTTGCAAAGTGCTTTGTGGCTCCTCAGATAAAAGCAGAGATAAAGCTACAGTGTTATTATTTTTCAACTTGGAGGGCTATCTGGCTAACCCTCTGCATGAACTCACTCTAATCAACCAACTCAAAAGCCTTATGTAAGCTATAAATCCCACTGCCCACTTCATTTCAGTGATGACAGGGGAAACAACATGACCACTTGCTCCCTGGGCCTGAGGAAGTGTCAGACTCCCAGCCTGGGGAACAAGAGAGACTGAGCAATGAATTTCAGACAGTGCCTTATTGGGGGGAGAGGGGGTAGCACTGCTGCTCCCCTCACGACAACCATTACATCCTTGGGCAAAATCTAGATTCCCAATCTGGAAGCAAGATGCTTATGATCAGTCCCCAGCCTCCTCCTCTTTCTCTTCCTCTCCATCCTCCTAACTAACAGAGGCAGGGGCAGCTAACTCTATACCGAAATCCATACTCCCCCTCCTGAGTATAAAGCTGTCCTGGGAAGCAGCTGACGGTCATGTAGGGCCATGGGACCTGTTTTCACCATGTGGTATGTGTAACTTTCAGGTCTGGGTTAAGGTTAAGAGGAGTTGTGTTTTTCCACATCCATCTGCTGACTAAATGCCAAGGGCTCTGACATCCTAGGGGATGGTGAAGTCACAGAATTGAAGAACTCCTGAGAATAGGAATATCACCATAGTACTGTTATATGAATGAAAAATAGACCTCTATTGTGTTAAGCACTGAAATTTGGAGGTTTATTTGGTACAATGTCTAGTGGTACCCTAACTGTACAAAAACACTTCTTGAGCCATTGCTATATGTCACAAACTTTTCCAAGCATATATCCTGAATACCTCTTGTAATGCTGACATCAAGCCTACAGGGTAGCTACTACTGTTATCCCCATCTTATCAATGAGAAAATGAGGCACAGAAGAGTTAAGCAAAATGTCCAAGGTCACACTGCAGGTAAACAGTGCTGAGTTCAGTGCTGGATCCTTTCTACTGGCCCCAAGACAATGCCTCCAATAATCTCTCCTCCTTTCTCCTCTGTGCTCCTCAGGCTACAGCCTAACCAGACCATATACCTCGTGAGTAGTCTTACCATTGGGAATGACTTTCCTTTCCTCCATCTTTTCTTGTCAAATCCAACAAGACACTGCTGAACTTCCAGTGGCTTCTGAAGCAGTCCTTTCCAACAGGACTCACCCCTCCGCTCCAAAGCCTTACTCTGTCCTTCACTGGTCAACTGTCACCAGAGAAGAATGCACTCCCTAATGGGCCTCCTGGCAGAATGGCTGGTCCTTTTGTAGGCCTCCCAGATGAGACTTCCAGCCTGGGAATTCAGTGCTAATTTACCTAGCTCAGAGCTTCACACATTACCTGGCAGAAGTAGGTGCTCAGGAAATGTTTATTGGATTGAACACGTGCACATAAAATACAAAGCTGCCAACCAGTGGTTGTTAACTTAAGTAACATGGCAAGAGAAATGCAAGACTCCTGTACTAAACCCAGAAGAATCTGGCTTGGGAAAGGAGAGGCTTTCTCCAATTCATTACAGCTGAGCAGGTGCTAATCCTGACTCCAGGGCCCAACTGTGGTCATACACGAGTGGGTGCCGCGTACTTACAGCCACATTTCAGGAGCACTGGCATGGAAGGGATTCTACCTAAAACTGGATCTACCCTACACGCCCTAGTTACAGCTGTCTAGTGCCTGAAATTTTACAATTAAAGGTCCATTCCTTGACAAAGCTTAAACATTTCAGATATTCATATCCTGATACAGTGGATTTGTTAGGCCCTTTCCCAAGAGTGGGCTGTCAAAGGTAAACAAGAGAGTATGAAGACCTTAGCACAACAGCCCTGCAGCTTAAAAAGGGGGGAATCAGAATCAGCAATGAGGGGAGAGATGGGAAAAGAACAACTGGGACATGGAACACAAGGCTTGCCTGCTTTACAGGTGTGCTCAAGGTTGGTCTGAGTCCGAGACAGAGCCCCATAGGATTACATGCCTTTTTGTGGAAGGAGGAAGCCACTGACCCAGTCTCCAATTTTTTTCAACCTGAGTCTCCTTGAAAGAGGACTCAGAAAAATCCTACCCTTGGCCAAGACTAACTGCTAACTGCCCTAGGGCAGCAAATATCACACAATTAGTTTCTAGAGCTTCACTTACTATCTCTGTCAGTTTCAGGAACTGCCTGTCACTAGAGCCCTCTAGTGCCAGAGGATGAAGCTATGTGCAGTATAAAACAATGAAAGAGCCAGAATTTGCTAGAATAATCCTGGTCTTAGATGGTCCAGGGCTAAATGTTACAGCTGGCTGTTAGACAACTGTGAAGGGCTAAACATTGATTTGTTAATTACAGATAGCTAAAGTAGGCTTAAATATATATATATAGCTCAACCCTTCTTCTCCCCACCTTCAGGGGCTATGAAAGTATAGAATAAATAATAAAATAAAAATCCTATCTTCTACTACAGCTGCAGCTTCCCTTTCCAAATTTCCTTTGACAAAAAGAAGAAGGTTAGCTGTAGTAGTTATTTCCTCGACTAGTAATTTTCCCTCCTAAGCATCCCCACCACAGTTGCTATCTTCTGAATTCTATCCTCCATTATATCTAAGTTCTATTAATGACACAGGACCTGACATAAGCCTGCCTCTATTGTATGAATTCAGATGTGCTATGAAGTCCCCAATGGCCAAATTCCTTCTCCCCAATCCCATTACCACCACCTTCCCCAACTGAACCTGTAATTTCATCTTAGAGCATCATCCTCTCTGGCTTAAATCAAATTCCAGTTTAAAAATATAAATCTTCCTAGAGGGAAAATTCCTAAAACCATTAAATGAACTGAGACTATAAAAGTCAGCTTTTATTAATTCAACTATTCAACAAGTAATTTCTTCAACTCCTACTATGAGCTGGACACACTGATTTGATATAGGTAACACGTGATTTTAAACCACAAGGTGAAGGAGGGGGATACCAAGGAAGGTCTGAGAAACTGCCAGAACCAAGAGGAGCCTAAGAAGAAATGAAAACTAATTATAATATAGTACCCTTAATGGGATCCAGGAAGAGAAGAAGGATATTAGGTAAAAATAAGAGAATCTGAATAAAATATGGACCTTACTTAATAATAATTTATCAACATTAGTTCATCAATATGACAAATGTACCATATACTGTAAGGTGTTAATAATAGGGGAAAGTGGGTATGCAGTATATGGGAACCCTCTGTATTATCTTACCAATATTTCTGTAAATCTAAAACTGTTCTAAAAAATTAAGTCTATTTTAATAAAGAAAAGAAAGGAAGGCTGAGAACACTAAAGACAGCGGCAGAGGCATCTATACCCCCTCCTTTTCCTAATAGTGCCCGAATTTCCTTTAAATCACCTCTCCCTTAACATCAGTGGGCAACGTGGGTGGGATTCATCCCTGTTCCAGCTCCAATGAAGGGCTCTCATGGTCTAAGTCAATTAGAATATCCCGCTCACCTGGGCCACTGTGACTAGTTCAAAAATAGACCAATCAGAGCAGTAGGATTCCAGGAACTGCTTGCTGAGGCCTTAGGAAAGAAAAGCTTTTACTCTTCCTCTGGACCAGGGTGTGAGAATCTGAGGCTTCCAAGGCTGCAGCAGATATCTTGTTACCATGAAGAGAATAAGACTGAGGGATGCTATGAGACAACTCACATCCAAACGAAGCAAAGCTTAGAAACAGGTCCTGCTGCCATTATTTGAGCTTCCTAGTCTATGACTGCTCCTGAGGACAGCAGTGCATTTGGGCTTCTGCCACCTGCAGCATGAACAACTGTAACTAATCTTATGGATATGCACACTTCACAGCATTGCCCGTGGTGGCCACCTGACTGAGCAGGGAAGGGCCCCTCCAGAGAGATGGTCCTGCCTTGCTGAAGTCACCAGGGCTTGTGGCAGAGCCATGCTCACTTAAAGAGGCACACACAGTCACAATTTCATAGGGCTTGTTTATGAGTTTGAAAACAGAGCAGCAAAAAGAGTGAGATGGTGTTAGACAATAGGCCCCTCTGTTTTCTTTCCAAAAGGTCTATCACAATCAAGTCATCTTCCAGTTCTAGGCAAGACTAAGTAGAGGTCAAAGGGTCATGCTTTACTTGAGTTTGACACCGAGTATTCAGTCAGGAATAAAAAGTTGGACTTCAACAGCCATGGAGGCAGGGACCACTTCTCTCTTGTTCACCCTGTATCCCCAGGGCTTAGCATACCAGTAAGTGTCTAATAAGAGCTCAAGAAATGTCTGCTGAAAAAAAATAAATTGCTAAAAGTTGTCTTTATTTAACTGTAGACTAAGTTTTCTAGATTGAAAGAAACATTCTGCTATAACAGCATGCCCAATCCAGTGTCTTCAAAACAGAAACCTTGAGGCAAGTCACAAGATTGGACGCCCAAAACCAACATCTTAAAAGGGAGCTCAGTGGATTCCTCAGAACTCCTTGCCTGAGCAATGGGATGTTGTCACCCTGAGGCTTGTTTTTCACTCTTCAGAAAATTAGCCAAGTGATTCAAGAAAGCCTTTCAAAGATGACCAACCTGACATTCCATTTTATTTTTCCAACGGCATGTTCAAAAGTGCTGTGCTGGTATAGACCTTCTAGTTCAGATTGATGGGTGAGAAATTTGCTGCTCTGTCATTAACTGCCTCTTGCTAGATGGGAAGCAACTTTTTAAAAATAGCTAGCGATTCAGGCTGGTGAATAAAAGAAGGATAGAAGAGTAACAGTCACCTTTCCTCCCATCTGAATTTGCTGAGCCAGGAGGGTGAGCACATTTTCTGCGGCTTGAAAGCAATGGTTGTCTCCTTAATAATATCTACAGCATGTGGGGCTACTGACCCGCTCTTGACTGTAGCTTCTATTCACTGATTACAGACCTGAACAACAAATACATCAGGGTTTCAATCTGGCTCTCCATGATGTTTGGGTTTTATGAACTGTTTTGAAATGAGCTGTGTTATTGTTAAAGAAGCAACTTAGAACCTAATGCAAGCAGACTGGACATTGAATCACTGTATTTGAAGGATTATTTTCATTATGGTTTGGGACACTAAAAGTTGAGATTCGTTCATCCAGCCATTATCTACCTATTCAATCAATCCAACTTTCCTTCCTTTATTCATTCAGCATTCATAGTGTCTACCATGTATTGTAGTATTTACATGGTACTAGGTGTTGGGGATATACAATTGCTTATGCTGACCTATATCCATTATATTTATCCAAGACCCAAAAAGTTCAGCCCTTACTGGATCAACCTTTACTGTAGCATTATTTCCATCTTGACTATCCTACTACCCTGCCAACTCTTGATGGATAATGTAACTGTGGTCATTTTTAATGATGTCCACAAATTCTGTGATACTCTTCTCCTTCAAAAGGTGGAAACTAATTCCCCCCACCTTAAGAATGGATTGGATATTAAGACTTTGCTTCTAATAAATGGAATATGACATAACTAACAGTGTGTGTCTTCAAAGACTAGGTCTTAAAATGTTTATGGCCTCCTCCTAGTTCTCTCTCTTAGAACACTTGCTCTGGGGGAAGCTATTTACCATGTTGTAAGGACAATCAAGCAGCTCTATGGAGAGGCCCACATGGTGATGAACAAAGGCTTCCTGCTAAAAGTCAGCAAGGAACTGAGGCTCCTGTGAACAGCCATAGGAATGAACCATCTTGGAAGTGTACTCTCCAGACCTGGACAAGCCTTTGGATGACTGCAGCCCCAACTAACATCTTGACAGCAACCTTGTCAGAAATGCTGAACCAGAACCATTTAACTAAGCCATTCCTGAATTCCTGAACCTGAGAAACTATGAAATAATAAATATTTGTGGTTTTGAGCTGCTAGTTTGGGGGTAATTTGTTATGCAGCAATAGATCACTAATACAATGACTGTCCAACAACCACAGGTTTTGTGAATGACATTTAAGATCCTTTCCAAATTTCTTCTAGTGTTCCCTCCTTTACTACAGACATTGAAAAGCTGAAAACCTTACTTTTGAAACGTCCTTGTAGCTAGGGTTCCAAATGTGATTTAGATTCCACCAATCAGAATCAAAGCAACTAGTGTTTGAAATGACTATGGACATTTCAGGTAGATTTCTCACTCAGCCATGAGATCTGGAGACTGAAGTTCAAGTGAGAGTTCAGAGACAAGGAGGTAGATTCAAATATCATCAGAATATAGGTGGACGTTAACACCATGTGAGTCGGAAGAGATCTCCAAGATGGCAGAGGAGTAAGACATGGAGATCACTTTCCTCCCCACGAATACATCAGAAATACATCTACATGTGGAACAACCCCTACAGAACACCTACTGAATGTTGGCAGAAGACCTCAGACTTCCAAAAAGGCAAGAAACTCCCCACGTACCTAGGTAGAGCAAAAGAAAAAAGAAAAATCAGAGACAAAAGAATAGGGATGGGGGGCTTCCCTGGTGGCGCAGTGGTTGAGAGTCCGCCTGCCGATGCAGGGGACACGGGTTCATGCCCCGGTCCGGGAAGATCCCACGTGCCGTGGAGTGGCTGGGCCCGTGAGCCATGGCTGCTGGGCCTGCGCGTCCGGAGCCTGTGCTCCGCAACAGGAGAGGCCACAACAGGGAGAGGCCCGCGTACCACAAAAAAAAAAAAAAAAGAATAGGGATGGGACCTGCACCAGTGGAAGGGAGCTGTGAAGAAGGAAAAGTTTCCACACACTAGGAAGCCCCTTCACTGGTGGAGATGGGGTGTGGTGGGGGGAAGCTTCAGAGCCATGGAGGAGAGCACAGCAATGGGGGTGCAGAGGGCAAAGCAGAGAGATTCCCGCACAGGGGATCGGTGCCGACCAGCACTCACCAGCCCGAGAGGATTGTCTGTTCACCCGCCGGGGTGGGCGGGGCCAGGGAGCTGAGGCTCGGGCTTCAGAGGTCAGATCCCAGGGAGAGGACTGGGGTTGGCTGAGTGAACACAGGCTGAAGAGGGCTACTGCACCACAGCTAGTCAAGAGGGAGTCCATGAAAAAGTCGGGACCGGCCTAAAAGGCAAGAGACCATTGTTTCCGGGTGTGTGAGGAGAGGGGATTCAGAGCACTGCCTAAATGACCTCCAGAGATGGGCACGAGCTGTGGCTATCAGCATGGACACCAGAGACGGGCATGAAACGCTGAGGCTGCTGCTGCAGCCACCAAGAAGCCTGTGCACAAGCACAGGTCACTATCCACACTTCCCCTCCTGGGAGCCTGTGCAGCCCGCCACTGCCAGGGTCCCAGGATCCAGGGACAACTTCCCCGGGAGAACACACGGTGCGCATCAGCCTGTTGCAAAGTCATGCTGGTCTCTGCCGCCACAGGCTCGATCCGCATTCCGTACCCCTCCCTCCACCCCCTGGCCTGAGTGAGCCAGAGCCCCCTAATCAGCTGCTCCTTTAACCCCGTCATGTCTGGGCGGGAACAGAGGCCCTCAGGTGACCTACACGCAGAGGCGGGGCCAAATCCAAAGCTGAACCCTGGGAGCCATGTGAACAAGTAAGAGAAAGCCGTGTGGCTGACAGGGTCTTGGTGTTCCGGTCGGGTGTCAGGCCTGAGCCTCCGAGGTGGGAGAGGCGAGTTCAGAACATTGGTCCACCACAGACCTCCCGACTCCATGTAATATTAAATGGCGAAAATCTCCCAGAGATCTCCAGTACAATGTTAAGACCCAGCTCCACTCAACAAGCAGCAAGCTACAGTGCTGGACACCCTACGCCAAACAACTAGCAAGACAGGAATACAACCCCACCTATTAGCAGAGATGCTGCCTAAAATCATAATAAGGTCACAGACACCCCAAAACACACCACTGGACATGGTCCTGCCCACCAGAAAGACAAGATCCAGCCTCATCCACCAGAACACAGACACCAGTCCTTTCCATCAGGAAGCCTACAAAACCCAATGAACAAACTTTAGCCACTGGGGGCAGACACTAAAAACAATGGGAACTACGAACCTGCAGACTGCAAAAAGGAGACTCCAAACACAGTAAGTTAAGCAAAATGAGAAGACAGAAAAACACACAGCAGATGAAGGAGCAAGGTAAAAACCCACCAGACCAAACAAATGAAGAGGAAATAGGCAGTTTACCTGAAAAGAATTCAGAGTAATGATAGTAAAGATGATCCAAAATCTTGGAAATAGAATGGAAAAAATAAAAGAAACATTTAACAAGGGCCAAGAAGAACTAAAGAGGAAAAAAGCAGTGATGAACAACACAATACATGAAATTAAAAATTCTCTATAAGGAATCAATAGCAGAATAACTGAGGCAGAAGAGTGGATAAGTGACCTGGAAGATAAAATAGTGGAAATACCTGCCACAGAGCAGAAAAAAGAAAAAGAAAGAAAAGAAGTGAGGACAGTCTCAGAGACCTCTGGAATGACATTAAATGCACCAACATTGGAATTATAGGGGTCCCAGAAGAAGAAGAGAAAAAGAAAGGGACTGAAAAAAATATTTGAAGAGCATATAGTTGAAAACTTCCCTAATATGGGAAAGGAAATAGTTAATCAAGTCCAGGAAGAACAGAGAGTCCCATACAGGATAAATCCAAGGAGGAACATGCCAAGACACATATTAATCAAACTATCAAAAATTAAGTACAAAGAAAACATATTAAAAGCAGCAAGGGGCTTCCCTGGTGGCGCAGTGGTTGAGAGTCCACCTGCCGATGCAGGGGACACGTGTTCGTGCCCCAGTCCAGGAAGATCCCACATACCGCGGAGCGGCTAGGCCTGTGAGCCATGGCCGCTGAGCCTGCGCGTCCAGAGCCTGTGCTCCGCATGGGAGAGGCCACAACAGTGAGAGGCCCACGTACCGCAAAAAAAAAAAAAAGCAGCAAGGGAAAAACAAAAAATAACATACAAGGGAATCCCCATAAGGTTAACAGTTGATCTTTCAGCAGAAACTCTGCAAGCCAGAAGGGAGTGGCAGGACATATTTAAAGTGATGAAAGGGAAAAACCTACCACCCAGATTACTCTACCCAGCAAGGATCTCATTCAGATTTGATGGAGAAATTAAAACCTTTACAGACAAGCAAAAGCTAAGAGAATTCAGCACCACCAAACCATCTTTACAACAGATGCTAAAGGAAGTTCTCTACGCAGGAAACACAAGAGAAGGAAAAGACCTATAAAAACAAACCCAAAACAATTAAGAAAATGGGAATAGGAACATAAATATCGATAACTACCTTAAATGTAAATGGATTAAATGCTCCAACCAAAAGACACAGACTGGCTGAATGTATACAAAAACAAGAACTGTATATATGCTGTATACAAGAGACCCACTTCAGACCTAGGGACACATATAGACTGAAAGTGAGGGGATGGAAAAAGATATTCCACACAAATGGAAATAAAAAGAAAGCTGGAGTAGCAATTCCCATATCAGACAAAATAGACTATAAAGACTATTACAAGAGACAAAGAAGGACACTACATAATGATCAAGGGATCAATCCAAGAAGAAGATGTAACAATTATAAATATTTACGCACCCAACATAGGAGCACATCAATACATAAGGCAAATGTTAACAGCCATAAAAGGGGAAAACAACAGTAACACAATCATAGTAAGTGACTTTAACACCCCACTTTCACTACTGGACAGATCATCCAAAATGAAAATAAATAAGGAAACACAAGCTTTAAATGATACATTAAACAAGATGGACTTAATTGATATTTATAAGACATTCCATCCAAAAACAACAGAATACACTTTCTTCTCAAGTGCTCATGGAACATTCTCCTGGATAGGTCATATCTTGGGTCACAAGTCAAGCCTTGGTAAATTTAAGAAAATTAAAATCGTATCAAGTATCTTTTCTGACCACAATGCTGTGAGACTAGATATCAATTACAGGAAAAAATGTGTAAAAAATATAAACACACTGAGGCTAAACAATACACTACCTAATAACCAAGAGATCACTGAGGAAACCAAAAATACCTAGAAACAAATGACAATTAAATCACGATGACCCAAAACCTATGGGATGCAGAAAAAGCAGTTCTAAGAGGGACGTTTATGGCAATACAATGCTACCTTAAGAAACAAGAAACATCTCAAATAAACAAACTAACCTTACACCAAAAGCAATTAGAGGAAGAAGAATAAAAAAATCCAAAGTTAGCAGAAGGAAAGAAATCATAAAGATCAGATCAGAAGTAAATGATGGAAACAATAGCAGAGATTAATAAAACTAAAAGCTGGTTCTTTGAGAAGATAAACAAAATTGATAAACCATTAGCCACACTCATCAACAAAAAAGGGAGAAGACTCAAATCAATAGAATTAGAAATGAAAAAGGAGAAGTAACAAGTGACACTTCAGAAATACAAAGGATCATGAGAAATTGCTACAAGTCACTCTATGCCAATAAAATGGGCAACCTGGAAGAAATGGACAAATTCTTAGAAACGCACAACCTGCCAAGACTGAACCAGGAAGAAATAGAAAATATGAACAGACCAATCACAAGCACTGAAATTGAAACAGTGATTAAAAATCTTCCAACAGGGCCTCCCTGGTGGCGCAGTGGTTGAGAGTCCGCCTGCCGATGCAGGGGATGCGGGTTCGTGCCCCGGTCTGGGAGGATCCCATATGCCGCGGAGCGGCTGGGCCCGTGAGCCATGGCCGCTGGGCCTGCGCGTCCGGAGCCTGTGCTCCGCAACGGGAGAGGCCACAACAGTGAGAGGCCCACATACCGCAAAAAGAAAAAAAAAAAAAAAAAAAAGAAAAAAAAAATCTTCCAACAAACAAAAGCCCAGGACCAGATGGCTTCACAGGCGAATTCTATCAAACATTAAGAGAAGAGCTAACACCTGTACTTCTCAAACTCTTCCAAAATATAGCAGAGGGAGGAGCACTCCCAAACTCATTCTACGAGGCCACCATCACCTTGATACCAAAGCCAGACAAAGATGTCACAAAGAAAGAAAACTACAGGCCAATATCACTGATGAACATAGATGCAATAATCCTCAACAAAATAGTAGCAAACAGAATCCAACAGCACACTAAAAGGATCATAGACAATGATCAAGTGGGGTTTATCCCAGGAATGCAAGGATTCTTCAATATATGCAAATCAATCAATGTGATAACCACATTAACAAACTGAAGGACAAAAACCATGTGATCGTCTCAATAGATGCAGAGAAATTCGACAAAATTCAACACCCGTTTATGATAAAAACCCTCCAGAAAGTAGGCACAGAGGGAACTTACTTCAACATAATAAAGGCCATATATGACAAACCCACAGCCAACATCCATTCTCAATGGTGAAAAACTGAAACCATTTCCTCTAAAATCAGTAACAAGACAAGGCTGTCCACTCTCCCCACACTTATTCAACATAGTTTTGGAAGTTTTAGCCACAGCAATCAGGGAATAAAAAGAAATAAAAGGAATCCAAGTCGGAAAGAAGAAGTAAAGCTGTCACTGTTTGCAGATGTATACACTCTATGTATACATAGAGAATCCTAAAGATGCTACCAGAAAACTACTAGAGCTAATCAATGAATTTAGTAAAGCTGAAGGATACAAAATTAATGCACAGTAATCTCTTGCATTCCTATACACTAATGATGAAAAATCTGAAAGATAAATTAAGGAAACACTCCCACTTATCACTGTAACAGAAAGATTAAAATATCTAGGAATAAACCTGCCTAAGGGGACATAAGACCTGTATGCAGAAAACTATAAGACACTGATGAAAGAAATTAAACATGATACAAACAGATGGAGAGATATACCAGGTTCTTGGATTGGAAGAATCAACATTGTGAAAATGACTATACTACCCAAAGCAATCTACACATTTAATGCAATCCCTATCAAACTACCAATGGCACTTTTCACAGAACTAGAACAAAAAATTTCACAATTTCTATGGAAACACAAAAGACCCCAAATAGCCAAAGCAATCTTGAGAAAGAAAAATGGACCTGGAGGAATCACGCTCCCTGACTTCAGACTATACTACAAAGCTACAGTAATCAAGACAGTATGGTACTGGCACAAAAACAGAAATATAGATCAATGGAACAGGATAGAAAGCCCAGAGATAAACCCACTCACATATGGTCACCTTATCTTTGATAAAGGATGCAACAATATACAGTGGAGAAAAGACAGCCTCTTCAATAAGTGGTGCTGGGAAAACTGGACAGCTACATGTAAAACAGTGAAATTAGAACACTCCCTAATACCATACACAAAAATAAACTCAAAATGGATTAAAGACCTAAATGTAAGGCCAGACACTATAAAACTCTTAGAGGAAAACATAGGCAGAACACTCTATGTCATAAATCACAGCAAGATCCTTTTTGACCCACCTCCTAGAGAAATGGAAATTAAAACAAAAATAAACAAATGGGACCTAATGAAACTTAAAAGCTTTTGCACAGCAAAGGAAACCATAAACAAGATGAAAAGACAACCCTCAGAATGGAAGAAAATATTTGTAAGTGAAGCAGCTGACAAGATTTAGTCTCCAAAATTTAGAAGCAGCTCATGCAGCTCAATATCAAATAAACAAACCACCGAATCCAAAAATGAGCAGAAGACCTAAATAGACATTTCAGGAAAGAAGATATACAGATTGACAACAAACACATGAAAGGATGCCCAACATCACTAATCATTAGAGAAATGCAAATCAAAACTACAATGAGGTATCACCTCACACCAGTCAGAATGGCCATCATCAAAAAATCTACAAACAATAAATGCTTGAGAGGGTGTGGAGAAAAGGGAACCCTCTTGCACTGCTGGTGGGAATGTAAATTGATACAGCCACTATAGAGAACAGTATGAAGGTCCCTTAAAAAACTAAAAATACAACTACCATATGACCCAGCAATCCCACTACTGCGCATATAACCTGAGGAAACCATAATTCAAAAGGAGTCATGTACCACAATATTCATTGCAGCTGTATTTACAATAGCCAGGACATGGAAGCAACCTAAGTGTCCATCAACAGATGAATGGATAAAGAAGATGTGGCACACATATACAATGGAATATTACTGAGCCATTAAAAGAAACAAAATTGATTTATTTGTAGTGAGGTGGATGGACCTAGAGTCTGTCATACAGAGTGAAGTAAGTCAGAAAGAGAAAAACAAATACCATATGCTAACACATATACATGGAAACCAAAAAAAAAAAAAAGTTCTGAAGAACCTAGGAGCAGGACAGGAATAAAGACGCAGGTGTAGAGAATGGACTTGAGGACACGGAGAGGGTCAAGGGTAAGCTGGGATGAATTGAGAGAGTGGCATGGACATATATACACTACCAAATATAAAATAGATAGTTAGTGGAAAGCAGTCACATAGCACAGGGAGATCAGCTTGGTGCTTTGTGACCACCTAGAGGGGTGGGACAGGGAGGGTCGGAGGGAGACGCAAGAGGGAGGAGATATGAGGATATATGTATATGTATAGCTGATTCACTTTGTCATAGAGCAGAAACTAACACACCATTGTAAAGCAATTATACTCCAATAAAGATGTTAAAAAACAAACAAACAAAACAAAAAACATTTGAGTCAGTAAGACCTGCTGCCCAGGGAGAATGTCAGAGGGAAGAGATCCACAGACAAAGGACAGGGCACTGAGAAACACCAGGGTTTAAGGAACAGGGAGGTGGAGAGGCATATGAAATTGCTGAGAAGGATCCAACTCAGGCAGGAAAGGCAGCAGGACAGAGTGGTGTCATGAAAGCCAAGGAGACAGGAAATCTCAAGAAGGAAAGGTGAGAAGACAGTAAGATGAGGACTGAAACGTGTCCACCGGACTTAGTGGTGGTTTCAGTTGCCCAAGAATTTTCCATGGAGATGCTGGATTTAAGTAGGTGGAAAAGTAAACTGAGGTTGAGGAATGAGAGACCACTCTTGAAGAAGCTTAGCTATGAAGGGAAGAGGAGAGGACAGTATCTATAGATATGTAGGTCTTGATCCAGGATAACTATTTTTTCATCGAGGGATTTCATTGATGTGAGAAAACGCTTGGGCCACAGTTCTAAGTGAAAAGCAGCAGGTTACAGAGCTGTACATACAACCCGATGAAGAAATCATGTAAATGAAAAACATAACTAGAAAAAAGACTGGAAGAAAATGCATCCAAATGTTATAACATGTTAATGTGGCTATATCTGGTGGAGGGGTTTATGAGTGGTTTTTATTTACTCCTTTTGCCATTTTTTTATCTTCCATGTTTTCTCCTAACTTTTTACAGAAATTTTTAAACAAAGACAAGTTAAAGGATAGGATAATGTATACCCACATACTCTTCATTTGGAACCTATATTTACTAATTGTTAACATGTTCCACAGTTTTCTTCTGTCTCTCTCTCCTTCCCTCTCTCCATCCACCCATTTATCCATCTATCTGTCTACCTAACCATTCATCCATCTACTCTACTTTACTTGTCTTTAAGAGTGGTTTATATAATATATAATATTACATATACATATATATGTTGAAGTTTTTTGTTGAATTACTTTTCAGTGGCAGACATCATGCAACTTTGTTTTTAAGTTCTTCTAAGAACAAGGATGATCTGAGGAAGATAATTTTAAAAATCATACTAATTATACTAAAATCATACTAATTATACTATGTGTGTATGTGTTCACACAATCACTAGGATTGTGTGTTTGTCTGTGTGTGAGAGAGTGAGAGAAAGAGAAAGAGAGAGAGAGAGAGAGAGAGAGAGAGAGAGAGAGAGAGAGAGAGACTGACTCTAGGAGAGAGGAATAGCTCTGAGTTTTGACCCATGGGTCAAGAATGGATTTCAAATAAAACTCCAAGAGCCAGGATTTGCATGTGTTGCTCTCTGCTGATAATACAGAATCAGTGTTTCAATTTAAGCATATTTATAGACTACAGATAATCATCCTGTCTGCCACAATAGTCCTACCTTTCCTTCCAAACCCACCTCAGGTGCCACATCCTCCAGGAAGCCTCTTCTGCCTTTAGCCCCTTCAGCCAGGTAGAGTTTTGCTTCTTCTCACATCTCAAAACACATTTGCTCATCCTCCTCTTACAGCTTCCATCACATCTGCCAGGAGTTGCTATTGCTCTGCTTTCTTAAGTGTTTCTCAGGCTCCCTTGTACACTTTAACCTACTTGAGTAAAAAAGCTCTGTCTTGGGCTTCCCTGGTGGCGCAGTGGTTGAGAGTCCGCCTGCCGATGCAGGGGACACGGGTTCGTGCCCCGATCCCGGAAGATCCCACATGCCGCGGAGTGGCTGGGCCCGCAAGCCATGGCCGCGGAGCCTGTGTGTCCGGAGCCTGTGCTCCGCAACGGGAGAGGCCACAGCAGTGAGAGGCCCGCGTACAGCAAAAAAAAAAAAAAAAAAAAAAAAAAAAAGCTCTGTCTTGCTCACAAAGTCACAGCTAAGGTAGATCTAGATCGGAATCCCGGCTCTTCTACTTTTTAGTTGAACATGTTATTTAACCTCTAAGCCTCAGTCCCTCATTCAAAATTTTCTCATAAGGTTGTTGTAGAAGTAAAGAAAAGATTAAAGTTGATCTTTATTAAATACTTAATAAGTGGTAGCTAGTTTATAGCTATTATCACAGTCTCTCTTCATAGAAGTATACAATAAATACTTGCTTAATTATACTAACTCATTAGTAGCTGATACTGGTCAAATATCTCACAACTCCCCCTCCACCTCTCACACACCTATAGTAGATATTTCAATCCAGTCAGAAAAAATATGATAATTTTAAGAACAGGCATGGATTCCAGTGAGAATCTCTATGAGGGCTTTTCCATTTCCCCTTAAATAACTGCATCATGGTAAGTCTCACTTACATTGGTAAGATCAGGATTGCTATAAGCCCACCAACCAGTTACCAGTTTGTTAGATTCCTTGAAAAGTCTTTGAAAGCAGTAAGAATCACGGTGGATGTAAAACTACCAGGATCACTACAGCTGGAAGCAGAGGCCTCTGTGGGAACATATGACCATGTAAAAACAGTTCAGAACCAATGCTGCAAAACAACCTCTTAGATGCAGAAGACCAGGCAGCTACTTGCCTTCCATTTGAACTTAAATCAAGTGACACAAAGGCAATTGTTATAGAATATTTGGATCAAAGAAGGAAAGTAACACAATTCCTTCATTTAACACCAGTTTTGCATAACTTGTATTCATGGACATTGTGCTAGAGACAGTTGTGGGCACTGTGGGACCTGTTATCTGTCCTCTGTCCTCCAGAATACTACTTAAAACAATTTTACTGCCTCTTAAACCAAAATCCAGAACAATTAGTGATGAGATGTCATCAGAGAGGGAAAAGTACACTGGGCTAGGGATCAGAAAACTCAAACTTGAGAATTGATTCCATACCTTTCTTGTCGGGCGACTTGCATAACTTACAAGTTGGGCTCTTGTTTCCTTCTACAACTGAGATAATAATAATGTCCTTTACTACTGCACAGAGCTGTTTGGAGGATTAAAGAGTTCAATAGCTATTAAGTGCTATGCAAATGTAGGGGTTATTCTCTACTTGAATGTCTTATAGGCCTGCTCCCTTCTGGGCAGAATAGAGTGAAAAGGTGAGAGAGCCTACAACCCAGGGGTGCAAAATGAGGGGCAGATTAAGAAAAACTGAATGGGTATAAAGCACACATGGTTATAACCTTCAGTCACATAGAGGGTGTTGCACTCTGGAGTAATAATGCTTTTCTCGCTCTCTGAATATTCACTTGTGCCAGGACTCCTGCTGCGTTCCCACGAGCAATGACTCTTCTGGCTGATTGCAGGATTGAAATGACTTCAGTCATCAGAGTGAGTGGTTTCATTACTAGGTAACAAGTCATTCACCCAAGATTAAGTGGTTGTCAGTCAAGTTGAGGCTTGGATGGAGCCATCAGTCCCAGAGATGTGTGATATACCTTAGCATGCCCTAGCCCGTGATGGGTCCTTTTCCGACTGTTCCCACTAATTAACAGGAAGACGCTCGTTTACTTCATGTCACCCACCTCGCCATGAATTTACTCTCAGGGTACTGACATCCCCAATACGAGGAGATAGAAATGAAGAAATGCTTCAAAATCTGCTGCTGCTGCCTAGTGTTTCTTGTGAACAGCTTCCTTGAATTTGCTCTAAAGCACCAAACATGATTAGAACTGAATTTGTTTCACTTTGGAGGAGAGAAAGTTATAAAAGTGTTATATGCCTGCTTATATCTCACAAAAAACACTGCTTCTTGCAGTTAGCAGCTGTGTCTTACTCACCATCTATCCCTGAACAAAGTACAGCGCCCAACACAGGCTAACCAGTCAGTGTGCACTTACCACATTGAATTAAATGGAAACAATATTGGTTTCCAGGTCAAACTTCATTACTTGTATGAACTGGTATTGTATCATCTTTATATTCTCTTTCCTTTGCACCTCTTTTGGTCCTAGTATTTAATAATTACACAATACACGTTTTTCTTAGTAACATCGATAGTAAAAGTCCTTCTGTTTCTGTGTGTACGGCCCTATGAGTTTGGCAAATGCCTACAATTGTGCAACTACCTCAAAAAATTCTCCTGTGCTTCTTCATAGTTATTGCCTCCCCGCCATCTCTAGTTCCTGACAATCCCTGCTTTGCGCGAACTTGAGTTTTTGTTCATTTTGGTAAATACCTAGGAGTGGGATTGCTGAGTCATGTAGTAAATATGTGTTTAACTTTCTAAGAAGCTTCCACAGTTTTCCAGAGTGACTGTGCCCGTTTCCATTTCCACCAGCAGTGTAGGAGAGTCCCAGTTGCTCCAAATCCTTGCCACCACTTGGTATTGTCAGTGGTTGTTTTTCATCAGGCATTCTAATAGCATGTGGTGATGCAGTAAATTGTTATATGTGAATTACTGGACAGGCAGAGGAAAGAAGAGGATACACCCAGATTCCTCCATAGTGTAGGAATTTTGTGAGAATTAAACCAATGAAGACCATTCAGAAGGAGCCCCATTGATATGGGTTATTAAACAGTTACATTGCTAAACTATTAATTCCTCAGCCTGAAGGAAGAAACTTGGGTGTACAGTTTCTAACCAAAAGCTTCCCCACTGTTTTCTGTTTAATGGTGGAAGTGTTTCTGTCACTAACATGATTTTCAAGACCTACATCCACTTTCCAGGATGTAACAAACAAACAGAGCTTTAATGAAACACCCAATGGTGTTTCCAGGAAATTTTCAAAGCTGAAATTGCTTTCTGATATTCTCTTGGCTACAAGCTTGAATCTTATATATTTTATCATCAACACTTTGTACAATGCTGTGTACACCACAGAAGATTATTCAGTTGAAATAAAATTTGCCTTTCCTCTAGAACTGCACTGGCCAACATGGTACACTCCTAGCCACATGTGGCTACAGAGCACGTCAAATGTGTCTAGGGTCATATTTTAAAATTGTAAGTTAAAACAGTGTATGAAAGAAAAAATGTAAAATATCTCATTCATCTTATAAATATATATATATATATATATATATATATTTTAGAAATTTATTTATTTATCTATTTTTGGCTGCATTGGGTCTTCGTTGTTGCATGTGGGCTTTCTCTAGTTGTGGTAAGAGGCAGCTACTCTTGGTTGCGGTGCATAGGCTTCTCATTGCGGTGGCTTCTCTTGTCACGGAGCATGGGCTCTAGGCACACGGGCTTCAGTAGTTGTGGCTCGCAGGCTCTAGAGTGCAGGCTCAGTAGTTGTGGCACATGGGCTTAGGTGCTCCACAGCATACGGGATCTTCCTAGACCAGGGCTCGAACCCATTCCCCTGCATTGGCAGGCAGATTCTTAACCACTGTGCCACCAGGGAAGTCCCTCATTAATCTTGTATTGATTGTATGTTGAAATGATAGCACTTTTGGACATATTTGGGTTAAATAAAATATATTACTAAAATTAACTTTGCCTATTTTAATTTTTTAATATAGTTATTAGGAAATTTTAAATTACATATGTAATTACATATACACTTTGCATTATATTTATTTTAGGCAACACAACTCTAGAATGGAGGACTATTGCTAAAGAGAGTTAAATTTGAGTTACATCTAAAACAATCTATGGGGCATTTCAAAATCTAGTGTTACTTTTAAATAAAAAAATATATATACACCATTATTAAGTGTAGTAAGATGTTATATATTTACTAATTAAATGTTAGATATTTTTAAACTCATTCATTCTATATCAATATTCTAAAGTGGACATATCAATTGTTAAAGGAAAAGTATTTTTTAAAAATAGACAATAAAAATCAAAACAGTAAAAATAAAAATAATTAAAAATTTAAAATAGAAAAATTAAAGACAACTTCAGCTCTTTAAAAGATACACAAAGAGGGCTTCCCAGGTGGCGCAGTGGTTGAGAGTCTGCCTGCCGAGGCAGGGGACACGGGTTCGCGCCCCGGTCCGGGAAGATCCCACATGCCGCGGAGTGGCTGGGCCTGTGAGCCATGGCCGCTGAGCCTGCGCGTCCTGAGCCTGTGCTCCGCAACAGGAGAGGCCACAACAGTGAGAGGCCTGTGTACAGTAAAAGATACACAAAGAAATAAAAAGGCAATTAAAAAACTGGGAGAAAATATTTGCAAAATACATATCTAAAATTGTTATTAAGAATATATAAAGAATTCCTACAATTAAATATTAAGAAGTCAAGTAATTTGATCAAAAATGGGCAAAAAATCTGAATAGAAACTTTACCAAAGACCTTACAAAAAGCGCAAACCAGTACGTGAAAAGATGCTCAACATCATTAGTCATTAGAGAAATGCACAACTACACTTAAAAGACTAAAATTAAGAAAACTAATGATTTCAATTGTTGATGAAGATGTAGAGCAACTGGAACTCATATGTTGATGTTGGAATGTAAAATGGTACAGCCACTTTGGAAACACAGTTTGGCAGTTTCTTATACAGTTAAACATGTACTTACCATACAACTCAGAAATTCTAATCCTAGGTATCAACAGAGTCCACACAAAGACTTGTAGGTGAACAGTAGCTCTATTTATAATAGCCCCAATCTGGAAACAACCCAAATTTCCAACAATGTGCCATCAATATGTACAATATCCACAAGGAATATTACTCAGCAATAAAAGGAAACACACTGCTGATGAAACTTAGCAGGACCCTGTGGGGCTCTCCTAGGTACAAAAGCCCTTCTTGTGTCCTCATTTGTTGTTTGTAGGAAAAAGGCTTCAGCCTCCTAGACCTTCCCTGAGTTCCAAAGGGCAGATTCAAGTAGTTACTAATTAGGGAAGTGAGGGAATGGAGAAACAAAGAAGGAGCAGTCAGGAAATAATAGTGCATCGATAAAGTAGAGTCCTAGTTCCTCCTCAAGGGATATACATAACAATATTTCTTTGAGATCTTCTACAGGGATTAAGGCTCCCATCCAAGAGGAAGATGGTAACTTCAGGCTGAGCACAGATTCCTGGAGCACTGCCCTGCTACCTCACCATCAACCAATCAGAAGAAAGTCACACACCCTGCAGCCTTCATCCCAAATTTTGTCTTTAAAAACTCTTCCCTGAAAACCATGGGGGAGTTCAGGTCTTTTGAGCACAAACCACCTGTTCTCCTTGCTTGGCCCTTACAATAAACCCTTCTCTGCTCTGACGGTTTGTTTGGCCTCACTGTGCAGGCACATGAACTTGAATTATGCACTGATATCAAGCAACAAATTAGATAAATCTCAAACGCATTATGCTAAGCAAAATTCTAGAAAAAGAAAAATTAATGATTGAAAGCAGACCAGTGGTGGTTAGGGGCCAGGGGTGGGAAAATGTATTTATCAAAAAGAGGCAAGAAGGAACTTCTGGGATGAGAGAAATGTTCTCTATCTTAATTGCAGTGGACTGTATACATTTGTTAAAACTCATTGAATTGTACATTAAAATTAGCAAATTTTATTGTATACAAACTATACCTCAATAAAGTTGATTTAAAAAGTAAAATCAGCAATAAAATTAGCAATGGCAATGTGAATAAATGGAAATTTTCATACACTGCTGGTGGAGAGGTGTATGAATTGGTGCAACAACTTGGTAGCAACTTAGCACTATCTAGAAAGTTGGTGATGAACCCAGCTCAGGATACAGCATTCTACTTTGAGAATCTGCTTTTGAGAGATTTCCAAACAGTACATCATGAGATATGTACAAAAATTTGTGCTCTTTATGCATCAACGTAGACTTTTTTAAAAAAAAGCATGGCTAAGATTTAAAAAAGGGATGCTGCAAAATAGCACAACATACTATTTTTGTAATTTTTGAGAAATATCAAACAATATTAAATATTATCATGGATACATTATTGTGTAATTTATGTGCAAAAATATGGATTAAGTATGGATAAGTAATATAACCCACAATTTTAGGGTAGAGGTCAGCCTTTATAAAGCAGGAGAAACATAGGATAAACCATGTACTTTAATCATATATTAAACATACATTTTAAGCATCTATAATAATTATTACTCTAAAAATGATCTGAAATATTTATAATAAAGTTTTAGTATTTTTTTCTGGGGTGGAAATAATAGGTGTTTTTTCTAATCTCTGTGCTTATGTGTACATGGGAAATATTTACTTTTTTTAAGTAAAGAATAATTTTTAAAGCTATCTTTAACCACAAAGCATCAGTAAAAACTATAACCAAATGTGACTTTCCACTCAAGAAAGATAAATATTTGAACAATCAGAAAATTATTTTGTTGTTAAAAATCTTTAAAGAGATTAAAGATAGCAACCATAAAACAAGACCTGGAGCTTATGAAATAAAAATAAAAGAATATAAAACTAGAACTGGAAGATTTTTTTAAAGGAGAAATTAGAAATTTTATAAATGAAAAATAAGGTCAATGAAATTTTAAAAACTCAGTAGATGAGTAAATTGAAAATGAAATGCAATGAAATAATGAATGAATTAGAAGTTAAGGAAGTTGAGGAAATTTTAGATAATACAGAAAAGAAATATAAAGAGATGAAAATTATGAAAAAATTAAGATATATGGAGGATTTATTGAAAAGTTTCAAGATATGTCTAATAGAACTTTCAGAAGAAGATAATTGCTAAGCATTTTCCAGAATTAGAGAAAAACATGAGACATTAGATTGAAAAGAAAACATGATACACAAGTAGAATAAATAAAATTAAATTCACGTCCATGTATACTGTAGGAAAATTGCAGAATAGCAAGGGAAAAAAAGGTATGGAAGGAAAAGAAAGATTACCCAGAAGGAATGACAATCACTTGGCAGCAAACTCATCAGCAAAGGGAGGTACAAAAGATGACAGAGAATATCTCAAATGTTTGGTGGCAAAATCTAGAATTCTTTACCCTAATTAATTAGAGACGGTGGAAATAACGATATTTGGGGGTTCATAGGAGAGAATTATTACCTACAGATTTCTGAAAGAAGAGATGTACTTCGGCAAGAAGAGAAATTATCCTGGAAGGTAAGAGTGGAATAAAAGGAATGAAAGTGAACAAAAAATTGGTAAAAATTGTTTAAAAATCTAAATATGTTTCTATTATAAACAACAATAATAATAATAGAAAATATACCCTCTAAAAATACAGAAAACACTTTGGTTAAGGATACAAAAATCATCTTGGGTTCCAAGGACATCTCATTCTTGAACACTGTGTGAATGTCATGAGCTTACAAAAGCAACTATAATAAATGGCTAGTACAATTTTTTTTTAAGTTAGCATGAAGGAACACTTAAAGACTAAATGCAGAATATACTTTTTTTGCCTATTTCAGTTCTGTGTGCCATCCTAAGGGCTGCCCACAGTCTGATCATAAGGATGGCATGGGTGTTTATGGCAGGTAATCTAGTTTTAATAAAGTCTGCAAAGCAACATTGCCCCTGGCCATCTAAGTCTTAGATCTATTTTAATTATAGTGAGCAATCTCCTGAAATAATATTCTCAGTCATGGGATGTGATGTTATATATCGTCTTACATGGTAACTTCGGAAAATAACTCTCAACATCTCTGATGAACCAGCACAGAACCAAAGAGTATAATTGGAGTTTCTTACAGATCCTTTAGATATTGCAGGCATAGTGAATAGAGATGAGTTTCATTTGAATGCTTTATCATTCATCATGAAAAGGAAACATCAGCATGCCCCCTGCCTCTTTCTTTGGCTGCTCTCTACCTAATAGGAATCTTTAAGCTCTTTCTATGTCACCTCTGAGGTAATTAACATCACTCAGAAAATATCTGAACAGCAGCTATAAGAGAGAGAGCAAGTGCTTTCACTGGGGAAAAGTTACAATCAGGATCTGCGGGCAAATGTGCAATTCTTAGAAATTTTACTTCAAACCGAGATAAAACCCCATTGTCATAAAGAGAAGTGGTAATGAGTAATGAGTAATATATATATATATATATATATGTGTGTGTGTGTGTGTGTGTGTGTGTGTGTATACACACACACACATATATATACATATATATATAAAATATATAGTGTAGTTATAATTACAGTTATAAAACTGATAAACACAGTCATAGAAAACTTGGAAACAAAAGAAAAAAATCCCATCATCCTGACACAACATTTATTTATTTACTTATATTTTCTTCCTATGTGTACTTTTTCATGGTTGTAATCATAGCATTTATACATTTTTTATGAGGATTTAAATCACAATACTTTTCCATATTGCCAAATTTCACGGCTATCATTTTTAATGACTTTTGTATTATGGGGATGTGTCATGATTTATTAAACCAATCACCTACTCTTGGACATTTTTAGTTGAATAATATTTGACAATTTTAAAAATCAGTTCTGTGAACATCAAGCTTATGGCTGTTTTCCATATTTAGTCTATTTTCTAAGGATAGATTCCTCAAAGTGGAATTACCAGATCAACAGGCATAAAGGTGTTTATGATTCTTAATATATACTGCTACCATATTTTCCAAAAATGTTGCAGTTTGTAGTGAAGTGCAACCAGTGAAGTGTTACAGTTCAGTCTGCCAGCACAGATTAGAATCTAATCTTGAAAGCAGGGTTTCTCAATGGATGGTCTCTGGGCCAACAGCATCAGCATAACCTGGGAACTCATTAGAAATCAAGTTCTCTGACCAGCCACAGACCTACTGAATCAGAAACTCTGGGGGTGGAGCTGACAATCTGTGGTAACAAACCCTCCGGGCAATTCTAATACACCCCCAAGACTGAGAACCACTGGACTAAAAGCAATGACCCTCAACTTTAGTTGCACGTAAGAATCCCTTATGGAGTTTCTAAAACCCGCTGAGCCCTGGGACACAGTCCCAGAAGTTCTGATATGTCTGGAGTAGAACAAAGGCATCTGTATTTTTTAAAAGGTCCCCTCAAGTGATGTGCAGCCAGAGACCAAAATTACTAGCCTCAAGCAATGCTGACTGACTCTGTGGTTCTCGAATGTGCAACAGCATCACCTGGAATCTTCTTAGACATACAATCTTCAGGCTCCACCCCAGAATCCTTGGGATGGGGTCCAGGAATCTGTATTTAACAAGCCCCCTAGATGAAGCTGACAGACATTAAAGTTTGAGAACCACTTGTCTAACAGTCTGTTTGGATAAGGACAGTGTCCAGTGTCTCTGGTGAACAAATGCCTATATAGCCATATATATATATATATATATATATATATATATATATATATATATAATAGACTGGAGATATATATACACACACACACACACACACATACATATATACACACACACATATTATTTATACAGCCATTATATATATATGTGTGTTTATATGAATCCAGTCTTTAATATATATTATATATATTTATAGTTGGAATCATAGCATTTACACATATTTAATTTAGATTTAAATCACATACTGTTCCATGATGCCAACTTTCACAGATATCTTTTTTTTTTTTTTTTTTTTTTTTTGCAGTACGCGGGCCTCTCACAGCTGTGGCCTCTCCCGTTGCAGAGCACAGGCTCTGGACGCACAGGCTCAACGGCCATGGCTCACGGGCCTAGCCGCTCTGCGGCATGTGGGATCTTCCTGGACCGGGGCACGAACCCATGTCCCCTGCATCGGCAGGCGGACTCTCAACCACTGAGCCACCAGGGAAGCCCTCACAGCTATCATTTTAAATAACTCTTCCATTATGGGATGTACTATGACATATTAAATCAATCACTTACTCTTAGAAATACATATATACAAACACATTCATGTATGTAAACAAACTGAAAAGTACAAAGATAACATGGATATGGACAGATAGATATATTGTAGATTTAGATAGAGAGATAGAGATGTTGGTTAATTTCATGGTGGGGGGGAGTGCTGAATGGTACCTCACTGCTGGTTTCATCATATTTCTTGAATTACCAGTGAGACTAGTCATGAGCCATACTTGTTCACCTACTGATTTCCAAGAATAATGACTTTAAACAGAGATAAAGTTTGGATGTTTTGATCTACAGAAAAAATTTTTAAAGAATTGGCTGATCACTAATGACTAATTTATAAAGAAGGAGGAAGCAAAACTTTCCACAAGCATAAAGAGAGACCAGAAAAGTTATTTAAATACAATCATGCCTAGTAGAGTGACTAAGGAAAACACTGCACCTTAATTAACTGGGAATGGAAAGCTAATATTAGATGACACTAAAATGACAATGACTTCACTTTCACTGCTTTTTTTTTTTTTAACTTAGGCTTTGAGAGAACGCTGATGAGGAATCCACGGCTGAGGCTTTTGGGACAGGCTGCCACCAGGCATAGGACGTCTGAGGAGCTGAGGTTCACAACCTGGCCTCACTTCCCAGGATGGCTACAGCATCTCACCCTAACTGGGGCAATCTCTGACTCAGACCATCACAGTCAAGCTAAAACAGGAAAGAGAAGAGTGAGGATCTGCAAGAGGGGAAGAGCATTAGGCTGAGAGTCAGGAGGGATACGTGGCTTTTCATCTTCTGAAGACCTTCTTGCTACTTACCAAATTTTTGTTTAATCCATTAAGAAGTATAAAAGAAATTCTCATTAAGAGCTCATTGGCTGTGGTCTTATTTCAAAATAGCAAACTGGCTAAAATTGAATGTTTGTGTCCCTCCTAGTCATTAGAACTATCCCAATTAGACAGTCCTCAAAAGTTATTTTCATAAGTGACCATTCTAGCTGGAAAAAAGAAGAGGGATCATATTGCTTGATTCCTTTCTTTCTTTCTTTCTTTCTTTCCTTCTTTCTTTCTCTTTTTTCTTCTCCCTTCCTTCTTTCCTTCCTTCTTTCCTTCCTCCCTCCCTTCTTTTCTTCTTTCTTTCTTTCTTTTTTTTTCTAACTTACTACGTAATCTTGAAAAAATTACCAGAAAAAAAATTCATCTATGACACTGAACATACTATGACTTCCTAACCTGGGCTCCTTGACCCTTCAGTGGAAGCTCTGGATGGGCTGGAAGTGGTCTCTGAATGGCTAACATAGTAAATAATGAGTTGTGTGCAGGTGTGTTGTGCATCTTTTCCTGAGGAGGAAGATCACAGTGTATAGTAGATGATCAAAGGTATCTGGGCAACAAGAAAGGTTACTAACCACTTGCTGAGAGAAACTAACCTTCCTTCTAGGATTGAGACTCCAGAGTATATCCAGGAGGTCAGTTCTAGAAATGGGTGGGGAACAATCTGCTTGTAATTATTGAACTGGAGTAGAGAGTTGCTGAGATATGATGGCCTGACACTGGATGTTCGCAAACAGGCCAGGGTTTTCACACCTTGTCCTCCTATACCACCCAGGAAAGCTATCTGAAGATGACTAAACTCTTTGGGGCTATTTTCTTCCTCTTTCAGTACTGCCTCTGCACACCCCCAGAATCTGACCCCCAAATAACCTTCAAGTTCAGGGAGTATAATTGGACCCAAGTGATCTAAGCTGGGGTCAGGGACCCTGAGGGGGGATGAGGCAAGATGCCAAAGCTCTCAAATGCCCCCTCTTTATTCCTTATGTTTATTCTGGCAACTGGCTAGAGCTGTGGTATGATTAAGAGCATGGGCTTTGGCATCATTTAGGCTCACTTGCATCATTTATTTCCGAATTATATGCTCTTTGACAAGTTATTCAGCCATCTGAGCCTTGGTTTCCTCAACTATAAGGAATACCAAAAGTATCTCCCTTGTAGAGTCAAAATGAGAACTCAATGAGATAATGCATGAAGAGAAATCAGTACAGTGCCACAGTGTCCTTGAGACACGTGACAGGAGTATGTGCTAAAATAAATGGCAAGTATTATACCATAATCACCGTCACCATCATCAGGGTCACTGAGGGAGTTTGTTGGGTCTGACAATGAGACCAATTCCCATGCAAGAGTAACTTCAGCTATTTGGATCCATTTGCTCTGTTAAACTAAGTTTTGGGGGTGTTTTTTGGTTTCGTTTGGTTTGTTTGCTTGTTTTTAACACACGACTTCAAATATTTTGTTTAAAAAGTAGTAACCAGGGGCTTCCCCGGTGGCGCAGTGGTTGAGAGTCCACATGCCGATGCAGGGGACACGGGTTCGTGCCCTGATCCGGGAAGGTCCCACATGCCGCAGAGCGGCTGGGCCCGTGAGCCATGGCCGTTGAGCCTGCGCGTCTGGAGTCTGTGCTCCACAACGGGAGAGGCCACAACAGTGAGAGGCCCATGTACCGCAAAAAAAAAAAAAAAAAAAGTAGTAACCAGTGGGAGTAAGTGTTGTGGAGTATTCCATGAAGACAAATCAAGCTACTGGCTACACCAGTACTCATCTTCAATGTTAGAAACAAACTGTTTCATGCAAGAAATGGGAAGTAGACAGGCAGAGTGCTCTATTACCAATCTCATGGATGAAATAACAAATACACGCAAAGGCAGTGAAAAATTCAGTCATTTACATACCTGCTCAAAATACAGAGATTTTGTAAAACTGGTGTCTAATCAGCTATAACCAATGAAACCATTTCTAAGATCACTTCATAGCGGTAGTTTTACGAGAGGGGGAACCACAATTCTATTTCACTGAGTTTTTAATATAAAAATGTACATGACAAGTATAAATGAGAAAATGTTTTAAAACCATTGATCACTAGTAATTTTGCCCAGTATGTATACTATGGGAGGACTGTGCTATAGGAGTCTTTGCTCTCCGCAGGTTCCTATTTTAGGACTTTCTTCAAGAAAACTTCCTCAACTTCATTCTCACTCTATTCCTTTTGTCTGGGGCCTCCCCACTCAAGCTCACAGTACACACTAAAAGGTAATAGGTAAAGCAGAGATCCAAAAGAGCAGATCACGTCTACACATGGGCCTCAAAGCAGGACTGGTTTGTCACACAGACAGTCCTGTCAACAGCATTGACACCCTCTAGCTGTGCTCTGCATCCATCCGCCTTTCTGAGGCCATGCGCATTCCCAGAATGAAAAAACTAAAAGGCCAGTCCTCTGCCTGTGCCGAGGATTTTACCGCCAGCATCCATTCACCTTCCTTACCCTTGCTGCCTACTCCAGCCCTTCCAGGTGATGGGAAACTTCTCTGAAAAGAATAGCAAGCCAAAAATAGTTTGGAACTCTGTGCAGTACAGTTTTATCCCTTGTCTTTCTCCTCTTCTTCCTCTGTCATGGCCAGGATCCAATAATCTTGCCTGGGCCTTCACATCAGAAGTAGTTTTAGATATAGACAAAATATATCTATTTTTTTAATACAAATGAGCTGCCTGGGATGTGAGATCCATGAGAACAGGGATCATGTCTGTTTTGTTTCCTATTGTAACACCAGGGCCCGTCACATGGTAGAAACTCAATTAGTATCGACTTATGAATTAATTAATTCAAGAATTCTTCCTGGAGGACTTCCCTGGTGGCACAGTAGTTAAGAATCGACCTGCCATTTCAGGGGACATGGGTTCAAGCCCTGGTCCGGGAAGATCCCACATGCCACGGAGAAACTAAGCCCGTGCGCCACAACTACTGAGCCTGTACTCTAGAGCCTGCGAGCCACAGCTACTGAGCCAGCGCGCCACAACTACTAGCGCGCCACATGCCTAGAGCCCATGCTCCGCAACAAAAGAAGCCACCACAGTGAGAAGCCCACGCACCGCAACAAAGACCCAATGCAGACAAATAAAAATAAATTAATTTTAAAAAAAAGAATTCTGGGCCTCCCTGGTGGCGCAGTGGTTGAGAGTCCGCCTGCCAATGCAGGGGACACGGGTTCGTGCCCCGATCCCGGAGGATCCCACATGCCGCGGAGCGGCTGGGCCCGCGAGCCATGGCCGCGGAGCCTGTGTGTCCGGAGCCTGTGCTCCGCAACGGGAGAGGCCACAGCAGTGAGAGGCCCGCGTACAGCAAAAAAAAAAAAAAAAAAAAAAAAAAAAAAGAATTCTGGTTGGAAATACCAACTTACAAACAATTCATGACACCTGAAAATCTCACCTTATTGGCTTTTTTAAAGTATGGCATATTCCAGGATTGAGATTCAAATGTTACCTGCAGAGGACAATACTTTAAGCTAAGATGACCCAATGGGAAATTAACTCAATTTATTTTTAGGTGTATGTTAATCAAGCACTTAGCAGAGCCCAGAAGAGACACAAATCAGAGAAACTGTGAATTACAACTTTGTGGCAAGAGCCCTAAAGTGAAAGTAGGAAGTTCTGGGTTCCAATTTCAGCTCCAAGTAGGTGGTTTTCCTTACTGGAAAAAATAAATAAAGTATTCTGCCTTGCTTTGTTGATACAGTTCGTGCGGGAAGCAAAGGAGACACGGGATGTGAAAACTCATGAAGAGCTATAGAAATACGAGAATTCCTCACTAGCTGAATCCAGCGGATTCATGTTTCGAAGGAAAGAAATACCTGTGCTAGGATTTTAGTTAACTACAGCGTCAGGTAAGGACACTTGAGAAGGGGACACAGCAGAGGAAATAAATAGGGGTCAAAGACAAACTCTGCCACTTCCCAGTCGGATCAAAGGCAGCCTGTATGTGCAAGACCAACAGCCAGACTAGCAAATACTGAGGTCGCTTCCTATGGAGTTTATATTGTATGCTTAGGTGTACATTTCCATCACCCTTAGCACTTCAACACGTATTAAGCACATGCCCCTTACCCTCAGGATCTGCCCCAGCTGCCAGGGGTCACTCCCAATGACCTCTAGGAAGCCATGCCAGGGGAACACAATTCACATACCAAAATATTCTTCCATCTTTTCTCCACGAAGAATTCTGAGTCTTGGTGGGTCTTGAGATCAACTAGACTGGTTAGATGGGGCCATTCAACTCTCTCTTTGCATAAAATACCCTGTAACCCTACAAAACCATCCTCCAGCCTTCACACAGCAGCAGGTCTGATAAATGTATATAAATGCCCCTAATGATGTCATTGTACTTGGTGCTGAGAAGGGTAGTATTTCCAAATTCCTGAAATAATTCTCCTATACTTATTTTGGGAAGTGAGGGAGCTAGTGCTGAAGTTTAATTACAATCTAGTACCCACAAAGAATCCACTTTTCCAGAGCACCCCAGACTAGTGCTACCATAATTGTAACTCAAAGGACATCAAAAATGAATTACGAGAGTCCTCATATCAATGGATGTCAGATTGGCAAAGCCATAATTGAGAGTGGAACAGGAATTCTAACTGTGTTTGCTACAGTCCGCTGTTAGCTTGACCCAGATCTAAAACTTCATCTTTGAAGACTGTGGCATTGTTGATGAAAGTGACAAGAGTAGGAAACAGAAAAGGATGATGTAAGTTGTATGAGTTTTTGTAAGTTGTATGAGTTCATTTAAAGTTTGGTGGAGAGTTATCTAATTATTCGCATGCTGCAGACATTTCAAAGAAAGGTTTGTTTGGACTTTTTTTAACACACTGAAAATGGTTGCTTAGCAACTGCTTCCTACATGCATGATGCTGTTATGATTTCCACCTGCTGGAAAAAAACATCAATAAAATTATTTCTTTGCAAATCTGAAAAGTGGGAAAATGAGCCAGTGGCTCAAATGAATGCATGATACATTTGCTAGATTCCAAAGACTTCCAAAGACACATATGCATTTCCTTTTGAAAAAAATATTGTATTTTACAAAATGTACTTTAATAAAATTTAACAATAGCCCAGGCTTACCAAAATAAGGCTTGTTTCAGTACAGTTTCTGTTGTAACTGAACATACAGAAACAGCTTTATGTTCAGACAGAATATGCAGTTGCCTATGTGATATAATCTGAAGGTTTACCCAAAGAGCCCTGCATCCCCCAAATCTCCCACTGACACATAGTACCCAAAGCTACCACCCCTGGAGGCTGTTGCTGAATTGAGAGTTTATATTCAGAAGACCCTGTTAGCATGATGTGTCATCCGAGAGGGCTAACACTTTAACACCTTGTGATATGTGCTATCATCACGCTATATATTTTGGCTTGCAGATATAATGTCCAGGAGATTTATTTGTCTCACAAGGCAACTGGGCTTAGGGTATACCGCCCTAGTGATGCTTTAATCAGAATGAAGGTGTCCAAATAGTATATGCGGCAAAGGCTTAAACTGCATGCCTATATCCATTTTCTCCTTCTTCCATAGCCATAGAGACCCTAGTTTTTAGTTTGGTACATTTCTCAGTCTCCCTTACCTAGATATGACCTTGTGCCTAATTCTGCCCAATAAGATATAAGCACAAGTTATTGCGTGACAACAGACTTCCTTGAAAAGTCAGCTGGCAGACACTTTGCTCTCTTCTTTCTCTTTTTCCATCCAGCTCCCTGGAATAAAGATGTTATTGCTGGAGCTCTAACAGCCACATTAGACCATGAGGTATACCTTCTAAAACCTCTCTGAGATGACTAGAGAAAAATAAGACTCTCTTGTATTTAATACACTGTTATTTTGGGTTTCAGTCTCATGCAGCTGAACCTAAGCCTAATTACAGTAAGCTTATACAATAAGGCAAAGCTTGACTGAGAGGGTATAGGCTTATTTTTCCCTTATATTGTTTCAAACAGTAATTCAAAGCAATATACATGATCTTCAGTAGCAAAGAAGATATGGCCACTCCCTACTTTATGAGCACCTGATTTACACATATCCAGTACTGTAAAAGGCAAGTCAGTGGGGAAGAAAGAAGTCTAACCTGAGACCTAAGTTTATTTCTTATGGCAGCGAAAAAAAAAAAAAAAAGCCAGTAGTGATCATGGCTCTGGCAGAGCAACCAGAAGCAAGCTTTTGATATGACGCAGTTACTTTGGGATTCTTATGGCCCCTTATATAAAGTAAGTTTCAAAGAGGTTACCACTTGCAGTTTAACCTGACAATTATTTTTTTTGACATACATAGTTTAATCACATGTTGAAACACATGTTGAATTCTAGATTTTTTTTCTAAATCACTTGAATATTTATCATAGACCTAGAGCCTTCTGGACCCAAGAATTAAGTACTCCCAGATTTGCACACAGATTGGCTTCTAAGATTTTGTAGGTTCAGACAGTTAATCACTTGAAGTTTTGGTGAAAGAAAACACACTCTTCTTGGTACACATATTCGGAGTGCAGATCCCAATCATGCTCATATCTCAAGCATACTGTACGGCAGCAGTGTTCAGGATGTGGCACCTGGAGCCACACGGCCCAACTTCACCACATCTCTGCCACCACTCTGTGACCTGGAGAAGGTTATAAGCCTCCCATGCCTCAGTCTCCTCACCTGTAAAATGAGGGTAATAACTGCCTCTACTTCACAGAATTGTTATGAGGAGTAAATGAGATGGTACATTAAAAATACATAGAATTGTGTCAGGCATGTGTAAGCACTCAATAAATCATAGCCAAAATGAATATCTCCTCCATTCAACACAAGGTCGGGTGAGGGAAGGTCAGGTGTAAGAACAGGTGAAGGGGACTTCCCTAGTGGCGCAGTGGTTGAGAATCCGCCTGCCGATGCAGGGGACACGGGTTCAAGCCCTGGTCTGGGAAGATCCGACATGCCACGGAGCAACTAAGCCTGTGTGCCACGGCTACTGAGCCTGTGCTCTAGAGCCCGCGAGCCACAACTACGGAGCCCATGCACCACAACTACTGAAGCCTGTGCACCTAGAGGCCATGCTCTGCAACAAGAGAAGCCACCGCAATGAGAAGCCCGCGCACCACAATGAACAGGAGCCCCCGCTCGCCGCAACTAGAGAAAGCCCACGTGCAGTAATGAACCCAACATAGTCAAAAATAAATAAATAAATGTATATATATATATATATATATATATATATATATATATATATAAAAGAACAGGTGAAGGTGTAGGTGTTAGGGCATGGGGTCAGGGCAGCATCTCTTGCAGTGACTTGTTCTGGTTCTAAGTTTGGCCAAACATAGGTCTGCAAGAAAGAAAGATGGAAAATGCAGGAGAGTTAGTAAGGCAAGAAACAATCTCTCTTCAGAGCTTAACATCCTTGAGCCGTGGACCATTTGGTAGTCAGAACAATGTTCATAAATGCAGAAAATAAAGTACACAAGGTTACAAAGGAAACTGATTAGATTGAAGTATAGTAATTAAAATATTTTTAAAAGCATAACTGTGATTACGTAGTACCTGTGTTTCATTATTAACACATTATATAAATATCTAGCTGTATTGAGTGTATTTAATTTCTGTATTTTTGATGCTCTGACATTTGGGGCCTTGATCTTGGAGGGACTGCCCCTCCCAGGGCTAGCCAATTCCCAAAGATAGCAAATGATTCCCCCGCAAGCACATCTTTGATATATTATACAAACCAACCAATCCAGAGCCCACACCCCAACTATCTGCTTTAACAAATTCTTACGCACCAAGCCAATACTCCCCCTATCCAAAATCACCCAAGGGCCAGGTATAGGATAACCAGGAACCACCTGCAGAGCCCAGAGACTAATGAAATTATTCAAACTATCAAATCCCAAATTTATTTGGCATATCTACCCTGCCTTGTAAGCAGCTTTTGGCAGGAAAGAGCTCTTTGTATAAAAGAGCTCTCTGCAGGAGACCCCTTTTGTCTTGTCACTAACTTTAAAACAGGCACCCCCATGCTCTACTCATCTCTGGCCCTAGCACACTTTTCCAATTCTTTGATCACACAATGCCTTGCCTAAGCTGTTGGTTCTTTTCATAGATAAAAGAAGTAGAAGTGAAGAATAAGTAATTAACAGATGACCAGATCTCTTTCCCAGCTTCCCCTTCTGTAATCTCACTAACAAACTGTGTGAAAAAGACAGCATCTAAAGAAAGATCACTGGAGTTGACAAGCCTGCACGAAGCCTGCACACAGTGGGGGATGGCGATGACTCCGACCCCCATCTCCATGATTAACTGAGATTACTTCCTTTTTTCCCTTAAAAACTTTCATGGCCGAGCAGAATTTTGGAGGTGGTTTTTGGGGTACACTGAGTCCACCATCTCCCCAGATTGCCAGCATTCTGATTAAACGCAACTTTCCTTTCTACCAACATTTGCCTCTCTCTCTCTCTCTCTCTCTCTCTCTCTCTCTCGCATTTATTTTTGAGTGGTGAGCAGCTGGACCTGATTCGGTAACAGCCTCACTCATCCCTTCCCTTGAAAACCCTCGTAAAGGCTCGGGGCCACGCTCTTCCCTCTTTCCCTTCTGCCTCCTAATTGACCCAGGTTTTTCCCCGTGTGGCCCTACATGATATGGCATACCTTCTATTTCTAGAGATCTGTGAGTATAAACTTGGCTACAAATTTTAGAACACTAGTAGGGGGTCTAATCACTTCATTATCTCAACATAATGATAAGTGTAAATGATGTTTTGGAATATTTACAAGGGCTATAATGTGATATGTATATACCTGTCATTTCTTCAGCGACAAAGTCACAGGTACTGCCAATTCTACTGTAGTTTTGCCTATATTCATAATTAAAGAAAATGTTTAATTTCAGACAGGGGAAAGTAAAAATATGTAATTTTCCCATCCAAGTTCACAGGTCCCTGAATTCTATTATCTGTGGATCCTACAGCTAGAACCCCTGTAAACAGATATAACTTGTTTTGTACTGATTTTGAGTCCAGCAGCTCTCCAAAACTCAGGTCAGATTGGAGTTCTAAGAGTTCTTGAAACCTCCCTTCTAGACAACCAGCAAGGAAGGAAGACTGATGACATCACTAAGAAGCTCTCCTGCCTTGAACAAAAAGACTTGCTGTGAGTACTTGTTTCGAATCAGAAGGACACACAAGAACCTAGTAACAGTGGTTATTTGTATGTGGGGCTATGGGAATCATATAGTGGTAGACAACAGTTAGAAGGAAATTCTTCCCTTTTACCTTTATACATACCTATATCTATACTGAAACACATATACTTAAACTAAGACCATATAAAACACTTACTCAAAAAATCTTTCAGAGAATGTCTCCATGTTTTAACTCACACCCACTAATAGTCTAGAATGAGGTCATTACTCACACTGTATAAAGATAAATGTTTGCTCACAAGACAATATTGCCTAAGGCTTTCTCTGACCAGAAACATTATTAAATGCTTGTTTCTACTGAAGAAGAGAAAAACAACCACCAGAAATAAGCATATGCAGGACAGAGGAAAGAGCTATAAACCTTATACTCGTGAAATTTAAAGGGAGTCACTTACAAACACATTATTTTCAGCAGACTACCACAATTTGTAAAACGACCCTGGTCAGTTGACCCTACCACAGTTGACTGTAACAACCCTTCCCCCTTCATTTCTTATCCTCCATCTCCTCCCCTGCTCTCCAAAGTCCAGCCATTGTATGCTCAAGGAATGCAAATTAAGTTCCACATGAGACTAAGCAAAACACAATTAGGAAGGTTAATCTGCCACTGAAATGATCAGGCAGCATAATACAAAACCAAATATAACTGACTTTTGGATTATCAGTTACTTTGAAATGCCAAGTCCATTGGTAAAAATAGTCAAATGTAGGATGTAAAGACTTAAGAGAATGGAAAACAGCCATTGGCCAGCCTCCTTCTGGTAGCAGGGCTGGGAGGTGAGTCTTTGTATGTTACTAGTCTCTGGATGGGCTTAAAAAATCTTTAATGTCTTTTCATTGACTGTGGCACTGGTTTTTGTACTTTTTAGTACTAGAGCCCTTCACTGCCTTCTAAGCCCAGCCCATGACCCCCATCAACACCCACTTCCTTCAGGAAGTCTTGCTTCTTCACACCTCTGTTAGGGGAACAACTGACTGAAACTGCCCACTCTGGCCAGGCAAGATAGTAACCACTTGCATGAGTTATCTTACAACAGGAGGTCCTGGTAAGGAATGCAGAACTAACAAGCTACCACCAACCAGAAGAACTCAGGAAAGGTCAAAAGGAGTGAGGAGATGCCAGTCCACATGTCCTACCAACCTCCCAGAATCCTTCTCGCTGGAATCCATCTTGGCTGAGCAATGCACATGCCACCAGGAAGGAACCTGAGTCAGAACGATTGGCCAGAGACAACCCAGAAACTAACCCCATCACCATAAAACCTGACACTACGAGCCATGTGGCAGAGCAGTTCTGGGCTCCCTGACCCTGCTGCTCTCTGCCCAGGCATCCCTTCCTAATAAAGTCTCTTGCTTTGTCAGCACATGTGTCTCCTCAGACAACTCATTTTTGAGTGTTGGACAAGAGCCCACTCTTGGGCCCTGGAAGGGCAACACCTCTGTGGCACTCACTTGAACTGGCCATTTTATTCATCTCTTATAAACACATTCTATCTTCCCTGTAAAATCAGAAGCTCTTCCAAAACAGAATCCAGTTTTATCTTAGATTTCTCTCATCTCCAAGATCTAGCACATAGCAGGGCTTAAGAAATATTTGATGAAAATACGTAGGGAATTAGATAAAATCAGAGGCTGTTAAAATGCATAAAGAGTGCTAAATATGTGTATATACTTAGAAATGAGATGGCATGCGTTCAGTGTCTCTGGCATTCCTTTCAGGTATGTTATGGCAAGAGTTCAATTTTCAAAATAGGTTGGGTAATTTTAACACTAGCCAGAAAAGCCAAATTTCACTCTCTCAGAGATGATCAACAATTACTTAATAAATAAATGTTCACTGAGTGCCAGTCTGGTTCCCCTACTATTGGTAGTTTGGTTAAATGAGTAATAAATTACTTTAAAAAGTTACAAGTTAATAATTATTTTATTTTGCCTAAAATATTAGCTGTTTTCTAGAATTTCAAATGACTTGAATATTTTTTAAAGGCTTATGACATTCAGTTTCTATAATAATCTTTAAAAAAGGTAAATTAAAATTGATATATTAAAACTAGGCCTGAGTGCTTAGAAAGTCATCATCAGTATTTATTTCCTCATATCAAAAGTTGAAATAAAAACTCCCTTGTTTAAAAATTTCCCGTATTCAAATTGTTTTTTCTGTAATACTGTAAAAGACTACATGAAGACGGTGTTAATATTTCAGAAGCAGTGCATGTAGCCTTCTCTAAAGTTCTTAGGGTTGTACTGGTGGGTTGGATATTACTTAAGTGCAGCAAGAAGAAATGACGGATTGGTTGGTGCCCTTCAATGAAGACCAACCAGAAACACCATTTAGCTAAGATCTCCACAGACATTGCACCCTTGTACTCCATGAAGGGAATGTGCCTCATTTCTTAGCAGGATCTCGCTCTCGTTGGCCTGGACGAAGAAGTGCAGAAATGGAGAGGTGGAGGGCTGGAGAGGCTGAAAGAGGGAGGGGGTGGGGGGCGATATGAAGGAAAAAGTAAAATAGAAGAGGGAGAGAAAGGAGAGGAAAGAACCACAGAAAGACAAGATGTGAGGAAATAAGAAATCTATGTAAGTATTAGAGGACAGTGAGTGTTGACTATGACCATGGCCATTGGCTACAGCTATGACACCAGATAGCTGTGGCTACAATGTGTAAGGACACCCCGACTACAGGTGACTTGAATTCACAATAACTGCTGAGAAAGTGTTCAACCAGAGAGGCTTTGCTTGGAGCTACCAGACACATCAGACCTGAAAGGGCTTCTTTGAGTTTAAAAGGGCCTTGCTCAAAGAGATAGGTGAGCCAAGCCCCAAGAACTGTCTGGGAGGAGGAGGCCCAGAGAAGCCAATGAAGGGGCATGAGGAGGAGGCTCCTCCGTGGACAGCAGTCCAAGCTCAGACGCCTCAAACAGTACAGAAGTCTCTGCAGCTGACAAAAGGCAGGGCTGATACAAGCTTGGCTAATCAAAGTGATTAAAGATGAAAATCATAAAAAATGACTTTAAATATTTTATTTTAAATAAAAACATATCAATGTGCATTCATCTTCCATCTCCTGATGATAAGCCAAGGCCTTTTTTTTGAGTCCCCTGACTGGAGTCCCATCATGCTATGTGTACCACCCCCATATACCACAGTGCTGGTTTCCACTTTAGGTTTCTTTAAAGTGGAGCCAAAACTAATAAGAAAAAATTGTGAAACAATCTGAGTGTGAAATCTTTCTCCTGCTTTTTAGTGTCCCTTCAATACTGCAAAATTGTTTTGTCCACAGCCAACTTGACAATTTTTGTGTTTGTTTGTTTTTTTAGAAACTTCTTTTTTAAGTATTTCCAAAGGGTTTGTGATGGTTGGGGTTCAGAGTTGCAAGCAACAGGATTCATTACAGCTGATTCACTAAGAAAAGGAATTTATTAAGAAATATTTGGAGACATACAGAATTTGGGGAGGGAGGAGATGAAGAAGTAGGCTCAGACTAAACTTTCTGGAATTACATCATGGAACTGATCTCCTGAGCAAACTGCTACCGCAGCCAACCCTAGAACCACAACATAAATGGATGCCCCTTACCCAGTCTCATGTCCTTCAATTACAGGGGCATCTGACTGGTAGATCCTAGGTGACAAGGGAAATGGAAACTTTAGATGTAGAGAAGAAATTTTAAAGATCTTGTGTAGTTATAAAGGACAGATGTCCACTATAACTTTTAACTTAATTTTCATAAAAGTCAGCAATTCTCCTTTCACACTTATTTTTCGTTAGTTAGTTGATGAAATATTTAACTAAATTACATAATTACAAAAATAAATACAACTAGAATGCAATAAATATTGGTCACTGTCATATCTCCAGATGGTCAATAAATACATGTTGAATAAAAGAATAAACTAGATAAACAGATGCAATAATCAGCACTCTTGACAAGCATCAACTGAGTGTAGCAGATGTTCATAGGTATAGTAACTCTGAACTGTCACTGTGCTGTGGGCACCTATCAGAATATTTTACAGAGGGAATGGAGAGTGTTAATTATTTGGGGAGTTAATTAAGGGAAAGCTGGTTAAGAGATCTTCTACAGAAAATTTTCTTAACCTGCTATTAAGAGATGCATGGTAAGATTATGGTAGAGGATGCATGATGACATTTCGATTTTCTCTCTTAAAGTTTTACCTAATTCTACATAACTTTCATAACTCTATCAAAACATTGTTGTATCTAACCTACACAACAGTCCTGTGAAAAAGCAACAGACATCCCTTTTTACATCTGATTAAGCCATGTGGTTCACTGCAAGTAAATGACTTGCAATATTTATATAGCTAAAAACTGGCAGAGCCAAAACTAGCTCCCAGACCTGTGCACTCCTAGTTTGGTATTCTTTCTACCTCACTGTCTAGTAGATTACCCAAACTTACCTTTTCAACTGTCTACCCTGAAGCCTTCATTCATTCTTTGCTTCATTCCCTCATCCAACTAACATTTTCTAAGCACCTGTCTTGTGCCCAGAACTGTGCCAGCCCTAGGGATACAGAACTAAAAAAGAAGTTCACATTCTCAAACTGAGGGTAGATGAAGGGAGATATTCCAAACATTCTCTAAAAACTTAAAAATAAAAAAAATATTTTTAATGTTTTGAAATAGAAAACTTTCTAAAATATACTCTATACTTCCCTGACTCTTTCACACTATTTAACCTTTTAATAATCACTCAACATTATTTTATTTTATTATTATTTTTTTGCAGTATGTGGGCCTCTCACTGTTGTGGCCTCTCCCGTTGCGGAGCACAGGCTCCGGACGCGCAGGCTCAGCGGCCATGGCTCACCGGTGCAGCCGCTCCACGTCATGTGGGATCTTCCCGGACTGGGGCACGAACCCGTGTCCCCTGCATCGGCAGGCGGACTCTCAACCACTGCGCCACCAGGGAAGCCCCACTCAAGGTTATTAACATGACTTGCCATTACTGGATTCAAAATAATTCCTTCAGGTATAAGGTGTGAGTTCCACTGGCCTTTGTACAAAATGGCCCTGACAGCTTTCCAGAGGAGAGTAACCTGCGGCAAATCACCTATCTCACCTCTTTGTAGTAGATTCTTTTCTACTTAGGAGTAGAAAAATAAATCTTAACTGAAACTTCCAAGCAAATTATTAATTCACTCCATCCATTGTTGCATTTATCAGACCATGGTGTAATAATTTGTTCCTATTTCTACGATACCTTTCTTAATAGAATGTGAATTGGGGATGGGGGCAAAGACTGTGTCTAATTTTCCTTTGCACTCCTCCCCTCAAGCTTGATATGGTAACCTGGGCCTTAGTAAGTACTCAATAATTGTGTGTGGTATTCGTTCTCATATAATACTGAAAAGCAGGTATTATTCCCACATTACAGGTGAGGAAATTGAAGATCAAAGAGGTGAAAATCACACAGTGAGTGGCTGAGCTAGTATTTAACCCCAGGTCTTCAATCTGCCTTTAATTACCAGTGGTCGCCCCTAGTCCAGACACATGGTAACTGGTCTTAGAGGGTCTTAAAGAGTCACCTACAACCTCCCTTACAACACAGCAGGACCCCGAGAGAACCTGATTGTAGAGGTTGGTATCTTCACAGAAGAGAGACCACGGCCTCGAGGAGTAAGAATTAGCAGCCTTTTTTAGCATTTACTTCCCAGCACAACAAAATCCCCCCCTAAAGTCAATGTGCCGTGATTTCACAGACATCATGACTTAACAGCCTCTAGGAATAGTTCTTCACTCTCTTCTGCCAGTTGGACCAGTTGATAACCATTTTTCTAATCAGACATGGGTCCTGGAGGAAGGAACCATTGATTCCCCCCCCCACTCTCCCAGTGCACTGGAGGACTCTGTACCCTTTGGAGTTCACCAAAGCGAGCTCAGATCGCAGACCTAGAAATTATGCAACCGTGGCTGGGAGGCGTGGGGGAACGACCTCAGGTCACAGAATTTGAACCTGAGATTTGGAAGGAATCTTAAGAATCATCTAGTCTGAGTCCCTCTGTTTTGGGGGTTTTTGTAAGTGACTTAACTGAGTTCGCTCGGGACCATGGCCCCAGGAGAGGCAGCTTCACAGAGGACGACAAGGGAGAGAGAAGGAAAGTAAAAAAGCAGCTACACGGCAGGTAGAAGGTGGGGAGACAAGAACAGGCTGGACGTCATGGGGGGACACGCTCAAGAGAAAACGATCCTAGGAAGAGCCGGGCCAGTCAGACCCAAGAAGGCACAGGCCCAGTAGGCTGGATCTAAGGCCCTGTGGCCCCAAAGCACAGGACAGGCTGGCATTCCAGGAGGGCACAGAGGATGGGAGTGGGCTCCCCACACCACCAGGCTAGGATGATTGTTTCCAGGAAATGGGCCCCTGCCCGCTGCTTTGGTGGAAGAGAGGTCGTGCTCCTTACAAAGAGCAGGGCTCTGAGGCATTGGCCATCCAATGGCAGTGTGTTTGAGGAGGAAGGCAGAAGGTGACACAGGGACTGAAACCACTTCCACTTCCACCACCTCTCCACAAAGCTCCCCCAGCATGTGCCGCCTCACTTGAAAAGGTCTGACAGAGGGGATACACTGGAGGGGGGAGGCTGGGACTGGCTGCAACATTCCTCTAAAAGTAGAAATACAAAAGCACCAGGGTAGTCGCTGGGGCAATGCATGTGACTCTCTGACCCATGAGAGCCAAGTAGGGAGAAGGAGGGGAAGGCGCCTTGCTGCTCAGTAGAGTGTGCTCATGAGGAGGCATCAGAAATCAAGACTCAAGGTGGGTTGCCTGATAGAGTCACTCCATCATTCCACACTCGCTGCCTCAGCACCTGTTCCCCGCATAGTTACTGTGGACTGGGCACTGTGCTAGGATACGGAGGGCACAGAGTCAAGTAAGAAGTAGTTTCTTACCCTCAGTATACAGAAGCTCAAACCGTGTGTGTGTGTGTGTGCATGTGTGTGTGTGTGTGTGTGTACATGGCAGGAACAATGCGACATATGTTCTGGAGCCCACCACGTAGCCCCTCGGCTCTCATGCTCCAGAACACACCTATGTGTCCTACTGAATGCATCTGCAATCCTCCACTTTCTTTCACCAGCCTGCACAGTCCAGAACTGACAGGGGTTTATTGCCTCCAGGAGCTGCCCTCAGCCAGTGATGGATGGGAACCGGAGGATCCACTTCAGCTTGCTTCTCTCCGTGTGGCCCAACTCTGCACTGGTTCCAAGTTCCCCAGCAGGTCCCAGCCTCGGTTGCCCACAGGAAACTGCTTATAACACACCTTGCACTGACTTCTTTCACTTCCCTCCCTCACCCACTTTCCTACCAGTCCTTCGTGGAATCACTTCCCCAAAACTACTAGCACTCAAATCCCTGGCTCAGGGTTTGTTTCTGGGGAAACTCTCCAACCCAGGCAATCAACAAGCAGTTCTGGGGAGGAGGAGGTGAGCACTGACCTAAGTATAAAGGATGAGGAAGGAGGTAACGGCAGGGAGAATGGGGTGTCAGGGGGTGGGACATGCTGGCATCCTAGGCAAATGTGGCAAGTACAAAAAAAAAAAAGATGAATCTTCCTGGTGGATGGAGAACTTAAAGGACTGGAAGGGCTGCAGTATAAAGGGAGTGGAGCGGGTGGGGAGAGAGGTATGGATCAGCTATATCTCCTGGCTCCAAGAGGCCTCCCTAGAGAGCCTTGTTTTTCTCTTGGAGGCGGCAAACACACACTCAAAGCTTGGTGTCAAATGGTGCATAAGAACGACAGGATCAGCAGAGTAAATCCCTTCAGTCCCATTCACTTGAGTTAAGATTGCCATGAATAAGGAGAAAACTTAACTCTAGTCTCCTGAACAACACTTACACCAGGAGACTGGTGAGACTTTCAAAAGCTGAGTCCAAAAGGACAATTTCTCAGGAATATTACACGCCCATTTTAGTTCTCCCTTCCCTTCTCTTTTGCCTGGAGAAGTCTTAGAATTAGTCCCCATACAGCCTCTTAATGTTTAACATTTTGCTAATACAACCCCACCCAGAAGCACCCAAGAGCAATCTGGAATAGAAAAAAAAAATGTTCTATTTTTAAAACGCCAGCCAAAAAAGACGCTGCCTATGAAACTGTACGATAGAAGCCATTCACATCCAATATCTGAAAGAGCTACCGTTGGTATGAATAATTCAAAAACAGCTCCAGACAAATGATCCCGGGATTATATGGAAACAGAAAAAACCGGAGTCTGCCGCTCCTTTTATTAAAGTCTGGTTCACATTGAACACCGTTTTCTCTGGGGTTATTTCTACTACAAATGGACGGTCAATAAGGCAGAATCTCTGTGATCGCGCCGATGTGGGAGCTGGAAGAGAAGTCATTTTGATCTTCTGTTCATTTTTACTTTCTAAATTATTAACTAATGTGGATTGGGTAAAAATTAAAAGTAAGCAAATTAGTCTTCGTTTGTTTCTTTTAATTATTTAGTGGGCTCACGTATTTGTGTTTGCTGAACAGATCTGACACAATTAAGAACTGTTAGAGGTGTCATCCATAACTTAAATAAAACAAGGCCTTGGTGGCCCAGATTACATGGCTGACATCAGGCTCCATCCTGACTTTGTTAATTATGGCATTGATGCCAAAATGTGTCAAGCCATCTGAAGGAGTGGGTGCTGTGTGTTTGAATTTCCCTGAAAGTTGAAATTTTACAAAACCTTTGACATCCTCCATCTTAAATAAAGGCCCTTGTAAGAAAAATCCCTCTTTTACAATCACATTTGGCTCTCAATGTGTTAATAAAGCCATTAGGTAGAGGTGATTTTGCAATGTCAAAAGAATGACTTTGATGGCAAGGGAATCCTTGATGAAAAATTTCACTACCATTAGGAAAAGACAGTACCTATAAGAGGTAAATAGGGCTTCTCAGTTTCAATGTATCCAAGTTCATGGATCACTTTGCACAAGAAAGATGTCAGTATGTGGGAGCTATCAGATAAAATGAGCCTGCATATTTAAGCACATGTTTTACAGATTCTCTCAAGAATATCCCAAATGAAGTTTTCACTTTGTGCATAAAATAAATAAATTGAGAACCAACACCAGGAAATGGTATCAGGGATATTCAGGTATTACTCATGTCAAGGAACAAGTTTCCTTATTTAATACCTGATCTTTCAGAATATTCAAAATGATAACATAACTGTGTGGGGAAATTGGGGCAAAAGGAAAATAAGGGTGGAAAGTAAAAGGAGGACTAGGAAAGAGACCGTGAGATCTTGTACAAGGCCTCAAATTTGGCTGTGAGATTCCCAGCAGCTAAAAATAAAGAGAAAACATTAGTTTTAAGATTAATTAGTTATAAGACTCACAGAACGATGGGAAACAAGAACAGGAAGTGAAGAATAAAGTAAATGCAACAATATAGCCAGGTAATCTAACTTTCCTATAGTCAGATGCTATTCAATTTTAGTTCAACAGTGAACATACCAGAATGTATGCAGAACGCTATAAATGAGTGGTTCTCAAGCAGTTACCTTGTGCGTATCTGAATCACCTAGAAGGCTTGGCAGGCACAAAGCTTCTGACTCAGTAGGTCCGGACTGGGGCCCAGGAATTTGCATTTTGAGCAAGTTCCCAAGTTCCATGGATGCTGTTGGTTCGGGGGCCACATTCTGAAAACCACTGGTATAAATGAATTTTGCAATTCTACACCTCTCTCACTGCAGTCAGAATCCTTAGAAACTTTATGTCATGCCCTTTTTAGTAAGTTTCAGAGAGAGATTCAGATGTAAAAATTAAGTAGACAAGATAACAAGCAGAATCCTTATATTGGTTATTTTGGAATAAACTGAGACAGTTGATAAAATCCAACCATAGTAATTATTTCATCACACTAATTATTAGGCTACAACCCTCCTTAATTGCCTATACCCACTCTAACTTCACCAAAATGAAAGAAAAGTTACTGAAGGTTTGACTGAGATTTGTCTAAGGTCACAAAGTCAGTTTTAGGATGTTTCAAGATCTAGCTCAAGCTCAGTCCCCTAACAAGAGTATAAAGTTCTGAGAAAGAGGACAGATATGTCAACGAAATTGATATTTGTTCTTTGGAGATCTTGTATTTTCTGCCTTAATGTGAGAACATAACCTATTATTCTGTCTCTAGATACCATGAGGAAGGAGAGGAACAAAGGTAGCAATTGAAAAGTAAAGCGCTCGGCTTCAGCTGATCACATGCTTTACAACCTTCTGGAAATGATAGTCTTTATGCCTTAATGAATATTTTAAACTCAGTCCAAATTCCAGGAGCAAATAAATAAATCATGCCCCTTTCACTGAAACAAGAGTTTCTGCCCACTCCCCCATCCTTAAATTAAAGCAGCTCAAATGGAAACTCATTTTGCTATGAATGTTGGACTCCAGTAAAAATTAGCATAAATTCTACATTGACATATTAAATGGAAATTATACAAACATGAAAAATGAATAGAATTTTCTCAAGGCTACATCGTGGCACTGAATGAGGAATGTTACTTAATTCATAGATGCTGAAAAACCCTATGTGAAAAACAGGGATACGGCCTTTATTTATTTTAATAGCTGACATCAATTTTAATTATTTACAACAATTCTTCAAAGTGTATTTTTAATAGTAATGAAATCTTAGGAAGCTAAGCCACCTGACAGCCCTAGACTGTTTAATCTCCGTTGAAAAATGTGATGAAATCACAGAGTTCTTAGTGAGAATTATATACCTTGTGAATTAATGAAGTGAATTAACATATTCCCTTTATGTCTGAGGTTTTTATTTATGCACCTGAAGATATATTTTTAAGCCATTACAGTCCTTTCTGATTCTAATATCATGCTTTTATGGAATGTTTTGGCTGAGAGGTTGTATTGTCCTAACAAATGAGAAACCTAAAGTCCTGAGAAGTTAAAAGACTTGTCCAAGGTTAAATGCAGAGTAAGTGTCAGAGCCAGGCTCAAAACATGAATGCACTCTGGATTTTTGCCCCTCACTGTCTATGGCACCAACACTGTGCGGGCAGGTTAAGGGAAGGCTGTCTTATGAAGTGAAGGAGTGGAACTATCCTCTCTCAGTTCTTTCATAAGGCTGAAATCTAAAGCCTCAAGGGCCACAGTAGGGGAGGAAGGCTGGAAAATATCACCTGGGGGTGTGAAAGGAGTGCTTGTACCCTATGTGGTATTCTATTCTATTGCATTTGTCTGCCTTCTCCTTTTTTTCCCCCCACACTCTGATTCTGAGCTGCTCCAAATGTTTATTTCTGAAGCTTTCCCAACCTCACCTCCACCCAAACCAATGGCATCAATTTGCCATATCTTCAAGGTAGACCTAGTATCTAGTTCTTTTTTTATTTTCCACCCTTGTTTTCCCTTTGTCCCAATTTTCCCACATTTCAAGTTGAGATCCTACCTCCCAAAGGCCAGTACCACAATATAAGTGAATAGTGAAGGTGGTTTCTACAAGCATCATCAACCTCCAAGGCTAAAGGAGGCCAATGTAACTGACTCTTTCCAATCACAATTGTGTATTTCCCTCACATTCTTCTTCCGTCCATCCCACCTCCACACACCTATCAAGACCCTACTTGACCTTACTTTTCTCCCAAATATCTCCTTCATGTAGCCTTCCTGGAGGCAGAAATAGCTACTCAATTGCCCTGATGATTATACTGTGCATTATGGTGGTTGCGGGTCTCATCTTCACCCATCCCAGGTTTTAATCACTTTGGGCACACTTCGCATCCCACATCAATCTGTATGCCGCCTTGCATGTACTTAATAAATATTAACTACAATATTTATTGTAGTTAATAAATAAATATCTGGTAAATTTATTAATGTTTATTGAATTTATCAATATATACCTGGAGCCTGGTATAAAGGATCAATAAATATTTGTTAAATGAAAGAATAGATGGAAATTTGGAGAAATGAGTAAAAAATAAACTCATAAAAATGGATTTATTCATCCACTTTTTCCCCAGATGTCTTTCTCCTATGATTTCAAAAAAAAAAATTTAATAAAGCATAACCTTGAGAGTTATTTCAAGAATCAGAATGTTTCCTGTCACAAAAATTTCTTTTATAATTCATATTCTCTATTCCTGTTCCGAGAGGAAAAAATCTTTGGAACTTTTAAGGCTGCTTATGGGTATACTTTGCTATCCATGTAACAAAAATACCTCACAGTTTCTTCTCAAAAGCAAATGGGTTGTTTGTTGTCTTGATATTGAGCTCCATGAGCTGTTTGTATATTTTGGAGATTAATCCTTTGTCTGTTGTTTCATTTGCAAATATTTTCTCCCATTCTGAGGGTTGACTTTTTGTCTTGTTTATGGTTTCCTTTTCTGTGCAAAAGCTTTTAAGTTTAATTAAATTCCATTTGTTTATTTTTGTTTTTATTTCCGTTACTCTAGGAGGTGGGTCAAAAAAGATCTTGCTGTAGTTTATGTCAAAGAGTGTTTTTCCTATGTTTTCCTCTAAGAGTTTTATAGTGTCTGGTCTTACATTTAGGTCTTTAATCCATCTGGAGTTTATTTTTGTGTATGGTGCTAGGGAGTGTTCTAATTTCATTCTTTTACATGTAGCTGTCCAGGTTTCCCAGCACCACTTATTGAAGAGGCTGTCCTTTCTCCATCGTATGTTCTTGCCTCCCTTGTCTTAAATTAGGTGACCATATGTGCGTGGGTTTATCTCTTGGCCTTCTATCCTGCACCATTGATCTATATTTCTGTTTTTGTGCCAGTACTATACTGTCTTGATTACTGTAGCTTTGTGGTATAGTTTGAAGCTGGGGAGCCTGATTCCTCCAACTCCATTTTTCTTTCTCAAGATTGCTTTGGCTATTCGGGGTCGTCTGTGTTTCCATATGAATTGTAAAATTTTTTGATCTAATTCTGTGAAGAATGCCATTGGTAGTTTGACAGAGATTGCATTGAATCTGTAGATTGCTTTGGATAGTATAGTCATTTTCAAAATATTGATTCTTCCAATCCAAGAACATGGTATATTTCTCCATCTGTTTGTCATCTTTGATTTCTTTCATCAGTGTTTTATAGTTTTCTGAGTACAAGTCTTTTGCCTCCTTAGGCAGGTTTATTCCTACATATTTTATTCTTTTTGTTGCATTGGTAAATGGGATTGTTTCCTTAATTTCTCTTTCTGATTTTTTGTTGTTGGTACATAGGAATGCCAGAGATTTCTGTGCACTAATTTTGTACCCTGCAACCTTACCAAATTCATTGATTAGTTCTAGTAGTTTTCTGGTGGCATCTTTAGGATTTTCTATGTATAGTATAATGTCATCCACAAACAGTGACAGTTTTACTTCTTCTTTTCCAATTTGTATTCTTTTATTTCTTTTTCTTCTCTGATTGCCATGGCTAGGACTTCCAAAGCTATGTTGAATAAGAGTGGCAAGACTGGACATCCTTGTCTTGTTCCTGATCTTAGTGGAAATGCTTTCAGTTTTTCACCATTGAGTATGATGCTTGTTGTGGGTTTGTCATATATGGACTTTATTAGGTTGAGATAGGTTCCCTGTATGCCCATTTTCTGGAGAGTTTTTATCATAAATTGGTGTTGAATTTTGTCAAAAGCTTTTTCTGCATCTGTTGAAATGATCGTATGGTTTTTATTCCTTAATTTGTTAATGTGGTGTTTCACCAAGGAAGACATACAGATGGCCAAGAGGCACATGAAAAGATGCTCAACATCACCAATTATTAGAGAAATGCAAATCAAAACTGCAATGAGGTATCACCTGCCACCAGTGAGAATGGCTATTATCAAAAAATCTAGAAACAATGAATGCTGGAAAGGGTGTGGTGAAAACAGAATGCTCTTGCACTATTTGTGGGAATGTAAATTAATACAAGCACTATGGAAAACAGTATGGAGGTTCCTCAAAAAACTAAAAATAGAACTGCCATAAGACCCAGCAATCTCACTACTGGGCATATACCCTGAGAAAACCATAATTCAAAAAGACACATGCACCCCAATGTTCACTGCAGCACTATTTACAATAGCCAGGTTATGGAACCAACCTAACTGCCCATCAACAGATGGACAAAGAAGATGTGGTATATATATACAATGGAGTATTACTCAGCCACAAAAAGAAACGAAATTGAGTTATTTGTAGTGAGGTGGATGGACCTAAAGTCTGTCATACAGAGTGAAGTAAGTCAAAAAGAGAAAAACAAATACTGTATGCTAAGGCATATATATGGAATCTAAAAAAAAAATATGGTACTGATGAACCTAGTTTCAGGGCAGGAATAAAGATATAGACATAGAGAATGGACTTGAGGACACGGGGTGGGAAGGGGAAGCTGGGGCGAACTGAGAGTAGCACTGACGTATATACACTACCGAATGTAAAATAGATAGCTAGTGGGAAGCAGCTGCATAGCACAGGGAGATCACCTCTGTGCTTTGCAGGGACCTAGAGGGGTGGGATAGGGAGGATGGGAGGGAGGCTCAAGAGGGAGGGGATATGGGGACATATGTATGCATATGTCTGATTGACTTTTGTGTACCCCAGAAACTAACACAGTATTGTGAAGCAATTATATTCCAATAATGATCTATTAAATAAAATAAAATAAAATAAGGAAAGCAAATGGGTTGTGTGTGATCACTACGGATGAATTAATAGTAAACTAAGGATACATATGACTCTACCCATGAATAGATGGGCCATAAATGCCCTCCACAGCCCTGCATGCCTTCTCCTCAGCTGACCAGCTTCTCCACCATTCTCTTCAACACACTTTTTTCCTTTCTTCATTTTCTGTCTATGTTGGTAGGGAATCACCATAGCAACAATCTGAAATAAATCAATTCAGCTACTATTTTCTGGATGTTACAGCCTTGTTCAGAGGTCAGATTTCAAATAAAGCAAAAGACTGAAGCTCCTGACAGATAAAGGAGGCAGAATTTTCTGCTAACCTGAATAACACCAATGAAAGGAACCAGAAGGTGATCTCATCATTTCAAGCTCAGAACGAGACAGCTGCAAAAAGGGAAAAAAAAGGAAAGAAGAAGAATATGATCACACAGATTTCCTTCTGCAGAGACTTTTAACCATCTGTGAGCAGTGCTGGAAGAAAAGGTAGAAAAATTTAAGCAAATTCAAAGAGGATGAACATTTTCCTTATTTGAAATGAGGCCATTCATTGTTCATATGCAGTTATTTAAAGATAAAGAAATGTCCTTTAATGACAAGAGTCACTGATTTATTTCCTCCTATAGGCAGTAAGGTTGTTTTTTCTACCCGAAGAAGACAGCAAGATCCTGCAAAGTTCTACCCACTGCACACTATGATACTAGATACAATAGGAAGTGTGTGTGTGTGTGTGTGTGTGTGTGTGTGTCTATAGATAGAATATAGCAGAAAGGCTGAAAATAGACCAGAAATCAAGAGATCTGGAAGTTAGCTGTGGCTCAGTCATCTACCCAGCAATGGGACCAGGAACAGGTCACGTAGCATCTCTAATCCTCAATATCTCATCAGTGAAGTAAGGCTAATATTATCTGTCAGTTTACCTAAGAGGATATTGTGAGGACTCATGAGATAATGTGCTTGAAAGGATTTGTCCACCATAACTTTGTTCTGCCTGGGATCAGTATCAGAGGGCTTTATGATTCCTAAATCATGCCAAAGGTTTGCAAGCTATTCTGTACTTGCATACACACAACCGTCAAGTCTAACGTGCTTGCACATAACTAAAAACTCTTCAGATAACTATTTTGCATAATTATAGTGAAGGGTCAAGAGGCTTGGGTTCTAGTCCAGGATCTGCAAGTGAATAAATGCGCAAGCCCGCATGGGTCACTTCACCTACGAGAGCATCAGTTTCCTCCTTCATGTCTGTTGTACCTTCTAGCTCTGATATTCCTATAGAACAGATTAGGAATGGACTGGTTAGAATTATGCAGTAAACACTTGTTCCTACTTATTTTGGAGATAATAATTTACATGTGGAGTTTCACAGCCTTATTCTCTTCCCTCAGCCTGTAAAGACCACTCAGGCGTCTATTGTTTAGCTTCCCCTCCCCAACCTTCACCCCGCTTCTCTGAGAAGAACAATGACAAATGTCCGTGGAGTGTTTGTGGTGAGGAGGGTATAAAATACGATATGAGGTATCACACAGGAAAGCACAATGTAAGGAAGAGGAACTGAATGATAAAGATAAAAGTCAGCACAGATGAGAGAGGAGATTCTTCTGGGATGGAGAAGGGTAGGAAGGAGGTCAGAAGCTATCAAAAGGTTCAGGCTACTGAAAAGTAGAAAGAACCCTAAGAATTTGTGTGGACAAGTACCTGGATTTCTTTAAATGGGAGAAATACCAATAAAGATGTTATTTAGGCCCTTATTCTTTAAAAGTAGCCTGCTCAGGGGGCTTCCCTGGTGGCGCAGTGGTTGAGAGTCTGCCTGCCGATGCAGGGGACGTGGGTTCGGGCCCCGGTCCGGGAAGATCCCACATGCCGCAGAGCGGCTGGGCCCGTGAGCCATGGCTGCTGAGCCTGCTCTGCAACGGGAGAGGCCACAACAGTGAGAGGCCCGCATACCACACACACACACACACACACACACACACACACACACACACACACACAAAGTAGCCTGCTCAGGACCACATTCGTCACGGCTTTATAAGCATTGCATACCAAATGCTGAGTGACTTCTTTACACCTCACCATTGGCTTGTGACACTGAAATGGTGACTTCAGGGTTTTATTCCAAAAACATAAGTTTTCTTTCTCAAGAGCTGATGTATGGGTATCACTGTATAAGTCTGATGCTTAATATAAATAATAACATAGCCAAAAGAGTTTGCTCAAATGTGATTGAAGCTTGTATTTTCATAGAAATCATTTTGGGCACAATGATGACAAATACATGGCCACTTAAACTACCAAAACTGAATGTATATCAGTTATAGAAATATATATCAAAGGCTTATACATATATTAATAATAGGACCCTCTCAGGCTGTATGTCTGTAACTTAAAAAATCAGTTGTAATGATCAAATTATTGAGAACATAAAAAGACTCAATGGGATGTGAAAAAGCCAATATTACAGATTTTTGGCCATCATTTGGCAATACAGTCCAAAAATAAAATAAAAGTCCTGTGCCCTCAGTACATGGCCTCTAGGTGACAACCTGCTCCTCAAGTATCTACCATCATCAACATCTAAACAATACAACCTTCTCATTGATAGCTTTTGGGGCCATGGATACCTGCTGTGAAGAACACAAGATCCGCTGTTCTCTTGGGGGTACTAAAACCAAACAGTTTTCCCCTCTGAATAATCTTTGGGAACCTTCAGGAAATATCATAGATTGAACCATGATCAGTTCAATTGGCAGCCATAGGTTTTTGGACTAAGACTGTAAACTAAAAAACAAAACTGAGTCAAATACTAATCCTCCATTTCAAGGAACTGTGACAACCAGCTGTTCAATGGAGGAAAAAGAATAATAATAGTTAGACTCTACAAAGGCATGACCAGTGAGGACTCTGCAAAAATGCAAGGTAATTAATTACACCATGCCTTGAGTTACTCAAACCAAATGAATAGACAGAATAGACAGACTAAAGGAGGACACTAATCCTTTATTTTTATTTCCTTTAGGAACAACAAAAAGGTACAACTGGACCTGATTAAACTGTATGCATTCAAAGTAATCAAAGGGCAATGGGACATGTTCTAATATGTCATCATAAACAATTTATTCCATAAAAGTAGACAAATTTATGACTTAATATGTAATTAAAATCTGAGTATATGGGATATGTAAGTATTTCTAGCAGGGTCTATCACCATGCTTTGCATATAGTAAGATGTTCAGCTGATTTAGAAGAAAAATATGACTCTGGACAGTAATTTATTAACCTAAATCATATCTCTAATTTGTAAAGAGAATTTATTCAATTACCACTTTTCAATTTTAATTACCTGAAAAGATTATGTTTTAACAATATTTGAAGAGAATTTCTTCTACTCTCTTGGCTAATCAGAAATTTCTCAAAGTAAATATGGGCTCTAATGCAGATGATGTAAGCCACTTCATTGCCTTGTTTGTAGTCATAATTACAGATGGAAAATTCTTCTTGATTGTCAACATTCTAAAAAGCAGTTTTATTATTCTAATAAACAGTTCAACTTCTACCACTTAAAGCCCTTCAGTGGTTTCCCATCAGTCTTAGTATGCAGATCAAAATCCTTAATATGTCCTACCAGGTCCTATGGGATCTGCCCTGCCCACCCTCCAATCTCACTGTCTGCCCCCAGCTCCTCATTCAACGCCCCTCAGCCTTCCTGGACTGTCAAGTATCACAACCTGACATTGCTCAGGCTCTCCTGTCTGCATGGTATCTTCTCTCCCACAGCCTCCTTTGCCTGGTTAACCCCTGATCATTTTTTTTTCTGATCCTGTTCTTAAATATAATTTCCTTACAGAATCCTTCCTAGAATCCCCAGATGAGATCTTGTCCCTTTTGGGAGGCAGTTCTTCCTGAGCCTCTCGGGCTCCTAGGTGTCTTACTGAATGGGTCAAGACTTCAGGGTGCTGACCACTCTTTCACCCAGACTGTTTTGCAGGATTGTGTATAGAGCTGGCTCTCTTGGAGAGGTGAGGAAGTATGTCCCTCCAGACAAACAGCAGGCTTGCTTACTGCTTGCTATAAAAAGTGCTGGGCCTTTAACCATGGGCTTCTCAGCTGCAGCACAAATCTACTGGGTGCTTAGCACCCATCTGGGCCCACCACCACCTCCTGGGACTTGGGAGCAATACAACTCTACTGAAACTCATGCTTTTTAATGTGCCTTGAGAAATAAGCTGATTTTCTCTGATCTATTAAGGCTCATGATCTACTTTTGGCACCTATGGGGTGATAGCAGGTTTACTCTTTGCCATCCTCTATGAGGCTGGGTTATTCCTTGACCATCCCTTTCCCACTTCACCTGGTGTCTCTTCTTCCCATATAGTAAAATGGTTTTTGATTGAGGCCCACATTCCTAAGTAGACTGTAAGGTCAGGGACTCTGTTTTATTTGCCATTTTATCTTCCACCTCTCCTCTGGCACCATGTCTGGCACTTCATGGGTCCTCAATATATATTTGCTGATTGAATGGATTTGATGATGATGATGAAAAACACTTACCAAGCATCTAGATGGGCATATGTTTCAAGCACATTATTTCCTCACATCAAATCTATGAGGTAGTATTATGGGTTGAATTATGTTACCCCACACACACACACACACAAACACAAAGTATGTTGAAGTCCAAACCCCTGGAACCTATGAATGAGACCTTATTTGGAAATAGGGTCTTTGAAGGTATAATCAAGTTGAAATGAGGTTATAATTAATTAGGGTGAGCCCTAATCCAATATGACTTGTTGATAAGAAGAGGAGAAGAAAAGAGACACAAATACATGCCATGTGCTGACAAAGGCAAAGTTTGAAGTGGTATAGTGGAAAGCCAAGAGATGCCAAAGATTTCCAGCAAACCACTAGAAGCCAGGAAAAAGGAAGGAAGGATTCTCCCCTACAGGTTTCAGAGGGAACGTGGCCATACCAACACCTTGATTTCACACTTCTACCCTCCAGAAGTGTGAGGAATAAACTTTTATTGTTTTAAGGCGTCCCAGTTTGTGGCACTTTGTTGTGGCAGCCCTAGGAAACTGGTACAGGTAGGTACCACCACTCTCATTTTACAGATGAAAACAATGAGGCACAGGGCAGTAGAACAACATGCCTAATGTTTCACAGTTAGTGTACGGCAGTCAAGAGAGAAACGCAAGCACTTTCATTCCACAGCCTGTGCTTGGAACCCCTATATAATCCTGCCATTGTGCTGAACTCTTTCTGTCACATTCCATATTCTGCTTTTAGGTGTCTCTATGGAAACTACCTAATGATTTAGCACTATGGACATGTGACAAAATTTTAAAAGGGTGATCATATCTTACAAATAGTGCTATTCAAAACCTGGAAGATGCTAGAGGTTTGTAACAGCCCAGTGTGTGACACATACGCCTCTGTACGCAGCCTCTCTACTGCAGTCCATCACAACTGTTCATCTCTGGGCCTTCCTCTCCTGCTCCTGGGGTTTCTGGGGCAGCCGCAGTTAATGGAAGAGTTACTAGACTTGAAATCAGAAGCCCATTTTTATTTCTCTTTTAAAAATTCACACACACACACACACACACACAAAATTCACAACTATCCTGTGTGATACTATAATGGCAAATATTTCTTATTATACATTTGTCAAAACCCACAGAATGTACAACACCAAGCATGAACTCTAATATAAACTCTGGACTCTGGGTGATGATGTATCAGTGTAGGTTCATCAGTTGCAGCAAATGTACCACTCTGGTAGGCTGTGCATATTGAGAGAGGCTATGCATGTGTGAACAGGGGCAGGGGAAACTACTTTCATTCAATTTTGCTGTGAACCTAAAATTGCTCTAAAAGATAAAGCCTATTAAAATTATTTAATTTATATACTACTCTTTTTTAAAAGTGACTTTGGGTACTCAATCAGAAGACGTGAGTTTTGATCCTGGCCCTGCTCATCACTGGATGTGGAACTTAGGCAACATATCTTGATATGACATATGATATGATATGATATGATATGATATGATATGAAATCTTCATTAGTAAAATAGACATAATACTGTGTCCTATCACTAATCCTCACATGATCTCTGACACAGCTATAGAAAAGCAATACGTGACTGTGAGTCTCAACAAATATTTGTTCAAGGCTTGCCTCACTGGCAGATGCTTCAAGTGGGGGTGAGTGTGTGAAGAGGATATTTCTGTTGAGCTGCCCCCAACAGGTATCCCCACCACTTCTACTGGGTTCCTGGGCTCCTTAGCAAGCTCATAGGGCATTCCTCCTGCTGGTCTTTACAGCAATCACCCCAACAGTTGGCAAACTGTTATCCCCAGGCTGCTGAGCAGGGTCAGCCAGCCAAGGAGGATTTTGGCAAGTAGAATTCGGCAAGTAGACTTCAGCCTGGGGGGAAAAGCAGTGAGCCAGACCTCATGAAACAGGATCATTTAGCAGCCTGACAGTAAAGATACATGTAAATAATACCAGGGTAAAAGAAACTGTCCATGACACAGGAGTGAGAAGTTGGGACACATTCAAGTCACACAGCCTCATAGTAAAAGGGCCAACAATATGGCATCACACAAAATATATTTTTTCCAAGTAAAGCTGTTTTCAAATATAATTCTATAAAAGGAAATTAAGACAAAAATGGCTAAGTCATTTATTTTTTAATTGTGTTACTTCAGCATCAACGTGTCGACAGAACTAATCTAGGATTCACTTTTTCATCAATACATCAGTGCAAATAAAAGTAAATTAAAATGTCAATAAAAATACAACATTCTTACTAAGCAGAACCCAAAGAAAAAAAAATGCTCCCTGATTTCATATCCTTTCCTTACTCAGGAAAATCCATTTTATAAAGCTACAGATGCAAATGTATAGATTTACTTAAATGTTAGTTTGGCTTCTTAAGGAAATAAAGGCATTGTTCCAAGGCTTCAGAGAGAGGATAATTGTTCGATTCTAGGCCAAGTGACAAATAGGTCCTAGGTCTTGTTTTCAGGATCTCATTGTTGGAAAGGAATTGGAAGCAGTTGGAACTGCTTCTTATATAAAAATCAATTACTATTTTATGAAGAAACCCCCCAATTAAAAAATGCTATTAAAAAGCACTACAAATAATTATGTATAGGAAACCAAGTATGGAATATAAGGTCAAGAGCATCAATCCCAAATAGAAAAGGGAATAGTCTCATCTGAAAGCATTGGACCACACCCACCAGGAAAACTCAGATGTAGGTGTGAAGGAATATAAAGTGACATAAACACATCCACCTGTCCCAACAATGCACACATACAACCTCGACACAAAGCCGTGTTAATGACGAACTTATCCTCACTCAAGTATTGGTTAAGCCCCAGGCCAGTACTAGAGCCTAGTTATCTAAGATTTGCTGTTTAACTCAATATAGGTACGTCTAAGCACAGACACAATATTTAAAACAAAAGTTTTATTTTGGAAGAAATATAGGAAAAGCACAGAATTTCAGTCTAAATGAACTGAGGCTTGAATTCTGATTTTACTGTTATTAACTATGAACCCTTGGGTAAGTCATGTAATTTTTCTACATTTCAGGGGTTTTCACCTATAAAAAGAAGGATAGTAACATTGACCCCAAAGAGCTACCATGAGGATATGGTTCTTTTTTGAGGAAGGTCAAATGCCTGGCAGATTTCTGGGAACATGCAGAAGGCCCTTCCCTCCTATACTGACTCAAACTGACCATGTTTCCATGGAAATATTCACATTAACTCTCTGCCAGCAGGAAGAGGTAGGAAAGCCCAGATCCTGAGTCCTTGAGAAAAAACTGGGCCTCAAGCTGCCCCATGTGTGCCATGGGACACGGACAGTATCCTGAGCATCTTGGGGCTTCTGTCTCCTTATGTATAAACTTGGGATTATAATTATATAATCTTACAGCTGTGGTGAATATATTAAATGATGTTTATGAAATTCATCTCCAAATTTTAAGGTACTCTTAAAACATTTTTAGTCTATGTGTAGATGAAAGGGAGGTATGCAGAAATATAAAGGATTATGTTGGAATAATAAAAATCCTATGCCTATTTGTTGTAGGGATTTTTTTGCCTGCGTTGGGTCTTCATTGCTGCATGCAGGCTTTCTCTAGTTGCGGCGAGCACGGGTTACTCTTCCTTGTGGCGTGGGTTTCTCATTTGAGGAGGCTTCTCTTGCTGTGGAGCACAGACTCTAGGTGTGTGGGCTTCAGTAGTTGTGGCACACAGGCTTCAGTAGCTGTGGCACATGGGCTTCAGTAGTTGTGGCTCCCAGGCTCTAGAGAGCAGGCTCAGTAGTTGTGGCTCACAGGCTCTAGAGCACAGGCTCAGTAGTTGTGGCACATGGGCTTAGTTGCTCCGCGGCATGTGGGATCTTCCTGGACCAGGGATTGAACCTGTGTTCCCTGCACTGGCAGGCAGATTCTTAACCACTGCACCACCACAGAAGTCCCTATTTGTTTTGTTTTTAACTTTTTCTTTTAAAATTCTTGTAAGGTTAAAAAACATTTTTAAAAATAGATTTATTATACTTTTTATACTGAGTGCATTAAAGATGAAAAATAACTTCTCAAAGAAGAAACATTTGTGATTAATATTAGAATCATGTCATTTATAAAACAGGCACTAATAAGCTCACAACTTAATACAAAGAGATCAGGTACATGGTGTTGGAGCTTAAATAAAAAGGTCAATGCTATGGTGTCCCCCCACCCCATAAATTTATATGTTGAAACCTAACCCCCAATGTGATGGCATTAGGAGGTGGGACCTTTTAAAGAGATAATTAGGTTCTAATGGTGCAGCCCTCATGAGTGAGATTAGTGCCTTCACAAAAAAGACCCCAGAGAGCACCCTCACCCCTTCCATCACGTGAGGACACAGCAAGAAAACAGCCGTCTATGAATCAGACAGAGGGCTCTCACCAGACACTGAATCTGCCAATGCCTTGATCTTGGACTTCCCAGCCTCCAGAGAAATAAATACTTGCTGTTTATAATCTACCCAGTCTATGGTATTTTGTTAGAGCAGTCTGAATGGACTAAGATAGTCAATAAGTAAAAAATAAAGAACAGCTAAAATTATAGAATTATCTAAGTGTAATTAAAATGTTAAAGCAGAGATATGGTTCCCAATTTTTTTTGTTTTACATTTTTAAAAGCATCATTGTCCTGTGATGAATCTCACAAAATCTGAAAACTCAAGGCAAAAGTTTAAAAGACAGATCTTTAGGTATTGCTCATATACTGCTACATGAAGTATAAAGGTCAGATCACTGCTATGGAATATTCTTCAATATTCTCTGTAACCTTCACTCATAAAGAAGTATGAAGGTCACATCGATAGCTCTATGAATTATTTTTCAACAATAAGTAAACTTGAGTCATGAGAAGGATTTTCTAACATTCACTGCATTCCTTGATACGAGTGGTTGCTGGCATTACCTGACAGGGAAGGACTTCTGGTATTTGTGCTATTAAGTCACACCATGCTGAAGACCTCCTGAGACTTTGATGTTAAAAAGAACTGAAGCTAATTCATAGTCCTGCCTTGCTCTTCTTGGATTAAATAAGTATTTTGCCTCAGATATTCATGTTATTGCCTATAAAAGTAGCACCAAAATGCTCTCTGAGGGGAGCACACTCAAAGATCCACCAACAAAAACCAGATGTGGCCATGAGAAATGTCACATTCAGTACAAAGTGGAATTCTTCCCACAGGGACAGCAACTTACTGCTCTGGTGGTGTGATTTGGGGAGGCTCATCAATGTTTGTGAACTGCACTACATGACCTATAAAAGGGGAATAAAACTACTGTCTTTCTTCAGGGGGCTGTACTAAGATACCCAATTTCCTAATCAATAAAAAAATGTATTCTGATGAAAGCATCACAGCGGGGATGAAGTTGGAGAGTCTGTGTAGCATAGTGGTGAAACGCAGACTCTAAAGCCAGGATACCTGGGTTCAAATCCTCACTCTTGCCATTTATTGGTGCTATTACCTTGAGTAATCTACTTAACAACTTTGTGTCTTAGTTCTCCCATCCAAAAATGAGGATAATAATAGGACTACTCCATAGGGTTGTATAAGGATTAAATGAGTTATTATTTGAAAAGTACTTAGAGCAGTATCTGAAACATTCTAAATTTTGTACATTTCAATACAATCTTCAATTCAAAAACCCATTGATAATTGTCCTTTTCAAAAGTGCCACCCACTAAGTCTCCCCACTATGTGTAGGGGTACAGCTTCACAGCTGTCAAAAGATTCCATGTGGAAGAAACTGCTAGCTAAGTTTTCCCCTACTTCCTAGCCACATAGATCACATTTCCCATTTGGGTGTGCGCTGTGAAAGTGAGACAGGATGGGCATTACACCAAGCTTAGTCCATAAAACCTTTTATGTACAATCTTTCATAAGCTTTCCCTTTCCATGGTTTAATGCAAATAAACACAGTGATGGGGGAAGCTGTGTGCTAAAGATGGCAGAACCACAAGACAGAAGGAGCCTGGGTCCCAGCACCACTGCATCTATGGAAGAGCTGCCTGACCAGGAACATCTACATTATCCTGTTGTGCCAATAAGAAATAAATTATTAGTGTGTTAAGCTCCTAAAATTTTGCTTTAGCAGCAAGCATCACTGTCTAAACCAGTCCAATATTCCTCAGTGGTGCTGCATATTGAGGGAAAGCCACTATGATCTTTCGTGACTAATTGGGATGTGGTTGGGCTGAAATCAGAGGCCCAGGGCATGGGTAACACAGAAGAACTTTATCCAGAAAGGAAAGCAGAGTTATGGAGAGACCAGATGCAGATACCAAGTAACCCTTGCAAGAAATGTCAAATCCAAAGAGTAAAGTACAAAAATCTAGGAGAAGGTATGAGTTGAAAGATGGCTTCAGTCTAAAAAGCTGCCAAAGGCAGAAGAATAAGTACTTCTGATCAGTTTCAGGTAACTCCTGGAAAATTATTATTATTATTATTATTTTGGTCAGAGTTCCCATCCCCATGAACACAAGCCAACTGTCCTACAAGTGCAATTTGTTGGCCTGTATTGGGCAGAATGCACCCAAACATCTTTCCAAGTGGGTCTGCTTCAGTGACGAAAATCCCCATAATACCTACAACCCCAGGGTGACACAGTGTTGCTCCCTATTAGCTTGGAAATGCAATCTGCATTGGACAAAAAGTTATTTTCAACTCTGAATTTCTGAGTTTGTGTTGCTTTATAAGGTCATTTTCCCAATCGTTTATAGAGACCTGAGGGAATTAGACAAGGTGTGGGTAATTTTTTGATGATGGAGAGGGGCTGGTCCTTATGGACTGATGCTGAGAAAGGCAAGATTGGGTATGTCACTTTTCATAGAGATGCTAACCATTTGAGTACTAGCAAGCCATCTGCCAAGGGTCCCAGGAAGGTCAGAAAAGGCCATTGAAAGAAGGATGCAGAAGTGTTGTTCTGGTCACTCTCAGGGTTGTTCTGTGACTCTCTCCATAAGCAGAATTGTTCTAAATGCCTAATCAAAAAAGCTGAATCAACTCATTCAGATGAATAGATCCTCGGCATTCTCCATGTGTTGAATCTATTCGAGTAGCACCATCAGGCCCTGGTGTTCACAGCTCTGTGTAATCATCTCCCCTTGAATATGTTAGGAACTTACGACATGCTTCTAATTTACAGAATGTGGCAAAGGTAATGGGATGTCATCTTCTTAATTACATTATGATATAGGCCTCCTTCTTGCTATCAGGCTTACTCTAGAGATTCTCCTTGCTGATTTGATAAAGTAAGCAGCTGTATTGGGAAAGCCAGCATGGCAAAGAACTGCAGGTAGCTTCTAGGAATGGTGAGTAGCCTCTAACAGCCAAGGGCAGTCTCCAGCTGACAGCTAGAAAGATGGTGGGGCCCTCTGTCCTGTCTGCCAACCACAAGAAAATGAATTCTGCTACAAGTGAGCTCAGAAGTAGATTTTTCCCCCGTTGAGCCTCCAAATGAGAACACAGCCTGGCTGACACTTTGATTACAGCCTGTGAGGCCATCAGCAGAGGATACATTTAAGTGACACTTTGACTCTTGACTCACAAAAATTGTGAGATAATAAATGTTTTGCTTTAAGCTGCTTGTTACACAGCAGTAGATAACTAATACACTTTGTTAACAGAAAGTCATCACGGCTCCCTTCCATTCCACTAACGTTACTCTTGTAATTCTTGTAATGTTAGGGGGCACAGCTAGAGAATCCCATTCTAGCAAACTATATTATACTTCTCCCACTTCCCTTCTCATCCCCTGGACAGATTTTAAGCCCCTCAAATTTCCCATGTATTTTGATACTCTAGGAGGCCTCCATCCACATCACATAAATAATATTATAATGCACCTATATCACATATTAAATATAATTTTCTCTGCAGGAAAATGAAAATGAAATATTTTAATTTATAATTTTACCTTGAAATTATCTGGCTCAACAACTCATTTAATTTAGAATGTCAGTGATTTCTTGGCAATTACCATGCATACTTAGGAACTTGTGAAAGAAGAGCATATCACCTTCAAATGTTTTCCAATATAATGAAATTTTCACACATACTACAATTGAACACTTAATGAAGTCGACATAATTTATTTTTAGGAGATATTTAGATAGTTATTAATTTCATTTTTGAAGGGTTCTTTAAGAATTTTGGAGTCCATGATTTCCTATTCAGGTCTCAAATCTGTTTTGCTTTCCCCTGAGAACCTCATGTGTCCTGGACCTTGTGCCAGTAATGCCTAGTGAATAAAAAAAAAAAAAGCCTGCTTTTCTTGCATACATCTTTTTTAAATTAAATCTATAATTTTTCATACAAGCAAATGCCATGGATAGGTCAAACATAATGCTATTAAAGAAAAAGTAAAGAATAAAAGAATGCACACATATAAACGTAGGGAAAACCGAAACCAAAGATTACAGTTCTCAGAGCTTGTTAGTGAAAAACAAAAACAAAGAAAACAAGCACACATGCACACACACACGTACAAACACACATCAGGATTTTCTTCTTAATTTTAAATTAGGGTCATGTGGATCAGCGTACTCAAGCTTCTGTTTTTCTTTCCAAAAAAGGCTGTGGAAATGGGACATTTTTCTACTTAAGGTCCCAGGTCAACAGCAGCACTGAGATTATGCTTTTGAATTCACTATCCCTAAAAAACTGGAAAAGAAATCTTTCCAAATGAGCAAGTCATTTCCTAACTCTGAGCCTCAGTTGTCCTATCTGTAAGTAGGAGGAACTGACTGGTAGTCAGTCAGACTCTTTCCATCGCTAAAACCCTAGGAGTCTAAGTATCCAAAGGCAGGAAACAGACTTGAATTAGACCCTGAATACTGACAATCACATTGTCTCTGGCCACACAACTTCATTACTCACCAATATTTCTCCTCCTGGAAATTATATAATAAAAAAATCATTTGTGATTACCAAAAGAAGCTTGTAAAATTAATTGTGTTCACTCAACCATTTAGGGGAAGAAGACAAATCTAATCAGAAAGGTCTTCAAATGGCACCATCTTAATCCATACTTGGATATCATGGGGGAAAGGACTGGTTACTTTTTTATTTTTCTCATATTTCTTAATTACCTAGAGCTTGAAAGGCCTGGGTGGCCATCTGCCATGAGTGCTTTGCAGACTGAATATAGAAGGGAAGCTGAAGGAAATGACCCCACAGTTCTCAGTTCCAGTTCTCAGCCTGAATCTTAAAAGCAACAACAACAGAATGTTCTCAACCAAAAAGCAAGACTGTAAAAACTCCAGGAGGAGCTTCGCTAACTAGCACATGTTCTTGAGCACTTGGCACAAGAAATATATAGCTTCCAAACTACAGTGGGGGTGAGGATCTATAGATTGGCTGGAAGGGCTGGCAGAGGAGAGATAGTGACAGTGTAGTCTCTGTGTGGGGCATCAGGCTCGGTCTATTTTTTGTGGGTTTAGTGTAAAAGAGTGGATTTTATGTAAGCCATAAGGAATAAAAGAAAGTTACTCTCTGTACAAAAATGAGGCAAAACAACGTAGACAAATGAGTGCCTGAGAATCCCTGTTTATGTGCCAGGTCAGAGACTAAATAATGTTCATTTATGTTTAAATGTAATCCCTTCCCACCTGTACCAGCTGGGATCTCAGCAGGAATAATAATCAGTGCAGCTGGTTCAAAGGAACAGAGCTCAATGAAGGGCACAGAGGTGTAGATGGGGTTAAAGGAACCAATAAGGGGCAGCCAGGAACCCAGAGACTAGCAACAGTAGGTAGCAGTCCTACCCTCAAGGAAAAGACAGTGTTCCTGGAGCCCAGTGAAAACTAGAACTGCCAGGAACGGGCTGTCCAGGAGGCTGAGATCAGGGATGAACATATTCCTTAACAGAGACTCGGCACTGAGGCAGGAGAGAGCAAAGAAGTGCCAGCCTCTCTTTCCTATGACTGTCAGTGCCTCCTACTGGCCAACTCAACTGGTAGCCAACAGGCAAGGGAGACTGGATGATGCATTCCCTGGGATCAGACACCCGGAGCACAGAGAAAAGCAGAGGAGGGATTGGGGCAAGGAGGTAGGGGGCATGGAAAATAACCAAAATGGGGAGATTTGAGAAGATGGAGGAAGAGTAAGACACTGAGATCACCTTCCTCCCCACAGATACATCAGAAATACATCTACATGTGGAACAACTCCTACAGAACACCTACTGAACGGTGGCAGAAGACCTCAGACCTCCCAAAAGGCAAGAAACTCCCCCACGTACTGGGTAGAGCAAAAGAAAAAAGAATAAACGGGACCAGTGGGAGGGAGCCGTGAAGGAGGAAAGGTTTCCACACACTAGAAGCCCCTTCGCGGGCGAAGACTGCGGGTGGCGGAGTGGGGAAGCTTCGGAGCCATGGAGGAGAGCACAGCAACCGGGGTGCGGAGGGCAAAGCGGAGAGATTCCCACAAAGAAGATCAGTGCTGACCAGCACTCACCAGCCCGAGAGGCTTTTCTGCTCGCCCCCTGGGGCGGGCGGGGCTGGGAGCTGAGGCTTGGTCTTCGGTCCAGATCCCAGGGAGAGGACTGGGGTTGGCGGTGTGAACACAGCCTGAAGGGGTTAGTGCACCATGGCTAGACAGGTGGGAGTCCGGGGAAAAGCCTGGAGCTCTCGAAGAGGCAAGAGACTTTTTCTTGCCTCTTTGTTTCCTGGTGCGTGAGGAGAGGGGATAAGGAGCACTGCTTAAAGGAGCTCCAGAGACGGGTGCGAGCCACGGCTAACAGTGCAGACGCCAGAGACGGGCATGAGACGCTAAGGCTGCTGCTGCCGCCACCAAGAAACCTGTGTGCGAGCGCAGGTCACTATCCACACCACCCCTCCCGGGAGCCTGTGCAGGCTGCCACTGCCAGGGTCCCGGGATCCAGGGACAACTTCCCCGGGAGAACTCATGGCGCGCCTCAGGCTGGTGCAACGTCACGCTGGCCTCTGCCGCTGCAGGCTCGCCCTGCATCCGCACCCCTCCCTCCCCCCAGCCAGAGTGAGCCAGAGTCGCCAAATCAGCTGCTCCTTTAACCCCATCCTGTCTGAGGGAAGAACAGACAGACGCCCTCAGGCGACCTACACGCAGAGACGGAGTCAAATCTAAAGCTGAAACCCAGGAGCTGTGCGAACAAAGAAGAGAAAGGGAAATTTCTCCCGGCAGCCTCAGAAGCAGCGGATTAAATCTGCACAATCAAGTTGATGTACCATGCATCAGTGGAATACATAAATAGACAACAGATCATCCCAAATTGAGGAGGGGGACTTTGGGAGCAAGACAGATTATTTTTTCCCCTTTTCTTCTTTTCGTGAGTGTGTATGTGTATGCTTCTGTGTGAGATTTTGTCTGTATAGCTTTGCTTTCACCATCTGTCCTAGGGTTCTGTCCATCCGTTTTTTCTTTTTTTTTTTACTTTTTTAAATTTTTTCCTTGATAATTTTTTATTTTAGTAACTTTATTTTATGTTATCCTCTTTTGTTCTTTCTTTCTTTCTATTTTTTCTCCCTTTTATTCTGAACCATGTGGAGGACAGGCTGTTGGTACTCCAGCCAGGCATCAGGGCAGTCCCACTGAGGTGGGAGAGCCAACTAAAGGACACTGGTCCTCAAGAGACCTCCCAGCTCCATATAATATCAAATGACAAAAATCTCCCAGAGATCCATATCAACAACAAGACCCAGCTCCACTCAACGACCAACAAGCTACAGTGCTGGACACCCTATGCCAAACAACTAGCAAGACAGGAACACAACCCCAACCATTAGCAGAGAGGCTGCCTAAAATCATAATAAGGCCACAGACACCCCAAAACACACCACCAGACATGGACCTTCCCACCAAAAAGACAAGATCCAGCCTCATCCACCAGAACACAGGCACTAGTCCCCTCCACCAGGAAGCCTACACAACCCACTGAACCAACCTTAGCCATTGGGGACAGACACCAAAAACAACGGGAACTACGAACCAGCAGCCTGTGAAAAGGAGACCCCAAACACAGTAAGATAAGAAAAATGAACAGACAGGAAAACACACAGCAGATGAAGGAGCAAGGTAAAAACCCACCAGACCTAACAAATGAAGAGGAAATAGGCAGTCTACCTGGAAAAGAATTCAGAATACTGTTAGTAAAGATGATCCAAAATCTTGGAAATAGAATAGACAAAATGCAAGAAACATTTAACAAGGACCTAGAAGAACTAAAGAGGAAACAAGCAATGATGAACAACACAATACCTAAAATTAAAAATACTCTAGAAGGGATCAATAGCAGAATAACTGAGGCAGAAGAACGGATAAGTGACCTGGAAGACAAAGTAGTGCAAATAACTACTGCAGAGCAGAATAAAGAAAAAAGAAAGAAAAGAACTGAGGACAGTCTCAGACACCTCTGGGACAACATTAAACTCACCAACATTTGAATCATAGGGGTCCCAGAAGAAGAAGAGAAAAAGAAACAGACTGAGAAAATATTTGAAGTGATTATAGTTGAAAACTTCCCTAATATGGGAAAGGAAATAGTTACTCAAGTCCAGGAGGCAAAAAGAGTCCCATACAGGAAAAATCCAAGGAGAAACATGCAAAGACACATATTAATCAAACTATCCAAAATTAAGTACAAAGAAAACATATTAAAAGCAGCAAGGGAAAAACAACAAATAACACAAAAGGGAATCCCTATAACATTAACAGCTGATCTTCCAGCAGAAATTCTGCAAGCCAGAAGGGAGTAGCAGGACATATTTAAAGGGATGAAGGAGAAAAACCTGCATCAAGATTACTCTACCCAGCAAGGATCTCATTCAGATTTGATGGAGAAATTAAAAGCTTTACAGATAAGCAAAAGCTGAGAGAGTTCAGCACCACCAAACCAGCTCTATGACAAATTCTAAAGGAACTTCTCTAGGTAAGAAACACAAGAAACGGAAAAGACCTGCAATAACAAACCCAAAACAATTAAGAAAATGGGAATAGGAACATACATATCGATAATTACATTAAATGTAAATGGATTAAATGCTCCCACCAAAAGACAAAGACTGGTTGAATAGATAAAAAAAACAAGACCCATATATGTGTTGTCTACAAGAGACCCACTTTAGACCTAGGGACACATACAGACTGAAAGTGAGGGGATGAAAAAAGATATTCTATGCAAATGGAAATCAGAAGAAAGCTGGAGTAGCAACTCTTATATCAGACAAACTAGACTTTAAAAGAAAGACTATTACAAGAGACAAAGAAGGACACTACATAATGATCAAGGGATCGATCCAAGAAGAAGATATAACAATTGTAAATATTTATGGACCCACAACAGGAGCACTTCAATACATAAAGCAAATACTAACAGCCATAAAAGGGGAAATCGACTGCAACACAATCATACTAGGGAACTTTAACACCCCACTTTCACCAATGGACAGATCATCCAAAATGAAAATGAATAAGGAAACACAAGCTTTAAATGATACATTAAAAAAGATGGACTTAATTAAAATTTATAGGACATTCCATCCAAAAACAACAGAATACACATTTTTCTCAAACGCTCATGGAACATTCTCCAGGATAGATCATATCTTGGGTCACATATCTAGCCATGGTAAATTTAAGAAAACTGAAACTGTATCAAGTATCTTTTCTGACCACATTGCTATGAGACTAGGTATCAATTACAGGAAAAGATCTTTAAAAAATACAAACACATGGAGGCTAAACAATACACTACTTAATAACCAAGGGATCACTAAAGAAATCAAAGAGGAAATTAAAAAATACTTAGAAACAAATGACAATGGAGAAACGATGACCCAAAATCTATGGGATGCAGCAAAAGCAGTTCTAAGAGGGAAGTTTATAGCAATACAATCCTACCTTAAGAAACAGGAAACATCTCAAATAAACAACCTAACCTTGCAGCTAAACCAATTAGAGAAAGAAGAACAAAAAAGCCCAAAAGTTAGCAGAAGGAGAGAAATCATAAAGATCAGATCAGAAGTAAATGAAAAAGAAATGAAGGAAACAATAGAAAAGATCAATAAAACTAAAAGCCGGTTATTTGAGAAGATAAACAAAATTGATAAACCATTAGCCAGACTCATCAAGAAAAAAAAGAGAGAGGACTCAAATCAATAAAATTAGAAATGAAAAAGGATAAGTAACAACTGACACTGCAGAAATACAAAGGATCATGAGAGATTACTACAAGCAACTCTAGGCCAATAAGATGGACAACCTGGAAGAAATGGACAAATTCTAGAAAAGCACAACCTTCTGAGACTGAACGATGAAGAAACAGAAAATATAAACAGACTGATCACAAGCACTGAAATTGAAACTGAAATTAAAAATCTTCCAACAAACAAAAGCCCAGGACTAGATGACTTCACAGGTGAATTCTATCAAACATTTAGAGAACAGCTAACACCTATCCTTCTCAAACTCTTCCAAAATATAGCAGAGGGAGGAACACTCCCAAACTCATTCTACGAGGCCACCATCACCCTGATACCAAAGCCAGACAAAGATGTCACAAAGAAAGAAAACTACAGGCCAATATCACTGACGAACATAGATGCAAAAATCCTCAACAAAATACTAGCAAACAGAATCCAACAGCACATTAAAAGGATCATACACTATGATCAAGTGGGGTTTATTCCAGGAATGCAAGGATTTTTCAACATACGCAAATCAATCAACGTGATACACCATATAAACAAATTGAAGGAGAAAAACCATATGATCATCTCAATAGATACAGAGAAAGCTTTCAACAAAATTTAACACCCATTTATGATAAAAGCCCTGCAGAACGTAGGCATAGAGGGAACTTTTCTCAACATAATTAAGGCCATATATGACAAACCCACAGCCAACATCCTCCTCAACGGTGAAAAACTGAAACCATTTCCACTAAGATGAGGAAAAAGACAAGGTTGCCCACTCTCACCACTCTTATTCAACATAGTTTTGGAAGTTTTAGCCACAGTAATAAGAAAAGAAAAAGAAATAAAAGGAATCCAAATCAGAAAAGAAGAAGTAAAGCTGTCACTGTTTGCAGATGACATGATACTATACATAGAGAATCCTAAAGATGCTACCAGAAAACTACTTGAGCTAATCAATGAATTTGGTAAAGTAGCATACAAAATTAATGCACAGAAATCTCTGGCATTCTTTTACACTAATGATGAAAAATCTGAAAGTGAAATTAAGAAAACACTCCTATTTACCATTGCAACGAAAAGAATAAAATATCTAGGAATAAACCTACCTAAGGAGACAAAAGACCTGTATGCAGAAAATTCTAAGACACTGATGAAAGAAATTAAAGATGATACAAATAGATGGAGAGATATACCACGTTCTTGGATTGGAAGAATCAACACTGTGAAAATGACTCTACTACCCAAAGCAATCTACAGATTCAATGCAATGCCTATCAAACTACCACTGGCATTTTTCATAGAACTAGAACAAAAAATTTCACAATTTGTATGGAAACACAAAAGACCCCAAATAGCCAAAGCAATCTTGAGAACGAAAACTGGAGCTGGAAGAATCAGGCTCCCCGCCTTCAGACTATACTACAAAGCTACAGTAATCAAGACAGTATGGTACTGGCACAAAAACAGAAATATAGATCAATGGAACAGGATAGAAAGCCCAGAGATAAACCCACGCACATATGGTCACCTTATCTTTGATAAAGGAGGTAAGAATATATAGTGGAGAAAAGATAGCCTCTTCAATAAGTGGTGCTGGGAAAACTGGACAGCTACATGTAGAAGAATGAAATTAGAACACTCCCTAACACCATAAATAAAAATAAACTCAAAATGGTTTAAAAACCTAAATGTAAGGCCACACAGTATCTAACTCTTCGAGGAAAACATAGGCAGAACACTCTATGACATAAATCACAGGAAGATCCTTTTTGCCCCACCTCCTAGAGAAATGGAAATAAAAACAAAAATAAACAAATGGGATAATGAAACTTCAAAATTTTGCACAGCAAAGGAAACCTTAAACAAGACGAAAAGACAATCCTCAGAATGGGAGAAAATATTTGCAAATGAAGCAACTGACAAAGGATTAATCTCCAAAATTTACAAGCAGCTCATGCAGCTCAATAACAAAAAAACAAACAACCCAATGCAAAAATGGGCAGAAGACCTAAACAGACGTTTCTCCTAAGAAGATATAAAGATTGGCAACAAACACATGAAAGAATGCTCAACATCATTAATCATTAGAGAAATGCAAATCAAAACTACAATGAAGGGCTTCCCTGGTGGCACAGTGGTTGAGAGTCCACCTGCCGATGCAGGGGACATGGGTTCGTGCCCCGGTCCAGGAAGATCTCACATGCCGTGGAGCAGCTGGGCCCGTGAGACCTGGCCGCTGAGCCTGTGCATCCGGAGCCTGTGCTCCGCAAAGGGAGAGGCCACAGCAGTGAGAGGCCCGCGTACCGCAAAAAAAAAAAAAAAAAAAACTACAATGAGATATCATCTCACACAGGTCAGAATGGCCATCATCAAAAAATCTAGAAACAATAAATGCTGGAGAGCGTGTGGAGAAAAGGGAACACTCTTGCACTGTTGGTGGCAATGTAAATTGATACAGCCACTATGGAGAACAGTATGGAGGTTCCTTAAAAAACTACAAATAGAACTACCATACGACCCAGCAATCCCACTATTGGGCATATACCCTGAGAAAACCATAATTCAAAAAGAGTCATGTTGGGCTTCCCTGGTGGCGCAGTGGTTGAGAGTCTACCTGCCGATGCAGGGGACATAAGTTCGTGCTCCAGTCCGGGAAGATCCCACATGCCACGGAGTGGCTGGGCCCGTGAGCCATGGCCACTGAGCCTGCACGTCCAGAGCCTGTGCTCCGCAATGGGAGAGGCCACAACAGTGAGAGGCCCGCGTACCACAAAAAAAAAAAAAAAAGAGTCATGTACCAAAATGTTCCTTGCAGCTCTATTTACAATAGCCAGGACATGGAAGCAACCTAAGTGTCAATCAACAGATGAATGGATAAAGAAGATTGGCACATATATACAATGGAATATTACTGAGCCATAAAAAGAAACGAAATTGAGTTATTTGTAGTGAGGTGGATGGACCTAGAGTCTGTCATACAGAGTGAAGTAAGTCAGAAAGAGAAAAACAAATACCGTATGCTATCACATATGTATGGAATTTAAGAAAAAAAATGTCATGAAGAACCTAGGGATAAGACGGGAATAAAGACACAGACCTACTAGAGTATGGACTTGAGGATGTGGGGAGGGGGAAGGGTAAGCTGTGACAAAGTGAGAGAGTTGCATGGACATATATACAATACCAAACGTAAAATAGATAGCTAGTGGGAAGCAGCCACATATCATAGGGAGATCAGCTCGGTGGTTTGTGGCCACCTAGAGGGGTAGGATAGGGAGGATGGGAGGGAGGGAGATGCAAGAGGGAAGAGATATGGGAACATATGTATATGTATAACTGATTTACTTTGCTATAAATCAGAAACTAACACACCATTGTAAAGCAATTATACTCCAATAAAGATGTTAAAAAAATTCAAGACAGAATGATAGAGATTAGATTATATCATAATTCTAACTTTGTATGGTTACTTGACGTTCTAGCATCATAACATTAAACAAATTAACTCTAAAAAAAAAAAAAAAAAAGAAAGTAACCAGAACACAACCTTAAGAGAGACATATGTATGTAATGGCATTCCTGTTTGAAATGTCAACAAACTGAGGCTCAGAGTAGTTAAGTTACTTGTTCCAGGTCACACAACCAGCACAAGGGAGCTGAGCTGGGATTTGAACCCAGGTCTGTCTGGCTCCAAGTACGCGCTCACTCCTCCATACCACTCTCGTGATACTTCACATTTGCAAGCCCTTTGCTACTTACCAATTCGTTCACATACTTTACTGTATCTGTTCCCTAGAATAACCCTGAGGGGCAAGAAAGTCAGACTTTAGTTCTGTTTTACAGATGAAGGAGCTAAGGATCAAAGAAGAAATTAACACTTTTCTTTGAAAAGGTAGGCAATAATGAATGGCTTTGATCCAACAGCAGAAGGGAACAGGCAACAGAGGGTGGGAGCTGCCTGATACTGAGTTAGCAAAATAGAAAAGATTACACACAGATCAATAATTTGCAAAATTTTAAATGAGAAAGGCACTAACAGGTATTTACTGTTACAATCTTTAATTTTACATATGTCTTTCACCATTAGTCTAAATTTTATTTTTCCCTAAGAATATATAAACAAAGATAAGAGTTAACATCTGTTCAACTGAGTGCTGCTATTTGAATGGTGTGCCTTCTAAAAAAAATCACCCTGCAAAGCTGTAGATTACATGATTTTAAAGGTGTGATGCAAAATTATTTCACACTCTCTAGCCAACTTAGGTACAAGGAGCTTCCATGTAGCTTCCATGTATGCGAGGAGCCTGGGCGAGGTAGGTAGAAAAAGGTGAGCAGGGTTGTATTATGAAGAAGAAGACTGTTCTGAAGGCACTGCCGGAAGAAGAGTGACTTGTATGGGGAGAGGCAGGGGAGTGACGTGTTCAGGATGGAGCTCTGAGGAACGAGGTCTGACCACACGGTTGGACAGGACAGACCGGAATGTTTGTGGACTGGAAGATATGAATGTCCAGGCAAGACTTAACAAGAAGGGATTAAGTCTAGAAACAAGGGGCCAATGTGCCAACACTGCAAAGAACGTGGACTGTGCGGATGAAACTCCCACTTGAGAAGGGAAATTCCAACAGGTATCACTAGAAAAATATTTGTGAAATCTGCATATGTATTCCTAGATAAGAACAGAGGAAAAAACATATTTCTAAATTCCATTCTGTTATCAGATGGATAAGAAAATTCATGTCTACACTAGGTGAAATGACATAGGTAGTCGGAAATTAATACTTGATGTCTGGATTTCTATCCATTCCTCTAGCTCTTATATAGACATATCTAAAACCAATTCTAAGCTCAGTTATTACTAACTTTTAGTCCTAGAATGTACTTCAAATTCACAGGCTCCAAAATTTCTCTTACAATTGTATTCTCTGGTAATCTCAGTTTATTGTCCTGTGAATTTTAATACATACCTTTGCGTGAAAATAAAACAGAACCATATCACTAGACTATGATTTATTCAGCCAAAATGAAATAAAAAAATTTTCTGAGTTGCTTTATAGGTTTATGAAGATGGTAACCAGGAAGCAATAATTTCCAATATTTCCCTCTACAGCCTTTCAAATACACTATAATAAAAGTGACCAAGGTCTCTTTTTAAATAGACGGCATTAATAACTTACAAGAGATCAGTGATAACCATTTATCACATAAATAAGCACTGTGGAGTTACAGAACTCCCAGATTTAATGAGAAGCATTTATTACACTTCTGCATTGCAGCAAAATGTTTGGTACACATTGTACAGAAAACCCAAAGGCAGCCGCCCACTGGTTTTTAATTAAGTGTCATTCCCACTGAGTTAATAAGCATGCTATCAATAATGTGACTTTCCTTTAAAGTTTTGATAATAATTGCTCAAGCTATATTTTGTAATTACTGTTAATAGGTTTGATAAAATTCTCTAATTGCCACGCTCTTCTTGACTACCAACTGAATGTACTATTCCTTCTGTGTCCAAGAACAATCAGTCTTTCTATTTCTAGAGCCTTAATGAAAACAGATCATGTGAAATTGATGTTCACCCTGAGAATAATGAACAACTGGGAAGTTCAATCTTGAAACACAAACAGATTGCTTTGCTGATAAAGGAATAAGTACTTTAGAGATTCAAAACAAGTACAATTTCCTGAGTGCTTCTTTTGTATCAGGCACTGTGGTAGAAGCATTGTCATGAGTGTTCACTGTAAATAAGAATCAATACAATATACAGAGGCATAAACTGAGACATAGAGAAACTAGCTACCTGGTCCAAGGTCCCACAACTAGTCAGTGGAGCCAGAACCCCAAAGCCTGTGCCCTTTCCACAGCCCACCAATTCCCTCTGTTGGATAGGAACTTTGTCCACTCACTGGAAGAATGAAGAAGACGAGCTGGCTCCAGATGAACCATGACTTGAATATCACATCCACTTGTCTATGATAATGCTCTGCCAGCAGGAGGCACTCAAAACATGTTTGTTAACTGTATGGAGTTCCTAGTTACCAGTTTAACAGAAGTGTGTCAGCATCATGCCCATTTGCCTCACCTCTGTGCCCTCTAATCTGTGCTGCACAGGGGCCAAAAACACAGCACCAGTGCCCAGTGTGGCCAGTGACCAAGCGAATCTGCCAAGGGCTTCCAGTTAGGGGTGGTCAACCACTGACCAACCCACCTGCGATAATCACCAGTATTCAGCTTGACCTAGTTTTCTGCCTTCCCAGCAGGATCAGCCCAGACTGAAACAGATGCATTAAGGTAGTGATGAGATGATTTCTGTTAACACAGAAGCATTTTTTAACAGTTGATGATCAAAGTCCTTTATCAACCAATGAAAACAAATGTCAAGTACGTTGGTCAAGACAATCTTTAACTGGATTGAAAGAAAGCTGCAGGTAGCTCCGTGGGGTCATCAGGTGGGCTTATCCACTTTTATCTAATTGCCTAAGAACAACACCTCTTGAAAAACACCCAGCCTTCTCAATTCAGTTTAATTCAATTCAACTAAGTTCAGGTAAATTGATCATGTGTTCACAACCTACCTGGCTCTGTTTCAGGCACTGGAAATACAAAGATGAATTAAACATTATTCCCTTTCAGGAGTTTGTAGTCTTGTAGGGACCCAGTCATGTTTATAACTGATTGGGGAGATTGAAATCAATACTTAATAATAACATCAGAAACGAGCTATGTTCTCATAAAGAGGACAATGGGAAGAATACAAGGATCTAATTCTTACATTGAATTTATTATGTGCAATGCACTGAACTAGGTGCTTTCATATTCACCGTTCTCTTTCATTCTTCACAACAACCCTAAGAGGTAACAATTTCTATCCCATTTTTTAGAGGAGCAAAATAAGCCTCAAAGCAGTTGAATACCTGGCCTGTGGTCACATGAATATGACTGACAGAGCCAGGATGCTCACGCATTCATTCTAAAGCCCATGCTCCTCCACTGCTGACTTCACACTGCCAGGATTAATTTTTTCTGGGAGTACCAGAATAGCTTCACGAGATCAGGGGGAAACAAGATAGCAGAGTAGAAGGACGTGCTCTCACTCCCTCTTGTGAGAACACCAGAATCACAACTAGCTGCTGGACAATCATTGCCAGGAAGACACTGGAACTCACCAAAAAAGATACCCCACATCCAAAGACAAAGGAGAAGCCACAATGAGACAGTAGGAGGGGTGCAATCACAGTAAAATCAAATCCCATAACTGGTGGGTGGGTGACTCACAGACTGGTGAACACATACCACAGAAGTCCACCCACTGGAGTGAAGGTTCTGAGCCCCATGCCAGGCTTCCAAACCTGGGGGTCCAGCAATGGGAAGAGGAATTCCTAGAGAATCAGACTTTGAAGCCTAGTGAGAATTGACTGCAGGACTTCGACAGGACTAGGGGAAACAGAGACTCCACTCTTAGAGGGCACACACAAAGTAGTGTGCGCATCAGGACCCAAGGGAAGGAGCAGTGACCCCAGGGAAGATGGAAGCAGACCGACCTGCTAGTGTTGGAAGGTGTCCTGCAGAGGTGGGGGGTGGCTCTGTTTCACTGTGGGGACAAGGACACTGGCAGCAGAAGTTCTGGGAAGTACTCCTTGGTGTGAGCCCTCCAGAGTCTGCCATTAGCCCCACCAAAGAGCTCAGGTAAGCTACAGTGTTGGGTTGCCTCAGGCCAAACAACCAACAGGGAGGGAACCCAGGCCCACCCATTAATACTCAAGTGGATTAAAGTTTTACTGAGCTCTGCTCACCAGAGCAACAGTCAGCTCTACCCACCACAAGTCCCTCCCACCAAGCCCCTTAGATAGCCTCATCCACCAGAGGGCAGACAGCAGAAGCAAGAAGAACTACAATCCTGCAGCCTGTGGAACAAAAACCACATTCACAGAAAGAGAGACAAGATGAAAAGGCAGAGGGCTATGTACCAGATGAAGGAACAAGATAAAACCTCAGAAAAACAACTAAATGAAGTGGAGATAGGCAACCTTCCAGAAAAAGAATTCAGAATAATGATAGTGAAGATGATCCAGGACCTCGGAAAAAAAATTGGAGGCAAAGATCGAGAAGATACAAGAAATGTTTAACAAAGACCTAGAAGAATTAAAGTTCAAACAAACAGAGATGAACAATACAATAACTGAAATGAAAAATAAACTAGAAGGAATCAATAGCAGAATAACTGAGGCAGAAGAACGGATAAGTGAACTGGAAGACAAAATGGTGGAATTCACTGCTGCGGAACAGATTAAACAAAAGGGAATGAAAAGAAATGAAGACAGCCTAAGAGACCACTGCGACAACATTAAAGGCAACAACATTCACATTATACGGGTCCCAGAAGGAGAAGAGAGAGAGAAAGGACCCGAGAAAATATCTGAAGAGATTATAGTCGAAAACTTCTCTAATGTGGGAAAGGAAATAGCCACCAAAGTCCAGGAAGTACAGTGAGTCCCATACATGATAAACCCAAGGAGAAACATGCCGAAACACATAGTAATCAAACTGGCAAAAATTAAAGACAAAGAAAAATCATTGAAAGCAGCAAGGGAAAAATGACAAATAACATACAAGGGAACTCCCACAAGGTTAACAGCTGATTTCTCAGCAGAACTCTACAATCCAGAAGGGAGTGGAATGATATACTTAAAGTGATGAAAGGGAAAAACCTACAACCAAGTTTGCTCTACCCAGCAAGGATCTCATTCAGATACAATGGAGAAATAAAAAGCTTTACAGACAAGCAAAAGCTAAAAGAATTCAGCACCACCAAACCAGCTCTACAAAAATGCTAAAGGAACTTCTCTAAGTGGGAAACACAAGAGAAGAAAAGGACCTACAAAAACAAACCCAAAACAATTCAGAAAACGATCATAGGAACACACATATCGATAATTATCTTAAACGTGAATGGATTAAATGCTCCAACCAAAAGACACAGGCTTGCTGAATGGATACAAAAACAAGACCCATATATATGTTGTCTACAAGAGACCCACTTCATACCTAGGGACACATACAGACTGAAAGTGAGGGGATGGAAAAAGATATTGCATGCAAATGGAAATCAAAAGAAAGCTGAAGTAGCTATACTCATATCAGATAAAATAGACTTTAAAATAAAGAATGTTACAAGAGACAAGGAAGGACCCTACATCATGATCAAGGGATCAATCCAAGAAGCAGATATAAAAATTATAAATATATATATACACCCAACATAGAAGCACCTCAATACATAAGGCAACTGCTAACAGCTATGAAAGAGGAAATTGACAGTAACACAATAAGAGTGGGGGATTTTAACACCTCACTTACACCAATGGACCGATCATCCAAAATGAAAATAAATAAGGGAACAGAAGCTTTAATTGACCCAATAGACCAGATGGATTTAATTGGTATTTATAGGACATTCCATCAAAAAACACCAGATTACACTTTCTTCTCAAGTGCACACGGAACATTCTCCAGGATAGATCACATCTTAGGCCAAAAATCAAGCCTCAGTAAATTTAAGAAAATTGAAATCATATCAATCATCTTTTCTGACCACAATGCTATGAGATTAGAAACAAATTCAGGGAAAAGACGTAAAAAACACAAACACATGGAGGCTAAACAATATGTTACTAAAAAACCAAGAGATCACTGAAGAAATCAAAGAGGAAATCAAAAAATACCTAGAGACAAATGACAATGAAAACACAACAATCCAAAACCTATGGGATGCAGCAAAAGCAGTTATAAGAGGGAAGTTCATAGCTATACAAGCCTACCTCAAGAAATAAGAAAAATCTCAAGCGAACTATCTAACCTTACACCTAAAGGAACTAGAGAAAGAAGAACAAACAAAACCCAGAGTTAGCAGAAGGAAAGAAATCATGAAGATCAGAGCAGAAATAAATGAAATAGAAACAAAGAAAACAATAGCAAAGATCAATAAAACTAAAAGCTGGTTCTTTGAGAAGATAAACAAAATTGATAAACCATTAGCCAGACTCATCAAGAAAAAGAGAAAGAGGACTCAAATCAATAAAATTAGAAATGAAAAAGGAGAAGTTACAACAGACACTGCAGAAATACAAAGCATCCTAAGAGACTACTACAAGCAACTCTATGCCAATAAAATGGACAACCTGGAAGAAATGGACAAATTCTTAGAAAGGTATAACCTTCCAAGACTGAACCAGGAAGAAACAGAAACTATGAACAAACCAATCACAAGTAATGAAATTGAAACAGTGATTAAAAATATTCCAACAAACAAAAGTCCAGGACCAGATGACTTCACAGGTGAATTCTATCAAACACTTAGAGAACAGCTAATACCCATCCTTCTCAAACTCTTCCAAAAAACTGCAGAGGAAGGAACACTCCTAAACTCACTCTATGAGTCCACCATCACTCTGATACCAAAACTAGACAAAGATACTACAAAAAAAGAAAATTAAAGACCAATATCACTGATGAATACAGATGCAAAAATCCTCAACAAAACACTAGGAAACAGAATCCAACAACATATTAAAAGAATCATACACCACAATCAAGTGGGATTTATCCCAGGGATGCAAGGATTCTTCAATATAAGCAAATCAATCAATGTGATACACCATATTAAAAAACTGAAGAATAAAAACCACATGATCATTTCAATAGATGCAGAAAAAGCTTTTGACACAATTCAACACACAATTATGATAAAAACTCTCCAGAAAGTGGGCATACAGGGAACCTACCTCAACATAATAAAGGCCATATACAACAAATCCACAGCAAACATTCTCAATGGTGAAAAACTGAAAACATTTCCTCTAAGATCAGGAACGAGACAAGGATGTCCACTCTCACCACTATCATTCAACATAGTTTTGGAAGTCCTAGCCACAGCAATCAGAGAAGGAAAAGAAATAAAAGGAATACAAATTGGAAAAGAAGTAAAACTGTCACTGTTTGCAGATGACATGATACTATACATAGAGAATCCTAAAAATACCACTAGAAAACTACTAGAGCTAATCAATGAATTTGGTAAAGTTGCAGGATACAAAATTAATGCACAGAAATCTCTTGCATTCCTATACACTAATGATGAAACACCTGAAAGAGAAATTATGGAAACACTCCCATTTACCACTGCAACAAAAAGAATAAAATATCTAGGAATAAACCTACCTAGGGAGATAAAAGACCTGTATGCAGAAAACTATAAGACACTGATGAAAGAAATTAAACATGATACCAACAGATGGAGAGATATACCATGTTCTTGAATTGGAAGAATCAATATTGTGAAAATGACTATAGTACCCAAAGCAATCTACAGATTCAATGCAATCCCTATCAAATTACCAATGGCATTTTTTACGGAACTAGAACAAATCATCTTAAAATTTGTATGGAGACACAAAAGAACGCAAGTAGCCAAAGCAGTCTTGAGGGGAAAAAAAGGAGCTGGAGGAATCAGAGTCCCTGATTTCAGACTATATTACAAAGCTACACTAATCAAGACAATATGGTACTGGCACAAAAACAAAAACATAGATCAGCGGAACAAGATAGAAAGCCCAGAGATGAACCCAGGCACCTATGGTCAACTAATCTATGACAAAGGAGGCAAAGCTATACAATGGAGAAAAGACAGTCCTTCAATAAGTGGTGCTGGGAAAACTGGACAGCTACATGTAAAAGAATGAAATTAGAACACTCCCTAACACCATACACAAAAATAAATTCAAAATGGATTCAAGACCTAAATGTAAGACTGGACACTATAAAACTCTTAGAGGAAAACATAGGAAGAACACTCTTTGACATAAATCACAGCAAGATCTTTTTTGATCCACATCCTAGAGTAATGGAAATAAAAACAAAAATTAACAAATGGGACCTAATGAAACTTCAAAGCTTTTGCACAGCAAAGGAAACCATAAACAAGACGAAAAGACAACCCTCAGAATGGGAGAAAATATTTGCAAACGAATCAATGGACAAAGGATTAATCTCCAAAATATATAAACAGCTCATGCAGCTCAATATTAAAGAAACAAACAACCCAATCCAAAAATGGGCAGAAGACCTAAATAGACATTTCTCAAAAGAAGACATACAGATGGCCAAGAAACACATGAAAAGCTGCTCAACATCACTAATTATTAGAGAAATGCAAATCAAAACTACAATGAGTAATCAACTCACACCAGTTAAAATGGGCATCATCTGAAAATCTACAAACAATAAATGCTGGAGAGCGTGTGGAGAAAAGGGAACCCTCTTGCACTGTTGGTAGGAATGTAAATTGATACATCCACTACGGAGAACAGTATGGAGGTTCCTTAAAAAACTAAAAATAGAATTACCATATGATCCAGCAATCCCACTACTGGGCATATACCCAGAGAAAACCATAATTCAAAAAGACACATGCACCCCAATGTTCATTGCAGCACTATTTACAATAGCCAGGTCATGGAACCAACCTAAATGCCCATCGACAGACAAATGGATAAAGAAGATGTGGTACATATATACAATTGGATGTTACTCAGCCATAAAAAGGAACGAAATTGAGTCATTTGTTGAGACGTGGACGGATCTAGAGACTGTCATACAGAGTGAAGTAAGTCAGAAAGAGAAAAACAAATATCGTATATTAATGCATGTATGTGGAACCTAGAAAAATGGTACAGATGAACCGGTTTGCAGGGCAGAAGTTGAGACACAGATGTAGAGAACAAATGTATGGACACCAAGGGGGGAAAACCGCGGGGGTGTGGGGATGGTGGTGTGATGAATTGGGCGATTGGGATTGATATGTATACACTGATGTGTATAAATTGATGACTGATAAGAACCTGCAGTATAAAACAAACAAACAAAAAAAAACTAATACTAAACTTTCTTTGGGTTATTTGTATGGAAATATCTTAATATAAATGTTTCAGACATTACATGAAATTTCTAAAAATCTTATATATTCTGATATAATGTTATAAGTCATAATTCTAGTTATTACTTTAAAATGTGTATCTCAGAAATAACTAAATTTCCTTGTCAATTGCATTATTATGAACTTTCATCAAATCTTTAACCGTGGTCATTTTTAAGTCTTTTGTCATTTACAGACAGTTCTGGGTGTACTCTGATGCTTTTGTAAAAATGTTCCTATAAAAGGGTTTCATCTTCAAGGAATTCATGGAAAAGACTCGGACAAGTACAGGTTTCTGGTAACTGACTATACTGCTGAACTGAATGAATAAGCATTTTCAGAACTCTAATGGAAAACTGATGAAGTCATAAAAGTGCTAACAAAAGATCAAGATGAAAAATAATTAGTTACATGGGACTGAGTGAACTGATGAGAACTGTTTGAATTTAAAAAATCCCACAAGGACTTAGAGGCAAAAAATATACAAATCAATTTTCACTGCAAAGTAAAGGAGCTGTTACGGTGGAGGATTACTGGAATGAATGTCAATATTATGACACAGTATGAGTGTGTTTTGTGTTTGGTAATTGTAATCATTGTCGCTTTTGTTGTGGTCATCCATTTACAATGCTTGGTGTCAGTTTATTTATCTCTTGTTAAAATAAAATACAGTGTGTGTGTGTGTGGGGGGAAAGATAGTAGTACCTGGCTTTTCCACCAGAACTTACTCTACAAAAAAAAAAAGAGTAGTTTCACGAATGACAGGGGTGTCAGATTCATAAGTGGGATTTCAAAAGAAGGAGCTTGAGGAAAGGGCTGTTCAGACATCAGTAATGAGCTGATCCTTTCTCTCAGAATAAGGTGTTGCTATACTTGTAGCCTCAGACCACCCCAGGTCTGAGTGTAAGGAGTGTCCCCACTTTCCGTTAGTCTCTGCCTACAATCCTGCTCCCACCTGGTTAGAATACTCTTCCTACCCTGGTGGCCCTGCTACAGCTGGAGGTCCCCCAGATTGGTGGTCCCCCTGTGTGTCAAGACTGCCATGAATCAGGTCCAGATTCGGTCTGGCTGAGCCAAATTTGTACCCTGAAATGTGGAATGTTGTTATACCTTCCAAGGACAGCCTTAAGAAACACCTCACATGGTAGTGCAGAGGTTTAGAACAGGGAATATGGTCGGATAACAGGGGACTGAATCTTGGCTATGTCAGTTACCAGATCTGTGACCTTGCCTTTTTTTTTTCCAATGAATGAAAAGGTAGTTTAATGTCAAGAATATATATCAACAGATTGAAATCACCACATTTTATTTCTTTCATCTGTCTCTTTAAAAAATTGATAAGTAC